>NW_028152488.1:0-600000 GCF_951799395.1 Argentina silus | reverse complement strand
GTTTTTCTCCACCTGAAAATGCCAAAGAAGGCATAAAAACATGGATTTGTCTCTCCTGCTGCGCACACACTTCGGAGAGCTTGCAAATGCCTAATAACCACAAGCAGCCCCTACTCCATTATGGGAGACACTGTTTTCATCAAGTTTGAAGCCTCAGTGTTGGCGCGGCAGCCATTTCTTTCTCTTTCGGGATTGTGTTTTTCTCCACCTGAAAATGCCAAAGAAGGCATAAAAACATGGATTTGTCTCTCCTGCTGCGCACACACTTCGGAGAGCTTGCAAATGCCTAATAACCACAAGCAGCCCCTACTCCATTATGGGAGACACTGTTTTCATCAAGTTTGAAGCCTCAGTGTTGGCGCGGCAGCCTTTTCTTTCTCTTTCGGGATTGTGTTTTTCTCCACCTGAAAATGCCAAAGAAGGCATAAAAACATGGATTTGTCTCTCCTGCTGCGCACACACTTCGGAGAGCTTGCAAAGGCCTAATAACCACAAGCAGCCCCTACTCCATTATGGGAGACACTGTTTTCATCAAGTTTGAAGCCTCAGTGTTGTCGCGGCAGCCATTTCTTTCTCTTTCGGGATTGTGTTTTTCTCCACCTGAAAATGCCAAAGAAGGCATAAAAACATGGATTTGTCTCTCCTGCTGCGCACACACTTCGGAGAGCTTGCAAATGCCTAATAACCACAAGCAGCCCCTACTCCATTATGGGAGACACTGTTTTCATCAAGTTTGAAGCCTCAGTGTTGGCTGGACAGCCATTTCTTTATTTTTGGGGCCTGTGTGTTTTTCGACCTGGAAATGGCAAAAAAGGCGCGAAAACATTGATTTGTCTCTCCTGCCGCGCACAAACTTCCGATAGCTTGCGAAGGCCTAAAAAACACAAGCGGGCCGTGAGTTATTGTGGGAGAGACTGTTTTCATCAAGTTTGAAGCCTCAGTTTTGGCTGGACAGCCGTTTCTTTATTTTTGGGGCCTTTGTGTTTTTCGACCTGGAAATGGCAAAAAAGGCGCGAAAACATGGATTTGTCTCTCCTGCCGCGCACACACTTCCGATAGCTTGCGAAGGCCTAAAAAACACAAGCAGCCCTTGAGTTATTGTGGGAGAGAATGTTTTCATCAAGTTTGAAGCCATAGTTTTGGCGCGGCAGCCGTTTCTTTCATTTTGGGGCCTATGTGTTTTTCGACCTTGAAATCGCAAAAAAGGCGCGAAAACATGGATTTGTCTCTCCTGCCGCGCACACACTTCCGATAGCGTGCAAAGGTCTAAAAAACACAAGCAGCCCGAGAGTTATTATGGGAGAGACTGTTTTCAACAAGTTTGAAGCCATAGTTTTGGCGCGCCAGCCGTTTCTTTCATTTTGGGGCCTATGTGTTTTTCGACCTTGAAATCGCAAAAAAGTCGCGAAAACATTGATTTGTCTCTCCTGCCGCGCACACACTTCCGATATCTTGCGAAGGCCTAAAAAACACAAGCAGCCCTTGAGTTATTGTGGGAGAGACTGTTTTCATCAAGTTTGAAGCCATAGTTTTGGCGCGGCAGCCGTTTCTTTCATTTTGGGGCCTATATGTTTTTCGACCTTGAAATCGCAAAAAAGGCGCGAAAACATGGATTTGTCTCTCCTGCCGCGCACACACTTCCGATAGCGTGCAAAGGTCTAAAAAACACAAGCAGCCCGTGAGTTATTATGGGAGAGACTGTTTTCATCAATTTTGAAGCCATAGTTTTGGCGCGCCAGCCGTTTCTTTCATTTTGGGGCCTATGTGTTTTTCGACCTTGAAATCGCAAAAAAGTAGCGAAAACATTGATTTGTCTCTCCTGCCGCGCACACACTTCCGATATCTTGCGAAGGCCTAAAAAACACAAGCAGCCCTTGAGTTATTGTGGGAGAGACTGTTTTCATCAAGTTTGAAGTCATAGTTTTGGCGCGGCAGCCGTTTCTTTCATTTTGCGGCCTATGTGTTTTTCGACCTGGAAATGGCAAAAAAGGCGCGAAAACATGGATTTGTCTCTCCTGCCGCGCACACACTTCCGATATCTTGCGAAGGCCTAAAAAACACAAGCAGCCCTTGAGTTATTGTCTGAGAGACTGTTTTCATCAAGTTTGAAGCCTCAGTTTTGGCTGGACAGCCGTTTCTTTATTTTTGGGGCCTTTGTGTTTTTCGACCTGGAAATGGCAAAAAAGGCGCGAAAACATGGATTTGTCTCTCCTGCCGCGCACACACTTCCGATAGCGTGCAAAGGCCTAAAAAACACAAGCAGCCCGTGAGTTATTATGGGAGAGACTGTTTTCATCAAGTTTGAAGCCATAGTTTTGGCGCGGCAGCCGTTTCTTTCATTTTGGGGCCTATGTGTTTTTCGACCTTGAAATCGCAAAAAAGGCGCGAAAACATGGATTTGTCTCTCCTGCCGCGCACACACTTCCGATATCTTGCGAAGGCCTAAAAAACACAAGCAGCCCTTGAGTTATTGTGGGAGAGACAGTTTTCATCAAGTTTGAAGCCATAGTTTTGGCGCGGCAGCCGTTTCTTTCATTTTGGGGCCTTTGTGTTTTTCGACCTGGAAATGGCAAAAAAGGCGCGAAAACATGGATTTGTCTCTCCTGCCGCGCACACACTTCCGATAGCTTGCGAAGGCCTAAAAAACACAAGCGGCCCTTGAGTTATTGTCTAAGAGACTGTTTTCATCAAGTTTGAAGCCTCAGTTTTAGCTGGACAGCCGTTTCCTTATTTTTGGGGCCTTTGTGTTTTTCGACCTGGAAATGGCAAAAAAGGCGCGAAAACATGGATTTGTCTCTCCTGCCGCGCACACACTTCCGATAGCGTGCAAAGGCCTAAAAAACACAAGCAGCCCGTGAGTTATTATGGGAGAGACTGTTTTCATCAAGTTTGAAGCCATAGTTTTGGCGCGGCAGCCGTTTCTTTCATTTTGGGGCCTGTGTGTTTTTCGACCTTGAAATCGCAAAAAAGGCGCGAAAACATGGATTTGTCTCTCCTGCCGCGCACACACTTCCGATAGCGTGCAAAGGCCTAAAAAACACAAGCAGCCCGTGAGTTATTATGGGAGAGACTGTTTTCATCAAGTTTGAAGCCTCAGTGTTGGCGCGGCAGCCTTTTCTTTCTCTTTCGGGATTGTGTTTTTCTCCACCTGAAAATGCCAAAGAAGGCATAAAAACATGGATTTGTCTCTCCTGCTGCGCACACACTTCGGAGAGCTTGCAAAGGCCTAATAACCACAAGCAGCCCCTTCACCATTATGGGAGACACTGTTTTCATCAAGTTTGAAGCCTCAGTGTTGGCGCGGCAGCCTTTTCTTTCTTTTTCGGGATTGTGTTTTTCTCCACCTGAAAATGCCAAAGAAGGCATAAAAACATGGATTTGTCTCTCCTGCTGCGCACACACTAAGGAGAGCTTGCAAAGGCCTAATAACCACAAGCAGCCCCTACACCATTATGGGAGACACTGTTTTCATCTAGTTTGAAGCCTCAGTGTTGGCGCGGCAGCCTTTTCTTTCGCTTTCGGGATTGTGTTTTTCTCCACCTGAAAATGCCAAAGAAGGCATAAAAACATGGATTTGTCTCTCCTGCTGCGCACACACTTCGGAGAGCTTGCAAATGCCTAATAACCACAAGCAGCCCCTACTCCATTATGGGAGACACTGTTTTCATCAAGTTTGAAGCCTCAGTGTTGGCGCGGCAGCCTTTTCTTTCTCTTTCGGGATTGTGTTTTTCTCCACCTGAAAATGCCAAAGAAGGCATAAAAACATGGATTTGTCTCTCCTGCTGCGCACACACTTCGGAGAGCTTGCAAATGCCTAATAACCACAAGCAGCCCCTACTCCATTATGGGAGACACTGTTTTCATCAAGTTTGAAGCCTCAGTGTTGGCGCGGCAGCCTTTTCTTTCTCTTTCGGGATTGTGTTTTTCTCCACCTGAAAATGCCAAAGAAGGCATAAAAACATGGATTTGTCTCTCCTGCTGCGCACACACTTCGGAAAGCTTGCAAATGCCTAATAACCACAAGCAGCCCCTACTCCATTATGGGAGACACTGTTTTCATCAAGTTTGAAGCCTCAGTGTTGGCGCGGCAGCCTTTTCTTTCTCTTTCGGGATTGTGTTTTTCTCCACCTGAAAATGCCAAAGAAGGCATAAAAACATGGATTTGTCTCTCCTGCTGCGCACACACTTCGGAGAGCTTGCAAAGGCCTAATAACCACAAGCAGCCCCTACTCCATTATGGGAGACACTGTTTTCATCAAGTTTGAAGCCTCAGTGTTGGCGCGGCAGCCATTTCTTTCTCTTTCGGGATTGTGTTTTTCTCCACCTGAAAATGCCAAAGAAGGCATAAAAACATGGATTTGTCTCTCCTGCTGCGCACACACTTCGGAGAGCTTGCAAATGCCTAATAACCACAAGCAGCCCCTACTCCATTATGGGAGACACTGTTTTCATCAAGTTTGAAGCCTCAGTTTTGGCTGGACAGCCATTTCTTTATTTTTGGGGCCTGTGTGTTTTTCGACCTGGAAATGGCAAAAAAGGCGCGAAAACATTGATTTGTCTCTCCTGCCGCGCACACACTTCCGATAGCTTGCGAAGGCCTAAAAAACACAAGCAGCACGTGAGTTATTATGGGAGAGACTGTTTTCATCAAGTTTGAAGCCATAGTTTTGGCGCGGCAGCCGTTTCTTTCATTTTGGGGCCTATGTGTTTTTCGACCTTGAAATCGCAAAAAAGGCGCGAAAACATGGATTTGTCTCTCCTGCCGAGCACACACTTCCGATATCTTGCGAAGGCCTAAAAAACACAAGCAGCCCTTGAGTTATTGTCTGAGAGACTGTTTTCATCAAGTTTGAAGCCTCAGTTTTGGCTGGACAGCCGTTTCTTTATTTTTGGGGCCTATGTGTTTTTCGATCTGGAAATGGCAAAAAAGGCGCGAAAACATGGATTTGTCTCTCCTGCCGCGCACACACTTCCGATAGCGTGCAAAGGCCTAAAAAACACAAGCAGACCGTGAGTTATTATGGGAGAGACTGTTTTCATCAAGTTTGAAGCCATAGTTTTGGCGCGCCAGCCGTTTCTTTCATTTTGGGGCCTATGTGTTTTTCGACCTTGAAATCGCAAAAAAGTCGCGAAAACATTGATTTGTCTCTCCTGCCGCGCACACACTTCCGATATCTTGCGAAGGCCTAAAAAACACAAGCAGCCCTTGAGTTATTGTGGGAGAGACTGTTTTCATCAAGTTTGAAGTCATAGTTTTGGCGCGGCAGCCGTTTCTTTCATTTTGGGGCCTTTGTGTTTTTCGACCTGGAAATGGCAAAAAAGGCGCGAAAACATGGATTTGTCTCTCCTGCCGCGCACACACTTCCGATAGCGTGCAAAGGCCTAAAAAACACAAGCAGCCCGTGAGTTATTATGGGAGAGACTGTTTTCATCAAGTTTGAAGCCATAGTTTTGGCGCGGCAGCCGTTTCTTTCATTTTGGGGCCTATGTGTTTTTCGACCTTGAAATCGCAAAAAAGGCGCGAAAACATGGATTTGTCTCTCCTGCCGAGCACACACTTCCGATATCTTGCGAAGGCCTAAAAAACACAAGCAGCCCTTGAGTTATTGTCTGAGAGACTGTTTTCATCAAGTTTGAAGCCTCAGTTTTGGCTGGACAGCCGTTTCTTTATTTTTGGGGCCTTTGTGTTTTTCGACCTGGAAATGGCAAAAAAGGCGCGAAAACATGGATTTGTCTCTCCTGCCGCGCACACACTTCCGATAGCGTGCAAAGGCCTAAAAAACACAAGCAGCCCGTGAGTTATTATGGGAGAGACTGTTTTCATCAAGTTTGAAGCCATAGTTTTGGCGCGCCAGCCGTTTCTTTCATTTTGGGGCCTATGTGTTTTTCGACCTTGAAATCGCAAAAAAGTCGCGAAAACATTGATTTGTCTCTCCTGCCGCGCACACACTTCCGATATCTTGCGAAGGCCTAAAAAACACAAGCAGCCCTTGAGTTATTGTCTGAGAGACTGTTTTCATCAAGTTTGAAGCCTCAGTTTTGGCTGGACAGCCGTTTCTTTATTTTTGGGGCCTTTGTGTTTTTCGACCTGGAAATGGCAAAAAAGGCGCGAAAACATGGATTTGTCTCTCCTGCCGCGCACACACTTCCGATAGCGTGCAAAGGCCTAAAAAACACAAGCAGCCCGAGAGTTATTATGGGAGAGACTGTTTTCATCAAGTTTGAAGCCATAGTTTTGGCGCGCCAGCCGTTTCTTTCATTTTGGGGCCTATGTGTTTTTCGACCTTGAAATCGCAAAAAAGTCGCGAAAACATTGATTTGTCTCTCCTGCCGCGCACACACTTCCGATATCTTGCGAAGGCCTAAAAAACACAAGCAGCCCTTGAGTTATTGTCTGAGAGACTGTTTTCATCAAGTTTGAAGCCTCAGTTTTGGCTGGACAGCCGTTTCTTTATTTTTGGGGCCTTTGTGTTTTTCGACCTGGAAATGGCAAAAACGGCGCGAAAACATGGATTTGTCTCTCCTGCCGCGCACACACTTCCGATAGCGTGCAAAGGCCTAAAAAACACAAGCAGCCCGTGAGTTATTATGGGAGAGACTGTTTTCATCAAGTTTGAAGCCATAGTTTTGGCGCGGCAGCCGTTTCTTTCATTTTGGGGCCTGTGTGTTTTTCGACTTTGAAATCGCAAAAAAGGCGCGAAAACATTGATTTGTCTCTCCTGCCGCGCACACACTTCCGATAGCGTGCAAAGGCCTAAAAAACACAAGCAGCCCGTGAGTTATTATGGGAGAGACTGTTTTCATCAAGTTTGAAGCCTCAGTGTTGGCGCGGCAGCCTTTTCTTTCTCTTTCGGGATTGTGTTTTTCTCCACCTGAAAATGCCAAAGAAGGCATAAAAACATGGATTTGTCTCTCCTGCTGCGCACACACTTCGGAGAGCTTGCAAAGGCCTAATAACCACAAGCAGCCCCTACTCCATTATGGGAGACACTGTTTTCATCAAGTTTGAAGCCTCAGTGTTGGCGCGGCAGCCATTTCTTTCTCTTTCGGGATTGTGTTTTTCTCCACCTGAAAATGCCAAAGAAGGCATAAAAACATGGATTTGTCTCTCCTGCTGCGCACACACTTCGGAGAGCTTGCAAATGCCTAATAACCACAAGCAGCCCCTACTCCATTATGGGAGACACTGTTTTCATCAAGTTTGAAGCCTCAGTGTTGGCGCGGCAGCCATTTCTTTCTCTTTCGGGATTGTGTTTTTCTCCACCTGAAAATGCCAAAGAAGGCATAAAAACATGGATTTGTCTCTCCTGCTGCGCACACACTTCGGAGAGCTTGCAAAGGCCTAATAACCACAAGCAGCCCCTACTCCATTATGGGAGACACTGTTTTCATCAAGTTTGAAGCCTCAGTGTTGGCGCGGCAGCCATTTCTTTCTCTTTCGGGATTGTGTTTTTCTCCACCTGAAAATGCCAAAGAAGGCATAAAAACATGGATTTGTCTCTCCTGCTGCGCACACACTTCGGAGAGCTTGCAAATGCCTAATAACCACAAGCAGCCCCTACTCCATTATGGGAGACACTGTTTTCATCAAGTTTGAAGCCTCAGTGTTGGCGCGGCAGCCATTTCTTTCTCTTTCGGGATTGTGTTTTTCTCCACCTGAAAATGCCAAAGAAGGCATAAAAACATGGATTTGTCTCTCCTGCTGCGCACACACTTCGGAGAGCTTGCAAAGGCCTAATAACCACAAGCAGCCCCTACTCCATTATGGGAGACACTGTTTTCATCAAGTTTGAAGCCTCAGTGTTGGCGCGGCAGCCATTTCTTTCTCTTTCGGGATTGTGTTTTTCTCCACCTGAAAATGCCAAAGAAGGCATAAAAACATGGATTTGTCTCTCCTGCTGCGCACACACTTCGGAGAGCTTGCAAATGCCTAATAACCACAAGCAGCCCCTACTCCATTATGGGAGACACTGTTTTCATCAAGTTTGAAGCCTCAGTGTTGGCGCGGCAGCCATTTCTTTCTCTTTCGGGATTGTGTTTTTCTCCACCTGAAAATGCCAAAGAAGGCATAAAAACATGGATTTGTCTCTCCTGCTGCGCACACACTTCGGAGAGCTTGCAAATGCCTAATAACCACAAGCAGCCCCTACACCATTATGGGAGACACTGTTTTCATCAAGTTTGAAGCCTCAGTGTTGGCGCGGCAGCCATTTCTTTATTTTTGGGGCCTGTGTGTTTTTCGACCTGGAAATGGCAAAAAAGGCGCGAAAACATGGATTTGTCTCTCCTGCCGCGCACACACTTCCGATAGCGTGCAAAGGCCTAAAAAACACAAGCAGCCCGTGAGTTATTATGGGAGAGACTGTTTTCATCAAGTTTGAAGCCATAGTTTTGGCGCGCCAGCCGTTTCTTTCATTTTGGGGCCTATGTGTTTTTCGACCTTGAAATCGCAAAAAAGTCGCGAAAACATTGATTTGTCTCTCCTGCCGCGCACACACTTCCGATATCTTGCGAAGGCCTAAAAAACACAAGCAGCCCTTGAGTTATTGTGGGAGAGACTGTTATCATCAAGTTTGAAGTCATAGTTTTGGCGCGGCAGCCGTTTCTTTCATTTTGGGGCCTTTGTGTTTTTCGACCTGGAAATGGCAAAAAAGGCGCCAAAACATGGATTTGTCTCTCCTGCCGCGCACACACTTCCGATAGCGTGCAAAGGCCTAAAAAACACAAGCAGCCCGTGAGTTATTATGGGAGAGACTGTTTTCATCAAGTTTGAAGCCATAGTTTTGGCGCGGCAGCCGTTTCTTTTATTTTGGGGCCTATGTGTTTTTCGACCTTGAAATCGCAAAAAAGGCGCGAAAACATGGATTTGTCTCTCCTGCCGAGCACACACTTCCGATATCTTGCGAAGGCCTAAAAAACACAAGCAGCCCTTGAGTTATTGTGGGAGAGACTGTTATCATCAAGTTTGAAGTCATAGTTTTGGCGCGGCAGCCGTTTCTTTCATTTTGGGGCCTTTGTGTTTTTCGACCTGGAAATGGCAAAAAAGGCGCGAAAACATGGATTTGTCTCTCCTGCCGCGCACACACTTCCGATAGCGTGCAAAGGCCTAAAAAACACAAGCAGCCCGTGAGTTATTATGGGAGAGACTGTTTTCATCAAGTTTGAAGCCATAGTTTTGGCGCGGCAGCCGTTTCTTTCATTTTGGGGTCTATGTGTTTTTCGACCTTGAAATCGCAAAAAAGGCGCGAAAACATGGATTTGTCTCTCCTGCCGAGCACACACTTCCGATATCTTGCGAAGGCCTAAAAAACACAAGCAGCCCTTGAGTTATTGTCTGAGAGACTGTTTTCATCAAGTTTGAAGCCATAGTTTTGGCGCGCCAGCCGTTTCTTTCATTTTGGGGCCTATGTGTTTTTCGACCTTGAAATCGCAAAAAAGTCGCGAAAACATTGATTTGTCTCTCCTGCCGCGCACACACTTCCGATATCTTGCGAAGGCCTAAAAAACACAAGCAGCCCTTGAGTTATTGTGGGAGAGACAGTTTTCATCAAGTTTGAAGCCATAGTTTTGGCGCGGCAGCCGTTTCTTTCATTTTGGGGCCTTTGTGTTTTTCGACCTGGAAATGGCAAAAAAGGCGCGAAAACATGGATTTGTCTCTCCTGCTGCGCACACACTAAGGAGAGCTTGCAAAGGCCTAATAACCACAAGCAGCCCCTACTCCATTATGGGAGACACTGTTTTCATCAAGTTTGAAGCCTCAGTGTTGGCGCGGCAGCCTTTTCTTTCTCTTTCGGGATTGTGTTTTTCTCCACCTGAAAATGCCAAAGAAGGCATAAAAACATGGATTTGTCTCTCCTGCTGCGCACACACTTCGGAGAGCTTGCAAATGCCTAATAACCACAAGCAGCCCCTACTCCATTATGGGAGACACTGTTTTCATCAAGTTTGAAGCCTCAGTGTTGGCGCGGCAGCCATTTCTTTCTCTATCGGGATTGTGTTTTTCTCCACCTGAAAAGGCCAAAGAAGGCATAAAAACATGGATTTGTCTCTCCTGCTGCGCACACACTTCGGAGAGCTTGCAAATGCCTAATAACCACAAGCAGCCCCTACTCCATTATGGGAGACACTGTTTTCATCAAGTTTGAAGCCTCAGTGTTGGCGTGGCAGCCTTTTCTTTCTCTTTCGGGATTGTGTTTTTCTCCACCTGAAAATGCCAAAGAAGGCATAAAAACATGGATTTGTCTCTCCTGCTGCGCACACACTTCGGAGAGCTTGCAAATGCCTAATAACCACAAGCAGCCCCTACTCCATTATGGGAGACACTGTTTTCATCAAGTTTGAAGCCTCAGTGTTGGCGCGGCAGCCATTTCTTTCTCTTTCGGGATTGTGTTTTTCTCCACCTGAAAATGCCAAAGAAGGCATAAAAACATGGATTTGTCTCTCCTGCTGCGCACACACTTCGGAGAGCTTGCAAATGCCTAATAACCACAAGCAGCCCCTACTCCATTATGGGAGACACTGTTTTCATCAAGTTTGAAGCCTCAGTGTTGGCGCGGCAGCCATTTCTTTCTCTTTCGGGATTGTGTTTTTCTCCACCTGAAAATGCCAAAGAAGGCATAAAAACATGGATTTGTCTCTCCTGCTGCGCACACACTTCGGAGAGCTTGCAAATGCCTAATAACCACAAGCAGCCCCTACTCCATTATGGGAGACACTGTTTTCATCAAGTTTGAAGCTTCAGTGTTGGCGCGGCAGCCTTTTCTTTCTCTTTCGGGATTGTGTTTTTCTCCACCTGAAAATGCCAAAGAAGGCATAAAAACATGGATTTGTCTCTCCTGCTGCGCACACACTTCGGAGAGCTTGCAAATGCCTAATAACCACAAGCAGCCCCTACTCCATTATGGGAGACACTGTTTTCATCAAGTTTGAAGCCTCAGTGTTGGCGCGGCAGCCATTTCTTTCTCTTTCGGGATTGTGTTTTTCTCCACCTGAAAATGCCAAAGAAGGCATAAAAACATGGATTTGTCTCTCCTGCTGCGCACACACTTCGGAGAGCTTGCAAATGCCTAATAACCACAAGCAGCCCCTACTCCATTATGGGAGACACTGTTTTCATCAAGTTTGAAGCCTCAGTGTTGGCGCGGCAGCCATTTCTTTCTCTTTCGGGATTGTGTTTTTCTCCACCTGAAAATGCCAAAGAAGGCATAAAAACATGGATTTGTCTCTCCTGCTGCGCACACACTTCGGAGAGCTTGCAAAGGCCTAATAACCACAAGCAGCCCCTACTCCAATATGGGAGACACTGTTTTCATCAAGTTTGAAGCCTCAGTTTTGGCTGGACAGCCATTTCTTTATTTTTGGGGCCTGTGTGTTTTTCGACCTGGAAATGGCAAAAAAGGCGCGACAACATTGATTTGTCTCTCCTGCCGCGCACACACTTCCGATAGCTTGCGAAGGCCTAAAAAACACATGCGGGCCGTGAGTTATTGTGGGAGAGACTGTTTTCATCAAGTTTGAAGCCTCAGTTTTGGCTGGACAGCCGTTTCTTTATTTTTGGGGCCTTTGTGTTTTTCGACCTGGAAATGGCAAAAAAGGCGCGAAAACATGGATTTGTCTCTCCTGCCGCGCACACACTTCCGATAGCTTGCGAAGGCCTAAAAAACACAAGCAGCCCTTGAGTTATTGTGGGAGAGAATGTTTTCATCAAGTTTGAAGCCATAGTTTTGGCGCGGCAGCCGTTTCTTTCATTTTGGGGCCTATGTGTTTTTCGACCTTGAAATCGTAAAAAAGGCGCGAAAACATGGATTTGTCTCTCCTGCCGCGCACACACTTCCGATAGCTTGCGAAGGCCTAAAAAACACAAGCGGCCCTTGAGTTATTGTCTGAGAGACTGTTTTCATCAAGTTTGAAGCCTCAGTTTTGGCTGGACAGCCGTTTCTTTATTTTTGGGGCCTTTGTTTTCTTCGACCTGGAAATGGCAAAAAAGGCGCGAAAACATGGATTTGTCTCTCCTGCCGCGCACACACTTCCGATAGCGTGCAAAGGCCTAAAAAACACAAGCAGCCCGTGAGTTATTATGGGAGAGACTGTTTTCATCAAGTTTGAAGCCATAGTTTTGGCGCGGCAGCCGTTTCTTTCATTTTGGGGCCTATGTGTTTTTCGACCTTGAAATCGCAAAAAAGGCGCGAAAACATGGATTTGTCTCTCCTGCCGCGCACACACTTCCGATAGCGTGCAAAGGTCTAAAAAACACAAGCAGCCCGTGATTTATTATGGGAGAGACTATTTTCATCAAGTTTGAAGCCATAGTTTTGGCGCGCCAGCCGTTTCTTTCATTTTGGGGCCTATGTGTTTTTCGACCTTGAAATCGCAAAAAAGTCGCGAAAACATTGATTTGTCTCTCCTGCCGAGCACACACTTCCGATATCTTGCGAAGGCCTAAAAAACACAAGCAGCCCTTGAGTTATTGTCTGAGAGACTGTTTTCATCAAGTTTGAAGCCTCAGTTTTGGCTGGACAGCCGTTTCTTTATTTTTGGGGCCTTTGTGTTTTTCGACCTGGAAATGGCAAAAAAGGCGCGAAAACATGGATTTGTCTCTCCTGCCGCGCACACACTTCCGATAGCGTGCAAAGGCCTAAAAAACACAAGCAGCCCGTGAGTTATTATGGGAGAGACTGTTTTCATCAAGTTTGAAGCCATAGTTTTGGCGCGCCAGCCGTTTCTTTCATTTTGGGGCCTATGTGTTTTTCGACCTTGAAATCGCAAAAAAGTCGCGAAAACATTGATTTGTCTCTCCTGCCGCGCACACACTTCCGATATCTTGCAAAGGCCTAAAAAACACAAGCAGCCCTTGAGTTATTGTGGGAGAGACTGTTTTCATCAAGTTTGAAGTCATAGTTTTGGCGCGGCAGCCGTTTCTTTCATTTTGGGGCCTTTGTGTTTTTCGACCTGGAAATGGCAAAAAAGGCGCGAAAACATGGATTTGTCTCTCCTGCCGCGCACACACTTCCGATAGCTTGCGAAGGCCTAAAAAACACAAGCGGCCCTTGAGTTATTGTCTGAGAGACTGTTTTCATCAAGTTTTAAGCCTCAGTTTTGGCTGGACAGCCGTTTCTTTATTTTTGGGGCCTTTGTGTTTTTCGACCTGGAAATGGCAAAAAAGGCGCGAAAACATTGATTTGTCTCTCCTGCCGCGCACACACTTCCGATATCTTGCGAAGGCCTAAAAAACACAAGCAGCCCTTGCGTTGTTGTGGGAGAGACTGTTTTCATCAAGTTTGAAGCCATAGTTTTGGCGCGGCAGCCGTTTCTTTCATTTTGGGGCCTATGTGTTTTTCGACCTGGAAATGGCAAAAAAGGCGCGAAAACATGGATTTGTCTCTCCTGCCGCGCACACACTTCCGATAGCGTGCAAAGGCCTAAAAAACACAAGCAGCCCGTGAGTTATTATGGGAGAGACTGTTTTCATCAAGTTTGAAGCCATAGTTTTGGCGCGCCAGCCGTTTCTTTCATTTTGGGGCCTATGTGTTTTTCGACCTTGAAATCGCAAAAAAGGCGCGAAAACATGGATTTGTCTCTCCTGCCGCGCACACACTTCCGATATCTTGCGAAGGCCTAAAAAACACAAGCAGCCCTTGAGTTATTGTGGGAGAGACAGTTTTCATCAAGTTTGAAGCCATAGTTTTGGCGCGGCAGCCGTTTCTTTCATTTTGGGGACTTTGTGTTTTTCGACCTGGAAATGGCAAAAAAGGCGCAAAAACATGGATTTGTCTCTCCTGCCGCGCACACACTTCCGATAGCTTGCGAAGGCCTAAAAAACACAAGCGGCCCTTGAGTTATTGTCTAAGAGACTGTTTTCATCAAGTTTGAAGCCTCAGTTTTAGCTGGACAGCCGTTTCATTATTTTTGGGGCCTTTGTGTTTTTCGACCTGGAAATGGCAAAAAAGGCGCGAAAACATGGATTTGTCTCTCCTGCCGCGCACACACTTCCGATAGCGTGCAAAGGCCTAAAAAACACAAGCAGCCCGTGAGTTATTATGGGAGAGACTGTTTTCATCAAGTTTGAAGCCATAGTTTTGGCGCGCCAGCCGTTTCTTTCATTTTGGGGCCTATGTCTTTTTCAACCTTGAAATCGCAAAAATGTCGCGAAAACATTGATTTGTCTCTCCTGCCGCGCACACACTTCCGATATCTTGCGAAGGCCTAAAAAACACAAGCAGCCCTTGAGTTATTGTCTGAGAGACTGTTTTCATCAAGTTTGAAGCCTCAGTTTTGGCTGGACAGCCGTTTCTTTATTTTTGGGGCCTTTGTGTTTTTCGACCTGGAAATGGCAAAAAAGGCGCGAAAACATGGATTTGTCTCTCCTGCCGCGCACACACTTCCGATAGCGTGCAAAGGCCTAAAAAACACAAGCAGCCCGTGAGTTATTATGGGAGAGACTGTTTTCATCAAGTTTGAAGCCATAGTTTTGGCGCGGCAGCCGTTTCTTTCATTTTGGGGCCTATGTGTTTTTCGACCTTGAAATCGCAAAAAAGGCGCGAAAACATGGATTTGTCTCTCCTGCCGCGCACACACTTCCGATATCTTGCGAAGGCCTAAAAAACACAAGCAGCCCTTGAGTTATTGTGGGAGAGACAGTTTTCATCAAGTTTGAAGCCATAGTTTTGGCGCGGCAGCCGTTTCTTTCATTTTAGGGCCTTTGTGTTTTTCGACCTGGAAATGGCAAAAAAGGCGCGAAAACATGGATTTGTCTCTCCTGCCGTGCACACACTTCCGATATCTTGCGAAGGCCTAAAAAACACAAGCAGCCCTTGAGTTATTGTGGGAGAGACAGTTTTCATCAAGTTTGAAGCCATAGTTTTGGCGCGGCAGCCGTTTCTTTCATTTTGGGGCCTTTGTGTTTTTCGACCTGGAAATGGCAAAAAAGGCGCGAAAACATGGATTTGTCTCTCCTGCCGCGCACACACTTCCGATAGCTTGCGAAGGCCTAAAAAACACAAGCGGCCCTTTTATGTTATGTATGTTTATGTTATGTATGTTTATATTTATGTTATGTATGTTTATGTTATGTATGTTTATGTTTATGGTATGTATGTTTATGTTATTTATGTTTATGTTATGTATGTTTATGTTTATGGTATGTATGTTTATGGTATGTATGTTTATGTTTATGGTATGTATGTTTATGGTATGTATGTTTATGTTATGTATGTTTATGTTTACGTTATGTATGTTTATGTTTATGTTATGTATGTTTATGTTACGTTATGTATGTTTATGTTCACGTTATGTATGTGTATGTTTACGTTACGTATGTTTATGTTTACGTTATGTATGTTTATGTTTATGTTATATATGTTTATGTTTACGTTATATATGTTTGTTATGTATGTTTATGTTTACGTTATATATGTTTATGTTTACGTTATATATGTTTATGTTTACATTATGTATGTTTATGTTTACGTTATGTATGTTTATGTTTACGTTATGTATGTTTACGTTATATATGTTTATGTTTACATTATGTATGTTTACGTTATATATGTTTATGTTTACGTTATGTATGTTTACGTTATGTATGTTTATGTTTACGTTATGTATGTTTATGTTGCGTATGTTTATGTTTACGTTGCGTATGTTTACGTTACGTATGTTTATGTTTACGTTATGTATGTTTATGTTTACGTTATGTATGTTTATGTTTACGTTATGTATGTTTACGTTATGTATGTTTATGTTTACGTTATGTATGTTTATGTTTACATTATATATGTTTATGTTTACGTTATATATGTTTATGTTTACGTTATGTATGTTTATGTTTACGTTATGTATGTTTACGTTATGTATGTTTATGTTTACGTTATATATGTTTATGTTTACGTTATGTATGTTTATGTTTACGTTATGTATGTTTACGTTATATATGTTTATGTTTACGTTATGTATGTTTACGTTATATATGTTTATGTTTACGTTATATATGTTTATGTTTACGTTATGTATGTTTATGTTTACGTTATGTATGTTTACGTTATATATGTTTATGTTTACGTTATGTATGTTTATGTTTACGTTATGTATGTTTACGTTTACGTTATGTATGTTTACGTTTACGTTATATATGTTTACGTTTACGTTACGTATGTTTACGTTTACGTTACGTATGTTTACGTTATGTATGTTTATGTTTACGTTATGTATGTTTATGTTTACGTTATGTATGTTTATGTTTACGTTATGTATGTTTATGTTTACGTTATGTATGTTTACGTTATATATGTTTATGTTTACGTTATATATGTTTATGTTTACGTTATGTATGTTTATGTTTACGTTATGTATGTTTACGTTATATATGTTTATGTTTACGTTATGTATGTTTATGTTTACGTTATATATGTTTATGTTTACGTTATGTATGTTTATGTTTACGTTATGTATGTTTACGTTATGTATGTTTATGTTTACGTTATGTATGTTTATGTTGCGTATGTTTATGTTTACGTTGCGTATGTTTACGTTATATATGTTTATGTTTACGTTATGTATGTTTATGTTTACGTTATATATGTTTATGTTTACGTTATGTATGTTTATGTTTACGTTATGTATGTTTACGTTATGTATGTTTATGTTTACGTTATGTATGTTTATGTTGCGTATGTTTATGTTTACGTTATGTATGTTTACGTTATATATGTTTATGTTTACGTTATATATGTTTATGTTACGTATGTTTATGTTTACGTTATGTATGTTTATGTTTACGTTATGTATGTTTACGTTATATATGTTTATGTTTACATTATGTATGTTTACGTTATGTATGTTTATGTTTACGTTATGTATGTTTATGTTTACGTTATGTATGTTTACGTTATATATGTTTATGTTTACGTTATATATGTTTATGTTTACGTTATGTATGTTTATGTTTACGTTATGTATGTTTACGTTATATATGTTTATGTTTACGTTATGTATGTTTATGTTTACGTTATGTATGTTTATGTTTACGTTATATATGTTTATGTTTACGTTATGTATGTTTATGTTTACGTTATGTATGTTTACGTTATGTATGTTTATGTTTACGTTATGTATGTTTATGTTTACGTTATGTATGTTTATGTTTACGTTATATATGTTTATGTTTACGTTATGTATGTTTATGTTTACGTTATGTATGTTTACGTTATATATGTTTATGTTTACGTTATGTATGTTTATGTTTACGTTATGTATGTTTATGTTTACGTTATATATGTTTATGTTTACGTTATGTATGTTTATGTTTACGTTATGTATGTTTACGTTATGTATGTTTATGTTTACGTTATGTATGTTTATGTTTACGTTATGTATGTTTATGTGCTCCTACCTTATTTTTCCTCACCTCTTTCTTCATGTGGCTGTAACAGGCATTATGGGTATGTAATGTAATTCAGAGGGGCTTGCCACAGCAGGAGGGCTTTCAGGAGGCACAGCAGGAGGGCTTTCATTATGGGGCCTGTGTGTTTTTCGACCTTGAAATCGCAAAAAAGGCGCGAAAACATGGATTTGTCTCTCCTGCCGCGCACACACTTCCGATAGCGTGCAAAGGCCTAAAAAACACAAGCAGCCCGTGAGTTATTATGGGAGAGAAGGCCTAAAAAACACAAGCGGCCCTTGAGTTATTGTCTAAGAGACTGTTTTCATCAAGTTTGAAGCCTCAGTTTTAGCTGGACAGCCGTTTCTTTATTTTTGGGGCCTTTGTGTTTTTCGACCTGGAAATGGCAAAAAAGGCGCGAAAACATGGATTTGTCTCTCCTGCCGCGCACACACTTCCGATAGCGTGCAAAGGCCTAAAAAACACAAGCAGCCCGTGAGTTATTATGGGAGAGACTGTTTTCATCAAGTTTGAAGCCATAGTTTTGGCGCGCCAGCCGTTTCTTTCATTTTGGGGCCTATGTGTTTTTCGACCTTGAAATCGCAAAAAAGTCGCGAAAACATTGATTTGTCTCTCCTGCCGCGCACACACTTCCGATATCTTGCGAAGGCCTAAAAAACACAAGCAGCCCTTGAGTTATTGTCTGAGAGACTGTTTTCATCAAGTTTGAAGCCTCAGTTTTGGCTGGACAGCCGTTTCTTTATTTTTGGGGCCTTTGTGTTTTTTCGACCTGGAAATGGCAAAAAAGGCGCGAAAACATGGATTTGTCTCTCCTGCCGCGCACACACTTCCGATAGCGTGCGAAGGCCTAAAAAACACAAGCAGCCCGTGAGTTATTATGGGAGAGACTGTTTTCATCAAGTTTGAAGCCATAGTTTTGGCGCGCCAGCCGTTTCTTTCATTTTGGGGCCTATGTGTTTTTCAACCTTGAAATCGCAAAAAAGTCGCGAAAACATTGATTTGTCTCTCCTGCCGCGCACACACTTCCGATATCTTGCGAAGGCCTAAAAAACACAAGCAGCCCTTGAGTTATTGTCTGAGAGACTGTTTTCATCAAGTTTGAAGCCTCAGTTTTGGCTGGACAGCCGTTTCTTTATTTTTGGGGCCTTTGTGTTTTTCGACCTGGAAATGGCAAAAAAGGCGCGAAAACATGGATTTGTCTCTCCTGCCGCGCACACACTTCCGATAGCGTGCAAAGGCCTAAAAAACACAAGCAGCCCGTGAGTTATTATGGGAGAGACTGTTTTCATCAAGTTTGAAGCCATAGTTTTGGCGCGCCAGCCGTTTCTTTCATTTTGGGGCCTATGTGTTTTTCGACCTTGAAATCGCAAAAAAGTCGCGAAAACATTGATTTGTCTCTCCTGCCGCGCACACACTTCCGATATCTTGCGAAGGCCTAAAAAACACAAGCAGCCCTTGAGTTATTGTCTGAGAGACTGTTTTCATCAAGTTTGAAGCCTCAGTTTTGGCTGGACAGCCGTTTCTTTATTTTTGGGGCCTTTGTGTTTTTTCGACCTGGAAATGGCAAAAAAGGCGCGAAAACATGGATTTGTCTCTCCTGCCGCGCACACACTTCCGATAGCGTGCAAAGGCCTAAAAAACACAAGCAGCCCGTGAGTTATTATGGGAGAGACTGTTTTCATCAAGTTTGAAGCCATAGTTTTGGCGCGCCAGCCGTTTCTTTCATTTTGGGGCCTATGTGTTTTTCAACCTTGAAATCGCAAAAAAGTCGCGAAAACATTGATTTGTCTCTCCTGCCGCGCACACACTTCCGATATCTTGCGAAGGCCTAAAAAACACAAGCAGCCCTTGAGTTATTGTCTGAGAGACTGTTTTCATCAAGTTTGAAGCCTCAGTTTTGGCTGGACAGCCGTTTCTTTATTTTTGGGGCCTTTGTGTTTTTCGACCTGGAAATGGCAAAAAAGGCGCGAAAACATGGATTTGTCTCTCCTGCCGCGCACACACTTCCGATAGCGTGCAAAGGCCTAAAAAACACAAGCAGCCCGTGAGTTATTATGGGAGAGACTGTTTTCATCAAGTTTGAAGCCATAGTTTTGGCGCGCCAGCCGTTTCTTTCATTTTGGGGCCTATGTGTTTTTCGACCTTGAAATCGCAAAAAAGTCGCGAAAACATTGATTTGTCTCTCCTGCCGCGCACACACTTCCGATATCTTGCGAAGGCCTAAAAAACACAAGCAGCCCTTGAGTTATTGTCTGAGAGACTGTTTTCATCAAGTTTGAAGCCTCAGTTTTGGTTGGACAGCCGTTTCTTTATTTTTGGGGCCTTTGTGTTTTTCGACCTGGAAATGGCAAAAAAGGCGCGAAAACATGGATTTGTCTCTCCTGCCGCGCACACACTTCCGATAGCGTGCAAAGGCCTAAAAAACACAAGCAGCCCGTGAGTTATTATGGGAGAGACTGTTTTCATCAAGTTTGAAGCCATAGTTTTGGCGCGGCAGCCGTTTCTTTCATTTTGGGGCCTATGTGTTTTTCGACCTTGAAATCGCAAAAAAGGCGCGAAAACATGGATTTGTCTCTCCTGCCGCGCACACACTTCCGATAGCTTGCGAAGGCCTAAAAAACACAAGCAGCCCTTGAGTTATTGTGGGAGAGAATGTTTTCATCAAGTTTGAAGCCTCAGTTTTGGTTGGACAGCCGTTTCTTTATTTTTGGGGCCTTTGTGTTTTTCGACCTGGAAATGGCAAAAAAGGCGCGAAAACATGGATTTGTCTCTCCTGCCGTGCACACACTTCCGATATCTTGCGAAGGCCTAAAAAACACAAGCAGCCCTTGAGTTATTGTGGGAGAGACAGTTTTCATCAAGTTTGAAGCCATAGTTTTGGCGCGGCAGCCGTTTCTTTCATTTTGGGGCCTTTGTGTTTTTCGACCTGGAAATGGCAAAAAAGGCGCGAAAACATGGATTTGTCTCTCCTGCCGCGCACACACTTCCGATAGCTTGCGAAGGCCTAAAAAACACAAGCGGCCCTTGAGTTATTGTCTAAGAGACTGTTTTCATCAAGTTTGAAGCCTCAGTTTTGGCTGGACAGCCGTTTCTTTATTTTTGGGGCCTTTGTGTTTTTCGACCTGGAAATGGCAAAAAAGGCGCGAAAACATGGATTTGTCTCTCCTGCCGCGCACACACTTCCGATAGCGTGCAAAGGCCTAAAAAACACAAGCAGCCCGTGAGTTATTATGGGAGAGACTGTTTTCATCAAGTTTGAATCCATAGTTTTGGCGCGGCAGCCGTTTCTTTCATTTTGGGGCCTATGTGTTTTTCGACCTTGAAATCGCAAAAAAGGCGCGAAAACATGGATTTGTCTCTCCTGCCGCGCACACACTTCCGATATCTTGCGAAGGCCTAAAAAACACAAGCAGCCCTTGAGTTATTGTGGGAGAGACAGTTTTCATCAAGTTTGAAGCCATAGTTTTGGCGCGGCAGCCGTTTCTTTCATTTTGGGGACTTTGTGTTTTTCGACCTGGAAATGGCAAAAAAGGCACGAAAACATGGATTTGTCTCTCCTGCCGCGCACACACTTCCGATAGCTTGCGAAGGCCTAAAAAACACAAGCGGCCCTTGAGTTATTGTCTAAGAGACTGTTTTCATCAAGTTTGAAGCCTCAGTTTTAGCTGGACAGCCGTTTCTTTATTTTTGGGGCCTTTGTGTTTTTCGACCTGGAAATGGCAAAAAAGGCGCGAAAACATGGATTTGTCTCTCCTGCCGCGCACACACTTCCGATAGCGTGCAAAGGCCTAAAAAACACAAGCAGCCCGTGAGTTATTATGGGAGAGACTGTTTTCATCAAGTTTGAAGCCATAGTTTTGGCGCGCCAGCCGTTTCTTTCATTTTGGGGCCTATGTGTTTTTCGACCTTGAAATCGCAAAAAAGTCGCGAAAACATTGATTTGTCTCTCCTGCCGCGCACACACTTCCGATATCTTGCGAAGGCCTAAAAAACACAAGCAGCCCTTGAGTTATTGTCTGAGAGACTGTTTTCATCAAGTTTGAAGCCTCAGTTTTGGTTGGACAGCCGTTTCTTTATTTTTGGGGCCTTTGTGTTTTTCGACCTGGAAATGGCAAAAAAGGCGCGAAAACATGGATTTGTCTCTCCTGCCGCGCACACACTTCCGATAGCGTGCAAAGGCCTAAAAAACACAAGCAGCCCGTGAGTTATTATGGGAGAGACTGTTTTCATCAAGTTTGAAGCCATAGTTTTGGCGCGGCAGCCGTTTCTTTCATTTTGGGGCCTATGTGTTTTTCGACCTTGAAATCGCAAAAAAGGCGCGAAAACATGGATTTGTCTCTCCTGCCGCGCACACACTTCCGATATCTTGCGAAGGCCTAAAAAACACAAGCAGCCCTTGAGTTATTGTGGGAGAGGCAGTTTTCATCAAGTTTGAAGCCATAGTTTTGGCGCGGCAGCCGTTTCTTTCATTTTAGGGCCTTTGTGTTTTTCGACCTGGAAATGGCAAAAAAGGCGCGAAAACATGGATTTGTCTCTCCTGCCGTGCACACACTTCCGATATCTTGCGAAGGCCTAAAAAACACAAGCAGCCCTTGAGTTATTGTGGGAGAGACAGTTTTCATCAAGTTTGAAGCCATAGTTTTGGCGCGGCAGCCGTTTCTTTCATTTTGGGGCCTTTGTGTTTTTCGACCTGGAAATGGCAAAAAAGGCGCGAAAACATGGATTTGTCTCTCCTGCCGCGCACACACTTCCGATAGCTTGCGAAGGCCTAAAAAACACAAGCGGCCCTTTTATGTTATGTATGTTTATGTTATGTATGTTTATATTTATGTTATGTATGTTTATGTTATGTATGTTTATGTGTATGGTATGTATGTTTATGTTATGTATGTTTATGTTATGTATGTTTATGTTTATGGTATGTATGTTTATGGTATGTATGTTTATGTTTATGGTATGTATGTTTATGGTATGTATGTTTATGTTATGTATGTTTATGTTTACGTTATGTATGTTTATGTTTATGTTATGTATGTTTATGTTACGTTATGTATGTTTATGTTCACGTTATGTATGTGTATGTTTACGTTACGTATGTTTATGTTTACGTTATGTATGTTTATGTTTATGTTATATATGTTTATGTTTACGTTATATATGTTTGTTATGTATGTTTATGTTTACGTTATATATGTTTATGTTTACGTTATATATGTTTATGTTTACATTATGTATGTTTATGTTTACGTTATGTATGTTTATGTTTACGTTATGTATGTTTACGTTATATATGTTTATGTTTACATTATGTATGTTTACGTTATATATGTTTATGTTTACGTTATGTATGTTTACGTTATGTATGTTTATGTTTACGTTATGTATGTTTATGTTGCGTATGTTTATGTTTACGTTGCGTATGTTTACGTTACGTATGTTTATGTTTACGTTATGTATGTTTATGTTTACGTTATGTATGTTTATGTTTACGTTATGTATGTTTATGTTTACGTTATGTATGTTTACGTTATGTATGTTTATGTTTACGTTATGTATGTTTATGTTTACATTATATATGTTTATGTTTACGTTATATATGTTTATGTTTACGTTATGTATGTTTATGTTTACGTTATGTATGTTTACGTTATGTATGTTTATGTTTACGTTATATATGTTTATGTTTACGTTATGTATGTTTATGTTTACGTTATGTATGTTTACGTTATATATGTTTATGTTTACGTTATGTATGTTTACGTTATATATGTTTATGTTTACGTTATGTATGTTTACGTTATATATGTTTATGTTTACGTTATATATGTTTATGTTTACGTTATGTATGTTTATGTTTACGTTATGTATGTTTACGTTATATATGTTTATGTTTACGTTATGTATGTTTATGTTTACGTTATGTATGTTTACGTTTACGTTATGTATGTTTACGTTTACGTTATATATGTTTACGTTTACGTTACGTATGTTTACGTTTACGTTACGTATGTTTACGTTATGTATGTTTATGTTTACGTTATGTATGTTTACGTTATATATGTTTATGTTTACGTTATATATGTTTATGTTTACGTTATGTATGTTTATGTTTACGTTATGTATGTTTACGTTATATATGTTTATGTTTACGTTATGTATGTTTACGTTATATATGTTTATGTTTACGTTATGTATGTTTACGTTATGTATGTTTATGTTTACGTTATGTATGTTTATGTTTACGTTATGTATGTTTATGTTTACGTTATGTATGTTTATGTTTATGTTGCGTATGTTTATGTTTACGTTGCGTATGTTTACGTTACGTATGTTTATGTTTACGTTATGTATGTTTATGTTTACGTTATGTATGTTTATGTTTACGTTATGTATGTTTACGTTATGTATGTTTATGTTTACATTATGTATGTTTATGTTTACATTATATATGTTTATGTTTACGTTATATATGTTTATGTTTACGTTATGTATGTTTATGTTTACGTTATGTATGTTTATGTTTACGTTATGTATGTTTACGTTATATATGTTTATGTTTACGTTATGTATGTTTACGTTATATATGTTTATGTTTACGTTATGTATGTTTACGTTATGTATGTTTATGTTTACGTTATGTATGTTTATGTTTACGTTATGTATGTTTATGTTTACGTTATGTATGTTTATGTTTATGTTGCGTATGTTTATGTTTACGTTGCGTATGTTTACGTTACGTATGTTTATGTTTACGTTATGTATGTTTATGTTTACGTTATGTATGTTTATGTTTACGTTATGTATGTTTACGTTATGTATGTTTATGTTTACGTTATGTATGTTTATGTTTACATTATATATGTTTATGTTTACGTTATATATGTTTATGTTTACGTTATGTATGTTTATGTTTACGTTATGTATGTTTACGTTATGTATGTTTATGTTTACGTTATATATGTTTATGTTTACGTTATGTATGTTTATGTTTACATTATATATGTTTATGTTTACGTTATATATGTTTATGTTTACGTTATGTATGTTTATGTTTACGTTATGTATGTTTACGTTATGTATGTTTATGTTTACGTTATATATGTTTATGTTTACGTTATGTATGTTTATGTTTACGTTATGTATGTTTACGTTATATATGTTTATGTTTACGTTATGTATGTTTACGTTATATATGTTTATGTTTACGTTATGTATGTTTACGTTATGTATGTTTATGTTTACGTTATATATGTTTATGTTTACGTTATGTATGTTTATGTTTACGTTATGTATGTTTACGTTATATATGTTTATGTTTACGTTATGTATGTTTACGTTATATATGTTTATGTTTACGTTATGTATGTTTACGTTATATATGTTTATGTTTACGTTATGTATGTTTATGTTTACGTTATGTATGTTTACGTTTACGTTATGTATGTTTACCTTTACGTTATATATGTTTACGTTTACGTTACGTATGTTTACGTTTACGTTACGTATGTTTACGTTATGTATGTTTATGTTTACGTTATGTATGTTTACGTTATATATGTTTATGTTTACGTTATATATGTTTATGTTTACGTTATGTATGTTTATGTTTACGTTATGTATGTTTATGTTTACGTTATGTATGTTTATGTTTACGTTATATATGTTTATGTTTACGTTATATATGTTTATGTTTACGTTATGTATGTTTATGTTTACGTTATGTATGTTTATGTTTACGTTATGTATGTTTACGTTATATATGTTTATGTTTACGTTATATATGTTTATGTTTACGTTATGTATGTTTATGTTTACGTTATGTATGTTTACGTTATATATGTTTATGTTTACGTTATGTATGTTTATGTTTACGTTATATATGTTTATGTTTACGTTATGTATGTTTATGTTTACGTTATGTATGTTTACGTTATGTATGTTTATGTTTACGTTATGTATGTTTATGTTGCGTATGTTTATGTTTACGTTGCGTATGTTTACGTTATATATGTTTATGTTTACGTTATGTATGTTTATGTTTACGTTATATATGTTTATGTTTACGTTATGTATGTTTACGTTATGTATGTTTACGTTATGTATGTTTATGTTTACGTTATATATGTTTATGTTTACGTTATGTATGTTTATGTTTACGTTATGTATGATTATGTTTACGTTGCGTATGTTTATGTTTACGTTGCGTATGTTTATGTTTACGTTATGTATGTTTACGTTATATATGTTTATGTTTACGTTATATATGTTTATGTTACGTATGTTTATGTTTACGTTATGTATGTTTATGTTTACGTTATGTATGTTTATGTTTACGTTATGTATGTTTATGTTTACGTTATGTATGTTTACGTTATATATGTTTATGTTTACGTTATGTATGTTTACGTTATATATGTTTATGTTTACGTTATGTATGTTTACGTTATGTATGTTTATGTTTACGTTATATATGTTTATGTTTACGTTATGTATGTTTATGTTTACGTTATGTATGTTTACGTTATATATGTTTATGTTTACGTTATGTATGTTTACGTTATATATGTTTATGTTTACGTTATGTATGTTTACGTTATATATGTTTATGTTTACGTTATGTATGTTTATGTTTACGTTATGTATGTTTACGTTTACGTTATGTATGTTTACGTTTACGTTATATATGTTTACGTTTACGTTACGTATGTTTACGTTTACGTTACGTATGTTTACGTTATGTATGTTTATGTTTACGTTATGTATGTTTACGTTATATATGTTTATGTTTACGTTATATATGTTTATGTTTACGTTATGTATGTTTATGTTTACGTTATGTATGTTTATGTTTACGTTATGTATGTTTATGTTTACGTTATATATGTTTATGTTTACGTTATATATGTTTATGTTTACGTTATGTATGTTTATGTTTACGTTATGTATGTTTATGTTTACGTTATGTATGTTTACGTTATATATGTTTATGTTTACGTTATATATGTTTATGTTTACGTTATGTATGTTTATGTTTACGTTATGTATGTTTACGTTATATATGTTTATGTTTACGTTATGTATGTTTATGTTTACGTTATATATGTTTATGTTTACGTTATGTATGTTTATGTTTACGTTATGTATGTTTACGTTATGTATGTTTATGTTTACGTTATGTATGTTTATGTTGCGTATGTTTATGTTTACGTTGCGTATGTTTACGTTATATATGTTTATGTTTACGTTATGTATGTTTATGTTTACGTTATATATGTTTATGTTTACGTTATGTATGTTTATGTTTACGTTATGTATGTTTACGTTATGTATGTTTATGTTTACGTTATATATGTTTATGTTTACGTTATGTATGTTTATGTTTACGTTATGTATGATTATGTTTACGTTGCGTATGTTTATGTTTACGTTGCGTATGTTTATGTTTACGTTATGTATGTTTACGTTATATATGTTTATGTTTACGTTATATATGTTTATGTTTACGTTATGTATGTTTATGTTTACGTTATGTATGTTTATGTTTACGTTATGTATGTTTACGTTATATATGTTTATGTTTACGTTATGTATGTTTATGTTTACGTTATGTATGTTTATGTTTACGTTATGTATGTTTATGTTTACGTTATGTATGTTTACGTTATATATGTTTATGTTTACGTTATATATGTTTATGTTTACGTTATGTATGTTTATGTTTACGTTATGTATGTTTATGTTTACGTTATGTATGTTTACGTTATATATGTTTATGTTTACGTTATGTATGTTTATGTTTACGTTATGTATGTTTATGTTTACGTTATATATGTTTATGTTTACGTTATGTATGTTTATGTTTACGTTATGTATGTTTATGTTTACGTTATATATGTTTATGTTTACGTTATGTATGTTTATGTTTACGTTATGTATGTTTATGTGCTCCTACCTTATTTTTCCTCACCTCTTTCTTCATGTGGCTGTAACAGGCATTATGGGTATGTAATGTAATTCAGAGGGGCTTGCCACAGCAGGAGGGCTTTCAGGAGGCACAGCAGGAGGGCTTTCATTATGGGGCCTGTGTGTTTTTCGACCTTGAAATCGCAAAAAAGGCGCGAAAACATGGATTTGTCTCTCCTGCCGCGCACACACTTCCGATAGCGTGCAAAGGCCTAAAAAACACAAGCAGCCCGTGAGTTATTATGGGAGAGACTGTTTTCATCAAGTTTGAAGCCATAGTTTTGGCGCGCCAGCCGTTTCTTTCATTTTGGGGCCTATGTGTTTTTCGACCTTGAAATCGCAAAAAAGGCGCGAAAACATGGATTTGTCTCTCCTGCCGCGCACACACTTCCGATATCTTGCGAAGGCCTAAAAAACACAAGCAGCCCTTGAGTTATTGTGGGAGAGACAGTTTTCATCAAGTTTGAATCCATAGTTTTGGCGCGGCAGCCGTTTCTTTCATTTTGGGGCCTATGTGTTTTTCGACCTTGAAATCGCAAAAAAGGCGCGAAAACATGGATTTGTCTCTCCTGCCGCGCACACACTTCCGATATCTTGCGAAGGCCTAAAAAACACAAGCAGCCCTTGAGTTATTGTGGGAGAGACAGTTTTCATCAAGTTTGAAGCCATAGTTTTGGCGCGGCAGCCGTTTCTTTCATTTTGGGGACTTTGTGTTTTTCGACCTGGAAATGGCAAAAAAGGCGCGAAAACATGGATTTGTCTCTCCTGCCGCGCACACACTTCCGATAGCTTGCGAAGGCCTAAAAAACACAAGCGGCCCTTGAGTTATTGTCTAAGAGACTGTTTTCATCAAGTTTGAAGCCTCAGTTTTAGCTGGACAGCCGTTTCTTTATTTTTGGGGCCTTTGTGTTTTTCGACCTGGAAATGGCAAAAAAGGCGCGAAAACATGGATTTGTCTCTCCTGCCGCGCACACACTTCCGATAGCGTGCAAAGGCCTAAAAAACACAAGCAGCCCGTGAGTTATTATGGGAGAGACTGTTTTCATCAAGTTTGAAGCCATAGTTTTGGCGCGGCAGCCGTTTCTTTCATTTTGGGGCCTGTGTGTTTTTCGACCTTGAAATCGCAAAAAAGGCGCGAAAACATGGATTTGTCTCTCCTGCCGCGCACACACTTCCGATAGCGTGCAAAGGCCTAAAAAACACAAGCAGCCAGTGAGTTATTATGGGAGAGACTGTTTTCATCAAGTTTGAAGCCATAGTTTTGGCGCGCCAGCCGTTTCTTTCATTTTGGGGCCTATGTGTTTTTCAACCTTGAAATCGCAAAAAAGTCGCGAAAACATTGATTTGTCTCTCCTGCCGCGCACACACTTCCGATATCTTGCGAAGGCCTAAAAAACACAAGCAGCCCTTGAGTTATTGTCTGAGAGACTGTTTTCATCAAGTTTGAAGCCTCAGTTTTGGCTGGACAGCCGTTTCTTTATTTTTGGGGCCTTTTGTTTTTCGACCTTGAAATCGCAAAAAAGGCGCGAAAACATGGATTTGTCTCTCCTGCCGCGCACACACTTCCGATATCTTGCGAAGGCCTAAAAAACACAAGCAGCCCTTGAGTTATTGTGGGAGAGACAGTTTTCATCAAGTTTGAAGCCATAGTTTTGGCGCGGCAGCCGTTTCTTTCATTTTAGGGCCTTTGTGTTTTTCGACCTGGAAATGGCAAAAAAGGCGCGAAAACATGGATTTGTCTCTCCTGCCGTGCACACACTTCCGATATCTTGCGAAGGCCTAAAAAACACAAGCGGCCCTTGAGTTATTGTCTAAGAGACTGTTTTCATCAAGTTTGAAGCCTCAGTTTTAGCTGGACAGCCGTTTCTTTATTTTTGGGGCCTTTGTGTTTTTCGACCTGGAAATGGCAAAAAAGGCGCGAAAACATGGATTTGTCTCTCCTGCCGCGCACACACTTCCGATAGCGTGCAAAGGCCTAAAAAACACATGCAGCCCGTGAGTTATTATGGGAGAGACTGTTTTCATCAAGTTTGAAGCCATAGTTTTGGCGCGCCAGCCGTTTCTTTCATTTTGGGGCCTATGTGTTTTTCGACCTTGAAATCGCAAAAAAGTCGCGAAAACATTGATTTGTCTCTCCTGCCGCGCACACACTTCCGATATCTTGCGAAGGCCTAAAAAACACAAGCAGCCCTTGAGTTATTGTCTGAGAGACTGTTTTCATCAAGTTTGAAGCCTCAGTTTTGGTTGGACAGCCGTTTCTTTATTTTTGGGGCCTTTGTGTTTTTCGACCTGGAAATGGCAAAAAAGGCGCGAAAACATGGATTTGTCTCTCCTGCCGCGCACACACTTCCGATAGCGTGCAAAGGCCTAAAAAACACAAGCAGCCCGTGAGTTATTATGGGAGAGACTGTTTTCATCAAGTTTGAAGCCATAGTTTTGGCGCGGCAGCCGTTTCTTTCATTTTGGGGCCTATGTGTTTTTCGACCTTGAAATCGCAAAAAAGGCGCGAAAACATGGATTTGTCTCTCCTGCCGCGCACACACTTCCGATATCTTGCGAAGGCCTAAAAAACACAAGCAGCCCTTGAGTTATTGTGGGAGAGACAGTTTTCATCAAGTTTGAAGCCATAGTTTTGGCGCGGCAGCCGTTTCTTTCATTTTAGGGCCTTTGTGTTTTTCGACCTGGAAATGGCAAAAAAGGCGCGAAAACATGGATTTGTCTCTCCTGCCGTGCACACACTTCCGATATCTTGCGAAGGCCTAAAAAACACAAGCAGCCCTTGAGTTATTGTGGGAGAGACAGTTTTCATCAAGTTTGAAGCCATAGTTTTGGCGCGGCAGCCGTTTCTTTCATTTTGGGGCCTTTGTGTTTTTCGACCTGGAAATGGCAAAAAAGGCGCGAAAACATGGATTTGTCTCTCCTGCCGCGCACACACTTCCGATAGCTTGCGAAGGCCTAAAAAACACAAGCGGCCCTTTTATGTTATGTATGTTTATGTTATGTATGTTTATATTTATGTTATGTATGTTTATGTTATGTATGTTTATGTTTATGGTATGTATGTTTATGTTATGTATGTTTATGTTATGTATGTTTATGTTTATGGTATGTATGTTTATGGTATGTATGTTTATGTTATGTATGTTTATGTTTACGTTATGTATGTTTATGTTTATGTTATGTATGTTTATGTTACGTTATGTATGTTTATGTTCACGTTATGTATGTGTATGTTTACGTTACGTATGTTTATGTTTACGTTATGTATGTTTATGTTTACATTATATATGTTTATGTTTACGTTATATATGTTTATGTTTACGTTATGTATGTTTATGTTTACGTTATGTATGTTTACGTTATGTATGTTTATGTTTACGTTATGTATGTTTACGTTATGTATGTTTATGTTTACGTTATATATGTTTATGTTTACGTTATGTATGTTTATGTTTACGTTATGTATGTTTACGTTATATATGTTTATGTTTACGTTATGTATGTTTACGTTATATATGTTTATGTTTATGTTATGTATGTTTACGTTATATATGTTTATGTTTACGTTATATATGTTTATGTTTACGTTATGTATGTTTATGTTTACGTTATGTATGTTTACGTTATATATGTTTATGTTTACGTTATGTATGTTTATGTTTACGTTATGTATGTTTACGTTTACGTTATGTATGTTTACGTTTACGTTATATATGTTTACGTTTACGTTACGTATGTTTACGTTTACGTTACGTATGTTTACGTTATGTATGTTTATGTTTACGTTATGTATGTTTACGTTATATATGTTTATGTTTACGTTATATATGTTTATGTTTACGTTATGTATGTTTATGTTTACGTTATGTATGTTTATGTTTACGTTATGTATGTTTATGTTTACGTTATGTATGTTTACGTTATATATGTTTATGTTTACGTTATGTATGTTTATGTTTACGTTATGTATGTTTATGTTTACGTTATGTATGTTTATGTTTACGTTATGTATGTTTACGTTATGTATGTTTATGTTTACGTTATGTATGTTTATGTTGCGTATGTTTATGTTTACGTTGCGTATGTTTACGTTATATACGTTTATGTTTACGTTATGTATGTTTATGTTTACGTTATATATGTTTATGTTTACGTTATGTATGTTTATGTTTACGTTATGTATGTTTACGTTATGTATGTTTATGTTTACGTTATATATGTTTATGTTTACGTTATGTATGTTTATGTTTACGTTATGTATGATTATGTTTACGTTGCGTATGTTTATGTTTAAGTTGCGTATGTTTATGTTTACGTTATGTATGTTTACGTTATATATGTTTATGTTTACGTTATATATGTTTATGTTACGTATGTTTATGTTTACGTTATGTATGTTTATGTTTACGTTATGTATGTTTACGTTATATATGTTTATGTTTACATTATGTATGTTTACGTTATGTATGTTTATGTTTACGTTATGTATGTTTATGTTTACGTTATGTATGTTTATGTTTACGTTATGTATGTTTATGTTTACGTTATGTATGTTTACGTTATATATGTTTATGTTTACGTTATATATGTTTATGTTTACGTTATGTATGTTTATGTTTACGTTATGTATGTTTATGTTTACGTTATGTATGTTTACGTTATATATGTTTATGTTTACGTTATGTATGTTTATGTTTACGTTATGTATGTTTATGTTTACGTTATATATGTTTATGTTTACGTTATGTATGTTTATGTTTACGTTATGTATGTTTATGTTTACGTTATATATGTTTATGTTTACGTTATGTATGTTTATGTTTACGTTATGTATGTTTATGTGCTCCTACCTTATTTTTCCTCACCTCTTTCTTCATGTGGCTGTAACAGGCATTATGGGTATGTAATGTAATTCAGAGGGGCTTGCCACAGCAGGAGGGCTTTCAGGAGGCACAGCAGGAGGGCTTTCATTATGGGGCCTGTGTGTTTTTCGACCTTGAAATCGCAAAAAAGGCGCGAAAACATGGATTTGTCTCTCCTGCCGCGCACACACTTCCGATAGCGTGCAAAGGCCTAAAAAACACAAGCAGCCCGTGAGTTATTATGGGAGAGACTGTTTTCATCAAGTTTGAAGCCATAGTTTTGGCGCGCCAGCCGTTTCTTTCATTTTGGGGCCTATGTGTTTTTCGACCTTGAAATCGCAAAAAAGGCGCGAAAACATGGATTTGTCTCTCCTGCCGCGCACACACTTCCGATATCTTGCGAAGGCCTAAAAAACACAAGCAGCCCTTGAGTTATTGTGGGAGAGACAGTTTTCATCAAGTTTGAATCCATAGTTTTGGCGCGGCAGCCGTTTCTTTCATTTTGGGGCCTATGTGTTTTTCGACCTTGAAATCGCAAAAAAGGCGCGAAAACATGGATTTGTCTCTCCTGCCGCGCACACACTTCCAATATCTTGCGAAGGCCTAAAAAACACAAGCAGCCCTTGAGTTATTGTGGGAGAGACAGTTTTCATCAAGTTTGAAGCCATAGTTTTGGCGCGGCAGCCGTTTCTTTCATTTTGGGGACATTGTGTTTTTCGACCTGGAAATGGCAAAAAAGGCGCGAAAACATGGATTTGTCTCTCCTGCCGCGCACACACTTCCGATAGCGTGCAAAGGCCTAAAAAACACAAGCAGCCCGTGAGTTATTATGGGAGAGACTGTTTTCATCAAGTTTGAAGCCATAGTTTTGGCGCGGCAGCCGTTTCTTTATTTTTGGGGCCTTTGTGTTTTTCGACCTGGAAATGGCAAAAAAGGCGCGAAAACATGGATTTGTCTCTCCTGCCGCGCACACACTTCCGATAGCGTGCAAAGGCCTAAAAAACACAAGCAGCCCGTGAGTTATTATGGGAGAGACTGTTTTCATCAAGTTTGAAGCCATAGTTTTGGCGCGGCAGCCGTTTCTTTCATTTTGGGGCCTGTGTGTTTTTCGACCTTGAAATCGCAAAAAAGGCGCGAAAACATGGATTTGTCTCTCCTGCCGCGCACACACTTCCGATAGCGTGCAAAGGCCTAAAAAACACAAGCAGCCCGTGAGTTATTATGGGAGAGACTGTTTTCATCAAGTTTGAAGCCATAGTTTTGGCGCGCCAGCCGTTTCTTTCATTTTGGGGCCTATGTGTTTTTCGACCTTGAAATCGCAAAAAAGGCGCGAAAACATGGATTTGTCTCTCCTGCCGCGCACACACTTCCGATATCTTGCGAAGGCCTAAAAAACACAAGCAGCCCTTGAGTTATTGTGGGAGAGACAGTTTTCATCAAGTTTGAAGCCATAGTTTTGGCGCGGCAGCCGTTTCTTTCATTTTAGGGCCTTTGTGTTTATCGACCTGGAAATGGCAAAAAAGGCGCGAAAACATGGATTTGTCTCTCCTGCCGCGCACACACTTCCGATAGCTTGCGAAGGCCTAAAAAACACAAGCGGCCCTTGAGTTATTGTCTAAGAGACTGTTTTCATCAAATTTGAAGCCTCAGTGTTGGCGCGGCAGCCTTTTCTTTCTCTTTCGGGATTGTGTTTTTCTCCACCTGAAAATGCCAAAGAAGGCATAAAAACATGGATTTGTCTCTCCTGCCGCGCACACACTAAGGAGAGCTTGCAAAGGCCTAATAACCACAAGCAGCCCCTACACCATTATGGGAGACACTGTTTTCATCAAGTTTGAAGCCTCAGTGTTGGCGCGGCAGCCTTTTCTTTCTCTTTCGGGATTGTGTTTTTCTCCACCTGAAAATGCCAAAGAAGGCATAAAAACATGGATTTGTCTCTCCTGCTGCGCACACACTTCGGAGAGCTTGCAAATGCCTAATAACCACAAGCAGCCCCTACTCCATTATGGGAGACACTGTTTTCATCAAGTTTGAAGCCTCAGTGTTGGCGCGGCAGCCATTTCTTTCTCTTTCGGGATTGTGTTTTTCTCCACCTGAAAATGCCAAAGAAGGCATAAAAACATGGATTTGTCTCTCCTGCTGCGCACACACTTCGGAGAGCTTGCAAATGCCTAATAACCACAAGCAGCCCCTACTCCATTATGGGAGACACTGTTTTCATCAAGTTTGAAGCCTCAGTGTTGGCGCGGCAGCCTTTTCTTTCTCTTTCGGGATTGTGTTTTTCTCCACCTGAAAATGCCAAAGAAGGCATAAAAACATGGATTTGTCTCTCCTGCTGCGCACACACTTCGGAGAGCTTGCAAATGCCTAATAACCACAAGCAGCCCCTACTCCATTATGGGAGACACTGTTTTCATCAAGTTTGAAGCCTCAGTGTTGGCGCGGCAGCCATTTCTTTCTCTTACGGGATTGTGTTTTTCTCCACCTGAAAATGCCAAAGAAGGCATAAAAACATGGATTTGTCTCTCCTGCTGCGCACACACTTCGGAGAGCTTGCAAATGCCTAATAACCACAAGCAGCCCCTACTCCATTATGGGAGACACTGTTTTCATCAAGTTTGAAGCCTCAGTGTTGGCGCGGCAGCCATTTCTTTCTCTTACGGGATTGTGTTTTTATCCACCTGAAAATGCCAAAGAAGGCATAAAAACATGGATTTGTCTCTCCTGCTGCGCACACACTTCGGAGAGCTTGCAAATGCCTAATAACCACAAGCAGCCCCTACTCCATTATGGGAGACACTGTTTTCATCAAGTTTGAAGCCTCAGTGTTGGCGCGGCAGCCTTTTCTTTCTCTTTCGGGATTGTGTTTTTCTCCACCTGAAAATGCCAAAGAAGGCATAAAAACATGGATTTGTCTCTCCTGCTGCGCACACACTTCGGAGAGCTTGCAAATGCCTAATAACCACAAGCAGCCACTACTCCATTATGGGAGACACTGTTTTCATCAAGTTTGAAGCCTCAGTGTTGGCGCGGCAGCCATTTCTTTCTCTTTCGGGATTGTGTTTTTCTCCACCTGAAAATGCCAAAGAAGGCATAAAAACATGGATTTGTCTCTCCTGCTGCGCACACACTTCGGAGAGCTTGCAAATGCCTAATAACCACAAGCAGCCCCTACTCCATTATGGGAGACACTGTTTTCATCAAGTTTGAAGCCTCAGTGTTGGCGCGGCAGCCATTTCTTTCTCTTTCGGGATTGTGTTTTTCTCCACCTGAAAATGCCAAAGAAGGCATAAAAACATGGATTTGTCTCTCCTGCTGCGCACACACTTCGGAGAGCTTGCAAATGCCTAATAACCACAAGCAGCCCCTACTCCATTATGGGAGACACTGTTTTCATCAAGTTTGAAGCCTCAGTTTTGGCTGGACAGCCGTTTCTTTATTTTTGGGGCCTTTGTGTTTTTCGACCTGGAAATGGCAAAAAAGGCGCGAAAAAATGGATTTGTCTCTCCTGCCGCGCACACACTTCCGATAGCTTGCGAAGGCCTAAAAAACACAAGCAGCCCTTGAGTTATTGTGGGAGAGAATGTTTTCATCAAGTTTGAAGCCTCAGTTTTGGTTGGACAGCCGTTTCTTTATTTTTGGGGCCTTTGTGTTTTTCGACCTGGAAATGGCAAAAAAGGCGCGAAAACATGGATTTGTCTCTCCTGCCGTGCACACACTTCCGATATCTTGCGAAGGCCTAAAAAACACAAGCAGCCCTTGAGTTATTGTGGGAGAGACAGTTTTCATCAAGTTTGAAGCCATAGTTTTGGCGCGGCAGCCGTTTCTTTCATTTTGGGGCCTTTGTGTTTTTCGACCTGGAAATGGCAAAAAAGGCGCGAAAACATGGATTTGTCTCTCCTGCCGCGCACACACTTCCGATAGCTTGCGAAGGCCTAAAAAACACAAGCGGCCCTTGAGTTATTGTCTAAGAGACTGTTTTCATCAAGTTTGAAGCCTCAGTTTTGGCTGGACAGCCGTTTCTTTATTTTTGGGGCCTTTGTGTTTTTCGACCTGGAAATGGCAAAAAAGGCGCGAAAACATGGATTTGTCTCTCCTGCCGCGCACACACTTCCGATAGCGTGCAAAGGCCTAAAAAACACAAGCAGCCCGTGAGTTATTATGGGAGAGACTGTTTTCATCAAGTTTGAATCCATAGTTTTGGCGCGGCAGCCGTTTCTTTCATTTTGGGGCCTATGTGTTTTTCGACCTTGAAATCGCAAAAAAGGCGCGAAAACATGGATTTGTCTCTCCTGCCGCGCACACACTTCCGATATCTTGCGAAGGCCTAAAAAACACAAGCAGCCCTTGAGTTATTGTGGGAGAGACAGTTTTCATCAAGTTTGAAGCCATAGTTTTGGCGCGGCAGCCGTTTCTTTCATTTTGGGGACTTTGTGTTTTTCGACCTGGAAATGGCAAAAAAGGCACGAAAACATGGATTTGTCTCTCCTGCCGCGCACACACTTCCGATAGCTTGCGAAGGCCTAAAAAACACAAGCGGCCCTTGAGTTATTGTCTAAGAGACTGTTTTCATCAAGTTTGAAGCCTCAGTTTTAGCTGGACAGCCGTTTCTTTATTTTTGGGGCCTTTGTGTTTTTCGACCTGGAAATGGCAAAAAAGGCGCGAAAACATGGATTTGTCTCTCCTGCCGCGCACACACTTCCGATAGCGTGCAAAGGCCTAAAAAACACAAGCAGCCCGTGAGTTATTATGGGAGAGACTGTTTTCATCAAGTTTGAAGCCATAGTTTTGGCGCGGCAGCCGTTTCTTTCATTTTGGGGCCTGTGTGTTTTTCGACCTTGAAATCGCAAAAAAGGCGCGAAAACATGGATTTGTCTCTCCTGCCGCGCACACACTTCCGATAGCGTGCAAAGGCCTAAAAAACACAAGCAGCCCGTGAGTTATTATGGGAGAGACTGTTTTCATCAAGTTTGAAGCCATAGTTTTGGCGCGCCAGCCGTTTCTTTCATTTTGGGGCCTATGTGTTTTTCAACCTTGAAATCGCAAAAAAGTCGCGAAAACATTGATTTGTCTCTCCTGCCGCGCACACACTTCCGATATCTTGCGAAGGCCTAAAAAACACAAGCAGCCCTTGAGTTATTGTCTGAGAGACTGTTTTCATCAAGTTTGAAGCCTCAGTTTTGGCTGGACAGCCGTTTCTTTATTTTTGGGGCCTTTGTGTTTTTCGACCTGGAAATGGCAAAAAAGGCGCGAAAACATGGATTTGTCTCTCCTGCCGCGCACACACTTCCGATAGCGTGCAAAGGCCTAAAAAACACAAGCAGCCCGTGAGTTATTATGGGAGAGACTGTTTTCATCAAGTTTGAAGCCATAGTTTTGGCGCGCCAGCCGTTTCTTTCATTTTGGGGCCTATGTGTTTTTCGACCTTGAAATCGCAAAAAAGTCGCGAAAACATTGATTTGTCTCTCCTGCCGCGCACACACTTCCGATATCTTGCGAAGGCCTAAAAAACACAAGCAGCCCTTGAGTTATTGTCTGAGAGACTGTTTTCATCAAGTTTGAAGCCTCAGTTTTGGTTGGACAGCCGTTTCTTTATTTTTGGGGCCTTTGTGTTTTTCGACCTGGAAATGGCAAAAAAGGCGCGAAAACATGGATTTGTCTCTCCTGCCGCGCACACACTTCCGATAGCGTGCAAAGGCCTAAAAAACACAAGCAGCCCGTGAGTTATTATGGGAGAGACTGTTTTCATCAAGTTTGAAGCCATAGTTTTGGCGCGGCAGCCGTTTCTTTCATTTTGGGGCCTATGTGTTTTTCGACCTTGAAATCGCAAAAAAGGCGCGAAAACATGGATTTGTCTCTCCTGCCGCGCACACACTTCCGATATCTTGCGAAGGCCTAAAAAACACAAGCAGCCCTTGAGTTATTGTGGGAGAGGCAGTTTTCATCAAGTTTGAAGCCATAGTTTTGGCGCGGCAGCCGTTTCTTTCATTTTATGGCCTTTGTGTTTTTCGACCTGGAAATGGCAAAAAAGGCGCGAAAACATGGATTTGTCTCTCCTGCCGTGCACACACTTCCGATATCTTGCGAAGGCCTAAAAAACACAAGCAGCCCTTGAGTTATTGTGGGAGAGACAGTTTTCATCAAGTTTGAAGCCATAGTTTTGGCGCGGCAGCCGTTTCTTTCATTTTGGGGCCTTTGTGTTTTTCGACCTGGAAATGGCAAAAAAGGCGCGAAAACATGGATTTGTCTCTCCTGCCGCGCACACACTTCCGATAGCTTGCGAAGGCCTAAAAAACACAAGCGGCCCTTTTATGTTATGTATGTTTATGTTATGTATGTTTATATTTATGTTATGTATGTTTATGTTATGTATGTTTATGTTTATGGTATGTATGTTTATGTTATGTATGTTTATGTTATGTATGTTTATGTTTATGGTATGTATGTTTATGGTATGTATGTTTATGTTTATGGTATGTATGTTTATGGTATGTATGTTTATGTTATGTATGTTTATGTTTACGTTATGTATGTTTATGTTTATGTTATGTATGTTTATGTTACGTTATGTATGTTTATGTTCACGTTATGTATGTGTATGTTTACGTTACGTATGTTTATGTTTACGTTATGTATGTTTATGTTTATGTTATATATGTTTATGTTTACGTTATATATGTTTGTTATGTATGTTTATGTTTACGTTATATATGTTTATGTTTACGTTATATATGTTTATGTTTACATTATGTATGTTTATGTTTACGTTATGTATGTTTATGTTTACGTTATGTATGTTTACGTTATATATGTTTATGTTTACATTATGTATGTTTACGTTATATATGTTTATGTTTACGTTATGTATGTTTACGTTATGTATGTTTATGTTTACGTTATGTATGTTTATGTTGCGTATGTTTATGTTTACGTTGCGTATGTTTACGTTACGTATGTTTATGTTTACGTTATGTATGTTTATGTTTACGTTATGTATGTTTATGTTTACGTTATGTATGTTTATGTTTACGTTATGTATGTTTACGTTATGTATGTTTATGTTTACGTTATGTATGTTTATGTTTACATTATATATGTTTATGTTTACGTTATATATGTTTATGTTTACGTTATGTATGTTTATGTTTACGTTATGTATGTTTACGTTATGTATGTTTATGTTTACGTTATATATGTTTATGTTTACGTTATGTATGTTTATGTTTACGTTATGTATGTTTACGTTATATATGTTTATGTTTACGTTATGTATGTTTACGTTATATATGTTTATGTTTACGTTATGTATGTTTACGTTATATATGTTTATGTTTACGTTATATATGTTTATGTTTACGTTATGTATGTTTATGTTTACGTTATGTATGTTTACGTTATATATGTTTATGTTTACGTTATGTATGTTTATGTTTACGTTATGTATGTTTACGTTTACGTTATGTATGTTTACGTTTACGTTATATATGTTTACGTTTACGTTACGTATGTTTACGTTTACGTTACGTATGTTTACGTTATGTATGTTTATGTTTACGTTATGTATGTTTACGTTATATATGTTTATGTTTACGTTATATATGTTTATGTTTACGTTATGTATGTTTATGTTTACGTTATGTATGTTTATGTTTACGTTATGTATGTTTATGTTTACGTTATGTATGTTTACGTTATATATGTTTATGTTTACGTTATGTATGTTTACGTTATATATGTTTATGTTTACGTTATGTATGTTTACGTTATGTATGTTTATGTTTACGTTATGTATGTTTATGTTTACGTTATGTATGTTTATGTTTACGTTATGTATGTTTATGTTTATGTTGCGTATGTTTATGTTTACGTTGCGTATGTTTACGTTACGTATGTTTATGTTTACGTTATGTATGTTTATGTTTACGTTATGTATGTTTATGTTTACGTTATGTATGTTTACGTTATGTATGTTTATGTTTACGTTATGTATGTTTATGTTTACATTATATATGTTTATGTTTACGTTATATATGTTTATGTTTACGTTATGTATGTTTATGTTTACGTTATGTATGTTTACGTTATGTATGTTTATGTTTACGTTATATATGTTTATGTTTACGTTATGTATGTTTATGTTTACATTATATATGTTTATGTTTACGTTATATATGTTTATGTTTACGTTATGTATGTTTATGTTTACGTTATGTATGTTTACGTTATGTATGTTTATGTTTACGTTATATATGTTTATGTTTACGTTATGTATGTTTATGTTTACGTTATGTATGTTTACGTTATATATGTTTATGTTTACGTTATGTATGTTTACGTTATATATGTTTATGTTTACGTTATGTATGTTTACGTTATATATGTTTATGTTTACGTTATGTATGTTTATGTTTACGTTATGTATGTTTACGTTTACGTTATGTATGTTTACGTTTACGTTATATATGTTTACGTTTACGTTACGTATGTTTACGTTTACGTTACGTATGTTTACGTTATGTATGTTTATGTTTACGTTATGTATGTTTACGTTATATATGTTTATGTTTACGTTATATATGTTTATGTTTACGTTATGTATGTTTATGTTTACGTTATGTATGTTTATGTTTACGTTATGTATGTTTATGTTTACGTTATATATGTTTATGTTTACGTTATATATGTTTATGTTTACGTTATGTATGTTTATGTTTACGTTATGTATGTTTATGTTTACGTTATGTATGTTTACGTTATATATGTTTATGTTTACGTTATATATGTTTATGTTTACGTTATGTATGTTTATGTTTACGTTATGTATGTTTACGTTATATATGTTTATGTTTACGTTATGTATGTTTATGTTTACGTTATGTATGTTTATGTTTACGTTATGTATGTTTACGTTATGTATGTTTATGTTTACGTTATGTATGTTTATGTTGCGTATGTTTATGTTTACGTTGCGTATGTTTACGTTATATATGTTTATGTTTACGTTATGTATGTTTATGTTTACGTTATATATGTTTATGTTTACGTTATGTATGTTTATGTTTACGTTATGTATGTTTACGTTATGTATGTTTATGTTTACGTTATATATGTTTATGTTTACGTTATGTATGTTTATGTTTACGTTATGTATGTTTACGTTATATATGTTTATGTTTACGTTATGTATGTTTACGTTATATATGTTTATGTTTACGTTATGTATGTTTACGTTATATATGTTTATGTTTACGTTATGTATGTTTATGTTTACGTTATGTATGTTTACGTTTACGTTATGTATGTTTACGTTTACGTTATATATGTTTACGTTTACGTTACGTATGTTTACGTTTACGTTACGTATGTTTACGTTATGTATGTTTATGTTTACGTTATGTATGTTTACGTTATATATGTTTATGTTTACGTTATATATGTTTATGTTTACGTTATGTATGTTTATGTTTACGTTATGTATGTTTATGTTTACGTTATGTATGTTTATGTTTACGTTATATATGTTTATGTTTACGTTATATATGTTTATGTTTACGTTATGTATGTTTATGTTTACGTTATGTATGTTTATGTTTACGTTATGTATGTTTACGTTATATATGTTTATGTTTACGTTATATATGTTTATGTTTACGTTATGTATGTTTATGTTTACGTTATGTATGTTTACGTTATATATGTTTATGTTTACGTTATGTATGTTTATGTTTACGTTATGTATGTTTATGTTTACGTTATGTATGTTTACGTTATGTATGTTTATGTTTACGTTATGTATGTTTATGTTGCGTATGTTTATGTTTACGTTGCGTATGTTTACGTTATATATGTTTATGTTTACGTTATGTATGTTTATGTTTACGTTATATATGTTTATGTTTACGTTATGTATGTTTATGTTTACGTTGCGTATGTTTACGTTATATATGTTTATGTTTACGTTATGTATGTTTATGTTTACGTTATATATGTTTATGTTTACGTTATGTATGTTTATGTTTACGTTATGTATGTTTACGTTATGTATGTTTATGTTTACGTTATATATGTTTATGTTTACGTTATGTATGTTTATGTTTACGTTATGTATGATTATGTTTACGTTGCGTATGTTTATGTTTACGTTGCGTATGTTTATGTTTACGTTATGTATGTTTACGTTATATATGTTTATGTTTACGTTATATATGTTTATGTTACGTATGTTTATGTTTACGTTATGTATGTTTATGTTTACGTTATGTATGTTTACGTTATATATGTTTATGTTTACATTATGTATGTTTACGTTATGTATGTTTATGTTTACGTTATGTATGTTTATGTTTACGTTATGTATGTTTATGTTTACGTTATGTATGTTTATGTTTACGTTATGTATGTTTACGTTATATATGTTTATGTTTACGTTATATATGTTTATGTTTACGTTATGTATGTTTATGTTTACGTTATGTATGTTTATGTTTACGTTATGTATGTTTACGTTATATATGTTTATGTTTACGTTATGTATGTTTATGTTTACGTTATGTATGTTTATGTTTACGTTATATATGTTTATGTTTACGTTATGTATGTTTATGTTTACGTTATGTATGTTTATGTTTACGTTATATATGTTTATGTTTACGTTATGTATGTTTATGTTTACGTTATGTATGTTTATGTGCTCCTACCTTATTTTTCCTCACCTCTTTCTTCATGTGGCTGTAACAGGCATTATGGGTATGTAATGTAATTCAGAGGGGCTTGCCACAGCAGGAGGGCTTTCAGGAGGCAGAGCAGGAGGGCTTTCATTATGGGGCCTGTGTGTTTTTCGACCTTGAAATCGCAAAAAAGGCGCGAAAACATGGATTTGTCTCTCCTGCCGCGCACACACTTCCGATAGCGTGCAAAGGCCTAAAAAACACAAGCAGCCCGTGAGTTATTATGGGAGAGACTGTTTTCATCAAGTTTGAAGCCATAGTTTTGGCGCGCCAGCCGTTTCTTTCATTTTGGGGCCTATGTGTTTTTCGACCTTGAAATCGCAAAAAAGGCGCGAAAACATGGATTTGTCTCTCATGCCGCGCACACACTTCCGATATCTTGCGAAGGCCTAAAAAACACAAGCAGCCCTTGAGTTATTGTGGGAGAGACAGTTTTCATCAAGTTTGAATCCATAGTTTTGGCGCGGCAGCCGTTTCTTTCATTTTGGGGCCTATGTGTTTTTCGACCTTGAAATCGCAAAAAAGGCGCGAAAACATGGATTTGTCTCTCCTGCCGCGCACACACTTCCGATATCTTGCGAAGGCCTAAAAAACACAAGCAGCCCTTGAGTTATTGTGGGAGAGACAGTTTTCATCAAGTTTGAAGCCATAGTTTTGGCGCGGCAGCCGTTTCTTTCATTTTGGGGACTTTGTGTTTTTCGACCTGGAAATGGCAAAAAAGGCGCGAAAACATGGATTTGTCTCTCCTGCCGCGCACACACTTCCGATAGCTTGCGAAGGCCTAAAAAACACAAGCGGCCCTTGAGTTATTGTCTAAGAGACTGTTTTCATCAAGTTTGAAGCCTCAGTTTTAGCTGGACAGCCGTTTCTTTATTTTTGGGGCCTTTGTGTTTTTCGACCTGGAAATGGCAAAAAAGGCGCGAAAACATGGATTTGTCTCTCCTGCCGCGCACACACTTCCGATAGCGTGCAAAGGCCTAAAAAACACAAGCAGCCCGTGAGTTATTATGGGAGAGACTGTTTTCATCAAGTTTGAAGCCATAGTTTTGGCGCGGCAGCCGTTTCTTTCATTTTGGGGCCTGTGTGTTTTTCGACCTTGAAATCGCAAAAAAGGCGCGAAAACATGGATTTGTCTCTCCTGCCGCGCACACACTTCCGATAGCGTGCAAAGGCCTAAAAAACACAAGCAGCCAGTGAGTTATTATGGGAGAGACTGTTTTCATCAAGTTTGAAGCCATAGTTTTGGCGCGCCAGCCGTTTCTTTCATTTTGGGGCCTATGTGTTTTTCAACCTTGAAATCGCAAAAAAGTCGCGAAAACATTGATTTGTCTCTCCTGCCGCGCACACACTTCCGATATCTTGCGAAGGCCTAAAAAACACAAGCAGCCCTTGAGTTATTGTCTGAGAGACTGTTTTCATCAAGTTTGAAGCCTCAGTTTTGGCTGGACAGCCGTTTCTTTATTTTTGGGGCCTTTTGTTTTTCGACCTTGAAATCGCAAAAAAGGCGCGAAAACATGGATTTGTCTCTCCTGCCGCGCACACACTTCCGATATCTTGCGAAGGCCTAAAAAACACAAGCAGCCCTTGAGTTATTGTGGGAGAGACAGTTTTCATCAAGTTTGAAGCCATAGTTTTGGCGCGGCAGCCGTTTCTTTCATTTTAGGGCCTTTGTGTTTTTCGACCTGGAAATGGCAAAAAAGGCGCGAAAACATGGATTTGTCTCTCCTGCCGTGCACACACTTCCGATATCTTGCGAAGGCCTAAAAAACACAAGCGGCCCTTGAGTTATTGTCTAAGAGACTGTTTTCATCAAGTTTGAAGCCTCAGTTTTAGCTGGACAGCCGTTTCTTTATTTTTGGGGCCTTTGTGTTTTTCGACCTGGAAATGGCAAAAAAGGCGCGAAAACATGGATTTGTCTCTCCTGCCGCGCACACACTTCCGATAGCGTGCAAAGGCCTAAAAAACACATGCAGCCCGTGAGTTATTATGGGAGAGACTGTTTTCATCAAGTTTGAAGCCATAGTTTTGGCGCGCCAGCCGTTTCTTTCATTTTGGGGCCTATGTGTTTTTCGACCTTGAAATCGCAAAAAAGTCGCGAAAACATTGATTTGTCTCTCCTGCCGCGCACACACTTCCGATATCTTGCGAAGGCCTAAAAAACACAAGCAGCCCTTGAGTTATTGTCTGAGAGACTGTTTTCATCAAGTTTGAAGCCTCAGTTTTGGTTGGACAGCCGTTTCTTTATTTTTGGGGCCTTTGTGTTTTTCGACCTGGAAATGGCAAAAAAGGCGCGAAAACATGGATTTGTCTCTCCTGCCGCGTACACACTTCCGATAGCGTGCAAAGGCCTAAAAAACACAAGCAGCCCGTGAGTTATTATGGGAGAGACTGTTTTCATCAAGTTTGAAGCCATAGTTTTGGCGCGGCAGCCGTTTCTTTCATTTTGGGGCCTATGTGTTTTTCGACCTTGAAATCGCAAAAAAGGCGCGAAAACATGGATTTGTCTCTCCTGCCGTGCACACACTTCCGATATCTTGCGAAGGCCTAAAAAACACAAGCAGCCCTTGAGTTATTGTGGGAGAGACAGTTTTCATCAAGTTTGAAGCCATAGTTTTGGCGCGGCAGCCGTTTCTTTCATTTTGGGGCCTTTGTGTTTTTCGACCTGGAAATGGCAAAAAAGGCGCGAAAACATGGATTTGTCTCTCCTGCCGCGCACACACTTCCGATAGCTTGCGAAGGCCTAAAAAACACAAGCGGCCCTTTTATGTTATGTATGTTTATGTTATGTATGTTTATATTTATGTTATGTATGTTTATGTTATGTATGTTTATGTTTATGGTATGTATGTTTATGTTATGTATGTTTATGTTATGTATGTTTATGTTTATGGTATGTATGTTTATGGTATGTATGTTTATGTTATGTATGTTTATGTTTACGTTATGTATGTTTATGTTTATGTTATGTATGTTTATGTTACGTTATGTATGTTTATGTTCACGTTATGTATGTGTATGTTTACGTTACGTATGTTTATGTTTACGTTATGTATGTTTATGTTTACATTATATATGTTTATGTTTACGTTATATATGTTTATGTTTACGTTATGTATGTTTATGTTTACGTTATGTATGTTTACGTTATGTATGTTTATGTTTACGTTATGTATGTTTACGTTATGTATGTTTATGTTTACGTTATATATGTTTATGTTTACGTTATGTATGTTTATGTTTACGTTATGTATGTTTACGTTATATATGTTTATGTTTACGTTATGTATGTTTACGTTATATATGTTTATGTTTATGTTATGTATGTTTACGTTATATATGTTTATGTTTACGTTATATATGTTTATGTTTACGTTATGTATGTTTACGTTATATATGTTTATGTTTACGTTATGTATGTTTATGTTTACGTTATGTATGTTTATGTTTACGTTATGTATGTTTACGTTATATATGTTTATGTTTACGTTATGTATGTTTATGTTTACGTTATGTATGTTTATGTTTACGTTATGTATGTTTACGTTATATATGTTTATGTTTACGTTATGTATGTTTATGTTTACGTTATGTATGTTTATGTTTACGTTATGTATGTTTATGTTTACGTTATGTATGTTTACGTTATGTATGTTTATGTTTACGTTATGTATGTTTATGTTGCGTATGTTTATGTTTACGTTGCGTATGTTTACGTTATATACGTTTATGTTTACGTTATATATGTTTATGTCACGTATGTTCATGTTTACGTTATGTATGTTTATGTTTACGTTATGTATGTTTACGTTATATATGTTTATGTTTACATTATGTATGTTTACGTTATGTATGTTTATGTTTACGTTATGTATGTTTATGTTTACGTTATGTATGTTTATGTTTACGTTATGTATGTTTATGTTTACGTTATGTATGTTTACGTTATATATGTTTATGTTTACGTTATATATGTTTATGTTTACGTTATGTATGTTTATGTTTACGTTATGTATGTTTATGTTTACGTTATGTATGTTTACGTTATATATGTTTATGTTTACGTTATGTATGTTTATGTTTACGTTATGTATGTTTATGTTTACGTTATATATGTTTATGTTTACGTTATGTATGTTTATGTTTACGTTATGTATGTTTATGTTTACGTTATATATGTTTATGTTTACGTTATGTATGTTTATGTTTACGTTATGTATGTTTATGTGCTCCTACCTTATTTTTCCTCACCTCTTTCTTCATGTGGCTGTAACAGGCATTATGGGTATGTAATGTAATTCAGAGGGGCTTGCCACAGCAGGAGGGCTTTCAGGAGGCACAGCAGGAGGGCTTTCATTATGGGGCCGGTGTGTTTTTCGACCTTGAAATCGCAAAAAAGGCGCGAAAACATGGATTTGTCTCTCCTGCCGCGCACACACTTCCGATAGCGTGCAAAGGCCTAAAAAACACAAGCAGCCCGTGAGTTATTATGGGAGAGACTGTTTTCATCAAGTTTGAAGCCATAGTTTTGGCGCGCCAGCCGTTTCTTTCATTTTGGGGCCTATGTGTTTTTCGACCTTGAAATCGCAAAAAAGGCGCGAAAACATGGATTTGTCTCTCCTGCCGCGCACACACTTCCGATATCTTGCGAAGGCCTAAAAAACACAAGCAGCCCTTGAGTTATTGTGGGAGAGACAGTTTTCATCAAGTTTGAATCCATAGTTTTGGCGCGGCAGCCGTTTCTTTCATTTTGGGGCCTATGTGTTTTTCGACCTTGAAATCGCAAAAAAGGCGCGAAAACATGGATTTGTCTCTCCTGCCGCGCACACACTTCCGATAGCTTGCGAAGGCCTAAAAAACACAAGCGGCCCTTGAGTTATTGTCTAAGAGACTGTTTTCATCAAGTTTGAAGCCTCAGTTTTAGCTGGACAGCCGTTTCTTTATTTTTGGGGCCTTTGTGTTTTTCGACCTGGAAATGGCAAAAAAGGCGCGAAAACATGGATTTGTCTCTCCTGCCGCGCACACACTTCCGATAGCGTGCAAAGGCCTAAAAAACACAAGCAGCCCGTGAGTTATTATGGGAGAGACTGTTTTCATCAAGTTTGAAGCCATAGTTTTGGCGCGGCAGCCGTTTCTTTCATTTTGGGGCCTGTGTGTTTTTCGACCTTGAAATCGCAAAAAAGGCGCGAAAACATGGATTTGTCTCTCCTGCCGCGCACACACTTCCGATAGCGTGCAAAGGCCTAAAAAACACAAGCAGCCCGTGAGTTATTATGGGAGAGACTGTTTTCATCAAGTTTGAAGCCATAGTTTTGGCGCGCCAGCCGTTTCTTTCATTTTGGGGCCTATGTGTTTTTCAACCTTGAAATCGCAAAAAAGTCGCGAAAACATTGATTTGTCTCTCCTGCCGCGCACACACTTCCGATATCTTGCGAAGGCCTAAAAAACACAAGCAGCCCTTGAGTTATTGTCTGAGAGACTGTTTTCATCAAGTTTGAAGCCTCAGTTTTAGCTGGACAGCCGTTTCTTTATTTTTGGGGCCTTTGTGTTTTTCGACCTGGAAATGGCAAAAAAGGCGCGAAAACATGGATTTGTCTCTCCTGCCGCGCACACACTTCCGATAGCGTGCAAAGGCCTAAAAAACACAAGCAGCCCGTGAGTTATTATGGGAGAGACTGTTTTCATCAAGTTTGAAGCCATAGTTTTGGCGCGGCAGCCGTTTCTTTCATTTTGGGGCCTGTGTGTTTTTCGACCTTGAAATCGCAAAAAAGGCGCGAAAACATGGATTTGTCTCTCCTGCCGCGCACACACTTCCGATAGCGTGCAAAGGCCTAAAAAACACAAGCAGCCCGTGAGTTATTATGGGAGAGACTGTTTTCATCAAGTTTGAAGCCATAGTTTTGGCGCGCCAGCCGTTTCTTTCATTTTGGGGCCTATGTGTTTTTCAACCTTGAAATCGCAAAAAAGTCGCGAAAACATTGATTTGTCTCTCCTGCCGCGCACACACTTCCGATATCTTGCGAAGGCCTAAAAAACACAAGCAGCCCTTGAGTTATTGTCTGAGAGACTGTTTTCATCAAGTTTGAAGCCTCAGTTTTGGCTGGACAGCCGTTTCTTTATTTTTGGGGCCTTTTGTTTTTCGACCTTGAAATCGCAAAAAAGGCGCGAAAACATGGATTTGTCTCTCCTGCCGCGCACACACTTCCGATATCTTGCGAAGGCCTAAAAAACACAAGCAGCCCTTGAGTTATTGTGGGAGAGACAGTTTTCATCAAGTTTGAAGCCATAGTTTTGGCGCGGCAGCCGTTTCTTTCATTTTAGGGCCTTTGTGTTTTTCGACCTGGAAATGGCAAAAAAGGCGCGAAAACATGGATTTGTCTCTCCTGCCGTGCACACACTTCCGATATCTTGCGAAGGCCTAAAAAACACAAGCGGCCCTTGAGTTATTGTCTAAGAGACTGTTTTCATCAAGTTTGAAGCCTCAGTTTTAGCTGGACAGCCGTTTCTTTATTTTTGGGGCCTTTGTGTTTTTCGACCTGGAAATGGCAAAAAAGGCGCGAAAACATGGATTTGTCTCTCCTGCCGCGCACACACTTCCGATAGCGTGCAAAGGCCTAAAAAACACAAGCAGCCCGTGAGTTATTATGGGAGAGACTGTTTTCATCAAGTTTGAAGCCATAGTTTTGGCGCGCCAGCCGTTTCTTTCATTTTGGGGCCTATGTGTTTTTCGACCTTGAAATCGCAAAAAAGTCGCGAAAACATTGATTTGTCTCTCCTGCCGCGCACACACTTCCGATATCTTGCGAAGGCCTAAAAAACACAAGCAGCCCTTGAGTTATTGTCTGAGAGACTGTTTTCATCAAGTTTGAAGCCTCAGTTTTGGTTGGACAGCCGTTTCTTTATTTTTGGGGCCTTTGTGTTTTTCGACCTGGAAATGGCAAAAAAGGCGCGAAAACATGGATTTGTCTCTCCTGCCGCGCACACACTTCCGATAGCGTGCAAAGGCCTAAAAAACACAAGCAGCCTGTGAGTTATTATGGGAGAGACTGTTTTCATCAAGTTTGAAGCCATAGTTTTGGCGCGGCAGCCGTTTCTTTCATTTTGGGGCCTATGTGTTTTTCGACCTTGAAATCGCAAAAAAGGCGCGAAAACATGGATTTGTCTCTCCTGCCGCGCACACACTTCCGATATCTTGCGAAGGCCTAAAAAACACAAGCAGCCCTTGAGTTATTGTGGGAGAGACAGTTTTCATCAAGTTTGAAGCCATAGTTTTGGCGCGGCAGCCGTTTCTTTCATTTTAGGGCCTTTGTGTTTTTCGACCTGGAAATGGCAAAAAAGGCGCGAAAACATGGATTTGTCTCTCCTGCCGTGCACACACTTCCGATATCTTGCGAAGGCCTAAAAAACACAAGCAGCCCTTGAGTTATTGTGGGAGAGACAGTTTTCATCAAGTTTGAAGCCATAGTTTTGGCGCGGCAGCCGTTTCTTTCATTTTGGGGCCTTTGTGTTTTTCGACCTGGAAATGGCAAAAAAGGCGCGAAAACATGGATTTGTCTCTCCTGCCGCGCACACACTTCCGATAGCTTGCGAAGGCCTAAAAAACACAAGCGGCCCTTTTATGTTATGTATGTTTATGTTATGTATGTTTATATTTATGTTATGTATGTTTATGTTATGTATGTTTATGTTTATGGTATGTATGTTTATGTTATGTATGTTTATGTTATGTATGTTTATGTTTATGGTATGTATGTTTATGGTATGTATGTTTATGTTATGTATGTTTATGTTTACGTTATGTATGTTTATGTTTATGTTATGTATGTTTATGTTACGTTATGTATGTTTATGTTCACGTTATGTATGTGTATGTTTACGTTACGTATGTTTATGTTTACGTTATGTATGTTTATGTTTACGTTATGTATGTTTACGTTATATATGTTTATGTTTACGTTATGTATGTTTATGTTTACGTTATGTATGTTTATGTTTACGTTATGTATGTTTATGTTTACGTTATGTATGTTTACGTTATGTATGTTTATGTTTACGTTATGTATGTTTATGTTGCGTATGTTTATGTTTACGTTGCGTATGTTTACGTTATATATGTTTATGTTTACGTTATGTATGTTTATGTTTACGTTATATATGTTTATGTTTACGTTATGTATGTTTATGTTTACGTTATGTATGTTTACGTTATGTATGTTTATGTTTACGTTATATATGTTTATGTTTACGTTATGTATGTTTATGTTTACGTTATGTATGATTATGTTTACGTTGCGTATGTTTATGTTTACGTTGCGTATGTTTATGTTTACGTTATGTATGTTTACGTTATATATGTTTATGTTTACGTTATATATGTTTATGTTACGTATGTTTATGTTTACGTTATGTATGTTTATGTTTACGTTATGTATGTTTACGTTATATATGTTTATGTTTACATTATGTATGTTTACGTTATGTATGTTTATGTTTACGTTATGTATGTTTATGTTTACGTTATGTATGTTTATGTTTACGTTATGTATGTTTACGTTATATATGTTTATGTTTACGTTATATATGTTTATGTTTACGTTATGTATGTTTATGTTTACGTTATGTATGTTTATGTTTACGTTATGTATGTTTACGTTATATATGTTTATGTTTACGTTATGTATGTTTATGTTTACGTTATGTATGTTTATGTTTACGTTATATATGTTTATGTTTACGTTATGTATGTTTATGTTTACGTTATGTATGTTTATGTTTACGTTATATATGTTTATGTTTACGTTATGTATGTTTATGTTTACGTTATGTATGTTTATGTGCTCCTACCTTATTTTTCCTCACCTCTTTCTTCATGTGGCTGTAACAGGCATTATGGGTATGTAATGTAATTCAGAGGGGCTTGCCACAGCAGGAGGGCTTTCAGGAGGCACAGCAGGAGGGCTTTCATTATGGGGCCTGTGTGTTTTTCGACCTTGAAATCGCAAAAAAGGCGCGAAAACATGGATTTGTCTCTCCTGCCGCGCACACACTTCCGATAGCGTGCAAAGGCCTAAAAAACACAAGCAGCCCGTGAGTTATTATGGGAGAGACTGTTTTCATCAAGTTTGAAGCCATAGTTTTGGCGCGCCAGCCGTTTCTTTCATTTTGGGGCCTATGTGTTTTTCGACCTTGAAATCGCAAAAAAGGCGCGAAAACATGGATTTGTCTCTCCTGCCGCGCACACACTTCCGATATCTTGCGAAGGCCTAAAAAACACAAGCAGCCCTTGAGTTATTGTGGGAGAGACAGTTTTCATCAAGTTTGAATCCATAGTTTTGGCGCGGCAGCCGTTTCTTTCATTTTGGGGCCTATGTGTTTTTCGACCTTGAAATCGCAAAAAAGGCGCGAAAACATGGATTTGTCTCTCCTGCCGCGCACACACTTCCGATATCTTGCGAAGGCCTAAAAAACACAAGCAGCCCTTGAGTTATTGTGGGAGAGACAGTTTTCATCAAGTTTGAAGCCATAGTTTTGGCGCGGCAGCCGTTTCTTTCATTTTAGGGCCTTTGTGTTTTTCGACCTGGAAATGGCAAAAAAGGCGCGAAAACATGGATTTGTCTCTCCTGCCGTGCACACACTTCCGATATCTTGCGAAGGCCTAAAAAACACAAGCAGCCCTTGAGTTATTGTGGGAGAGACAGTTTTCATCAAGTTTGAAGCCATAGTTTTGGCGCGGCAGCCGTTTCTTTCATTTTGGGGCCTTTGTGTTTTTCGACCTGGAAATGGCAAAAAAGGCGCGAAAACATGGATTTGTCTCTCCTGCCGCGCACACACTTCCGATAGCTTGCGAAGGCCTAAAAAACACAAGCGGCCCTTTTATGTTATGTATGTTTATGTTATGTATGTTTATGTTTATGGTATGTATGTTTATGTTATGTATGTTTATGTTATGTATGTTTATGTTTATGGTATGTATGTTTATGGTATGTATGTTTATGTTATGTATGTTTATGTTTACGTTATGTATGTTTATGTTTATGTTATGTATGTTTATGTTACGTTATGTATGTTTATGTTCACATTATGTATGTGTATGTTTACGTTACGTATGTTTATGTTTACGTTATGTATGTTTATGTTTACATTATATATGTTTATGTTTACGTTATATATGTTTATGTTTACGTTATGTATGTTTATGTTTACGTTATGTATGTTTACGTTATGTATGTTTATGTTTACGTTATGTATGTTTACGTTATGTATGTTTATGTTTACGTTATATATGTTTATGTTTACGTTATGTATGTTTATGTTTACGTTATGTATGTTTACGTTATATATGTTTATGTTTACGTTATGTATGTTTACGTTATATATGTTTATGTTTATGTTATGTATGTTTACGTTATATATGTTTATGTTTACGTTATATATGTTTATGTTTACGTTATGTATGTTTATGTTTACGTTATGTATGTTTACGTTATATATGTTTATGTTTACGTTATGTATGTTTATGTTTACGTTATGTATGTTTACGTTTACGTTATGTATGTTTACGTTTACGTTATATATGTTTACGTTTACGTTACGTATGTTTACGTTTACGTTACGTATGTTTACGTTATGTATGTTTATGTTTACGTTATGTATGTTTACGTTATATATGTTTATGTTTACGTTATATATGTTTATGTTTACGTTATGTATGTTTATGTTTACGTTATGTATGTTTATGTTTACGTTATGTATGTTTATGTTTACGTTATGTATGTTTACGTTATATATGTTTATGTTTACGTTATGTATGTTTATGTTTACGTTATGTATGTTTATGTTTATGTTATGTATGTTTACGTTATGTATGTTTATGTTTACGTTATGTATGTTTATGTTTACGTTATGTATGTTTATGTTTACGTTATGTATGTTTATGTTTACGTTATATATGTTTACGTTATGTATGTTTATGTTTACGTTATGTATGTTTATGTTGCGTATGTTTATGTTTACGTTGCGTATGTTTACGTTATATACGTTTATGTTTACGTTATGTATGTTTATGTTTACGTTATATATGTTTATGTTTACGTTATGTATGTTTATGTTTACGTTATGTATGTTTACCTTATGTATGTTTATGTTTACGTTATATATGTTTATGTTTACGTTATGTATGTTTATGTTTACGTTATGTATGATTATGTTTACGTTGCGTATGTTTATGTTTACGTTGCGTATGTTTATGTTTACGTTATGTATGTTTACGTTATATATGTTTATGTTTACGTTATATATGTTTATGTTACGTATGTTTATGTTTACGTTATGTATGTTTATGTTTACGTTATGTATGTTTACGTTATATATGTTTATGTTTACATTATGTATGTTTACGTTATGTATGTTTATGTTTACGTTATGTATGTTTATGTTTACGTTATGTATGTTTATGTTTACGTTATGTATGTTTATGTTTACGTTATGTATGTTTACGTTATATATGTTTATGTTTACGTTATGTATGTTTATGTTTACGTTATGTATGTTTATGTTTACGTTATATATGTTTATGTTTACGTTATGTATGTTTATGTTTACGTTATGTATGTTTATGTTTACGTTATATATGTTTATGTTTACGTTATGTATGTTTATGTTTACGTTATGTATGTTTATGTGCTCCTACCTTATTTTTCCTCACCTCTTTCTTCATGTGGCTGTAACAGGCATTATGGGTATGTAATGTAATTCAGAGGGGCTTGCCACAGCAGGAGGGCTTTCAGGAGGCACAGCAGGAGGGCTTTCATTATGGGGCCTGTGTGTTTTTCGACCTTGAAATCGCAAAAAAGGCGCGAAAACATGGATTTGTCTCTCCTGCCGCGCACACACTTCCGATAGCGTGCAAAGGCCTAAAAAACACAAGCAGCCCGTGAGTTATTATGGGAGAGACTGTTTTCATCAAGTTTGAAGCCTCAGTTTTGGCTGGACAGCCGTTTCTTTATTTTTGGGGCCTTTTGTTTTTCGACCTTGAAATCGCAAAAAAGGCGCGAAAACATGGATTTGTCTCTCCTGCCGCGCACACACTTCCGATATCTTGCGAAGGCCTAAAAAACACAAGCAGCCCTTGAGTTATTGTGGGAGAGACAGTTTTCATCAAGTTTGAAGCCATAGTTTTGGCGCGGCAGCCGTTTCTTTCATTTTAGGGCCTTTGTGTTTTTCGACCTGGAAATGGCAAAAAAGGCGCGAAAACATGGATTTGTCTCTCCTGCCGTGCACACACTTCCGATATCTTGCGAAGGCCTAAAAAACACAAGCGGCCCTTGAGTTATTGTCTAAGAGACTGTTTTCATCAAGTTTGAAGCCTCAGTTTTAGCTGGACAGCCGTTTCTTTATTTTTGGGGCCTTTGTGTTTTTCGACCTGGAAATGGCAAAAAAGGTGCGAAAACATGGATTTGTCTCTCCTGCCGCGCACACACTTCCGATAGCGTGCAAAGGCCTAAAAAACACAAGCAGCCCGTGAGTTATTATGGGAGAGACTGTTTTCATCAAGTTTGAAGCCATAGTTTTGGCGCGCCAGCCGTTTCTTTCATTTTGGGGCCTATGTGTTTTTCGACCTTGAAATCGCAAAAAAGTCGCGAAAACATTGATTTGTCTCTCCTGCCGCGCACACACTTCCGATATCTTGCGAAGGCCTAAAAAACACAAGCAGCCCTTGAGTTATTGTCTGAGAGACTGTTTTCATCAAGTTTGAAGCCTCAGTTTTGGTTGGACAGCCGTTTCTTTATTTTTGGGGCCTTTGTGTTTTTCGACCTGGAAATGGCAAAAAAGGCGCGAAAACATGGATTTGTCTCTCCTGCCGCGCACACACTTCCGATAGCGTGCAAAGGCCTAAAAAACACAAGCAGCCCGTGAGTTATTATGGGAGAGACTGTTTTCATCAAGTTTGAAGCCATAGTTTTGGCGCGGCAGCCGTTTCTTTCATTTTAGGGCCTTTGTGTTTTTCGACCTGGAAATGGCAAAAAAGGCGCGAAAACATGGATTTGTCTCTCCTGCCGTGCACACACTTCCGATATCTTGCGAAGGCCTAAAAAACACAAGCGGCCCTTGAGTTATTGTCTAAGAGACTGTTTTCATCAAGTTTGAAGCCTCAGTTTTAGCTGGACAGCCGTTTCTTTATTTTTGGGGCCTTTGTGTTTTTCGACCTGGAAATGGCAAAAAAGGCGCGAAAACATGGATTTGTCTCTCCTGCCGCGCACACACTTCCGATAGCGTGCAAAGGCCTAAAAAACACATGCAGCCCGTGAGTTATTATGGGAGAGACTGTTTTCATCAAGTTTGAAGCCATAGTTTTGGCGCGCCAGCCGTTTCTTTCATTTTGGGGCCTATGTGTTTTTCGACCTTGAAATCGCAAAAAAGTCGCGAAAACATTGATTTGTCTCTCCTGCCGCGCACACACTTCCGATATCTTGCGAAGGCCTAAAAAACACAAGCAGCCCTTGAGTTATTGTCTGAGAGACTGTTTTCATCAAGTTTGAAGCCTCAGTTTTGGTTGGACAGCCGTTTCTTTATTTTTGGGGCCTTTGTGTTTTTCGACCTGGAAATGGCAAAAAAGGCGCGAAAACATGGATTTGTCTCTCCTGCCGCGTACACACTTCCGATAGCGTGCAAAGGCCTAAAAAACACAAGCAGCCCGTGAGTTATTATGGGAGAGACTGTTTTCATCAAGTTTGAAGCCATAGTTTTGGCGCGGCAGCCGTTTCTTTCATTTTGGGGCCTATGTGTTTTTCGACCTTGAAATCGCAAAAAAGGCGCGAAAACATGGATTTGTCTCTCCTGCCGCGCACACACTTCCGATATCTTGCGAAGGCCTAAAAAACACAAGCAGCCCTTGAGTTATTGTGGGAGAGACAGTTTTCATCAAGTTTGAAGCCATAGTTTTGGCGCGGCAGCCGTTTCTTTCATTTTAGGGCCTTTGTGTTTTTCGACCTGGAAATGGCAAAAAAGGCGCGAAAACATGGATTTGTCTCTCCTGCCGTGCACACACTTCCGATATCTTGCGAAGGCCTAAAAAACACAAGCAGCCCTTGAGTTATTGTGGGAGAGACAGTTTTCATCAAGTTTGAAGCCATAGTTTTGGCGCGGCAGCCGTTTCTTTCATTTTGGGGCCTTTGTGTTTTTCGACCTGGAAATGGCAAAAAAGGCGCGAAAACATGGATTTGTCTCTCCTGCCGCGCACACACTTCCGATAGCTTGCGAAGGCCTAAAAAACACAAGCGGCCCTTTTATGTTATGTATGTTTATGTTATGTATGTTTATATTTATGTTATGTATGTTTATGTTATGTATGTTTATGTTTATGGTATGTATGTTTATGTTATGTATGTTTATGTTATGTATGTTTATGTTTATGGTATGTATGTTTATGGTATGTATGTTTATGTTATGTATGTTTATGTTTACGTTATGTATGTTTATGTTTATGTTATGTATGTTTATGTTACGTTATGTATGTTTATGTTCACGTTATGTATGTGTATGTTTACGTTACGTATGTTTATGTTTACGTTATGTATGTTTATGTTTACATTATATATGTTTATGTTTACGTTATATATGTTTATGTTTACGTTATGTATGTTTATGTTTACGTTATGTATGTTTACGTTATGTATGTTTATGTTTACGTTATGTATGTTTACGTTATGTATGTTTATGTTTACGTTATATATGTTTATGTTTACGTTATGTATGTTTATGTTTACGTTATGTATGTTTACGTTATATATGTTTATGTTTACGTTATGTATGTTTACGTTATATATGTTTATGTTTATGTTATGTATGTTTACGTTATATATGTTTATGTTTACGTTATATATGTTTATGTTTACGTTATGTATGTTTACGTTATATATGTTTATGTTTACGTTATGTATGTTTATGTTTACGTTATGTATGTTTATGTTTACGTTATGTATGTTTACGTTATATATGTTTATGTTTACGTTATGTATGTTTATGTTTACGTTATGTATGTTTATGTTTACGTTATGTATGTTTACGTTATATATGTTTATGTTTACGTTATGTATGTTTATGTTTACGTTATGTATGTTTATGTTTACGTTATGTATGTTTATGTTTACGTTATGTATGTTTACGTTATGTATGTTTATGTTTACGTTATGTATGTTTATGTTGCGTATGTTTATGTTTACGTTGCGTATGTTTACGTTATATACGTTTATGTTTACGTTATATATGTTTATGTCACGTATGTTCATGTTTACGTTATGTATGTTTATGTTTACGTTATGTATGTTTACGTTATATATGTTTATGTTTACATTATGTATGTTTACGTTATGTATGTTTATGTTTACGTTATGTATGTTTATGTTTACGTTATGTATGTTTATGTTTACGTTATGTATGTTTATGTTTACGTTATGTATGTTTACGTTATATATGTTTATGTTTACGTTATATATGTTTATGTTTACGTTATGTATGTTTATGTTTACGTTATGTATGTTTATGTTTACGTTATGTATGTTTACGTTATATATGTTTATGTTTACGTTATGTATGTTTATGTTTACGTTATGTATGTTTATGTTTACGTTATATATGTTTATGTTTACGTTATGTATGTTTATGTTTACGTTATGTATGTTTATGTTTACGTTATATATGTTTATGTTTACGTTATGTATGTTTATGTTTACGTTATGTATGTTTATGTGCTCCTACCTTATTTTTCCTCACCTCTTTCTTCATGTGGCTGTAACAGGCATTATGGGTATGTAATGTAATTCAGAGGGGCTTGCCACAGCAGGAGGGCTTTCAGGAGGCACAGCAGGAGGGCTTTCATTATGGGGCCTGTGTGTTTTTCGACCTTGAAATCGCAAAAAAGGCGCGAAAACATGGATTTGTCTCTCCTGCCGCGCACACACTTCCGATAGCGTGCAAAGGCCTAAAAAACACAAGCAGCCCGTGAGTTATTATGGGAGAGACTGTTTTCATCAAGTTTGAAGCCATAGTTTTGGCGCGCCAGCCGTTTCTTTCATTTTGGGGCCTATGTGTTTTTCGACCTTGAAATCGCAAAAAAGGCGCGAAAACATGGATTTGTCTCTCCTGCCGCGCACACACTTCCGATATCTTGCGAAGGCCTAAAAAACACAAGCAGCCCTTGAGTTATTGTGGGAGAGACAGTTTTCATCAAGTTTGAATCCATAGTTTTGGCGCGGCAGCCGTTTCTTTCATTTTGGGGCCTATGTGTTTTTCGACCTTGAAATCGCAAAAAAGGCGCGAAAACATGGATTTGTCTCTCCTGCCGCGCACACACTTCCGATAGCTTGCGAAGGCCTAAAAAACACAAGCGGCCCTTGAGTTATTGTCTAAGAGACTGTTTTCATCAAGTTTGAAGCCTCAGTTTTAGCTGGACAGCCGTTTCTTTATTTTTGGGGCCTTTGTGTTTTTCGACCTGGAAATGGCAAAAAAGGCGCGAAAACATGGATTTGTCTCTCCTGCCGCGCACACACTTCCGATAGCGTGCAAAGGCCTAAAAAACACAAGCAGCCCGTGAGTTATTATGGGAGAGACTGTTTTCATCAAGTTTGAAGCCATAGTTTTGGCGCGGCAGCCGTTTCTTTCATTTTGGGGCCTGTGTGTTTTTCGACCTTGAAATCGCAAAAAAGGCGCGAAAACATGGATTTGTCTCTCCTGCCGCGCACACACTTCCGATAGCGTGCAAAGGCCTAAAAAACACAAGCAGCCCGTGAGTTATTATGGGAGAGACTGTTTTCATCAAGTTTGAAGCCATAGTTTTGGCGCGCCAGCCGTTTCTTTCATTTTGGGGCCTATGTGTTTTTCAACCTTGAAATCGCAAAAAAGTCGCGAAAACATTGATTTGTCTCTCCTGCCGCGCACACACTTCCGATATCTTGCGAAGGCCTAAAAAACACAAGCAGCCCTTGAGTTATTGTCTGAGAGACTGTTTTCATCAAGTTTGAAGCCTCAGTTTTGGCTGGACAGCCGTTTCTTTATTTTTGGGGCCTTTTGTTTTTCGACCTTGAAATCGCAAAAAAGGCGCGAAAACATGGATTTGTCTCTCCTGCCGCGCACACACTTCCGATATCTTGCGAAGGCCTAAAAAACACAAGCAGCCCTTGAGTTATTGTGGGAGAGACAGTTTTCATCAAGTTTGAAGCCATAGTTTTGGCGCGGCAGCCGTTTCTTTCATTTTAGGGCCTTTGTGTTTTTCGACCTGGAAATGGCAAAAAAGGCGCGAAAACATGGATTTGTCTCTCCTGCCGTGCACACACTTCCGATATCTTGCGAAGGCCTAAAAAACACAAGCGGCCCTTGAGTTATTGTCTAAGAGACTGTTTTCATCAAGTTTGAAGCCTCAGTTTTAGCTGGACAGCCGTTTCTTTATTTTTGGGGCCTTTGTGTTTTTCGACCTGGAAATGGCAAAAAAGGCGCGAAAACATGGATTTGTCTCTCCTGCCGCGCACACACTTCCGATAGCGTGCAAAGGCCTAAAAAACACAAGCAGCCCGTGAGTTATTATGGGAGAGACTGTTTTCATCAAGTTTGAAGCCATAGTTTTGGCGCGCCAGCCGTTTCTTTCATTTTGGGGCCTATGTGTTTTTCGACCTTGAAATCGCAAAAAAGTCGCGAAAACATTGATTTGTCTCTCCTGCCGCGCACACACTTCCGATATCTTGCGAAGGCCTAAAAAACACAAGCAGCCCTTGAGTTATTGTCTGAGAGACTGTTTTCATCAAGTTTGAAGCCTCAGTTTTGGTTGGACAGCCGTTTCTTTATTTTTGGGGCCTTTGTGTTTTTCGACCTGGAAATGGCAAAAAAGGCGCGAAAACATGGATTTGTCTCTCCTGCCGCGCACACACTTCCGATAGCGTGCAAAGGCCTAAAAAACACAAGCAGCCTGTGAGTTATTATGGGAGAGACTGTTTTCATCAAGTTTGAAGCCATAGTTTTGGCGCGGCAGCCGTTTCTTTCATTTTGGGGCCTATGTGTTTTTCGACCTTGAAATCGCAAAAAAGGCGCGAAAACATGGATTTGTCTCTCCTGCCGCGCACACACTTCCGATATCTTGCGAAGGCCTAAAAAACACAAGCAGCCCTTGAGTTATTGTGGGAGAGACAGTTTTCATCAAGTTTGAAGCCATAGTTTTGGCGCGGCAGCCGTTTCTTTCATTTTAGGGCCTTTGTGTTTTTCGACCTGGAAATGGCAAAAAAGGCGCGAAAACATGGATTTGTCTCTCCTGCCGTGCACACACTTCCGATATCTTGCGAAGGCCTAAAAAACACAAGCAGCCCTTGAGTTATTGTGGGAGAGACAGTTTTCATCAAGTTTGAAGCCATAGTTTTGGCGCGGCAGCCGTTTCTTTCATTTTGGGGCCTTTGTGTTTTTCGACCTGGAAATGGCAAAAAAGGCGCGAAAACATGGATTTGTCTCTCCTGCCGCGCACACACTTCCGATAGCTTGCGAAGGCCTAAAAAACACAAGCGGCCCTTTTATGTTATGTATGTTTATGTTATGTATGTTTATATTTATGTTATGTATGTTTATGTTATGTATGTTTATGTTTATGGTATGTATGTTTATGTTATGTATGTTTATGTTATGTATGTTTATGTTTATGGTATGTATGTTTATGGTATGTATGTTTATGTTATGTATGTTTATGTTTACGTTATGTATGTTTATGTTTATGTTATGTATGTTTATGTTACGTTATGTATGTTTATGTTCACGTTATGTATGTGTATGTTTACGTTACGTATGTTTATGTTTACGTTATGTATGTTTATGTTTACGTTATGTATGTTTACGTTATATATGTTTATGTTTACGTTATGTATGTTTATGTTTACGTTATGTATGTTTATGTTTACGTTATGTATGTTTATGTTTACGTTATGTATGTTTACGTTATGTATGTTTATGTTTACGTTATGTATGTTTATGTTGCGTATGTTTATGTTTACGTTGCGTATGTTTACGTTATATATGTTTATGTTTACGTTATGTATGTTTATGTTTACGTTATATATGTTTATGTTTACGTTATGTATGTTTATGTTTACGTTATGTATGTTTACGTTATGTATGTTTATGTTTACGTTATATATGTTTATGTTTACGTTATGTATGTTTATGTTTACGTTATGTATGATTATGTTTACGTTGCGTATGTTTATGTTTACGTTGCGTATGTTTATGTTTACGTTATGTATGTTTACGTTATATATGTTTATGTTTACGTTATATATGTTTATGTTACGTATGTTTATGTTTACGTTATGTATGTTTATGTTTACGTTATGTATGTTTACGTTATATATGTTTATGTTTACATTATGTATGTTTACGTTATGTATGTTTATGTTTACGTTATGTATGTTTATGTTTACGTTATGTATGTTTATGTTTACGTTATGTATGTTTACGTTATATATGTTTATGTTTACGTTATATATGTTTATGTTTACGTTATGTATGTTTATGTTTACGTTATGTATGTTTATGTTTACGTTATGTATGTTTACGTTATATATGTTTATGTTTACGTTATGTATGTTTATGTTTACGTTATGTATGTTTATGTTTACGTTATATATGTTTATGTTTACGTTATGTATGTTTATGTTTACGTTATGTATGTTTATGTTTACGTTATATATGTTTATGTTTACGTTATGTATGTTTATGTTTACGTTATGTATGTTTATGTGCTCCTACCTTATTTTTCCTCACCTCTTTCTTCATGTGGCTGTAACAGGCATTATGGGTATGTAATGTAATTCAGAGGGGCTTGCCACAGCAGGAGGGCTTTCAGGAGGCACAGCAGGAGGGCTTTCATTATGGGGCCTGTGTGTTTTTCGACCTTGAAATCGCAAAAAAGGCGCGAAAACATGGATTTGTCTCTCCTGCCGCGCACACACTTCCGATAGCGTGCAAAGGCCTAAAAAACACAAGCAGCCCGTGAGTTATTATGGGAGAGACTGTTTTCATCAAGTTTGAAGCCATAGTTTTGGCGCGCCAGCCGTTTCTTTCATTTTGGGGCCTATGTGTTTTTCGACCTTGAAATCGCAAAAAAGGCGCGAAAACATGGATTTGTCTCTCCTGCCGCGCACACACTTCCGATATCTTGCGAAGGCCTAAAAAACACAAGCAGCCCTTGAGTTATTGTGGGAGAGACAGTTTTCATCAAGTTTGAATCCATAGTTTTGGCGCGGCAGCCGTTTCTTTCATTTTGGGGCCTATGTGTTTTTCGACCTTGAAATCGCAAAAAAGGCGCGAAAACATGGATTTGTCTCTCCTGCCGCGCACACACTTCCGATATCTTGCGAAGGCCTAAAAAACACAAGCAGCCCTTGAGTTATTGTGGGAGAGACAGTTTTCATCAAGTTTGAAGCCATAGTTTTGGCGCGGCAGCCGTTTCTTTCATTTTAGGGCCTTTGTGTTTTTCGACCTGGAAATGGCAAAAAAGGCGCGAAAACATGGATTTGTCTCTCCTGCCGTGCACACACTTCCGATATCTTGCGAAGGCCTAAAAAACACAAGCAGCCCTTGAGTTATTGTGGGAGAGACAGTTTTCATCAAGTTTGAAGCCATAGTTTTGGCGCGGCAGCCGTTTCTTTCATTTTGGGGCCTTTGTGTTTTTCGACCTGGAAATGGCAAAAAAGGCGCGAAAACATGGATTTGTCTCTCCTGCCGCGCACACACTTCCGATAGCTTGCGAAGGCCTAAAAAACACAAGCGGCCCTTTTATGTTATGTATGTTTATGTTATGTATGTTTATGTTTATGGTATGTATGTTTATGTTATGTATGTTTATGTTATGTATGTTTATGTTTATGGTATGTATGTTTATGGTATGTATGTTTATGTTATGTATGTTTATGTTTACGTTATGTATGTTTATGTTTATGTTATGTATGTTTATGTTACGTTATGTATGTTTATGTTCACATTATGTATGTGTATGTTTACGTTACGTATGTTTATGTTTACGTTATGTATGTTTATGTTTACATTATATATGTTTATGTTTACGTTATATATGTTTATGTTTACGTTATGTATGTTTATGTTTACGTTATGTATGTTTACGTTATGTATGTTTATGTTTACGTTATGTATGTTTACGTTATGTATGTTTATGTTTACGTTATATATGTTTATGTTTACGTTATGTATGTTTATGTTTACGTTATGTATGTTTACGTTATATATGTTTATGTTTACGTTATGTATGTTTACGTTATATATGTTTATGTTTATGTTATGTATGTTTACGTTATATATGTTTATGTTTACGTTATATATGTTTATGTTTACGTTATGTATGTTTATGTTTACGTTATGTATGTTTACGTTATATATGTTTATGTTTACGTTATGTATGTTTATGTTTACGTTATGTATGTTTACGTTTACGTTATGTATGTTTACGTTTACGTTATATATGTTTACGTTTACGTTACGTATGTTTACGTTTACGTTACGTATGTTTACGTTATGTATGTTTATGTTTACGTTATGTATGTTTACGTTATATATGTTTATGTTTACGTTATATATGTTTATGTTTACGTTATGTATGTTTATGTTTACGTTATGTATGTTTATGTTTACGTTATGTATGTTTATGTTTACGTTATGTATGTTTACGTTATATATGTTTATGTTTACGTTATGTATGTTTATGTTTACGTTATGTATGTTTATGTTTATGTTATGTATGTTTACGTTATGTATGTTTATGTTTACGTTATGTATGTTTATGTTTACGTTATGTATGTTTATGTTTACGTTATGTATGTTTATGTTTACGTTATATATGTTTACGTTATGTATGTTTATGTTTACGTTATGTATGTTTATGTTGCGTATGTTTATGTTTACGTTGCGTATGTTTACGTTATATACGTTTATGTTTACGTTATGTATGTTTATGTTTACGTTATATATGTTTATGTTTACGTTATGTATGTTTATGTTTACGTTATGTATGTTTACCTTATGTATGTTTATGTTTACGTTATATATGTTTATGTTTACGTTATGTATGTTTATGTTTACGTTATGTATGATTATGTTTACGTTGCGTATGTTTATGTTTACGTTGCGTATGTTTATGTTTACGTTATGTATGTTTACGTTATATATGTTTATGTTTACGTTATATATGTTTATGTTACGTATGTTTATGTTTACGTTATGTATGTTTATGTTTACGTTATGTATGTTTACGTTATATATGTTTATGTTTACATTATGTATGTTTACGTTATGTATGTTTATGTTTACGTTATGTATGTTTATGTTTACGTTATGTATGTTTATGTTTACGTTATGTATGTTTATGTTTACGTTATGTATGTTTACGTTATATATGTTTATGTTTACGTTATGTATGTTTATGTTTACGTTATGTATGTTTATGTTTACGTTATATATGTTTATGTTTACGTTATGTATGTTTATGTTTACGTTATGTATGTTTATGTTTACGTTATATATGTTTATGTTTACGTTATGTATGTTTATGTTTACGTTATGTATGTTTATGTGCTCCTACCTTATTTTTCCTCACCTCTTTCTTCATGTGGCTGTAACAGGCATTATGGGTATGTAATGTAATTCAGAGGGGCTTGCCACAGCAGGAGGGCTTTCAGGAGGCACAGCAGGAGGGCTTTCATTATGGGGCCTGTGTGTTTTTCGACCTTGAAATCGCAAAAAAGGCGCGAAAACATGGATTTGTCTCTCCTGCCGCGCACACACTTCCGATAGCGTGCAAAGGCCTAAAAAACACAAGCAGCCCGTGAGTTATTATGGGAGAGACTGTTTTCATCAAGTTTGAAGCCTCAGTTTTGGCTGGACAGCCGTTTCTTTATTTTTGGGGCCTTTTGTTTTTCGACCTTGAAATCGCAAAAAAGGCGCGAAAACATGGATTTGTCTCTCCTGCCGCGCACACACTTCCGATATCTTGCGAAGGCCTAAAAAACACAAGCAGCCCTTGAGTTATTGTGGGAGAGACAGTTTTCATCAAGTTTGAAGCCATAGTTTTGGCGCGGCAGCCGTTTCTTTCATTTTAGGGCCTTTGTGTTTTTCGACCTGGAAATGGCAAAAAAGGCGCGAAAACATGGATTTGTCTCTCCTGCCGTGCACACACTTCCGATATCTTGCGAAGGCCTAAAAAACACAAGCGGCCCTTGAGTTATTGTCTAAGAGACTGTTTTCATCAAGTTTGAAGCCTCAGTTTTAGCTGGACAGCCGTTTCTTTATTTTTGGGGCCTTTGTGTTTTTCGACCTGGAAATGGCAAAAAAGGCGCGAAAACATGGATTTGTCTCTCCTGCCGCGCACACACTTCCGATAGCGTGCAAAGGCCTAAAAAACACAAGCAGCCCGTGAGTTATTATGGGAGAGACTGTTTTCATCAAGTTTGAAGCCATAGTTTTGGCGCGCCAGCCGTTTCTTTCATTTTGGGGCCTATGTGTTTTTCGACCTTGAAATCGCAAAAAAGTCGCGAAAACATTGATTTGTCTCTCCTGCCGCGCACACACTTCCGATATCTTGCGAAGGCCTAAAAAACACAAGCAGCCCTTGAGTTATTGTCTGAGAGACTGTTTTCATCAAGTTTGAAGCCTCAGTTTTGGTTGGACAGCCGTTTCTTTATTTTTGGGGCCTTTGTGTTTTTCGACCTGGAAATGGCAAAAAAGGCGCGAAAACATGGATTTGTCTCTCCTGCCGCGCACACACTTCCGATAGCGTGCAAAGGCCTAAAAAACACAAGCAGCCTGTGAGTTATTATGGGAGAGACTGTTTTCATCAAGTTTGAAGCCATAGTTTTGGCGCGGCAGCCGTTTCTTTCATTTTGGGGCCTATGTGTTTTTCGACCTTGAAATCGCAAAAAAGGCGCGAAAACATGGATTTGTCTCTCCTGCCGCGCACACACTTCCGATATCTTGCGAAGGCCTAAAAAACACAAGCAGCCCTTGAGTTATTGTGGGAGAGACAGTTTTCATCAAGTTTGAAGCCATAGTTTTGGCGCGGCAGCCGTTTCTTTCATTTTAGGGCCTTTGTGTTTTTCGACCTGGAAATGGCAAAAAAGGCGCGAAAACATGGATTTGTCTCTCCTGCCGTGCACACACTTCCGATATCTTGCGAAGGCCTAAAAAACACAAGCAGCCCTTGAGTTATTGTGGGAGAGACAGTTTTCATCAAGTTTGAAGCCATAGTTTTGGCGCGGCAGCCGTTTCTTTCATTTTGGGGCCTTTGTGTTTTTCGACCTGGAAATGGCAAAAAAGGCGCGAAAACATGGATTTGTCTCTCCTGCCGCGCACACACTTCCGATAGCTTGCGAAGGCCTAAAAAACACAAGCGGCCCTTTTATGTTATGTATGTTTATGTTATGTATGTTTATATTTATGTTATGTATGTTTATGTTATGTATGTTTATGTTTATGGTATGTATGTTTATGTTATGTATGTTTATGTTATGTATGTTTATGTTTATGGTATGTATGTTTATGGTATGTATGTTTATGTTATGTATGTTTATGTTTACGTTATGTATGTTTATGTTTATGTTATGTATGTTTATGTTACGTTATGTATGTTTATGTTCACGTTATGTATGTGTATGTTTACGTTACGTATGTTTATGTTTACGTTATGTATGTTTATGTTTACGTTATGTATGTTTACGTTATATATGTTTATGTTTACGTTATGTATGTTTATGTTTACGTTATGTATGTTTATGTTTACGTTATGTATGTTTATGTTTACGTTATGTATGTTTACGTTATGTATGTTTATGTTTACGTTATGTATGTTTATGTTGCGTATGTTTATGTTTACGTTGCGTATGTTTACGTTATATATGTTTATGTTTACGTTATGTATGTTTATGTTTACGTTATATATGTTTATGTTTACGTTATGTATGTTTATGTTTACGTTATGTATGTTTACGTTATGTATGTTTATGTTTACGTTATATATGTTTATGTTTACGTTATGTATGTTTATGTTTACGTTATGTATGATTATGTTTACGTTGCGTATGTTTATGTTTACGTTGCGTATGTTTATGTTTACGTTATGTATGTTTACGTTATATATGTTTATGTTTACGTTATATATGTTTATGTTACGTATGTTTATGTTTACGTTATGTATGTTTATGTTTACGTTATGTATGTTTACGTTATATATGTTTATGTTTACATTATGTATGTTTACGTTATGTATGTTTATGTTTACGTTATGTATGTTTATGTTTACGTTATGTATGTTTATGTTTACGTTATGTATGTTTACGTTATATATGTTTATGTTTACGTTATATATGTTTATGTTTACGTTATGTATGTTTATGTTTACGTTATGTATGTTTATGTTTACGTTATGTATGTTTACGTTATATATGTTTATGTTTACGTTATGTATGTTTATGTTTACGTTATGTATGTTTATGTTTACGTTATATATGTTTATGTTTACGTTATGTATGTTTATGTTTACGTTATGTATGTTTATGTTTACGTTATATATGTTTATGTTTACGTTATGTATGTTTATGTTTACGTTATGTATGTTTATGTGCTCCTACCTTATTTTTCCTCACCTCTTTCTTCATGTGGCTGTAACAGGCATTATGGGTATGTAATGTAATTCAGAGGGGCTTGCCACAGCAGGAGGGCTTTCAGGAGGCACAGCAGGAGGGCTTTCATTATGGGGCCTGTGTGTTTTTCGACCTTGAAATCGCAAAAAAGGCGCGAAAACATGGATTTGTCTCTCCTGCCGCGCACACACTTCCGATAGCGTGCAAAGGCCTAAAAAACACAAGCAGCCCGTGAGTTATTATGGGAGAGACTGTTTTCATCAAGTTTGAAGCCATAGTTTTGGCGCGCCAGCCGTTTCTTTCATTTTGGGGCCTATGTGTTTTTCGACCTTGAAATCGCAAAAAAGGCGCGAAAACATGGATTTGTCTCTCCTGCCGCGCACACACTTCCGATATCTTGCGAAGGCCTAAAAAACACAAGCAGCCCTTGAGTTATTGTGGGAGAGACAGTTTTCATCAAGTTTGAATCCATAGTTTTGGCGCGGCAGCCGTTTCTTTCATTTTGGGGCCTATGTGTTTTTCGACCTTGAAATCGCAAAAAAGGCGCGAAAACATGGATTTGTCTCTCCTGCCGCGCACACACTTCCGATATCTTGCGAAGGCCTAAAAAACACAAGCAGCCCTTGAGTTATTGTGGGAGAGACAGTTTTCATCAAGTTTGAAGCCATAGTTTTGGCGCGGCAGCCGTTTCTTTCATTTTAGGGCCTTTGTGTTTTTCGACCTGGAAATGGCAAAAAAGGCGCGAAAACATGGATTTGTCTCTCCTGCCGTGCACACACTTCCGATATCTTGCGAAGGCCTAAAAAACACAAGCAGCCCTTGAGTTATTGTGGGAGAGACAGTTTTCATCAAGTTTGAAGCCATAGTTTTGGCGCGGCAGCCGTTTCTTTCATTTTGGGGCCTTTGTGTTTTTCGACCTGGAAATGGCAAAAAAGGCGCGAAAACATGGATTTGTCTCTCCTGCCGCGCACACACTTCCGATAGCTTGCGAAGGCCTAAAAAACACAAGCGGCCCTTTTATGTTATGTATGTTTATGTTATGTATGTTTATGTTTATGGTATGTATGTTTATGTTATGTATGTTTATGTTATGTATGTTTATGTTTATGGTATGTATGTTTATGGTATGTATGTTTATGTTATGTATGTTTATGTTTACGTTATGTATGTTTATGTTTATGTTATGTATGTTTATGTTACGTTATGTATGTTTATGTTCACATTATGTATGTGTATGTTTACGTTACGTATGTTTATGTTTACGTTATGTATGTTTATGTTTACATTATATATGTTTATGTTTACGTTATATATGTTTATGTTTACGTTATGTATGTTTATGTTTACGTTATGTATGTTTACGTTATGTATGTTTATGTTTACGTTATGTATGTTTACGTTATGTATGTTTATGTTTACGTTATATATGTTTATGTTTACGTTATGTATGTTTATGTTTACGTTATGTATGTTTACGTTATATATGTTTATGTTTACGTTATGTATGTTTACGTTATATATGTTTATGTTTATGTTATGTATGTTTACGTTATATATGTTTATGTTTACGTTATATATGTTTATGTTTACGTTATGTATGTTTATGTTTACGTTATGTATGTTTACGTTATATATGTTTATGTTTACGTTATGTATGTTTATGTTTACGTTATGTATGTTTACGTTTACGTTATGTATGTTTACGTTTACGTTATATATGTTTACGTTTACGTTACGTATGTTTACGTTTACGTTACGTATGTTTACGTTATGTATGTTTATGTTTACGTTATGTATGTTTACGTTATATATGTTTATGTTTACGTTATATATGTTTATGTTTACGTTATGTATGTTTATGTTTACGTTATGTATGTTTATGTTTACGTTATGTATGTTTATGTTTACGTTATGTATGTTTACGTTATATATGTTTATGTTTACGTTATGTATGTTTATGTTTACGTTATGTATGTTTATGTTTATGTTATGTATGTTTACGTTATGTATGTTTATGTTTACGTTATGTATGTTTATGTTTACGTTATGTATGTTTATGTTTACGTTATGTATGTTTATGTTTACGTTATATATGTTTACGTTATGTATGTTTATGTTTACGTTATGTATGTTTATGTTGCGTATGTTTATGTTTACGTTGCGTATGTTTACGTTATATACGTTTATGTTTACGTTATGTATGTTTATGTTTACGTTATATATGTTTATGTTTACGTTATGTATGTTTATGTTTACGTTATGTATGTTTACCTTATGTATGTTTATGTTTACGTTATATATGTTTATGTTTACGTTATGTATGTTTATGTTTACGTTATGTATGATTATGTTTACGTTGCGTATGTTTATGTTTACGTTGCGTATGTTTATGTTTACGTTATGTATGTTTACGTTATATATGTTTATGTTTACGTTATATATGTTTATGTTACGTATGTTTATGTTTACGTTATGTATGTTTATGTTTACGTTATGTATGTTTACGTTATATATGTTTATGTTTACATTATGTATGTTTACGTTATGTATGTTTATGTTTACGTTATGTATGTTTATGTTTACGTTATGTATGTTTATGTTTACGTTATGTATGTTTATGTTTACGTTATGTATGTTTACGTTATATATGTTTATGTTTACGTTATGTATGTTTATGTTTACGTTATGTATGTTTATGTTTACGTTATATATGTTTATGTTTACGTTATGTATGTTTATGTTTACGTTATGTATGTTTATGTTTACGTTATATATGTTTATGTTTACGTTATGTATGTTTATGTTTACGTTATGTATGTTTATGTGCTCCTACCTTATTTTTCCTCACCTCTTTCTTCATGTGGCTGTAACAGGCATTATGGGTATGTAATGTAATTCAGAGGGGCTTGCCACAGCAGGAGGGCTTTCAGGAGGCACAGCAGGAGGGCTTTCATTATGGGGCCTGTGTGTTTTTCGACCTTGAAATCGCAAAAAAGGCGCGAAAACATGGATTTGTCTCTCCTGCCGCGCACACACTTCCGATAGCGTGCAAAGGCCTAAAAAACACAAGCAGCCCGTGAGTTATTATGGGAGAGACTGTTTTCATCAAGTTTGAAGCCTCAGTTTTGGCTGGACAGCCGTTTCTTTATTTTTGGGGCCTTTTGTTTTTCGACCTTGAAATCGCAAAAAAGGCGCGAAAACATGGATTTGTCTCTCCTGCCGCGCACACACTTCCGATATCTTGCGAAGGCCTAAAAAACACAAGCAGCCCTTGAGTTATTGTGGGAGAGACAGTTTTCATCAAGTTTGAAGCCATAGTTTTGGCGCGGCAGCCGTTTCTTTCATTTTAGGGCCTTTGTGTTTTTCGACCTGGAAATGGCAAAAAAGGCGCGAAAACATGGATTTGTCTCTCCTGCCGTGCACACACTTCCGATATCTTGCGAAGGCCTAAAAAACACAAGCGGCCCTTGAGTTATTGTCTAAGAGACTGTTTTCATCAAGTTTGAAGCCTCAGTTTTAGCTGGACAGCCGTTTCTTTATTTTTGGGGCCTTTGTGTTTTTCGACCTGGAAATGGCAAAAAAGGTGCGAAAACATGGATTTGTCTCTCCTGCCGCGCACACACTTCCGATAGCGTGCAAAGGCCTAAAAAACACAAGCAGCCCGTGAGTTATTATGGGAGAGACTGTTTTCATCAAGTTTGAAGCCATAGTTTTGGCGCGGCAGCCGTTTCTTTCATTTTGGGGCCTATGTGTTTTTCGACCTTGAAATCGCAAAAAAGGCGCGAAAACATGGATTTGTCTCTCCTGCCGCGCACACACTTCCGATATCTTGCGAAGGCCTAAAAAACACAAGCAGCCCTTGAGTTATTGTCTGAGAGACTGTTTTCATCAAGTTTGAAGCCTCAGTTTTGGTTGGACAGCCGTTTCTTTATTTTTGGGGCCTTTGTGTTTTTCGACCTGGAAATGGCAAAAAAGGCGTGAAAACATGGATTTGTCTCTCCTGCCGCGCACACACTTCCGATAGCGTGCAAAGGCCTAAAAAACACAAGCAGCCCGTGAGTTATTATGGGAGAGACTGTTTTCATCAAGTTTGAAGCCATAGTTTTGGCGCGGCAGCCGTTTCTTTCATTTTGGGGCCTATGTGTTTTTCGACCTTGAAATCGCAAAAAAGGCGCGAAAACATGGATTTGTCTCTCCTGCCGCGCACACACTTCCGATATCTTGCGAAGGCCTAAAAAACACAAGCAGCCCTTGAGTTATTGTGGGAGAGACAGTTTTCATCAAGTTTGAAGCCATAGTTTTGGCGCGGCAGCCGTTTCTTTCATTTTAGGGCCTTTGTGTTTTTCGACCTGGAAATGGCAAAAAAGGCGCGAAAACATGGATTTGTCTCTCCTGCCGTGCACACACTTCCGATATCTTGCGAAGGCCTAAAAAACACAAGCAGCCCTTGAGTTATTGTGGGAGAGACAGTTTTCATCAAGTTTGAAGCCATAGTTTTGGCGCGGCAGCCGTTTCTTTCATTTTGGGGCCTTTGTGTTTTTCGACCTGGAAATGGCAAAAAAGGCGCGAAAACATGGATTTGTCTCTCCTGCCGCGCACACACTTCCGATAGCTTGCGAAGGCCTAAAAAACACAAGCGGCCCTTTTATGTTATGTATGTTTATGTTATGTATGTTTATATTTATGTTATGTATGTTTATGTTATGTATGTTTATGTTTATGGTATGTATGTTTATGTTATGTATGTTTATGTTATGTATGTTTATGTTTATGGTATGTATGTTTATGGTATGTATGTTTATGTTATGTATGTTTATGTTTACGTTATGTATGTTTATGTTTATGTTATGTATGTTTATGTTACGTTATGTATGTTTATGTTCACGTTATGTATGTGTATGTTTACGTTACATATGTTTATGTTTACGTTATGTATGTTTATGTTTACATTATATATGTTTATGTTTACGTTATATATGTTTATGTTTACGTTATGTATGTTTATGTTTACGTTATGTATGTTTACGTTATGTATGTTTATGTTTACGTTATGTATGTTTACGTTATGTATGTTTATGTTTACGTTATATATGTTTATGTTTACGTTATGTATGTTTATGTTTACGTTATGTATGTTTACGTTATATATGTTTATGTTTACGTTATGTATGTTTACGTTATATATGTTTATGTTTACGTTATATATGTTTATGTTTACGTTATGTATGTTTATGTTTACGTTATGTATGTTTACGTTATATATGTTTATGTTTACGTTATGTATGTTTATGTTTACGTTATGTATGTTTACGTTTACGTTATGTATGTTTACGTTTACGTTATATATGTTTACGTTTACGTTACGTATGTTTACGTTTACGTTACGTATGTTTACGTTATGTATGTTTATGTTTACGTTATGTATGTTTACGTTATATATGTTTATGTTTACGTTATATATGTTTATGTTTACGTTATGTATGTTTATGTTTACGTTATGTATGTTTATGTTTACGTTATGTATGTTTATGTTTACGTTATGTATGTTTACGTTATATATGTTTATGTTTACGTTATGTATGTTTATGTTTACGTTATGTATGTTTATGTTTACGTTATGTATGTTTACGTTATATATGTTTATGTTTACGTTATGTATGTTTATGTTTACGTTATGTATGTTTATGTTTACGTTATGTATGTTTATGTTTACGTTATGTATGTTTACGTTATGTATGTTTATGTTTACGTTATGTATGTTTATGTTGCGTATGTTTATGTTTACGTTGCGTATGTTTACGTTATATATGTTTATGTTTACGTTATGTATGTTTATGTTTACGTTATATATGTTTATGTTTACGTTATGTATGTTTATGTTTACGTTATGTATGTTTACGTTATGTATGTTTATGTTTACGTTATATATGTTTATGTTTACGTTATGTATGTTTATGTTTACGTTATGTATGATTATGTTTACGTTGCGTATGTTTATGTTTACGTTGCGTATGTTTATGTTTACGTTATGTATGTTTACGTTATATATGTTTATGTTTACGTTATATATGTTTATGTTACGTATGTTTATGTTTACGTTATGTATGTTTATGTTTACGTTATGTATGTTTACGTTTATGTTTACGTTATGTATGTTTATGTTTACGTTATGTATGTTTACGTTATGTATGTTTATGTTTACGTTATGTATGTTTATGTTTACATTATATATGTTTATGTTTACGTTATATATGTTTATGTTTACGTTATGTATGTTTATGTTTACGTTATGTATGTTTACGTTATGTATGTTTATGTTTACGTTATATATGTTTATGTTTACGTTATGTATGTTTATGTTTACGTTATGTATGTTTACGTTATATATGTTTATGTTTACGTTATGTATGTTTACGTTATATATGTTTATGTTTACGTTATATATGTTTATGTTTACGTTATGTATGTTTATGTTTACGTTATGTATGTTTACGTTATATATGTTTATGTTTACGTTATGTATGTTTATGTTTACGTTATGTATGTTTACGTTTACGTTATGTATGTTTACGTTTACGTTATATATGTTTACGTTTACGTTACGTATGTTTACGTTTACGTTACGTATGTTTACGTTATGTATGTTCATGTTTACGTTATGTATGTTTACGTTATATATGTTTATGTTTACGTTATATATGTTTATGTTTACGTTATGTATGTTTATGTTTACGTTATGTATGTTTATGTTTACGTTATGTATGTTTACGTTATATATGTTTATGTTTACGTTATATATGTTTATGTTTACGTTATGTATGTTTATGTTTACGTTATGTATGTTTACGTTATATATGTTTATGTTTACGTTATGTATGTTTATGTTTACGTTATATATGTTTATGTTTACGTTATGTATGTTTATGTTTACGTTATATATGTTTATGTTTACGTTATGTATGTTTATGTTTACGTTATGTATGTTTACGTTATATATGTTTATGTTTACGTTATGTATGTTTACGTTATATATGTTTATGTTTACATTATGTATGTTTACGTTATGTATGTTTATGTTTACGTTATGTATGTTTATGTTTACGTTATGTATGTTTACGTTATATATGTTTATGTTTACGTTATGTATGTTTATGTTTACGTTATGTATGTTTATGTTTACGTTATGTATGTTTATGTTATATATGTTTATGTTTACGTTATGTATGTTTATGTTTACGTTATGTATGTTTATGTTTACGTTATATATGTTTATGTTTACGTTATGTATGTTTATGTTTACGTTATGTATGTTTATGTGCTCCTACCTTATTTTTCCTCACCTCTTTCTTCATGTGGCTGTAACAGGCATTATGGGTATGTAATGTAATTCAGAGGGGCTTGCCACAGCAGGAGGGCTTTCAGGAGGCACAGCAGGAGGGCTTTCATTATGGGGCCTGTGTGTTTTTCGACCTTGAAATCGCAAAAAAGGCGCGAAAACATGGATTTGTCTCTCCTGCCGCGCACACACTTCCGATAGCTTGCGAAGGCCTAAAAAACACAAGCGGCCCTTGAGTTATTGTCTAAGAGACTGTTTTCATCAAGTTTGAAGCCTCAGTTTTAGCTGGACAGCCGTTTCTTTATTTTTGGGGCCTTTGTGTTTTTCGACCTGGAAATGGCAAAAAAGGCGCGAAAACATGGATTTGTCTCTCCTGCCGCGCACACACTTCCGATAGCGTGCAAAGGCCTAAAAAACACAAGCAGCCCGTGAGTTATTATGGGAGAGACTGTTTTCATCAAGTTTGAAGCCATAGTTTTGGCGCGGCAGCCGTTTCTTTCATTTTGGGGCCTATGTGTTTTTCGACCTTGAAATCGCAAAAAAGGCGCGAAAACATGGATTTGTCTCTCCTGCCGCGCACACACTTCCGATATCTTGCGAAGGCCTAAAAAACACAAGCAGCCCTTGAGTTATTGTGGGAGAGACAGTTTTCATCAAGTTTGAAGCCATAGTTTTGGCGCGGCAGCCGTTTCTTTCATTTTAGGGCCTTTGTGTTTTTCGACCTGGAAATGGCAAAAAAGGCGCGAAAACATGGATTTGTCTCTCCTGCCGTGCACACACTTCCGATATCTTGCGAAGGCCTAAAAAACACAAGCAGCCCTTGAGTTATTGTGGGAGAGACAGTTTTCATCAAGTTTGAAGCCATAGTTTTGGCGCGGCAGCCGTTTCTTTCATTTTGGGGCCTTTGTGTTTTTCGACCTGGAAATGGCAAAAAAGGCGCGAAAACATGGATTTGTCTCTCCTGCCGCGCACACACTTCCGATAGCTTGCGAAGGCCTGAAAAAAAACAAGCGGCCCTTGAGTTATTGTCTGAGAGACTGTTTTCATCAAGTTTGAAGCCTCAGTTTTGGCTGGACAGCCGTTTCTTTATTTTTGGGGCCTTTGTGTTTTTCGACCTGGAAATGGCAAAAAAGGCGCGAAAACATTGATTTGTCTCTCCTGCCGCGCACACACTTCCGATATCTTGCGAAGGCCTAAAAAACACAAGCAGCCCTTGAGTTGTTGTGGGAGAGACTGTTTTCATCAAGTTTGAAGCCATAGTTTTGGCGCGGCAGCCCTTTCTTTCATTTTGGGGCCTATGTGTTTTTCGACCTTGAAATCGCAAAAAAGGCGCGAAAACATGGATTTGTCTCTCCTGCCGCGCACACACTTCCGATATCTTGCGAAGGCCTAAAAAACACAAGCAGCCCTTGAGTTATTGTCTGAGAGACTGTTTTCATCAAGTTTGAAGCCTCAGTTTTGGCTGGACAGCCGTTTCTTTATTTTTGGGGCCTTTGTGTTTTTCGACCTGGAAATGGCAAAAAAGGCGCGAAAACATGGATTTGTCTCTCCTGCAGCGCACACACTTCCGATAGCGTGCAAAGGCCTAAAAAACACAAGCAGCCCGTGAGTTATTATGGGAGAGACTGTTTTCATCAAGTTTGAAGCCATAGTTTTGGCGCGCCAGCCGTTTCTTTCATTTTGGGGCCTATGTGTTTTTCGACCTGGAAATGGCAAAAAAGGCGCGAAAACATGGATTTGTCTCTCCTGCCGCGCACACACTTCCGATAGCTTGCGAAGGCCTAAAAAACACAAGCGGCCCTTGAGTTATTGTCTGAGAGACTGTTTTCATCAAGTTTGAAGCCTCAGTTTTGGCTGGACAGCCGTTTCTTTATTTTTGGGGCCTTTGTGTTTTTCGACCTGGAAATGGCAAAAAAGGCGCGAAAACATTGATTTGTCTCTCCTGCCGCGCACACACTTCCGATATCTTGCGAAGGCCTAAAAAACACAAGCAGCCCTTGAGTTGTTGTGGGAGAGACTGTTTTCATCAAGTTTGAAGCCTCAGTGTTGGCGCGGCAGCCATTTCTTTCTCTTTCGGGATTGTGTTTTTCTCCACCTGAAAATGCCAAAGAAGGCATAAAAACATGGATTTGTCTCTCCTGCTGCGCACACACTTTGGAGAGCTTGCAAATGCCTAATAACCACAAGCAGCCCCTACTCCATTATGGGAGACACTGTTTTCATCAAGTTTGAAGCCTCAGTGTTGGCGCTGCAGCCTTTTCTTTCTCTTTCGGGATTGTGTTTTTCTCCACCTGAAAATGCCAAAGAAGGCATAAAAACATGGATTTGTCTCTCCTGCTGCGCACACACTTCGGAGAGCTTGCAAATGCCTAATAACCACAAGCAGCCCCTACTCCATTATGGGAGACACTGTTTTCATCAAGTTTGAAGCCTCAGTGTTGGCGCGGCAGCCATTTCTTTCTCTTTCGGGATTGTGTTTTTCTCCACCTGAAAATGCCAAAGAAGGCATAAAAACATGGATTTGTCTCTCCTGCTGCGCACACACTTCGGAGAGCTTGCAAATGCCTAATAACCACAAGCAGCCCCTACTCCATTATGGGAGACACTGTTTTCATCAAGTTTGAAGCCTCAGTGTTGGCGCGGCAGCCTTTTCTTTCTCTTTCGGGATTGTGTTTTTCTCCACCTGAAAATGCCAAAGAAGGCATAAAAACATGGATTTGTCTCTCCTGCTGCGCACACACTTCGGAGAGCTTGCAAATGCCTAATAACCACAAGCAACCCCTACTCCATTATGGGAGACACTGTTTTCATCAAGTTTGAAGCCTCAGTGTTGGCGCGGCAGCCTTTTCTTTCTCTTTCGGGATTGTGTTTTTCTCCACCTGAAAATGCCAAAGAAGGCATAAAAACATGGATTTGTCTCTCCTGCTGCGCACACACTTCGGAGAGCTTGCAAATGCCTAATAACCACAAGCAGCCCCTACTCCATTATGGGAGACACTGTTTTCATCAAGTTTGAAGCCTCAGTGTTGGCGCGGCAGCCATTTCTTTCTCTTTCGGGATTGTGTTTTTCTCCACCTGAAAATGCCAAAGAAGGCATAAAAACATGGATTTGTCTCTCCTGCTGCGCACACACTTCGGAGAGCTTGCAAAGGCCTAATAACCACAAGCAGCCCCTACTCCATTATGGGAGACACTGTTTTCATCAAGTTTGAAGCCTCAGTGTTGGCGCGGCAGCCTTTTCTTTCTCTTTCGGGATTGTGTTTTTCTCCACCTGAAAATGCCAAAGAAGGCATAAAAACATGGATTTGTCTCTCCTGCTGCGCACACACTTCGGAGAGCTTGCAAATGCCTAATAACCACAAGCAGCCCCTACTCCATTATGGGAGACACTGTTTTCATCAAGTTTGAAGCCTCAGTGTTGGCGCGGCAGCCATTTCTTTCTCTTTCGGGATTGTGTTTTTCTCCACCTGAAAATGCCAAAGAAGGCATAAAAACATGGATTTGTCTCTCCTGCTGCGCACACACTTCGGAGAGCTTGCAAATGCCTAATAACCACAAGCAGCCCCTATTCCATTATGGGAGACACTGTTTTCATCAAGTTTGAAGCCTCAGTGTTGGCGCGGCAGCCATTTCTTTCTCTTTCGGGATTGTGTTTTTCTCCACCTGAAAATGCCAAAGAAGGCATAAAAACATGGATTTGTCTCTCCTGCTGCGCACACACTTCGGAGAGCTTGCAAATGCCTAATAACCACAAGCAGCCCCTACTCCATTATGGGAGACACTGTTTTCATCAAGTTTGAAGCCTCAGTTTTGGCTGGACAGCCATTTCTTTATTTTTGGGGCCTGTGTGTTTTTCGACCTGGAAATGGCAAAAATGGCGCGAAAACATTGATTTGTCTCTCCTGCCGCGCACACACTTCCGATAGCTTGCGAAGGCCTAAAAAACACAAGCGGGCCGTGAGTTATTGTGGGAGAGACTGTTTTCATCAAGTTTGAAGCCTCAGTTTTGGCTGGACAGCCGTTTCTTTATTTTTGGGGCCTTTGTGTTTTTCGACCTGGAAATGGCAAAAAAGGCGCGAAAACATGGATTTGTCTCTCCTGCCGCGCACACACTTCCGATAGCTTGCGAAGGCCTAAAAAACACAAGCAGCCCTTGAGTTATTGTGGGAGAGAATGTTTTCATCAAGTTTGAAGCCATAGTTTTGGCGCGGCAGCCATTTCTTTCATTTTGGGGCCTATGTGTTTTTCGACCTTGAAATCGTAAAAAAGGCGCGAAAACATGGATTTGTCTCTCCTGCCGCGCACACACTTCCGATAGCTTGCGAAGGCCTAAAAAACACAAGCGGCCCTTGAGTTATTGTCTGAGAGACTGTTTTCATCAAGTTTGAAGCCTCAGTTTTGCCTGACAGCCGTTTCTTTATTTTTGGGGCCTTTGTTTTCTTCGACCTGGAAATGGCAAAAAAGGCGCGAAAACATGGATTTGTCTCTCCTGCCGCGCACACACTTCCGATAGCGTGCAAAGGCCTAAAAAACACAAGCAGCCCGTGAGTTATTATGGGAGTGACTGTTTTCATCAAGTTTGAAGCCATAGTTTTGGCGCGGCAGCCGTTTCTTTCATTTTGGGGCCTATGTGTTTTTCGACCTTGAAATCGCAAAAAAGGCGCGAAAACATGGATTTGTCTCTCCTGAAGCGCACACACTTCTGATAGCGTGCAAAGGTCTAAAAAACACAAGCAGCCCGTGAGTTATTATGGGAGAGACTGTTTTCATCAAGTTTGAAGCCATAGTTTTGGCGCGCCAGCCGTTTCTTTCATTTTGGGGCCTATGTGTTTTTCGACCTTGAAATCGCAAAAAAGTCGCGAAAACATTGATTTGTCTCTCCTGCCGCGCACACACTTCCGATATCTTGCGAAGGCCTAAAAAACACAAGCGGGCCGTGAGTTATTGTGGGAGAGACTGTTTTCATCAAGTTTGAAGCCTCAGTTTTGGCTGGACAGCCGTTTCTTTCATTTTGGGGCCTATGTGTTTTTCGACCTTGAAATCGCAAAAAAGTCGCGAAAACATTGATTTGTCTCTCCTGCCGCGCACACACTTCCGATATCTTGCGAAGGCCTAAAAAACACAAGCAGCCCTTGAGTTATTGTGGGAGAGACTGTTTTCATCAAGTTTGAAGTCATAGTTTTGGCGCGGCAGCCGTTTCTTTCATTTTGGGGCCTTTGTGTTTTTCGACCTGGAAATGGCAAAAAAGGCGCGAAAACATGGATTTGTCTCTCCTGCCGCGCACACACTTCCGATAGCGTGCAAAGGTCTAAAAAACACAAGCAGCCCGTGAGTTATTATGGGAGAGACTGTTTTCATCAAGTTTGAAGCCATAGTTTTGGCGCGCCAGCCGTTTCTTTCATTTTGGGGCCTATGTGTTTTTCGACCTTGAAATCGCAAAAAAGTCGCGAAAACATTGATTTGTCTCTCCTGCCGCGCACACACTTCCGATATCTTGCGAAGGCCTAAAAAACACAAGCAGCCCTTGAGTTATTGTGGGAGAGACTGTTTTCATCAAGTTTGAAGTCATAGTTTTGGCGCGGCAGCCGTTTCTTTCATTTTGGGGCCTTTGTGTTTTTCGACCTGGAAATGGCAAAAAAGGCGCGAAAACATGGATTTGTCTCTCCTGCCGCGCACACACTTCCGATAGCGTGCAAAGGCCTAAAAAACACAAGCAGCCCGTGAGTTATTATGGGAGAGACTGTTTTCATCAAGTTTGAAGCCATAGTTTTGGCGCGGCAGCCGTTTCTTTCATTTTGGGGCCTATGTGTTTTTCGACCTTGAAATCGCAAAAAAGGCGCGAAAACATGGATTTGTCTCTCCTGCCGAGCACACACTTCCGATATCTTGCGAAGGCCTAAAAAACACAAGCAGCCCTTGAGTTATTGTCTGAGAGACTGTTTTCATCAAGTTTGAAGCCATAGTTTTGGCGCGCCAGCCGTTTCTTTCATTTTGGGGCCTATGTGTTTTTCGACCTTGAAATCGCAAAAAAGTCGCGAAAACATTGATTTGTCTCTCCTGCCGCGCACACACTTCCGATATCTTGCGAAGGCCTAAAAAACACAAGCAGCCCTTGAGTTGTTGTGGGAGAGACTGTTTTCATCAAGTTTGAAGCCATAGTTTTGGCGCGGCAGCCGTTTCTTTCATTTTGGGGCCTATGTGTTTTTCGACCTGGAAATGGCAAAAAAGGCGCGAAAACATGGATTTGTCTCTCCTGCCGCGCACACACTTCCGATAGCGTGCAAAGGCCTAAAAAACACAAGCAGCCCGTGAGTTATTATGGGAGAGACTGTTTTCATCAAGTTTGAAGCCATAGTTTTGGCGCGGCAGCCGTTTCTTTCATTTTGGGGCCTATGTGTTTTTCGACCTTGAAATCGCAAAAAAGGCGCGAAAACATGGATTTGTCTCTCCTGCCGCGCACACACTTCCGATATCTTGCGAAGGCCTAAAAAACACAAGCAGCCCTTGAGTTATTGTCTGAGAGACTGTTTTCATCAAGTTTGAAGCCTCAGTTTTGGCTGGACAGCCGTTTCTTTATTTTTGGGGCCTTTGTGTTTTTCGACCTGGAAATGGCAAAAAAGGCGCGAAAACATGGATTTGTCTCTCCTGCAGCGCACACACTTCCGATAGCGTGCAAAGGCCTAAAAAACACAAGCAGCCCGTGAGTTATTATGGGAGAGACTGTTTTCATCAAGTTTGAAGCCATAGTTTTGGCGCGCCAGCCGTTTCTTTCATTTTGGGGCCTATGTGTTTTTCGACCTGGAAATGGCAAAAAAGGCGCGAAAACATGGATTTGTCTCTCCTGCCGCGCACACACTTCCGATAGCTTGCGAAGGCCTAAAAAACACAACCGGCCCTTGAGTTATTGTCTGAGAGACTGTTTTCATCAAGTTTGAAGCCTCAGTTTTGGCTGGACAGCCGTTTCTTTATTTTTGGGGCCTTTGTGTTTTTCGACCTGGAAATGGCAAAAAAGGCGCGAAAACATTGATTTGTCTCTCCTGCCGCGCACACACTTCCGATATCTTGCGAAGGCCTAAAAAACACAAGCAGCCCTTGAGTTGTTGTGGGAGAGACTGTTTTCATCAAATTTGAAGCCATAGTTTTGGCGCGGCAGCCGTTTCTTTATTTTGGGGCCTATGTGTTTTTCGACCTGGAAATGTCAAAAAAGGCGCGAAAACATGGATTTGTCTCTCCTGCCGCGCACACACTTCCGATAGCGTGCAAAGGCCTAAAAAACACAAGCAGCCCGTGAGTTATTATGGGAGAGACTGTTTTCATCAAGTTTGAAGCCATAGTTTTGGCGCGCCAGCCGTTTCTTTCATTTTGGGGCCTATGTGTTTTTCGACCTTGAAATCGCAAAAAAGTCGCGAAAACATAGATTTGTCTCTCCTGCCGCGCACACACTTCCGATATCTTGCGAAGGCCTAAAAAAACACAAGCAGCCCTTGAGTTATTGTCTGAGAGACTGTTTTCATCAAGTTTGAAGCCTCAGTTTTGACTGGACAGCCGTTTCTTTATTTTTGGGGCCTTTGTGTTTTTCGACCTGGAAATGGCAAAAAAGGCGCGAAAACATGGATTTGTCTCTCCTGCCGCGCACACACTTCCGATAGCGTGCAAAGGCCTAAAAAACACAAGCAGCCCGTGAGTTATTATGGGAGAGACTGTTTTCATCAAGTTTGAAGCCATAGTTTTGGCGCGGCAGCCGTTTCTTTCATTTTGGGGCCTATGTGTTTTTCGACCTTGAAATCGCAAAAAAGGCGCGAAAACATGGATTTGTCTCTCCTGCCGCGCACACACTTCCGATATCTTGCGAAGGCCTAAAAAACACAAGCAGCCCTTGAGTTATTGTCTGAGAGACTGTTTTCATCAAGTTTGAAGCCTCAGTTTTGGCTGGACAGCCGTTTCTTTATTTTTGGGGCCTTTGTGTTTTTCGACCTGGAAATGGCAAAAAAGGCGCGAAAACATGGATTTGTCTCTCCTGCAGCGCACACACTTCCGATAGCGTGCAAAGGCCTAAAAAACACAAGCAGCCCGTGAGTTATTATGGGAGAGACTGTTTTCATCAAGTTTGAAGCCATAGTTTTGGCGCGCCAGCCGTTTCTTTCATTTTGGGGCCTATGTGTTTTTCGACCTGGAAATGGCAAAAAAGGCGCGAAAACATGGATTTGTCTCTCCTGCCGCGCACACACTTCCGATAGCTTGCGAAGGCCTAAAAAACACAACCGGCCCTTGAGTTATTGTCTGAGAGACTGTTTTCATCAAGTTTGAAGCCTCAGTTTTGGCTGGACAGCCGTTTCTTTATTTTTGGGGCCTTTGTGTTTTTCGACCTGGAAATGGCAAAAAAGGCGCGAAAACATTGATTTGTCTCTCCTGCCGCGCACACACTTCCGATATCTTGCGAAGGCCTAAAAAACACAAGCAGCCCTTGAGTTGTTGTGGGAGAGACTGTTTTCATCAAATTTGAAGCCATAGTTTTGGCGCGGCAGCCGTTTCTTTATTTTGGGGCCTATGTGTTTTTCGACCTGGAAATGTCAAAAAAGGCGCGAAAACATGGATTTGTCTCTCCTGCCGCGCACACACTTCCGATAGCGTGCAAAGGCCTAAAAAACACAAGCAGCCCGTGAGTTATTATGGGAGAGACTGTTTTCATCAAGTTTGAAGCCATAGTTTTGGCGCGCCAGCCGTTTCTTTCATTTTGGGGCCTATGTGTTTTTCGACCTTGAAATCGCAAAAAAGTCGCGAAAACATAGATTTGTCTCTCCTGCCGCGCACACACTTCCGATATCTTGCGAAGGCCTAAAAAAACACAAGCAGCCCTTGAGTTATTGTCTGAGAGACTGTTTTCATCAAGTTTGAAGCCTCAGTTTTGACTGGACAGCCGTTTCTTTATTTTTGGGGCCTTTGTGTTTTTCGACCTGGAAATGGCAAAAAAGGCGCGAAAACATGGATTTGTCTCTCCTGCCGCGCACACACTTCCGATAGCGTGCAAAGGCCTAAAAAACACAAGCAGCCCGTGAGTTATTATGGGAGAGACTGTTTTCATCAAGTTTGAAGCCATAGTTTTGGCGCGGCAGCCGTTTCTTTCATTTTGGGGCCTATGTGTTTTTCGACCTTGAAATCGCAAAAAAGGCGCGAAAACATGGATTTGTCTCTCCTGCCGCGCACACACTTCCGATATCTTGCGAAGGCCTAAAAAACACAAGCAGCCCTTGAGTTATTGTGGGAGAGACAGTTTTCATCAAGTTTGAAGCCATAGTTTTGGCGCGGCAGCCGTTTCTTTCATTTTGGGGCCTTTGTGTTTTTCGACCTGGAAATGGCAAAAAAGGCGCGAAAACATGGATTTGTCTCTCCTGCCGCGCACACACTTCCGATAGCTTGCGAAGGCCTAAAAAACACAAGCGGCCCTTGAGTTATTGTCTGAGAGACTGTTTTCATCAAGTTTGAAGCCTCAGTTTTAGCTGGACAGCCGTTTCTTTATTTTTGGGGCCTTTGTGTTTTTCGACCTGGAAATGTCAAAAAAGTCGCGAAAACATGGATTTGTCTCTCCTGCCGCGCACACACTTCCGATAGCGTGCAAAGGCCTAAAAAACACAAGCAGCCCGTGAGTTATTATGGGAGAGACTGTTTTCATCAAGTTTGAAGCCATAGTTTTGGCGCGGCAGCCGTTTCTTTCATTTTGGGGCCTGTGTGTTTTTCGACCTTGAAATCGCAAAAAAGGCGCGAAAACATGGATTTGTCTCTCCTGCCGCGCACACACTTCCGATAGCGTGCAAAGGCCTAAAAAACACAAGCAGCCCGTGAGTTATTATGGGAGAGACTGTTTTCATCAAGTTTGAAGCCTCAGTGTTGGCGCGGCAGCCTTTTCTTTCTCTTTCGGGATTGTGTTTTTCTCCACCTGAAAATGCCAAAGAAGGCATAAAAACATGGATTTGTCTCTCCTGCTGCGCACACACTTCGGAGAGCTTGCAAATGCCTAATAACCACAAGCAGCCCCTACTCCATTATGGGAGACACTGTTTTCATCAAGTTTGAAGCCTCAGTGTTGGCGCGGCAGCCTTTTCTTTCTCTTTCGGGATTGTGTTTTTCTCCACCTGAAAATGCCAAAGAAGGCATAAAAACATGGATTTGTCTCTCCTGCTGCGCACACACTTCGGAGAGCTTGCAAATGCCTAATAACCACAAGCAGCCCCTACTCCATTATGGGAGACACTGTTTTCATCAAGTTTGAAGCCTCAGTGTTGGCGCGGCAGCCTTTTCTTTCTCTTTCGGGATTGTGTTTTTCTCCACCTGAAAATGCCAAAGAAGGCATAAAAACATGGATTTGTCTCTCCTGCTGCGCACACACTTCGGAGAGCTTGCAAATGCCTAATAACCACAAGCAGCCCCTACTCCATTATGGGAGACACTGTTTTCATCAAGTTTGAAGCCTCAGTGTTGGCGCGGCAGCCTTTTCTTTCTCTTTCGGGATTGTGTTTTTCTCCACCTGAAAATGCCAAAGAAGGCATAAAAACATGGATTTGTCTCTCCTGCTGCGCACACACTTCGGAGTGCTTGCAAATGCCTAATAACCACAAGCAGCCCCTACTCCATTATGGGAGACACTGTTTTCATCAAGTTTGAAGCCTCAGTGTTGGCGCGGCAGGCATTTCTTTCTCTTTCGGGATTGTGTTTTTCTCCACCTGAAAATGCCAAAGAAGGCATAAAAACATGGATTTGTCTCTCCTGCTGCGCACACACTTCGGAGAGCTTGCAAAGGCGTAATAACCACAAGCAGCCCCTACTCCATTATGGGAGACACTGTTTTCATCAAGTTTGAAGCCTCAGTGTTGGCGCGGCAGCCATTTCTTTCTCTTTCGGGATTGTGTTTTTCTCCACCTGAAAATGCCAAAGAAGGCATAAAAACATGGATTTGTCTCTCCTGCTGCGCACACACTTCGGAGAGCTTGCAAAGGCCTAATAACCACAAGCAGCCCCTACTCCATTATGGGAGACACTGTTTTCATCAAGTTTGAAGCCTCAGTGTTGGCGCGGCAGCCTTTTCTTTCTCTTTCGGGATTGTGTTTTTCTCCACCTGAAAATGCCAAAGAAGGCATAAAAACATGGATTTGTCTCTCCTGCTGCGCACACACTTCGGAGAGCTTGCAAATGCCTAATAACCACAAGCAGCCCCTACTCCATTATGGGAGACACTGTTTTCATCAAGTTTGAAGCCTCAGTGTTGGCGCGGCAGCCATTTCTTTCTCTTTCGGGATTGTGTTTTTCTCCACCTGAAAATGCCAAAGAAGGCATAAAAACATGGATTTGTCTCTCCTGCTGCGCACACACTTCGGAGAGCTTGCAAATGCCTAATAACCACAAGCAGCCCCTACTCCATTATGGGAGACACTGTTTTCATCAAGTTTTAAGCCTCAGTTTTGGCTGGACAGCCATTTCTTTATTTTTGGGGCCTGTGTGTTTTTCGACCTGGAAATGGCAAAAAAGGCGCGAAAACATTGATTTGTCTCTCCTGCCGCGCACACACTTCCGATAGCTTGCGAAGGCCTAAAAAACACAAGCGGGCCGTGAGTTATTGTGGGAGAGACTGTTTTCATCAAGTTTGAAGCCTCAGTTTTGGCTGGACAGCCGTTTCTTTATTTTTGGGGCCTTTGTGTTTTTCGACCTGGAAATGGCAAAAAAGGCGCGAAAACATGGATTTGTCTCTCCTGCCGCGCACACACTTCCGATAGCTTGCGAAGGCCTAAAAAACACAAGCAGCCCTTGAGTTATTGTGGGAGAGAATGTTTTCATCAAGTTTGAAGTCATAGTTTTGGCGCGGCAGCCGTTTCTTTCATTTTGGGGCCTATGTGTTTTTCGACCTTGAAATCGTAAAAAAGGCGCGAAAACATGGATTTGTCTCTCCTGCCGCGCACACACTTCCGATAGCTTGCGAAGGCCTAAAAAACACAAGCGGCCCTTGAGTTATTGTCTGAGAGACTGTTTTCATCAAGTTTGAAGCCTCAGTTTTGGCTGGACAGCCGTTTCTTTATTTTTGGGGCCTTTGTTTTCTTCGACCTGGAAATGGCAAAAAAGGCGCGAAAACATGGATTTGTCTCTCCTGCCGCGCACACACTTCCGATAGCGTGCAAAGGCCTAAAAAACACAAGCAGCCCGTGAGTTATTATGGGAGTGACTGTTTTCATCAAGTTTGAAGCCATAGTTTTGGCGCGCCAGCCGTTTCTTTCATTTTGGGGCCTATGTGTTTTTCGACCTTGAAATCGCAAAAAAGTCGCGAAAACATTGATTTGTCTCTCCTGCCGCGCACACACTTCCGATATCTTGCGAAGGCCTAAAAAACACAAGCAGCCCTTGAGTTATTGTGGGAGAGACTGTTTTCATCAAGTTTGAAGTCATAGTTTTGGCGCGGCAGCCGTTTCTTTATTTTTGGGGCCTTTGTGTTTTTCGACCTGGAAATGGCAAAAAAGGCGCGAAAACATGGATTTGTCTCTCCTGCCGCGCACACACTTCCGATAGCGTGCAAAGGCCTAAAAAACACAAGCAGCCCGTGAGTTATTATGGGAGAGACTGTTTTCATCAAGTTTGAAGCCATAGTTTTGGCGCGGCAGCCGTTTCTTTCATTTTGGGGCCTATGTGTTTTTCGACCTTGAAATCGCAAAAAAGTCGCGAAAACATGGATTTGTCTCTCCTGCCGCGCACACACTTCCGATAGCGTGCAAAGGTCTAAAAAACACAAGCAGCCCGTGAGTTATTATGGGAGTGACTGTTTTCATCAAGTTTGAAGCCATAGTTTTGGCGCGCCAGCCGTTTCTTTCATTTTGGGGCCTATGTGTTTTTCGACCTTGAAATCGCAAAAAAGTCGCGAAAACATTGATTTGTCTCTCCTGCCGCGCACACACTTCCGATATCTTGCGAAGGCCTAAAAAACACAAGCAGCCCTTGAGTTATTGTGGGAGAGACTGTTTTCATCAAGTTTGAAGTCATAGTTTTGGCGCGGCAGCCGTTTCTTTATTTTTGGGGCCTTTGTGTTTTTCGACCTGGAAATGGCAAAAAAGGCGCGAAAATATGGATTTGTCTCTCCTGCCGCGCACACACTTCCGATAGCGTGCAAAGGCCTAAAAAACACAAGCAGCCCGTGAGTTATTATGGGAGAGACTGTTTTCATCAAGTTTGAAGCCATAGTTTTGGCGCGGCAGCCGTTTCTTTCATTTTGGGGCCTATGTGTTTTTCGACCTTGAAATCGCAAAAAAGGCGCGAAAACATGGATTTGTCTCTCCTGCCGCGCACACACTTCCGATAGCTTGCGAAGGCCTAAAAAACACAAGCGGCCCTTGAGTTATTGTCTGAGAGACTGTTTTCATCAAGTTTGAAGCCTCAGTTTTGGCTGGACAGCCGTTTCTTTATTTTTGGGGCCTTTGTTTTCTTCGACCTGGAAATGGCAAAAAAGGCGCGAAAACATGGATTTGTCTCTCCTGCCGCGCACACACTTCCGATAGCGTGCAAAGGCCTAAAAAACACAAGCAGCCCGTGAGTTATTATGGGAGTGACTGTTTTCATCAAGTTTGAAGCCATAGTTTTGGCGCGCCAGCCGTTTCTTTCATTTTGGGGCCTATGTGTTTTTCGACCTTGAAATCGCAAAAAAGTCGCGAAAACATTGATTTGTCTCTCCTGCCGCGCACACACTTCCGATATCTTGCGAAGGCCTAAAAAACACAAGCAGCCCTTGAGTTATTGTGGGAGAGACTGTTTTCATCAAGTTTGAAGTCATAGTTTTGGCGCGGCAGCCGTTTCTTTATTTTTGGGGCCTTTGTGTTTTTCGACCTGGAAATGGCAAAAAAGGCGCGAAAACATGGATTTGTCTCTCCTGCCGCGCACACACTTCCGATAGCGTGCAAAGGCCTAAAAAACACAAGCAGCCCGTGAGTTATTATGGGAGAGACTGTTTTCATCAAGTTTGAAGCCATAGTTTTGGCGCGGCAGCCGTTTCTTTCATTTTGGGGCCTATGTGTTTTTCGACCTTGAAATCGCAAAAAAGTCGCGAAAACATGGATTTGTCTCTCCTGCCGCGCACACACTTCCGATAGCTTGCAAAGGTCTAAAAAACACAAGCAGCCCGTGAGTTATTATGGGAGTGACTGTTTTCATCAAGTTTGAAGCCATAGTTTTGGCGCGCCAGCCGTTTCTTTCATTTTGGGGCCTATGTGTTTTTCGACCTTGAAATCGCAAAAAAGTCGCGAAAACATTGATTTGTCTCTCCTGCCGCGCACACACTTCCGATATCTTGCGAAGGCCTAAAAAACACAAGCAGCCCTTGAGTTATTGTGGGAGAGACTGTTTTCATCAAGTTTGAAGTCATAGTTTTGGCGCGGCAGCCGTTTCTTTATTTTTGGGGCCTTTGTGTTTTTCGACCTGGAAATGGCAAAAAAGGCGCGAAAATATGGATTTGTCTCTCCTGCCGCGCACACACTTCCGATAGCGTGCAAAGGCCTAAAAAACACAAGCAGCCCGTGAGTTATTATGGGAGAGACTGTTTTCATCAAGTTTGAAGCCATAGTTTTGGCGCGGCAGCCGTTTCTTTCATTTTGGGGCCTATGTGTTTTTCGACCTTGAAATCGCAAAAAAGGCGCGAAAACATGGATTTGTCTCTCCTGCCGCGCACACACTTCCGATAGCGTGCAAAGGTCTAAAAAACACAAGCAGCCCGTGAGTTATTATGGGAGAGACTGTTTTCATCAAGTTTGAAGCCATAGTTTTGGCGCGCCAGCCGTTTCTTTCATTTTGGGGCCTATGTGTTTTTCGACCTTGAAATCGCAAAAAAGTCGCGAAAACATTGATTTGTCTCTCCTGCCGCGCACACACTTCCGATATCTTGCGAAGGCCTAAAAAACACAAGCAGCCCTTGAGTTATTGTGGGAGAGACTGTTTTCATCAAGTTTGAAGTCATAGTTTTGGCGCGGCAGCCGTTTCTTTATTTTTGGGGCCTTTGTGTTTTTCGACCTGGAAATGGCAAAAAAGGCGCGAAAATATGGATTTGTCTCTCCTGCCGCGCACACACTTCCGATAGCGTGCAAAGGCCTAAAAAACACAAGCAGCCCGTGAGTTATTATGGGAGAGACTGTTTTCATCAAGTTTGAAGCCATAGTTTTGGCGCGGCAGCCGTTTCTTTCATTTTGGGGCCTATGTGTTTTTCGACCTTGAAATCGCAAAAAAGGCGCGAAAACATGGATTTGTCTCTCCTGCCGCGCACACACTTCCGATAGCTTGCGAAGGCCTAAAAAACACAAGCGGCCCTTGAGTTATTGTCTGAGAGACTGTTTTCATCAAGTTTGAAGCCTCAGTTTTGGCTGGACAGCCGTTTCTTTATTTTTGGGGCCTTTGTTTTCTTCGACCTGGAAATGGCAAAAAAGGCGCGAAAACATGGATTTGTCTCTCCTGCCGCGCACACACTTCCGATAGCGTGCAAAGGCCTAAAAAACACAAGCAGCCCGTGAGTTATTATGGGAGTGACTGTTTTCATCAAGTTTGAAGCCATAGTTTTGGCGCGCCAGCCGTTTCTTTCATTTTGGGGCCTATGTGTTTTTCGACCTTGAAATCGCAAAAAAGTCGCGAAAACATTGATTTGTCTCTCCTGCCGCGCACACACTTCCGATATCTTGCGAAGGCCTAAAAAACACAAGCAGCCCTTGAGTTATTGTGGGAGAGACTGTTTTCATCAAGTTTGAAGTCATAGTTTTGGCGCGGCAGCCGTTTCTTTATTTTTGGGGCCTTTGTGTTTTTCGACCTGGAAATGGCAAAAAAGGCGCGAAAACATGGATTTGTCTCTCCTGCCGCGCACACACTTCCGATAGCGTGCAAAGGCCTAAAAAACACAAGCAGCCCGTGAGTTATTATGGGAGAGACTGTTTTCATCAAGTTTGAAGCCATAGTTTTGGCGCGGCAGCCGTTTCTTTCATTTTGGGGCCTATGTGTTTTTCGACCTTGAAATCGCAAAAAAGTCGCGAAAACATGGATTTGTCTCTCCTGCCGCGCACACACTTCCGATAGCGTGCAAAGGTCTAAAAAACACAAGCAGCCCGTGAGTTATTATGGGAGTGACTGTTTTCATCAAGTTTGAAGCCATAGTTTTGGCGCGCCAGCCGTTTCTTTCATTTTGGGGCCTATGTGTTTTTCGACCTTGAAATCGCAAAAAAGTCGCGAAAACATTGATTTGTCTCTCCTGCCGCGCACACACTTCCGATATCTTGCGAAGGCCTAAAAAACACAAGCAGCCCTTGAGTTATTGTGGGAGAGACTGTTTTCATCAAGTTTGAAGTCATAGTTTTGGCGCGGCAGCCGTTTCTTTATTTTTGGGGCCTTTGTGTTTTTCGACCTGGAAATGGCAAAAAAGGCGCGAAAATATGGATTTGTCTCTCCTGCCGCGCACACACTTCCGATAGCGTGCAAAGGCCTAAAAAACACAAGCAGCCCGTGAGTTATTATGGGAGAGACTGTTTTCATCAAGTTTGAAGCCATAGTTTTGGCGTGGCAGCCGTTTCTTTCATTTTGGGGCCTATGTGTTTTTCGACCTTGAAATCGCAAAAAAGGCGCGAAAACATGGATTTGTCTCTCCTGCCGCGCACACACTTCCGATAGCGTGCAAAGGTCTAAAAAACACAAGCAGCCCGTGAGTTATTATGGGAGAGACTGTTTTCATCAAGTTTGAAGCCATAGTTTTGGCGCGCCAGCCGTTTCTTTCATTTTGGGGCCTATGTGTATTTCGACCTGGAAATGGCAAAAAAGGCGCGAAAACATGGATTTGTCTCTCCTGCCGCGCACACACTTCCGATAGCTTGCGAAGGCCTAAAAAACACAAGCGGCCCTTGAGTTATTGTCTGAGAGACTGTTTTCATCAAGTTTGAAGCCTCAGTTTTGGCTGGACAGCCGTTTCTTTATTTTTGGGGCCTTTGTGTTTTTCGACCTGGAAATGGCAAAAAAGGCGCGAAAACATGGATTTGTCTCTCCTGCCGCGCACACACTTCCGATAGCGTGCAAAGGCCTAAAAAACACAAGCAGCTCGTGAGTTATTATGGGAGAGACTGTTTTCATCAAGTTTGAAGCCATAGTTTTGGCGCGGCAGCCGTTTCTTTCATTTTGGGGCCTATGTGTTTTTCGACCTTGAAATCGCAAAAAAGTCGCGAAAACATGGATTTGTCTCTCCTGCCGCGCACACACTTCCGATAGCGTGCAAAGGCCTAAAAAACACAAGCAGCCCGTGAGTTATTATGGGAGAGACTGTTTTCATCAAGTTTGAAGCCATAGTTTTGGCGCGGCAGCCGTTTCTTTCATTTTGGGGCCTATGTGTTTTTCGACCTTGAAATCGCAAAAAAGTCGCGAAAACATGGATTTGTCTCTCCTGCCGCGCACACACTTCCGATAGCGTGCAAAGGTCTAAAAAACACAAGCAGCCCGTGAGTTATTATGGGAGTGACTGTTTTCATCAAGTTTGAAGCCATAGTTTTGGCGCGCCAGCCGTTTCTTTCATTTTGGGGCCTATGTGTTTTTCGACCTTGAAATCGCAAAAAAGTCGCGAAAACATTGATTTGTCTCTCCTGCCGCGCACACACTTCCGATATCTTGCGAAGGCCTAAAAAACACAAGCAGCCCTTGAGTTATTGTGGGAGAGACTGTTTTCATCAAGTTTGAAGTCATAGTTTTGGCGCGGCAGCCGTTTCTTTATTTTTGGGGCCTTTGTGTTTTTCGACCTGGAAATGGCAAAAAAGGCGCGAAAATATGGATTTGTCTCTCCTGCCGCGCACACACTTCCGATAGCGTGCAAAGGCCTAAAAAACACAAGCAGCCCGTGAGTTATTATGGGAGAGACTGTTTTCATCAAGTTTGAAGCCATAGTTTTGGCGCGGCAGCCGTTTCTTTCATTTTGGGGCCTATGTGTTTTTCGACCTTGAAATCGCAAAAAAGGCGCGAAAACATGGATTTGTCTCTCCTGCCGCGCACACACTTCCGATAGCGTGCAAAGGTCTAAAAAACACAAGCAGCCCGTGAGTTATTATGGGAGAGACTGTTTTCATCAAGTTTGAAGCCATAGTTTTGGCGCGCCAGCCGTTTCTTTCATTTTGGGGCCTATGTGTATTTCGACCTGGAAATGGCAAAAAAGGCGCGAAAACATGGATTTGTCTCTCCTGCCGCGCACACACTTCCGATAGCTTGCGAAGGCCTAAAAAACACAAGCGGCCCTTGAGTTATTGTCTGAGAGACTGTTTTCATCAAGTTTGAAGCCTCAGTTTTGGCTGGACAGCCGTTTCTTTATTTTTGGGGCCTTTGTGTTTTTCGACCTGGAAATGGCAAAAAAGGCGCGAAAACATGGATTTGTCTCTCCTGCCGCGCACACACTTCCGATAGCGTGCAAAGGCCTAAAAAACACAAGCAGCTCGTGAGTTATTATGGGAGAGACTGTTTTCATCAAGTTTGAAGCCATAGTTTTGGCGCGGCAGCCGTTTCTTTCATTTTGGGGCCTATGTGTTTTTCGACCTTGAAATCGCAAAAAAGTCGCGAAAACATGGATTTGTCTCTCCTGCCGCGCACACACTTCCGATAGCGTGCAAAGGCCTAAAAAACACAAGCAGCCCGTGAGTTATTATGGGAGAGACTGTTTTCATCAAGTTTGAAGCCATAGTTTTGGCGCGGCAGCCGTTTCTTTCATTTTGGGGCCTATGTGTTTTTCGACCTTGAAATCGCAAAAAAGGCGCGAAAACATGGATTTGTCTCTCCTGCCGCGCACACACTTCCGATAGCGTGCAAAGGCCTAAAAAACACAAGCAGCCCGTGAGTTATTATGGGAGAGACTGTTTTCATCAAGTTTGAAGCCATAGTTTTGGCGCGCCAGCCGTTTCTTTCATTTTGGGGCCTATGTGTTTTTCGACCTTGAAATCGCAAAAAAGTCGCGAAAACATTGATTTGTCTCTCCTGCCGCGCACACACTTCCGATATCTTGCGAAGGCCTAAAAAACACAAGCAGCCCTTGAGTTATTGTGGGAGAGACTGTTTTCATCAAGTTTGAAGCCATAGTTTTGGCGCGGCAGCCGTTTCTTTCATTTTGGGGCCTTTGTGTTTTTCGACCTGGAAATGGCAAAAAAGGCGCGAAAACATGGATTTGTCTCTCCTGCCGCGCACACACTTCCGATAGCTTGCGAAGGCCTAAAAAACACAAGCGGCCCTTGAGTTATTGTCTGAGAGACTGTTTTCATCAAGTTTGAAGCCTCAGTTTTGGCTGGACAGCCGTTTCTTTATTTTTGGGGCCTTTGTGTTTTTCGACCTGGAAATGGCAAAAAAGGAGCGAAAACATGGATTTGTCTCTCCTGCCGCGCACACACTTCCGATAGCGTGCAAAGGCCTAAAAAACACAAGCTGCCCGTGAGTTATTATGGGAGAGACTGTTTTCATCAAGTTTGAAGCCATAGTTTTGGCGCGGCAGCCGTTTCTTTCATTTTGGGGCCTATGTGTTTTTCGACCTTGAAATCGCAAAAAAGTCGCGAAAACATTGATTTGTCTCTCCTGCCGCGCACACACTTCTGATATCTTGCGAAGGCCTAAAAAACACAAGCGGCCCTTGAGTTATTGTGGGAGAGACTGTTTTCATCAAGTTTGAAGCCTCAGTTTTGGCTGGACAGCCGTTTCTTTATTTTTGGGGCCTTTGTGTTTTTCGACCTGGAAATGGCAAAAAAGGCGCGAAAACATGGATTTGTCTCTCCTGCCGCGCACACACTTCCGATAGCTTGCGAAGGCCTAAAAAACACAAGCGGCCCTTGAGTTATTGTCTGAGAGACTGTTTTCATCAAGTTTGAAGCCTCAGTTTTGGCTGGACAGCCGTTTCTTTATTTTTGGGGCCTTTGTGTTTTTCGACCTGGAAATGGCAAAAAAGGCGCGAAAACATTGATTTGTCTCTCCTGCCGCGCACACACTTCCGATAGCTTGCGAAGGCCTAAAAAACACAAGCGGCCCTTGAGTTATTGTCTGAGAGACTGTTTTCATCAAGTTTGAAGCCTCAGTTTTGGCTGGACAGCCGTTTCTTTATTTTTGGGGCCTTTGTGTTTTTCGACCTGGAAATGGCAAAAAAGGCGCGAAAACATGGATTTGTCTCTCCTGCCGCGCACACACTTCCGATATCTTGCGAAGGCCTAAAAAACACAAGCAGCCCTTGAGTTGTTGTGGGAGAGACTGTTTTCATCAAGTTTGAAGCCATAGTTTTGGCGCGGCAGCCGTTTCTTTCATTTTGGGGCCTATGTGTTTTTCGACCTTGAAATCGCAAAAAAGTCGCGAAAACATGGATTTGTCTCTCCTGCCGCGCACACACTTCCGATAGCGTGCAAAGGCCTAAAAAACACAAGCAGCCCGTGAGTTATTATGGGAGAGACTGTTTTCATCAAGTTTGAAGCAATAGTTTTGGCGCGGCAGCCGTTTCTTTCATTTTGGGGCCTATGTGTTTTTCGACCTTGAAATCGCAAAAAAGGCGCGAAAACATGGATTTGTCTCTCCTGCCGCGCACACACTTCCGATAGCGTGCAAAGGCCTAAAAAACACAAGCAGCCCGTGAGTTATTATGGGAGAGACTGTTTTCATCAAGTTTGAAGCCATAGTTTTGGCGCGCCAGCCGTTTCTTTCATTTTGGGGCCTATGTGTTTTTCGACCTTGAAATCGCAAAAAAGTCGCGAAAACATTGATTTGTCTCTCCTGCCGCGCACACACTTCCGATATCTTGCGAAGGCCTAAAAAACACAAGCAGCCCTTGAGTTATTGTGGGAGAGACTGTTTTCATCAAGTTTGAAGCCATAGTTTTGGCGCGGCAGCCGTTTCTTTCATTTTGGGGCCTTTGTGTTTTTCGACCTGGAAATGGCAAAAAAGGCGCGAAAACATGGATTTGTCTCTCCTGCCGCGCACACACTTCCGATAGCTTGCGAAGGCCTAAAAAACACAAGCGGCCCTTGAGTTATTGTCTGAGAGACTGTTTTCATCAAGTTTGAAGCCTCAGTTTTGGCTGGACAGCCGTTTCTTTATTTTTGGGGCCTTTGTGTTTTTCGACCTGGAAATGGCAAAAAAGGAGCGAAAACATGGATTTGTCTCTCCTGCCGCGCACACACTTCCGATAGCGTGCAAAGGCCTAAAAAACACAAGCTGCCCGTGAGTTATTATGGGAGAGACTGTTTTCATCAAGTTTGAAGCCATAGTTTTGGCGCGGCAGCCGTTTCTTTCATTTTGGGGCCTATGTGTTTTTCGACCTTGAAATCGCAAAAAAGTCGCGAAAACATTGATTTGTCTCTCCTGCCGCGCACACACTTCTGATATCTTGCGAAGGCCTAAAAAACACAAGCAGCCCTTGAGTTATTGTGGGAGAGACTGTTTTCATCAAGTTTGAAGCCTCAGTTTTGGCTGGACAGCCGTTTCTTTATTTTTGGGGCCTTTGTGTTTTTCAACCTGGAAATGGCAAAAAAGGCGCGAAAACATGGATTTGTCTCTCCTGCCGCGCACACACTTCCGATAGCTTGCGAAGGCCTAAAAAACACAAGCGGCCCTTGAGTTATTGTCTGAGAGACTGTTTTCATCAAGTTTGAAGCCTCAGTTTTGGCTGGACAGCCGTTTCTTTATTTTTGGGGCCTTTGTGTTTTTCGACCTGGAAATGGCAAAAAAGGCGCGAAAACATTGATTTGTCTCTCCTGCCGCGCACACACTTCCGATAGCTTGCGAAGGCCTAAAAAACACAAGCGGCCCTTGAGTTATTGTCTGAGAGACTGTTTTCATCAAGTTTGAAGCCTCAGTTTTGGCTGGACAGCCGTTTCTTTATTTTTGGGGCCTTTGTGTTTTTCGACCTGGAAATGGCAAAAAAGGCGCGAAAACATGGATTTGTCTCTCCTGCCGCGCACACACTTCCGATATCTTGCGAAGGCCTAAAAAACACAAGCAGCCCTTGAGTTGTTGTGGGAGAGACTGTTTTCATCAAGTTTGAAGCCATAGTTTTGGCGCGGCAGCCGTTTCTTTCATTTTGGGGCCTATGTGTTTTTCGACCTGGAAATGGCAAAAAAGGCGCGAAAACATGGATTTGTCTCTCCTGCCGCGCACACACTTCCGATAGCGTGCAAAGGCCTAAAAAACACAAGCAGCCCGTGAGTTATTATGGGAGAGACTGTTTTCATCAAGTTTGAAGCGCGGCAGCCGTTTCTTTCATTTTGGGGCCTATGTGTTTTTCGACCTTGAAATCGCAAAAAAGGCGCGAAAACATGGATTTGTCTCTCCTGCCGCGCACACACTTCCGATATCTTGCGAAGGCCTAAAAAACACAAGCAGCCCTTGAGTTATTGTGGGAGAGACAGTTTTCATCAAGTTTGAAGCCATAGTTTTGGCGCGGCAGCCGTTTCTTTCATTTTGGGGATTGTGTTTTTCTCCACCTGAAAATGCCAAAGAAGGCATAAAAACATGGATTTGTCTCTCCTGCTGCGCACACACTTCGGAGAGCTTGCAAATGCCTAATAACCACAAGCAGCCCCTACTCCATTATGGGAGACACTGTTTTCATCAAGTTTGAAGCCTCAGTGTTGGCGCGGCAGGCATTTCTTTCTCTTTCGGGATTGTGTTTTTCTCCACCTGAAAATGCCAAAGAAGGCATAAAAACATGGATTTGTCTCTCCTGCTGCGCACACACTTCGGAGAGCTTGCAAAGGCGTAATAACCACAAGCAGCCCCTACTCCATTATGGGAGACACTGTTTTCATCAAGTTTGAAGCCTCAGTGTTGGCACGGCAGCCATTTCTTTCTCTTTCGGGATTGTGTTTTTCTCCACCTGAAAATGCCAAAGAAGGCATAAAAACATGGATTTGTCTCTCCTGCTGCGCACACACTTCGGAGAGCTTGCAAATGCCTAATAACCACAAGCAGCCCCTACTCCATTATGGGAGACACTGTTTTCATCAAGTTTGAAGCCTCAGTGTTGGCGCGGCAGCCTTTTCTTTCTCTTTCGGGATTGTGTTTTTCTCCACCTGAAAATGCCAAAGAAGGCATAAAAACATGGATTTGTCTCTCCTGCTGCGCACACACTTCGGAGAGCTTGCAAATGCCTAATAACCACAAGCAGCCCCTACTCCATTATGGGAGACACTGTTTTCATCAAGTTTGAAGCCTCAGTGTTGGCGCGGCAGCCTTTTCTTTCTCTTTCGCGATTGTGTTTTTCTCCACCTGAAAATGCCAAAGAAGGCATAAAAACATGGATTTGTCTCTCCTGCTGCGCACACACTTCGGAGAGCTTGCAAATGCCTAATAACCACAAGCAGCCCCTACTCCATTATGGGAGACACTGTTTTCATCAAGTTTGAAGCCTCAGTGTTGGCGCGGCAGCCTTTTCTTTCTCTTTCGGGATTGTGTTTTTCTCCACCTGAAAATGCCAAAGAAGGCATAAAAACATGGATTTGTCTCTCCTGCTGCGCACACACTTCGGAGAGCTTGCAAATGCCTAATAACCACAAGCAGCCCCTACTCCATTATGGGAGACACTGTTTTCATCAAGTTTGAAGCCTCAGTGTTGGCGCGGCAGCCTTTTCTTTCTCTTTCGGGATTGTGTTTTTCTCCACCTGAAAATGCCAAAGAAGGCATAAAAACATGGATTTGTCTCTCCTGCTGCGCACACACTTCGGAGAGCTTGCAAATGCCTAATAACCACAAGCAGCCCCTACTCCATTATGGGAGACACTGTTTTCATCAAGTTTGAAGCCTCAGTGTTGGCGCGGCAGCCTTTTCTTTCTCTATCGGGATTGTGTTTTTCTCCACCTGAAAATGCCAAAGAAGGCATAAAAACATGGATTTGTCTCTCCTGCTGCGCACACACTTCGGAGAGCTTGCAAAGGCCTAATAACCACAAGCAGCCCCTACACCATTATGGGAGACACTGTTTTCATCAAGTTTGAAGCCTCAGTTTTGGCTGGACAGCCGTTTCTTTATTTTTGGGGCCTTTGTGTTTTTCGACTTGGAAATGGCAAAAAAGGCGCGAAAACATGGATTTGTCTGTCCTGCCGCGCACACACTTCCGTTAGCGTGCAAAGGCCTAAAAAACACAAGCGGCCCTTGAGTTATTGTCTGAGAGACTGTTTTCATCAAGTTTGAAGCCTCAGTTTTGGCTGGACAGCCGTTTCTTTATTTTTGGGGCCTTTGTGTTTTTCGACCTGGAAATGGCAAAAAAGGCGCGAAAACATGGATTTGTCTCTCCTGCCGCGCACACACTTCCGATAGCGTGCAAAGGCCTAAAAAACACAAGCAGCCCGTGAGTTATTATGGGAGAGACTGTTTTCATCAAGTTTGAAGCCATAGTTTTGGCGCGGCAGCCGTTTCTTTCATTTTGGGGCCTATGTGTTTTTCGACCTTGAAATCGCAAAAAAGTCGCGAAAACATTGATTTGTCTCTCCTGCCGCGCACACACTTCCGATATCTTGCGAAGGCCTAAAAAACACAAGCGGCCCTTGAGTTATTGTCTGAGAGACTGTTTTCATCAAGTTTGAAGCCTCAGTTTTGGCTGGACAGCCGTTTCTTTATTTTTGGGGCCTTTGTGTTTTTCGACCTGGAAATGGCAAAAAAGGCGCGAAAACATGGATTTGTCTCTCCTGCCGCGCACACACTTCCGATAGCGTGCAAAGGCCTAAAAAACACAAGCAGCCCGTGAGTTATTATGGGAGAGACTGTTTTCATCAAGTTTGAAGCCATAGTTTTGGCGCGGCAGCCGTTTCTTTCATTTTGGGGCCTATGTGTTTTTCGACCTTGAAATCGCAAAAAAGGCGCGAAAACATGGATTTGTCTCTCCTGCCGCGCACACACTTCCGATAGCGTGCAAAGGTCTAAAAAACACAAGCAGCCCGTGAGTTATTATGGGAGAGACTGTTTTCATCAAGTTTGAAGCCATAGTTTTGGCGCGCCAGCCGTTTCTTTCATTTTGGGGCCTATGTGTATTTCGACCTGGAAATGGCAAAAAAGGCGCGAAAACATGGATTTGTCTCTCCTGCCGCGCACACACTTCCGATAGCTTGCGAAGGCCTAAAAAACACAAGCGGCCCTTGAGTTATTGTCTGAGAGACTGTTTTCATCAAGTTTGAAGCCTCAGTTTTGGCTGGACAGCCGTTTCTTTATTTTTGGGGCCTTTGTGTTTTTCGACCTGGAAATGGCAAAAAAGGCGCGAAAACATGGATTTGTCTCTCCTGCCGCGCACACACTTCCGATAGCGTGCAAAGGCCTAAAAAACACAAGCAGCTCGTGAGTTATTATGGGAGAGACTGTTTTCATCAAGTTTGAAGCCATAGTTTTGGCGCGGCAGCCGTTTCTTTCATTTTGGGGCCTATGTGTTTTTCGACCTTGAAATCGCAAAAAAGTCGCGAAAACATGGATTTGTCTCTCCTGCCGCGCACACACTTCCGATAGCGTGCAAAGGCCTAAAAAACACAAGCAGCCCGTGAGTTATTATGGGAGAGACTGTTTTCATCAAGTTTGAAGCCATAGTTTTGGCGCGGCAGCCGTTTCTTTCATTTTGGGGCCTATGTGTTTTTCGACCTTGAAATCGCAAAAAAGGCGCGAAAACATGGATTTGTCTCTCCTGCCGCGCACACACTTCCGATAGCGTGCAAAGGCCTAAAAAACACAAGCAGCCCGTGAGTTATTATGGGAGAGACTGTTTTCATCAAGTTTGAAGCCATAGTTTTGGCGCGCCAGCCGTTTCTTTCATTTTGGGGCCTATGTGTTTTTCGACCTTGAAATCGCAAAAAAGTCGCGAAAACATTGATTTGTCTCTCCTGCCGCGCACACACTTCCGATATCTTGCGAAGGCCTAAAAAACACAAGCAGCCCTTGAGTTATTGTGGGAGAGACTGTTTTCATCAAGTTTGAAGCCATAGTTTTGGCGCGGCAGCCGTTTCTTTCATTTTGGGGCCTTTGTGTTTTTCGACCTGGAAATGGCAAAAAAGGCGCGAAAACATGGATTTGTCTCTCCTGCCGCGCACACACTTCCGATAGCTTGCGAAGGCCTAAAAAACACAAGCGGCCCTTGAGTTATTGTCTGAGAGACTGTTTTCATCAAGTTTGAAGCCTCAGTTTTGGCTGGACAGCCGTTTCTTTATTTTTGGGGCCTTTGTGTTTTTCGACCTGGAAATGGCAAAAAAGGAGCGAAAACATGGATTTGTCTCTCCTGCCGCGCACACACTTCCGATAGCGTGCAAAGGCCTAAAAAACACAAGCTGCCCGTGAGTTATTATGGGAGAGACTGTTTTCATCAAGTTTGAAGCCATAGTTTTGGCGCGGCAGCCGTTTCTTTCATTTTGGGGCCTATGTGTTTTTCGACCTTGAAATCGCAAAAAAGGCGCGAAAACATGGATTTGTCTCTCCTGCCGCGCACACACTTCCGATAGCGTGCAAAGGTCTAAAAAACACAAGCAGCCCGTGAGTTATTATGGGAGAGACTGTTTTCATCAAGTTTGAAGCCATAGTTTTGGCGCGCCAGCCGTTTCTTTCATTTTGGGGCCTATGTGTATTTCGACCTGGAAATGGCAAAAAAGGCGCGAAAACATGGATTTGTCTCTCCTGCCGCGCACACACTTCCGATAGCTTGCGAAGGCCTAAAAAACACAAGCGGCCCTTGAGTTATTGTCTGAGAGACTGTTTTCATCAAGTTTGAAGCCTCAGTTTTGGCTGGACAGCCGTTTCTTTATTTTTGGGGCCTTTGTGTTTTTCGACCTGGAAATGGCAAAAAAGGCGCGAAAACATGGATTTGTCTCTCCTGCCGCGCACACACTTCCGATAGCGTGCAAAGGCCTAAAAAACACAAGCAGCTCGTGAGTTATTATGGGAGAGACTGTTTTCATCAAGTTTGAAGCCATAGTTTTGGCGCGGCAGCCGTTTCTTTCATTTTGGGGCCTATGTGTTTTTCGACCTTGAAATCGCAAAAAAGTCGCGAAAACATGGATTTGTCTCTCCTGCCGCGCACACACTTCCGATAGCGTGCAAAGGCCTAAAAAACACAAGCAGCCCGTGAGTTATTATGGGAGAGACTGTTTTCATCAAGTTTGAAGCCATAGTTTTGGCGCGGCAGCCGTTTCTTTCATTTTGGGGCCTATGTGTTTTTCGACCTTGAAATCGCAAAAAAGGCGCGAAAACATGGATTTGTCTCTCCTGCCGCGCACACACTTCCGATAGCGTGCAAAGGCCTAAAAAACACAAGCAGCCCGTGAGTTATTATGGGAGAGACTGTTTTCATCAAGTTTGAAGCCATAGTTTTGGCGCGCCAGCCGTTTCTTTCATTTTGGGGCCTATGTGTTTTTCGACCTTGAAATCGCAAAAAAGTCGCGAAAACATTGATTTGTCTCTCCTGCCGCGCACACACTTCCGATATCTTGCGAAGGCCTAAAAAACACAAGCAGCCCTTGAGTTATTGTGGGAGAGACTGTTTTCATCAAGTTTGAAGCCATAGTTTTGGCGCGGCAGCCGTTTCTTTCATTTTGGGGCCTTTGTGTTTTTCGACCTGGAAATGGCAAAAAAGGCGCGAAAACATGGATTTGTCTCTCCTGCCGCGCACACACTTCCGATAGCTTGCGAAGGCCTAAAAAACACAAGCGGCCCTTGAGTTATTGTCTGAGAGACTGTTTTCATCAAGTTTGAAGCCTCAGTTTTGGCTGGACAGCCGTTTCTTTATTTTTGGGGCCTTTGTGTTTTTCGACCTGGAAATGGCAAAAAAGGAGCGAAAACATGGATTTGTCTCTCCTGCCGCGCACACACTTCCGATAGCGTGCAAAGGCCTAAAAAACACAAGCTGCCCGTGAGTTATTATGGGAGAGACTGTTTTCATCAAGTTTGAAGCCATAGTTTTGGCGCGGCAGCCGTTTCTTTCATTTTGGGGCCTATGTGTTTTTCGACCTTGAAATCGCAAAAAAGTCGCGAAAACATTGATTTGTCTCTCCTGCCGCGCACACACTTCTGATATCTTGCGAAGGCCTAAAAAACACAAGCAGCCCTTGAGTTATTGTGGGAGAGACTGTTTTCATCAAGTTTGAAGCCTCAGTTTTGGCTGGACAGCCGTTTCTTTATTTTTGGGGCCTTTGTGTTTTTCGACCTGGAAATGGCAAAAAAGGCGCGAAAACATGGATTTGTCTCTCCTGCCGCGCACACACTTCCGATAGCTTGCGAAGGCCTAAAAAACACAAGCGGCCCTTGAGTTATTGTCTGAGAGACTGTTTTCATCAAGTTTGAAGCCTCAGTTTTGGCTGGACAGCCGTTTCTTTATTTTTGGGGCCTTTGTGTTTTTCGACCTGGAAATGGCAAAAAAGGCGCGAAAACATTGATTTGTCTCTCCTGCCGCGCACACACTTCCGATAGCTTGCGAAGGCCTAAAAAACACAAGCGGCCCTTGAGTTATTGTCTGAGAGACTGTTTTCATCAAGTTTGAAGCCTCAGTTTTGGCTGGACAGCCGTTTCTTTATTTTTGGGGCCTTTGTGTTTTTCGACCTGGAAATGGCAAAAAAGGCGCGAAAACATGGATTTGTCTCTCCTGCCGCGCACACACTTCCGATAGCGTGCAAAGGCCTAAAAAACACAAGCAGCCCGTGAGTTATTATGGGAGAGACTGTTTTCATCAAGTTTGAAGCCATAGTTTTGGCGCGGCAGCCGTTTCTTTCATTTTGGGGCCTATGTGTTTTTCGACCTTGAAATCGCAAAAAAGGCGCGAAAACATGGATTTGTCTCTCCTGCCGCGCACACACTTCCGATAGCGTGCAAAGGCCTAAAAAACACAAGCAGCCCGTGAGTTATTATGGGAGAGACTGTTTTCATCAAGTTTGAAGCCATAGTTTTGGCGCGCCAGCCGTTTCTTTCATTTTGGGGCCTATGTGTTTTTCGACCTTGAAATCGCAAAAAAGTCGCGAAAACATTGATTTGTCTCTCCTGCCGCGCACACACTTCCGATAACTTGCAAAGGCCTAAAAAACACAAGCAGCCCGTGAGTTATTATGGGAGAGACTGTTTTCATCAAGTTTGAAGCCTCAGTTTTGGCTGGACAGCCGTTTCTTTATTTTTGGGGCCTATGTGTTTTTCGACCTTGAAATCGCAAAAAAGTCGCGAAAACATTGATTTGTCTCTCCTGCCGCGCACACACTTCCGATATCTTGCGAAGGCCTAAAAAACACAAGCAGCCCTTGAGTTATTGTGGGAGAGACTGTTTTCATCAAGTTTGAAGCCTCAGTTTTGGCTGGACAGCCGTTTCTTTATTTTTGGGGCCTATGTGTTTTTCGACCTTGAAATCGCAAAAAAGGCGCGAAAACATGGATTTGTCTCTCCTGCCGCGCACACACTTCCGATAGCGTGCAAAGGCCTAAAAAACACAAGCAGCCCGTGAGTTATTATGGGAGAGACTGTTTTCATCAAGTTTGAAGCCATAGTTTTGGCGCGGCAGCCGTTTCTTTCATTTTGGGGCCTATGTGTTTTTCGACCTTGAAATCGCAAAAAAGTCGCGAAAACATTGATTTGTCTCTCCTGCCGCGCACACACTTCCGATATCTTGCGAAGGCCTAAAAAACACAAGCAGCCCTTGAGTTATTGTGGGAGAGACTGTTTTCATCAAGTTTGAAGCCTCAGTTTTGGCTGGACAGCCGTTTCTTTATTTTTGGGGCCTATGTGTTTTTCGACCTGGAAATGGTAAAAAAGGCGCGAAAACATGGATTTGTCTCTCCTGCCGCGCACACACTTCCGATAACTTGCAAAGGCCTAAAAAACACAAGCAGCCCGTGAGTTATTATGGGAGAGACTGTTTTCATCAAGTTTGAAGCCTCAGTTTTGGCTGGACAGCCGTTTCTTTATTTTTGGGGCCTATGTGTTTTTCGACCTTGAAATCGCAAAAAAGTCGCGAAAACATTGATTTGTCTCTCCTGCCGCGCACACACTTCCGATATCTTGCGAAGGCCTAAAAAACACAAGCAGCCCTTGAGTTATTGTGGGAGAGACTGTTTTCATCAAGTTTGAAGCCTCAGTTTTGGCTGGACAGCCGTTTCTTTATTTTTGGGGCCTATGTGTTTTTCGACCTTGAAATCGCAAAAAAGGCGCGAAAACATGGATTTGTCTCTCCTGCCGCGCACACACTTCCGATAGCGTGCAAAGGCCTAAAAAACACAAGCAGCCCGTGAGTTATTATGGGAGAGACTGTTTTCATCAAGTTTGAAGCCATAGTTTTGGCGCGGCAGCCGTTTCTTTCATTTTGGGGCCTATGTGTTTTTCGACCTTGAAATCGCAAAAAAGTCGCGAAAACATTGATTTGTCTCTCCTGCCGCGCACACACTTCCGATATCTTGCGAAGGCCTAAAAAACACAAGCAGCCCTTGAGTTATTGTGGGAGAGACTGTTTTCATCAAGTTTGAAGCCTCAGTTTTGGCTGGACAGCCGTTTCTTTATTTTTGGGGCCTTTGTGTTTTTCGACCTGGAAATGGCAAAAAAGGCACGAAAACATGGATTTGTCTCTCCTGCCGCGCACACACTTCCGATAACTTGCAAAGGCCTAAAAAACACAAGCAGCCCGTGAGTTATTATGGGAGAGACTGTTTTCATCAAGTTTGAAGCCTCAGTTTTGGCTGGACAGCCGTTTCTTTATTTTTGGGGCCTTTGTGTTTTTGGACCTGGAAATGGCAAAAAAGGCGCGAAAACATGGATTTGTCTCTCCTGCCGCGCACACACTTCGGAGAGCCTGCAAAGGCCTAATAACCACAAGCAGCCCCTGCACCATTATGGGAGACACTGTTTTCATCAAGTTTGAAGCCTCAGTGTTGGCGCGACAGCCTTTTCTTTCTCTTTCGGGATTGTGTTTTTCTCCACCTGAAAATGCCAAAGAAGGCATAAAAACATGGATTTGTCTCTCCTGCTGCGCACACACTTCGGAGAGCTTGCAAATGCCTAATAACCACAAGCAGCCCCTACTCCATTATGGGAGACACTGTTTTCATCAAGTTTGAAGCCTCAGTGTTGGCGCGGCAGCCTTTTCTTTCTCTTTCGGGATTGTGTTTTTCTCCACCTGAAAATGCCAAAGAAGGCATAAAAACATGGATTTGTCTCTCCTGCTGCGCACACACTTCGGAGAGCTTGCAAATGCCTAATAACCACAAGCAGCCCCTACTCCATTATGGGAGACACTGTTTTCATCAAGTTTGAAGCCTCAGTGTTGGCGCGGCAGCCTTTTCTTTCTCTTTCGGGATTGTGTTTTTCTCCACCTGAAAATGCCAAAGAAGGCATAAAAACATGGATTTGTCTCTCCTGCTGCGCACACACTTCGGAGAGCTTGCAAATGCCTAATAACCACAAGCAGCCCCTACTCCATTATGGGAGACACTGTTTTCATCAAGTTTGAAGCCTCAGTGTTGGCGCAGCAGCCTTTTCTTTCTCTTTCGGGATTGTGTTTTTCTCCACCTGAAAATGCCAAAGAAGGCATAAAAACATGGATTTGTCTCTCCTGCTGCGCACACACTTCGGAGAGCTTGCAAATGCCTAATAACCACAAGCAGCCCCTACTCCATTATGGGAGACACTGTTTTCATCAAGTTTGAAACCTCAGTGTTGGCGCGGCAGCCTTTTCTTTCTCTTTCGGGATTGTGTTTTTCTCCACCTGAAAATGCCAAAGAAGGCATAAAAACATGGATTTGTCTCTCCTGCTGCGCACACACTTCGGAGAGCTTGCAAATGCCTAATAACCACAAGCAGCCCCTAATCCATTATGGGAGACACTGTTTTCATCAAGTTTGAAGCCTCAGTGTTGGCGCGGCAGCCTTTTCTTTCTCTTTCGGGATTGTGTTTTTCTCCACCTGAAAATGCCAAAGAAGGCATAAAAACATGGATTTGTCTCTCCTGCTGCGCACACACTTCGGAAAGCTTGCAAATGCCTAATAACCACAAGCAGCTCCTACTCCATTATGGGAGACACTGTTTTCATCAAGTTTGAAGCCTCAGTGTTGGCGCGGCAGCCTTTTCTTTCTCTTTCGGGATTGTGTTTTTCTCCACCTGAAAATACCAAAGAAGGCATAAAAACATGGATTTGTCTCTCCTGCTGCGCACACACTTCGGAGAGCTTGCAAATGCCTAATAACCACAAGCAGCCCCTACTCCATTATGGGAGACACTGTTTTCATCAAGTTTGAAGCCTCAGTGTTGGCGCGGCAGCCTTTTCTTTCTCTTTCGGGATTGTGTTTTTCTCCACCTGAAAATGCCAAAGAAGGCATAAAAACATGGATTTGTCTCTCCTGCTGCGCACACACTTCGGAGAGCTTGCAAAGGCCTAATAACCACAAGCAGCCCCTACACCATTATGGGAGACACTGTTTTCATCAAGTTTGAAGCCTCAGTTTTGGCTGGACAGCCATTTCTTTATTTTTGGGGCCTGTGTGTTTTTCGACCTGGAAATGGCAAAAAAGGCGCGAAAACATGGATTTGTCTCTCCTGCCGCGCACACACTTCCGATAGCGTGCAAAGGCCTAAAAAACACAAGCAGCCCGTGAGTTATTGTGGGAGAGACTGTTTTCATCAAGTTTGAAGCCATAGTTTTGGCGTGGCAGCCGTTTCTTTCATTTTGGGGCCTTTGTGTTTTTCGACCTGGAAATGGCAAAAAAGGCGCGAAAACATGGATTTGTCTCTCCTGCCGCGCACACACTTCCGATAGCTTGCGAAGGCCTAAAAAACACAAGCAGCCCTTGAGTTATTGTGGGAGAGAATGTTTTCATCAAGTTTGAAGCCATAGTTTTGGCGCGGCAGCCGTTTCTTTCATTTTGGGGCCTATGTGTTTTTCGACCTGGAAATGGCAAAAAAGGCGCGAAAACATGGATTTGTCTCTCCTGCCGCGCACACACTTCCGATAGCGTGCAAAGGCCTAAAAAACACAAGCAGCCCGTGAGTTATTATGGGAGAGACTGTTTTCATCAAGTTTGAAGCCATAGTTTTGGCGCGGCAGCCGTTTCTTTCATTTTGGGGCCTATGTGTTTTTCGACCTTGAAATCGCAAAAAAGGCGCGAAAACATGGATTTGTCTCTCCTGCCGCGCACACACTTCCGATAGCTTGCGAAGGCCTAAAAAACACAAGCGGCCCTTGAGTTATTGTCTGAGAGACTGTTTTCATCAAGTTTGAAGCCTCAGTTTTGGCTGGACAGCCGTTTCTTTATTTTTGGGGCCTTTGTGTTTTTCGACCTGGAAATGGCAAAAAAGGCGCGAAAACATGGATTTGTCTCTCCTGCCGCGCACACACTTCCGATAGCGTGCAAAGGCCTAAAAAACACAAGCAGCCCGTGAGTTTTTATGGGAGAGACTGTTTTCATCAAGTTTGATGCCATAGTTTTGGCGCGGCAGCCGTTTCTTTAATTTTGGGGACAATGTGTTTTTCGACCTTGAAATCGCAAAAAAGTCGCGAAAACATTGATTTGTCTCTCCTGCCGCGCACACACTTCCGATATCTTGCGAAGGCCTAAAAAACACAAGCAGCCCTTGAGTTATTGTGGGAGAGACTGTTTTCATCAAGTTTGAAGCCATAGTTTTGGCGCGGCAGCCGTTTCTTTCATTTTGGGGCCTTTGTGTTTTTCGACCTGGAAATGGCAAAAAAGGCGCGAAAACATGGATTTGTCTCTCCTGCCGCGCACACACTTCCGATAGCGTGCAAAGGCCTAAAAAACACAACCAGCCCGTGAGTTATTATGGGAGAGACTGTTTTCATCAAGTTTGAAGCCATAGTTTTGGCGCGGCAGCCGTTTCTTTCATTTTGGGGCCAATGTGTTTTTCGACCTTGAAATCGCAAAAAAGTCGCGAAAACATTGATTTGTCTCTCCTGCCGCGCACACACTTCCGATATCTTGCGAAGGCCTAAAAAACACAAGCAGCCCTTGAGTTATTGTGGGAGAGACTGTTTTCATCAAGTTTGAAGCCATAGTTTTGGCGCGGCAGCCGTTTCTTTCATTTTGGGGCCTTTGTGTTTTTCGACCTGGAAATGGCAAAAAAGGCGCGAAAACATGGATTTGTCTCTCCTGCCACGCACACACTTCCGATAGCGTGCAAAGGCCTAAAAAACACAAGCAGCCCGTGAGTTATTATGGGAGAGACTGTTTTCATCAAGTTTGAAGCCATAGTTTTGGCGCGGCAGCCGTTTCTTTCATTTTGGGGCCTATGTGTTTTTCGACCTTGAAATCGCAAAAAAGGCGCGAAAACATGGATTTGTCTCTCCTGCTGCGCACACACTTCCGATAGCGTGCAAAGGCCTAAAAAACACAACCAGCCCGTGAGTTATTGTGGGAGAGACTGTTTTCATCAAGTTTGAAGCCATAGTTTTGGCTTGCCAGCCGTTTCTTTCATTTTGGGGCCTTTGTGTTTTTCGACCTGGAAATGGCAAAAAAGGCGCGAAAACATGGATTTGTCTCTCCTGCCGCGCACACACTTCCGATAGCTTGCGAAGGCCTAAAAAACACAAGCGGCCCTTGAGTTATTGTCTGAGAGACTGTTTTCATCAAGTTTGAAGCCTCAGTTTTGGCTGGACAGCCGTTTCTTTATTTTTGGGGCCTTTGTGTTTTTCGACCTGGAAATGGCAAAAAAGGCGCGAAAACATGGATTTGTCTCTCCTGCCGCGCACACACTTCCGATAGCGTGCAAAGGCCTAAAAAACACAAGCAGCCCGTGAGTTATTATGGGAGAGACTGTTTTCATCAAGTTTGAAGCCATAGTTTTGGGGCGGCAGCCGTTTCTTTCATTTTGGGGCCTATGTGTTTTTCGACCTTGAAATCGCAAAAAAGGCGCGAAAACATGGATTTGTCTCTCCTGCCGCGCAAACACTTCCGATAGCGTGCAAAGGCCTAAAAAACACAAGCAGCCCGTGAGTTATTATGGGAGAGACTGTTTTCATCAAGTTTGAAGCCATAGTTTTGGCGCGCCAGCCGTTTCTTTCATTTTGGGGCCTATGTGTTTTTCGACCTTGAAATCGCAAAAAAGTCGCGAAAACATTGATTTGTCTCTCCTGCCGCGCACACACTTCCGATATCTTGCGAAGGCCTAAAAAACACAAGCAGCCCTTGAGTTATTGTGGGAGAGACTGTTTTCATCAAGTTTGAAGCCATAGTTTTGGCGTGCCAGCCGTTTCTTTCATTTTGGGGCCTTTGTGTTTTTCGACCTGGAAATGGCAAAAAAGGCGCGAAAACATGGATTTGTCTCTCCTGCCGCGCACACACTTCCGATAGCTTGCGAAGGCCTAAAAAACACAAGCGGCCCTTGAGTTATTGTCTGAGAGACTGTTTTCATCAAGTTTGAAGCCTCAGTTTTGGCTGGACAGCCGTTTCTTTATTTTTGGGGCCTTTGTGTTTTTCGACCTGGAAATGGCAAAAAAGGCGCGAAAACATGGATTTGTCTCTCCTGCCGCGCACACACTTCCGATAGCGTGCAAAGGCCTAAAAAACACAAGCAGCCCGTGAGTTATTATGGGAGAGACTGTTTTCATCAAGTTTGAAGCCATAGTTTTGGCGCGGCAGCCGTTTCTTTCATTTTGGGGCCTATGTGTTTTTCGACCTTGAAATCGCAAAAAAGGCGCGAAAACATGGATTTGTCTCTCCTGCCGCGCACACACTTCCGATAGCGTGCAAAGGCCTAAAAAACACAAGCAGCCCGTGAGTTATTGTGGGAGAGACTGTTTTCATCAAGTTTGAAGCCATAGTTTTGGCGCGCCAGCCGTTTCTTTCATTTTGGGGCTTTTGTGTTTTTCGACCTGGAAATGGCAAAAAAGGCGCGAAAACATGGATTTGTCTCTCCTGCCGCGCACACACTTCCGATAGCTTGCGAAGGCCTAAAAAACACAAGCGGCCCTTGAGTTATTGTCTGAGAGACTGTTTTCATCAAGTTTGAAGCCTCAGTTTTGGCTGGACAGCCGTTTCTTTATTTTTGGGGGCTTTGTGTTTTTCGACATGGAAATGGCAAAAAAGGCGCGAAAACATGGATTTGTCTCTCCTGCCACGCACACACTTCCGATAGCGTGCAAAGGCCTAAAAAACACAAGCAGCCCGTGAGTTATTATGGGAGAGACTGTTTTCATCAAGTTTGAAGCCATAGTTTTGGCGCGGCAGCCGTTTCTTTCATTTTGGGGCCTATATGTTTTTCGACCTTGAAATCGCAAAAAAGGCGCGAAAACATGGATTTGTCTCTCCTGCCGCGCACACACTTCCGATAGCGTGCAAAGGCCTAAAAAACACAAGCAGCCCGTGAGTTATTATGGGAGAGACTGTTTTCATCAAGTTTGAAGCCATAGTTTTGGCGCGCCAGCCGTTTCTTTCATTTTGGGGCCTATGTGTTTTTCGACCTTGAAATCGCAAAAAAGTCGCGAAAACATTGATTTGTCTCTCCTGCCGCGCACACACTTCCGATATCTTGCGAAGGCCTAAAAAACACAAGCAGCCCTTGAGTTATTGTGGGAGAGACTGTTTTCATCAAGTTTGAAGCCTCAGTTTTGGCTGGACAGCCGTTTCTTTATTTTTGGGGCCTTTGTGTTTTTCGACCTTGAAATCGCAAAAAAGGCGCGAAAACATGGATTTGTCTCTCCTGCCGCGCACACACTTCCGATAGCGTGCAAAAGCCTAAAAAACACAAGCAGCCCGTGAGTTATTATGGGAGAGACTGTTTTCATCAAGTTTGAAGCCATAGTTTTGGCGCGCCAGCCGTTTCTTTCATTTTGGGGCCTATGTGTTTTTCGACCTTGAAATCGCAAAAAAGTCGCGAAAACATTGATTTGTCTCTCCTGCCGCGCACACATTTCCGATATCTTGCGAAGGCCTAAAAAACACAAGCAGCCCGTGAGTTATTATGGGAGAGACTGTTTTCATCAAGTTTGAAGCCTCAGTTTTGGCTGGACAGCCGTTTCTTTCATTTTGGGGCCTATGTGTTTTTCGACCTTGAAATCGCAAAAAAGGCGCGCAAACATGGATTTGTCTCTCCTGCCGCGCACACACTTCGGAGAGCTTGCAAAGGCCTAAAAAACACAAGCAGCCCGTGAGTTATTATGGGAGAGACTGTTTTCATCAAGTTTGAAGCCTCAGTTTTGGCTGGACAGCCGTTTCTTTCATTTTGGGGCCTATGTGTTTTTCGACCTTGAAATCGCAAAAAAGGCGCGCAAACATGGATTTGTCTCTCCTGCCGCGCACACACTTCGGAGAGCTTGCAAAGGCCTAAAAAACACAAGCAGCCCGTGAGTTATTATGGGAGAGACTGTTTTCATCAAGTTTGAAGCCATAGTTTTGGCGCGGCAGCCGTTTCTTTCATTTTGGGGCCTATGTGTTTTTCGACCTTGAAATCGCAAAAAAGGCGCGAAAACATGGATTTGTCTCTCCTGCCGCGCACACACTTCCGATAGCGTGCAAAGGCCTAAAAAACACAAGCAGCCCGTGAGTTATTATGGGAGAGACTGTTTTCATCAAGTTTGAAGCCATAGTTTTGGCGCGCCAGCCGTTTCTTTCATTTTGGGGCCTTTGTGTTTTTCGACCTGGAAATGGCAAAAAAGGCAAGAAAACATGGATTTGTCTCTCCTGCCGCGCACACACTTCCGATAACTTGCAAAGGCCTAAAAAACACAAGCAGCCCGTGAGTTATTATGGGAGAGACTGTTTTCATCAAGTTTGAAGCCTCAGTTTTGGCTGGACAGCCGTTTCTTTATTTTTGGGGCCTTGGTGTTTTTCGACCTGGAAATGGCAAAAAAGGCGCGAAAACATGGATTTGTCTCTCCTGCCGCGCACACACTTCGGAGAGCTTGCAAATGCCTAATAACCACAAGCAGCCCCTACTCCATTATGGGAGACACTGTTTTCATCAAGTTTGAAGCCTCAGTGTTGGCGCGGCAGCCTTTTCTTTCTCTTTCGGGATTGTGTTTTTCTCCACCTGAAAATGCCAAAGAAGGCATAAAAACATGGATTTGTCTCTCCTGCTGCGCACACACTTCGGAGAGCTTGCAAATGCCTAATAACCACAAGCAGCCCCTACTCCATTATGGGAGACACTGTTTTCATCAAGTTTGAAGCCTCAGTGTTGGCGCGGCAGCCTTTTCTTTCTCTTTCGGGATTGTGTTTTTCTCCACCTGAAAATGCCAAAGAAGGCATAAAAACATGGATTTGTCTCTCCTGCTGCGCACACACTTCGGAGAGCTTGCAAATGCCTAATAACCACAAGCAGCCCCTACTCCATTATGGGAGACACTGTTTTCATCAAGTTTGAAGCCTCAGTGTTGGCGCGGCAGCCTTTTCTTTCTCTTTCGGGATTGTGTTTTTCTCCACCTGAAAATGCCAAAGAAGGCATAAAAACATGGATTTGTCTCTCCTGCTGCGCACACACTTCGGAGAGCTTGCAAATGCCTAATAACCACAAGCAGCCCCTACTCCATTATGGGAGACACTGTTTTCATCAAGTTTGAAGCCTCAGTGTTGGCGCGGCAGCCTTTTCTTTCTCTTTCGGGATTGTGTTTTTCTCCACCTGAAAATGCCAAAGAAGGCATAAAAACATGGATTTGTCTCTCCTGCTGCGCACACACTTCGGAGAGCTTGCAAATGCCTAATAACCACAAGCAGCCCCTACTCCATTATGGGAGACACTGTTTTCATCAAGTTTGAAGCCTCAGTGTTGGCGCGGCAGCCTTTTCTTTATCTTTCGGGATTGTGTTTTTCTCCACCTGAAAATGCCAAAGAAGGCATAAAAACATGGATTTGTCTCTCCTGCTGCGCACACACTTCGGAGAGCTTGCAAAGGCCTAATAACCACAAGCAGCCCCTACACCATTATGGGAGACACGGTTTTCATCAAGTTTGAAGCCTCAGTGTTGGCGCGGCAGCCTTTTCTTTCTCTTTCGGGATTGTGTTTTTCTCCACCTGAAAATGCCAAAGAAGGCATAAAAACATGGATTTGTCTCTCCTGCTGCGCACACACTTCGGAGAGCTTGCAAAGGCCTAATAACCACAAGCAGCCCCTACACCATTATGGGAGACACTGTTTTCATCAAGTTTGAAGCCTCAGTGTTGGCGCGGCAGCCTTTTCTTTCTTTTTCGGGATTGTGTTTTTCTCCACCTGAAAATGCCAAAGAAGGCATAAAAACATGGATTTGTCTCTCCTGCTGCGCACACACTTCGGAGAGCTTGCAAATGCCTAATAACCACAAGCAGCCCCTACTCCATTATGGGAGACACTGTTTTCATCAAGTTTGAAGCCTCAGTGTTGGCGCGGCAGCCTTTTCTTTCTCTTTCGGGATTGTGTTTTTCTCCACCTGAAAATGCCAAAGAAGGCATAAAAACATGGATTTGTCTCTCCTGCTGCGCACACACTTCGGAGAGCTTGCAAATGCCTAATAACCACAAGCAGCCCCTACTCCATTATGGGAGACACTGTTTTCATCAAGTTTGAAGCCTCAGTGTTGGCGCGGCAGCCTTTTCTTTCTCTTTCGGGATTGTGTTTTTCTCCACCTGAAAATGCCAAAGAAGGCATAAAAACATGGATTTGTCTCTCCTGCTGCGCACACACTTCGGAGAGCTTGCAACGGCCTAATAACCACAAGCAGCCCCTACACCATTATGGGAGACACTGTTTTCATCAAGTTTGAAGCCTCAGTGTTGGCGCGGCAGCCTTTTCTTTCTCTTTCGGGATTGTGTTTTTCTCCACCTGAAAATGCCAAAGAAGGCATAAAAACATGGATTTGTCTCTCCTGCTGCGCACACACTTCGGAGAGCTTGCAAAGGCCTAATAACCACAAGCAGCCCCTACTCCATTATGGGAGACACTGTTTTCATCAAGTTTGAAGCCTCAGTGTTGGCGCGGCAGCCTTTTCTTTCTCTTTCGGGATTGTGTTTTTCTCCACCTGAAAATGCCAAAGAAGGCATAAAAACATGGATTTGTCTCTCCTGCTGCGCACACACTTCGGAGAGCTTGCAAATGCCTAATAACCACAAGCAGCCCCTACTCCATTATGGGAGACACTGTTTTCATCAAGTTTGAAGCCTCAGTGTTGGCGCGGCAGCCTTTTCTTTCTCTTTCGGGATTGTGTTTTTCTCCACCTGAAAATGCCAAAGAAGGCATAAAAACATGGATTTGTCTCTCCTGCTGCGCACACACTTCGGAGAGCTTGCAAATGCCTAATAACCACAAGCAGCCCCTACTCCATTATGGGAGACACTGTTTTCATCAAGTTTGAAGCCTCAGTGTTGGCGCGGCAGCCTTTTCTTTCTCTTTCGGGATTGTGTTTTTCTCCACCTGAAAATGCCAAAGAAGGCATAAAAACATGGATTTGTCTCTCCTGCTGCGCACACACTTCGGAGAGCTTGCAAAGGCCTAATAACCACAAGCAGCCCCTACACCATTATGGGAGACACTGTTTTCATCAAGTTTGAAGCCTCAGTTTTGGCTGGACAGCCATTTCTTTATTTTTGGGGCCTGTGTGTTTTTCGACCTGGAAATGGCAAAAAAGGCGCGAAAACATTGATTTGTCTCTCCTGCCGCGCACACACTTCCGATAGCTTGCGAAGGCCTAAAAAACACAAGCGGGCCGTGAGTTATTGTGGGAGAGACTGTTTTCATCAAGTTTGAAGCCTCAGTTTTGGCTGGACAGCCGTTTCTTTCATTTTGGGGCCTATGTGTTTTTCGACCTTGAAATCGCAAAAAAGTCGCGAAAACATTGATTTGTCTCTCCTGCCGCGCACACACTTCCGATATCTTGCGAAGGCCTAAAAAACACAAGCAGCCCTTGAGTTATTGTGGGAGAGACTGTTTTCATCAAGTTTGAAGCCATAGTTTTGGCGCGGCAGCCGTTTCTTTCATTTTGGGGCCTTTGTGTTTTTCGACCTGGAAATGGCAAAAAAGGCGCGAAAACATGGATTTGTCTCTCCTGCCGCGCACACACTTCCGATAGCTTGCGAAGGCCTAAAAAACACAAGCAGCCCTTGAGTTATTGTGGGAGAGAATGTTTTCATCAAGTTTGAAGCCATAGTTTTGGCGCGGCAGCCGTTTCTTTCATTTTGGGGCCTATGTGTTTTTCGACCTTGAAATCGTAAAAAAGGCGCGAAAAAATGGATTTGTCTCTCCTTCCGCGCACACACTTCCGATAGCTTGCGAAGGCCTAAAAAACACAAGCGGCCCTTGAGTTATTGTCTGAGAGACTGTTTTCATCAAGTTTCAAGCCTCAGTTTTGGCTGGACAGCCGTTTCTTTATTTTTGGGGCCTTTGTGTTTTTCGACCTGGAAATGGCAAAAAAGGCGCGAAAACATGGATTTGTCTCTCCTGCCGCTCACACACTTCCGATAGCGTGCAAAGACCTAAAAAACACAAGCAGCACGTGAGTTATTATGGGAGAGACTGTTTTCATCAAGTTTGAAGCCATAGTTTTGGCGCGGCAGCCGTTTCTTTCATTTTGGGGCCTATGTGTTTTTCGACCTTGAAATCGCAAAAAAGGCGCGAAAACATGGATTTGTCTCTCCTGCCGCGCACACACTTCCGATAGCGTGCAAAGGCCTAAAAAACACAAGCAGCCCGTGAGTTATTATGGGAGAGACTGTTTTCATCAAGTTTGAAGCCATAGTTTTGGAGCGCCAGCCGTTTCTTTCATTTTGGGGCCTATGTGTTTTTCGACCTTGAAATCGCAAAAAAGTCGCGAAAACATTGATTTGTCTCTCCTGCCGCGCACACACTTCCGATATCTTGCGAAGGCCTAAAAAACACAAGCAGCCCTTGAGTTATTGTGGGAGAGACTGTTTTCATCAAGTTTGAAGCCTCAGTTTTGGCTGGACAGCCGTTTCTTTATTTTTGGGGCCTTTGTGTTTTTCGACCTGGAAATGGCAAAAAAGGAGCGAAAACATAAATTTGTCTCTCCTGCCGCGCACACACTTCCGATAGCGTGCAAAGGCCTAAAAAACACAAGCAGCCCGTGAGTTATTATGGGAGAGACTGTTTTCATCAAGTTTGAAGCCATAGTTTTGGCGCGGCAGCCGTTTCTTTCATTTTGGGGCCTATGTGTTTTTCGACCTTGAAATCGTAAAAAAGGCGCGAAAAAATGGATTTGTCTCTCCTTCCGCGCACACACTTCCGATAGCTTGCGAAGGCCTAAAAAACACAAGCGGCCCTTGAGTTATTGTCTGAGAGACTGTTTTCATCAAATTTCAAGCCTCAGTTTTGGCTGGACAGCCGTTTCTTTATTTTTGGGGCCTTTGTGTTTTTCGACCTGGAAATGGCAAAAAAGGCGCGAAAACATGGATCTGTCTCTCCTGCCGCTCACACACTTCCGATAGCGTGCAAAGACCTAAAAAACACAAGCAGCCCGTGAGTTATTATGGGAGAGACTGTTTTCATCAAGTTTGAAGCCATAGTTTTGGCGCGGCAGCCGTTTCTTTCATTTTGGGGCCTATGTGTTTTTCGACCTTGAAATCGCAAAAAAGGCGCGAAAACATGGATTTGTCTCTCCTGCCGCGCACACACTTCCGATAGCGTGCAAAGGCCTAAAAAACACAAGCAGCCCGTGAGTTATTATGGGAGAGACTGTTTTCATCAAGTTTGAAGCCATAGTTTTGGAGCGCCAGCCGTTTCTTTCATTTTGGGGCCTATGTGTTTTTCGACCTTGAAATCGCAAAAAAGTCGCGAAAACATTGATTTGTCTCTCCTGCCGCGCACACACTTCCGATATCTTGCGAAGGCCTAAAAAACACAAGCAGCCCTTGAGTTATTGTGGGAGAGACTGTTTTCATCAAGTTTGAAGCCTCAGTTTTGGCTGGACAGCCGTTTCTTTATTTTTGGGGCCTTTGTGTTTTTCGACCTGGAAATGGCAAAAAAGGAGCGAAAACATAAATTTGTCTCTCCTGCCGCGCACACACTTCCGATAGCGTGCAAAGGCCTAAAAAACACAAGCAGCCCGTGAGTTATTATGGGAGAGACTGTTTTCATCAAGTTTGAAGCCATAGTTTTGGCGCGGCAGCCGTTTCTTTCATTTTGGGGCCTATGTGTTTTTCGACCTTGAAATCGCAAAAAAGTCGCGAAAACATTGATTTGTCTCTCCTGCCGCGCACACACTTCCGATATCTTGCGAAGGCCTAAAAAACACAAGCAGCCCTTGAGTTATTGTGGGAGAGACTGTTTTCATCAAGTTTGAAGCCATAGTTTTGGCGCGGCAGCCGTTTCTTTCATTTTGGGGCCTTTGTGTTTTTCGACCTGGAAATGGCAAAAAAGGCGCGAAAACATGGATTTGTCTCTCCTGCCGCGCACACACTTCCGATAGCTTGCAAAGGCCTAAAAAACACAAGCAGCCCGTGAGTTATTATGGGAGAGACTGTTTTCATCAAGTTTGAAGCCTCAGTTTTGGCTGGACAGCCGTTTCTTTATTTTTGGGGCCTTTGTGTTTTTCGACCTTGAAATCGCAAAAAAGGCGCGAAAACATGGATTTGTCTCTCCTGCCGCGCACACACTTCCGATAGCGTGCAAAGGCCTAATAACCACAAGCAGCCCCTACACCATTATGGGAGACACTGTTTTCATCAAGTTTGAAGCCTCAGTGTTGGCGCGGCAGCCTTTTCTTTCTCTTTCGGGATTGTGTTTTTCTCCACCTGAAAATGCCAAAGAAGGCATAAAAACATGGATTTGTCTCTCCTGCTGCGCACACACTTCGGAGAGCTTGCAAATGCCTAATAACCACAAGCAGCCCCTACTCCATTATGGGAGACACTGTTTTCATCAAGTTTGAAGCCTCAGTGTTGGCGCGGCAGCCTTTTCTTTCTCTTTCGGGATTGTGTTTTTCTCCACCTGAAAATGCCAAAGAAGGCATAAAAACATGGATTTGTCTCTCCTGCTGCGCACACACTTCGGAGAGCTTGCAAATGCCTAATAACCACAAGCAGCCCCTACTCCATTATGGGAGACACTGTTTTCATCAAGTTTGAAGCCTCAGTGTTGGCGCGGCAGCCTTTTCTTTCTCTTTCGGGATTGTGTTTTTCTCCACCTGAAAATGCCAAAGAAGGCATAAAAACATGGATTTGTCTCTCCTGCTGCGCACACACTTCGGAGAGCTTGCAAATGCCTAATAACCACAAGCAGCCCCTACTCCATTATGGGAGACACTGTTTTCATCAAGTTTGAAGCCTCAGTGTTGGCGCGGCAGCCTTTTCTTTCTCTTTCGGGATTGTGTTTTTCTCCACCTGAAAATGCCAAAGAAGGCATAAAAACATGGATTTATCTCTTCTGCTGCGCACACACTTCGGAGAGCTTGTAAATGCCTAATAACCACAAGCAGCCCCTACTCCATTATGGGAGACACTGTTTTCATCAAGTTTGAAGCCTCAGTGTTGGCGCGGCAGCCTTTTCTTTCTCTTTCGGGATTGTGTTTTTCTCCACCTGAAAATGCCAAAGAAGGCATAAAAACATGGATTTGTCTCTCCTGCTGCGCACACACTTCGGAGAGCTTGCAAATGCCTAATAACCACAAGCAGCCCCTACTCCATTATGGGAGACACTGTTTTCATCAAGTTTGAAGCCTCAGTGTTGGCGCGGCAGCCTTTTCTTTCTCTTTCGGGATTGTGTTTTTCTCCACCTGAAAATGCCAAAGAAGGCATAAAAACATGGATTTGTCTCTCCTGCTGCGCACACACTTCGGAGAGCTTGCAAATGCCTAATAACCACAAGCAGCCCCTACTCCATTATGGGAGACACTGTTTTCATCAAGTTTGAAGCCTCAGTGTTGGCGCGGCAGCCTTTTCTTTCTCTTTCGGGATTGTGTTTTTCTCCACCTGAAAATGCCAAAGAAGGCATAAAAACATGGATTTGTATCTCCTGCTGCGCACACACTTCGGAGAGCTTGCAAAGGCCTAATAACCACAAGCAGCCCCTACACCATTATGGGAGACACTGTTTTCATCAAGTTTGAAGCCTCAGTGTTGGCGCGGCAGCCTTTTCTTTCTCTTTCGGGATTGTGTTTTTCTCCACCTGAAAATGCCAAAGAAGGCATAAAAACATGGATTTGTCTCTCCTGCTGCGCACACACTTCGGAGAGCTTGCAAATGCCTAATAACCACAAGCAGCCCCTACTCCATTATGGGAGACACTGTTTTCATCAAGTTTGAAGCCTCAGTGTTGGCGCGGCAGCCTTTTCTTTCTCTTTCGGGATTGTGTTTTTCTCCACCTGAAAATGCCAAAGAAGGCATAAAAACATGGATTTGTTTCTCCTGCTGCGCACACACTTCGGAGAGCTTGCAAATGCCTAATAACCACAAGCAGCCCCTACTCCATTATGGGAGACACTGTTTTCATCAAGTTTGAAGCCTCAGTGTTGGCGCGGCAGCCTTTTCTTTCTCTTTCGGGATTGTGTTTTTCTCCAACTGAAAATGCCAAAGAAGGCATAAAAACATGGATTTGTCTCTCCTGCTGCGCACACACTTCGGAGAGCTTGCAAATGCCTAATAACCACAAGCAGCCCCTACTCCATTATGGGAGACACTGTTTTCATCAAGTTTGAAGCCTCAGTGTTGGCGCGGCAGCCTTTTCTTTCTCTTTTGGGATTGTGTTTTTCTCCACCTGAAAATGCCAAAGAAGGCATAAAAACATGGATTTGTCTCTCCTGCTGCGCACACACTTCGGAGAGCTTGCAAATGCCTAATAACCACAAGCAGCCCCTACTCCATTATGGGAGACACTGTTTTCATCAAGTTTGAAGCCTCAGTGTTGGCGCGGCAGCCTTTTCTTTCTCTTTCGGGATTGTGTTTTTCTCCACCTGAAAATGCCAAAGAAGGCATAAAAACATGGATTTGTCTTTCCTGCTGCGCACACACTTCGGAGAGCTTGCAAAGGCCTAATAACCACAAGCAGCCCCTACACCATTATGGGAGACACTGTTTTCATCAAGTTTGAAGCCTCAGTGTTGGCGCAGCAGCCTTTTCTTTCTCTTTCGGGATTGTGTTTTTCTCCACCTGAAAATGCCAAAGAAGGCATAAAAACATGGATTTGTCTCTCCTGCTGCGCACACACTTCGGAGAGCTTGCAAATGCCTAATAACCACAAGCAGCCCCTACTCCATTATGGGAGACACTGTTTTCATCAAGTTTGAAGCCTCAGTGTTGGCGCGGCAGCCTTTTCTTTCTCTTTCGGGATTGTGTTTTTCTCCACCTGAAAATGCCAAAGAAGGCATAAAAACATGGATTTGTCTCTCCTGCTGCGCACACACTTCGGAGAGCTTGCAAATGCCTAATAACCACAAGCAGCCCCTACTCCATTATGGGAGACACTGTTTTCATCAAGTTTGAAGCCTCAGTGTTGGCGCGGCAGCCTTTTCTTTCTCTTTCGGGATTGTGTTTTTCTCCACCTGAAAATGCCAAAGAAGGCATAAAAACATGGATTTGTCTCTCCTGCTGCGCACACACTTCGGAGAGCTTGCAAAGGCCTAATAACCACAAGCAGCCCCTACACCATTATGGGAGACACTGTTTTCATCAAGTTTGAAGCCTCAGTGTTGGCGCGGCAGCCTTTTCTTTCTCTTTCGGGATTGTGTTTTTCTCCACCTGAAAATGCCAAAGAAGGCATAAAAACATGGATTTGTCTCTCCTGCTGCGCACACACTTCGGAGAGCTTGCAAAGGCCTAATAACCACAAGCAGCCCCTACTCCATTATGGGAGACACTGTTTTCATCAAGTTTGAAGCCTCAGTGTTGGCGCGGCAGCCTTTTCTTTCTCTTTCGGGATTGTGTTTTTCTCCACCTGAAAATGCCAAAGAAGGCATAAAAACATGGATTTGTCTCTCCTGCTGCGCACACACTTCGGAGAGCTTGCAAATGCCTAATAACCACAAGCAGCCCCTACTCCATTATGGGAGACACTGTTTTCATCAAGTTTGAAGCCTCAGTGTTGGCGCGGCAGCCTTTTCTTTCTCTTTCGGGATTGTGTTTTTCTCCACCTGAAAATGCCAAAGAAGGCATAAAAACATGGATTTGTCTCTCCTGCTGCGCACACACTTCGGAGAGCTTGCAAAGGCCTAATAACCACAAGCAGCCCCTACACCATTATGGGAGACACTGTTTTCATCAAGTTTGAAGCCTCAGTGTTGGCGCGGCAGCCTTTTCTTTCTCTTTCGGGATTGTGTTTTTCTCCACCTGAAAATGCCAAAGAAGGCATAAAAACATGGATTTGTCTCTCCTGCTGCGCACACACTTCGGAGAGCTTGCAAATGCCTAATAACCACAAGCAGCCCCTACTCCATTATGGGAGACACTGTTTTCATCAAGTTTGAAGCCTCAGTTTTGGCTGGACAGCCATTTCTTTATTTTTGGGGCCTGTGTGTTTTTCGATCTGGAAATGGCAAAAAAGGCGCGAAAACATTGATTTGTCTCTCCTGCCGCGCACACACTTCCGATAGCTTGCGAAGGCCTAAAAAACACAAGCGGGCCGTGAGTTATTGTGGGAGAGACTGTTTTCATCAAGTTTGAAGCCTCAGTTTTGGCTGGACAGCCGTTTCTTTCATTTTGGGGCCTATGTGTTTTTCGACCTTGAAATCGCAAAAAAGTCGCGAAAACATTGATTTGTCTCTCCTGCCGCGCACACACTTCCGATATCTTGCGAAGGCCTAAAAAACACAAGCAGCCCTTGAGTTATTGTGGGAGAGACTGTTTTCATCAAGTTTGAAGCCATAGTTTTGGCGCGGCAGCCGTTTCTTTCATTTTGGGGCCTTTGTGTTTTTCGACCTGGAAATGGCAAAAAAGGCGCGAAAACATGGATTTGTCTCTCCTGCCGCGCACACACTTCCGATAGCTTGCGAAGGCCTAAAAAACACAAGCAGCCCTTGAGTTATTGTGGGAGAGAATGTTTTCATCAAGTTTGAAGCCATAGTTTTGGCGCGCCAGCCGTTTCTTTCATTTTGGGGCCTATGTGTTTTTCGACCTTGAAATCGCAAAAAAGTCGCGAAAACATTGATTTGTCTCTCCTGCCGCGCACACACTTCCGATATCTTGCGAAGGCCTAAAAAACACAAGCAGCCCTTGAGTTATTGTGGGAGAGACTGTTTTCATCAAGTTTGAAGCCTCAGTTTTGGCTGGACAGCCGTTTCTTTATTTTTGGGGCCTTTGTGTTTTTCGACCTGGAAATGGCAAAAAAGGAGCGAAAACATAAATTTGTCTCTCCTGCCGCGCACACACTTCCGATAGCGTGCAAAGGCCTAAAAAACACAAGCAGCCCGTGAGTTATTATGGGAGAGACTGTTTTCATCAAGTTTGAAGCCATAGTTTTGGCGCGGCAGCCGTTTCTTTCATTTTGGGGCCTATGTGTTTTTCGACCTTGAAATCGCAAAAAAGTCGCGAAAACATTGATTTGTCTCTCCTGCCGCGCACACACTTCCGATATCTTGCGAAGGCCTAAAAAACACAAGCAGCCCTTGAGTTATTGTGGGAGAGACTGTTTTCATCAAGTTTGAAGCCATAGTTTTTGCGCGGCAGCCGTTTCTTTCATTTTGGGGCCTTTGTGTTTTTCGACCTGGAAATGGCAAAAAAGGCGCGAAAACATGGATTTTTCTCTCCTGCCGCGCACACACTTCCGATAGCTTGCGAAGGCCTAAAAAACACAAGCGGCCCTTGAGTTATTGTCTGAGAGACTGTTTTCATCAAGTTTGAAGTCTCAGTTTTGGCTGGACAGCCGTTTCTTTATTTTTGGGGCCTTTGTGTTTTTCGACCTGGAAATGGCAAAAAAGGCGCGAAAACATGGATTTGTCTCTCCTGCCGCGCACACACTTCCGATAGCGTGCAAAGGCCTAAAAAACACAAGCAGCCCGTGAGTTATTATGGGAGAGACTGTTTTCATCAAGTTTGAAGCCATAGTTTTGGCGCGGCAGCCGTTTCTTTCATTTTGGGGCCAATGTGTTTTTCGACCTCGAAATCGCAAAAAAGTCGCGAAAACATTGATTTGTCTCTCCTGCCGCGCACACACTTCCGATATCTTGCGAAGGCCTAAAAAACACAAGCAGCCCTTGAGTTATTGTGGGAGAGACTGTTTTCATCAAGTTTGAAGCCATAGTTTTGGCGCGGCAGCCGTTTCTTTCATTTTGGGGCCTTTGTGTTTTTCGACCTGGAAATGGCAAAAAAGGCGCGAAAACATGGATTTGTCTCTCCTGCCGCGCACACACTTCCGATAGCTTGCGAAGGCCTAAAAAACACAAGCGGCCCTTGAGTTATTGTCTGAGAGACTGTTTTCATCAAGTTTGAAGCCTCAGTTTTGGCTGGACAGCCGTTTCTTTATTTTTGGGGTCTTTGTGTTTTTCGACCTGGAAATGGCAAAAAAGGCGCGAAAACATGGATTTGTCTCTCCTGCCGCGCACACACTTCCGATAGCGTGCAAAGGCCTAAAAAACACAAGCAGCCCGTGAGTTATTATGGGAGAGACTGTTTTCATCAAGTTTGAAGCCATAGTTTTGGCGCGGCAGCCGTTTCTTTCATTTTGGGGCCTATGTGTTTTTCGACCTTGAAATCGCAAAAAAGGCGCGAAAACATTGATTTGTCTCTCCTGCTGCGCACACATTTCCGATATCTTGCGAAGGCCTAAAAAACACAAGCAGCCCTTGAGTTATTGTGGGAGAGACTGTTTTCATCAAGTTTGAAGCCTCAGTTTTGGCTGGACAGCCGTTTCTTTATTTTTGGGGCCTTTGTGTTTTTCGACCTGGAAATGGCAAAAAAGGCGCGAAAACATGGATTTGTCTCTCCTGCCGCGCACACACTTCCGATAGCGTGCAAAGGCCTAAAAAACACAAGCAGCCCGTGAGTTATTATGGGAGAGACTGTTTTCATCAAGTTTGAAGCCATAGTTTTGGCGCGGCAGCCGTTTCTTTCATTTTGGGGCCTATGTGTTTTTCGACCTTGAAATCGCAAAAAAGGCGCGAAAACATGGATTTGTCTCTCCTGCCGCGCACACACTTCCGATATCTTGCGAAGGCCTAAAAAACACAAGCAGCCCTTGAGTTATTGTGGGAGAGACTGTTTTCATCAAGTTTGAAGCCTCAGTTTTGGCTGGACAGCCGTTTCTTTATTTTTGGGGCCTTTGTGTTTTTCGACCTGGAAATCGCAAAAAAGGCGCGAAAACATGGATTTGTCTCTCCTGCCGCGCACACACTTCGGAGAGCTTGCGAAGGCCTAAAAAACACAAGCAGCCCTTGAGTTATTGTGGGAGAGACTGTTTTCATCAAGTTTGAAGCCTTAGTTTTGGCTGGACAGCCGTTTCTTTATTTTTGGGGCCTTTGTGTTTTTCGACCTGGAAATGGCAAAAAAGGCGCGAAAACATGGATTTGTCTCTCCTGCCGCGCACACACTTCCGATAACTTGCAAAGGCCTAAAAAACACAAGCAGCCCGTGAGTTATTATGGGAGAGACTGTTTTCATCAAGTTTGAAGCCTCAGTTTTGGCTGGACAGCCGTTTCTTTATTTTTGGGGCCTTTGTGTTTTTCGACCTGGAAATCGCAAAAAAGGCGCGAAAACATGGATTTGTCTCTCCTGCCGCGCACACACTTCGGAGAGCTTGCGAAGGCCTAAAAAACACAAGCAGCTCTTGAGTTATTGTGGGAGAGACTGTTTTCATCAAGTTTGAAGCCTTAGTTTTGGCTGGACAGCCGTTTCTTTATTTTTGGGGCCTTTGTGTTTTTCTCCACCTGAAAATGCCAAAGAAGGCATAAAAACATGGATTTGTCTTTCCTGCTGCGCACACACTTCGGAGAGCTTGCAAAGGCCTAATAACCACAAGCAGCCCCTACACCATTATGGGAGACACTGTTTTCATCAAGTTTGAAGCCTCAGTGTTGGCGCGGCAGCCTTTTCTTTCTCTTTCGGGATTGTGTTTTTCTCCACCTGAAAATGCCAAAGAAGGCATAAAAACATGGATTTGTCTCTCCTGCTGCGCACACACTTCGGAGAGCTTGCAAATGCCTAATAACCACAAGCAGCCCCTACTCCATTATGGGAGACACTGTTTTCATCAAGTTTGAAGCCTCAGTGTTGGCGCGGCAGCCTTTTCTTTCTCTTTCGGGATTGTGTTTTTCTCCACCTGAAAATGCCAAAGAAGGCATAAAAACATGGATTTGTCTCTCCTGCTGCGCACACACTTCGGAGAGCTTGCAAAGGCCTAATAACCACAAGCAGCCCCTACACCATTATGGGAGACACTGTTTTCATCAAGTTTGAAGCCTCAGTGTTGGCGCGGCAGCCTTTTCTTTCTCTTTCGGGATTGTGTTTTTCTCCACCTGAAAATGCCAAAGAAGGCATAAAAACATGGATTTGTCTCTCCTGCTGCGCACACACTTCGGAGAGCTTGCAAAGGCCTAATAACCACAAGCAGCCCCTACTCCATTATGGGAGACACTGTTTTCATCAAGTTTGAAGCCTCAGTGTTGGCGCGGCAGCCTTTTCTTTCTCTTTCGGGATTGTGTTTTTCTCCACCTGAAAATGCCAAAGAAGGCATAAAAACATGGATTTGTCTCTCCTGCTGCGCACACACTTCGGAGAGCTTGCAAATGCCTAATAACCACAAGCAGCCCCTACTCCATTATGGGAGACACTGTTTTCATCAAGTTTGAAGCCTCAGTGTTGGCGCGGCAGCCTTTTCTTTCTCTTTCGGGATTGTGTTTTTCTCCACCTGAAAATGCCAAAGAAGGCGCGAAAACATGGATTTGTCTCTCCTGCTGCGCACACACTTCCGATAGCTTGCGAAGGCCTAAAAAACACAAGCAGCCCTTGAGTTATTGTGGGAGAGAATGTTTTCATCAAGTTTGAAGCCATAGTTTTGGCGCGGCAGCCGTTTCTTTCATTTTGGGGCCTATGTGTTTTTCGACCTTGAAATCGTAAAAAAGGCGCGAAAAAATGGATTTGTCTCTCCTGCCGCGCACACACTTCCGATAGCGTGCAAAGGCCTAAAAAACACAAGCAGCCCGTGAGTTATTATGGGAGAGACTGTTTTCATCAAGTTTGAAGCCATAGTTTTGGCGCGGCAGCCGTTTCTTTCATTTTGGGGCCTATGTGTTTTTCGACCTTGAAATCGCAAAAAAGTCGCGAAAACATTGATTTGTCTCTCCTGCCGCGCACACACTTCCGATATCTTGCGAAGGCCTAAAAAACACAAGCAGCCCTTGAGTTATTGTGGGAGAGACTGTTTTCATCAAGTTTGAAGCCATAGTTTTGGCGCGGCAGCCGTTTCTTTCATTTTGGGGCCTTTGTGTTTTTCGACCTGGAAATGGCAAAAAAGGCGCGAAAACATGGATTTGTCTCTCCTGCCGCGCACACACTTCCGATAGCTTGCGAAGGCCTAAAAAACACAAGCGGCCCTTGAGTTATTGTCTGAGAGACTGTTTTCATCAAGTTTGAAGTCTCAGTTTTGGCTGGACAGCCGTTTCTTTATTTTTGGGGCCTTTGTGTTTTTCGACCTGGAAATGGCAAAAAAGGCGTGAAAACATGGATTTGTCTCTCCTGCCGCGCACACACTTCCGATAGCGTGCAAAGGCCTAAAAAACACAAGCAGCCCGTGAGTTATTATGGGAGAGACTGTTTTCATCAAGTTTGAAGCCATAGTTTTGGCGCGGCAGCCGTTTCTTTCATTTTGGGGCCAATGTGTTTTTCGACCTCGAAATCGCAAAAAAGTCGCGAAAACATTGATTTGTCTCTCCTGCCGCGCACACACTTCCGATATCTTGCGAAGGCCTAAAAAACACAAGCAGCCCTTGAGTTATTGTGGGAGAGACTGTTTTCATCAAGTTTGAAGCCATAGTTTTGGCGCGGCAGCCGTTTCTTTCATTTTGGGGCCTTTGTGTTTTTCGACCTGGAAATGGCAAAAAAGGCGCGAAAACATGGATTTGTCTCTCCTGCCGCGCACACACTTCCGATAGCTTGCGAAGGCCTAAAAAACACAAGCGGCCCTTGAGTTATTGTCTGAGAGACTGTTTTCATCAAGTTTGAAGCCTCAGTTTTGGCTGGACAGCCGTTTCTTTATTTTTGGGGCCTTTGTGTTTTTCGACCTGGAAATGGCAAAAAAGGCGCGAAAACATGGATTTGTCTCTCCTGCCGCGCACACACTTCCGATAGCGTGCAAAGGCCTAAAAAACACAAGCAGCCCGTGAGTTATTATGGGAGAGACTGTTTTCATCAAGTTTGAAGCCATAGTTTTGGCGCGGCAGCCGTTTCTTTCATTTTGGGGCCTATGTGTTTTTCGACCTTGAAATCGCAAAAAAGGCGCGAAAACATTGATTTGTCTCTCCTGCTGCGCACACATTTCCGATATCTTGCGAAGGCCTAAAAAACACAAGCAGCCCTTGAGTTATTGTGGGAGAGACTGTTTTCATCAAGTTTGAAGCCTCAGTTTTGGCTGGACAGCCGTTTCTTTATTTTTGGGGCCTTTGTGTTTTTCGACCTGGAAATGGCAAAAAAGGCGCGAAAACATGGATTTGTCTCTCCTGCCGCGCACACACTTCCGATAGCGTGCAAAGGCCTAAAAAACACAAGCAGCCCGTGAGTTATTATGGGAGAGACTGTTTTCATCAAGTTTGAAGCCATAGTTTTGGCGCGGCAGCCGTTTCTTTCATTTTGGGGCCTATGTGTTTTTCGACCTTGAAATCGCAAAAAAGGCGCGAAAACATGGATTTGTCTCTCCTGCCGCGCACACACTTCCGATATCTTGCGAAGGCCTAAAAAACACAAGCAGCCCTTGAGTTATTGTGGGAGAGACTGTTTTCATCAAGTTTGAAGCCTCAGTTTTGGCTGGACAGCCGTTTCTTTATTTTTGGGGCCTTTGTGTTTTTCGACCTGGAAATCGCAAAAAAGGCGCGAAAACATGGATTTGTCTCTCCTGCCGCGCACACACTTCGGAGAGCTTGCGAAGGCGTAAAAAACACAAGCAGCCCTTGAGTTATTGTGGGAGAGACTGTTTTCATCAAGTTTGAAGCCTTAGTTTTGGCTGGACAGCCGTTTCTTTATTTTTGGGGCCTTTGTGTTTTTCGACCTGGAAATGGCAAAAAAGGCGCGAAAACATGGATTTGTCTCTCCTGCCGCGCACACACTTCCGATAACTTGCAAAGGCCTAAAAAACACAAGCAGTCCGTGAGTTATTATGGGAGAGACTGTTTTCATCAAGTTTGAAGCCTCAGTTTTGGCTGGACAGCCGTTTCTTTATTTTTGGGGCCTTTGTGTTTTTCGACCTTGAAATCGCAAAAAAGGCGCGAAAACATGGATTTGTCTCTCCTGCCGCGCACACACTTCCGATATCTTGCGAAGGCCTAAAAAACACAAGCAGCCCTTGAGTTATTGTGGGAGAGACTGTTTTCATCAAGTTTGAAGCCTCAGTTTTGGCTGGACAGCCGTTTCTTTATTTTTGGGGCCTTTGTGTTTTTCGACCTGGAAATCGCAAAAAAGGCGCGAAAACATGGATTTGTCTCTCCTGCCGCGCACACACTTCGGAGAGCTTGCGAAGGCCTAAAAAACACAAGCAGCCCTTGAGTTATTGTGGGAGAGACTGTTTTCATCAAGTTTGAAGCCTTAGTTTTGGCTGGACAGCCGTTTCTTTATTTTTGGGGCCTTTGTGTTTTTCGACCTGGAAATGGCAAAAAAGGCGCGAAAACATGGATTTGTCTCTCCTGCCGCGCACACACTTCCGATAACTTGCAAAGGCCTAAAAAACACAAGCAGCCCGTGAGTTATTATGGGAGAGACTGTTTTCATCAAGTTTGAAGCCTCAGTTTTGGCTGGACAGCCGTTTCTTTATTTTTGGGGCCTTTGTGTTTTTCGACCTTGAAATCGCAAAAAAGGCGCGAAAACATGGATTTGTCTCTCCTGCCGCGCACACACTTCCGATATCTTGCGAAGGCCTAAAAAACACAAGCAGCCCTTGAGTTATTGTGGGAGAGACTGTTTTCATCAAGTTTGAAGCCTCAGTTTTGGCTGGACAGCCGTTTCTTTATTTTTGGGGCCTTTGTGTTTTTTGACCTGGAAATCGCAAAAAAGGCGCGAAAACATGGATTTGTCTCTCCTGCCGCGCACACACTTCGGAGAGCTTGCGAAGGCCTAAAAAACACAAGCAGCCCTTGAGTTATTGTGGGAGAGACTGTTTTCATCAAGTTTGAAGCCTTAGTTTTGGCTGGACAGCCGTTTCTTTATTTTTGGGGCCTTTGTGTTTTTCGACCTGGAAATGGCAAAAAAGGCGCGAAAACATGGATTTGTCTCTCCTGCCGCGCACACACTTCCGATAACTTGCAAAGGCCTAAAAAACACAAGCAGCCCGTGAGTTATTATGGGAGAGACTGTTTTCATCAAGTTTGAAGCCTCAGTTTTGGCTGGACAGCCGTTTCTTTATTTTTGGGGCCTTTGTGTTTTTCGACCTGGAAATGGCAAAAAAGGCGCGAAAACATGGATTTGTCTCTCCTGCCGCGCACACACTTCCGATAGCGTGCAAAGGCCTAATAACCACAAGCAGCCCCTACACCATTATGGGAGACACTGTTTTCATCAAGTTTGAAGCCTCAGTGTTGGCGCGGCAGCCTTTTCTTTCTCTTTCGGGATTGTGTTTTTCTCCACCTGAAAATGCCAAAGAAGGCATAAAAACATGGATTTGTCTCTCCTGCTGCGCACACACTTCGGAGAGCTTGCAAATGCCTAATAACCACAAGCAGCCCCTACTCCATTATGGGAGACACTGTTTTCATCAAGTTTGAAGCCTCAGTGTTGGCGCGGCAGCCTTTTCTTTCTCTTTCGGGATTGTGTTTTTCTCCACCTGAAAATGCCAAAGAAGGCATAAAAACATGGATTTGTCTCTCCTGCTGCGCACACACTTCGGAGAGCTTGCAAATGCCTAATAACCACAAGCAGCCCCTACTCCATTATGGGAGACACTGTTTTCATCAAGTTTGAAGCCTCAGTGTTGGCGCGGCAGCCTTTTCTTTCTCTTTCGGGATTGTGTTTTTCTCCACCTGAAAATGCCAAAGAAGGCATAAAAACATGGATTTATCTCTTCTGCTGCGCACACACTTCGGAGAGCTTGTAAATGCCTAATAACCACAAGCAGCCCCTACTCCATTATGGGAGACACTGTTTTCATAAAGTTTGAAGCCTCAGTGTTGGCGCGGCAGCCTTTTCTTTCTCTTTCGGGATTGTGTTTTTCTCCACCTGAAAATGCCAAAGAAGGCATAAAAAAATGGATTTGTATCTCCTGCTGCGCACACACTTCGGAGAGCTTGCAAATGCCTAATAACCACAAGCAGCCCCTACTCCATTATGGGAGACACTGTTTTCATCAAGTTTGAAGCCTCAGTGTTGGCGCGGCAGCCTTTTCTTTCTCTTTCGGGATTGTGTTTTTCTCCACCTGAAAATGCCAAAGAAGGCATAAAAACATGGATTTGTCTTTCCTGCTGCGCACACACTTCGGAGAGCGTGCAAAGGCCTAATAACCACAAGCAGCCCCTACACCATTATGGGAGACACTGTTTTCATCAAGTTTGAAGCCTCAGTGTTGGCGCGGCAGCCTTTTCTTTCTCTTTCGGGATTGTGTTTTTCTCCACCTGAAAATGCCAAAGAAGGCATAAAAACATGGATTTGTCTCTCCTGCTGCGCACACACTTCGGAGAGCTTGCAAATGCCTAATAACCACAAGCAGCCCCTACTCCATTATGGGAGACACTGTTTTCATCAAGTTTGAAGCCTCAGTGTTGGCGCGGCAGCCTTTTCTTTCTCTTTCGGGATTGTGTTTTTCTCCACCTGAAAATGCCAAAGAAGGCATAAAAACATGGATTTGTCTCTCCTGCTGCGCACACACTTCGGAGAGCTTGCAAATGCCTAATAACCACAAGCAGCCCCTACTCCATTATGGGAGACACTGTTTTCATCAAGTTTGAAGCCTCAGTGTTGGCGCGGCAGCCTTTTCTTTCTCTTTCGGGATTGTGTTTTTCTCCACCTGAAAATGCCAAAGAAGGCATAAAAACATGGATTTGTCTCTCCTGCTGCGCACACACTTCGGAGAGCTTGCAAATGCCTAATAACCACAAGCAGCCCCTACTCCATTATGGGAGACACTGTTTTCATCAAGTTTGAAGCCTCAGTGTTGGCGCGGCAGCCTTTTCTTTCTCTTTCGGGATTGTGTTTTTCTCCACCTGAAAATGCCAAAGAAGGCATAAAAACATGGATTTGTCTCTCCTGCTGCGCACACACTTCGGAGAGCTTGCAAATGCCTAATAACCACAAGCAGCCCCTACTCCATTATGGGAGACACTGTTTTCATCAAGTTTGAAGCCTCAGTGTTGGCGCGGCAGCCTTTTCTTTCTCTTTCGGGATTGTGTTTTTCTCCACCTGAAAATGCCAAAGAAGGCATAAAAACATGGATTTATCTCTTCTGCTGCGCACACACTTCGGAGAGCTTGTAAATGCCTAATAACCACAAGCAGCCCCTACTCCATTATGGGAGACACTGTTTTCATAAAGTTTGAAGCCTCAGTGTTGGCGCGGCAGCCTTTTCTTTCTCTTTCGGGATTGTGTTTTTCTCCACCTGAAAATGCCAAAGAAGGCATAAAAACATGGATTTGTCTCTCATGCTGCGCACACACTTCGGAGAGCTTGCAAATGCCTCATAACCACAAGCAGCCCCTACTCCATTATGGGAGACACTGTTTTCATCAAGTTTGAAGCCTCAGTGTTGGCGCGGCAGCCTTTTCTTTCTCTTTCGGGATTGTGTTTTTCTCCACCTGAAAATGCCAAAGAAGGCATAAAAACATGGATTTGTCTCTCCTGCTGCGCACACACTTCGGAGAGCTTGCAAATGCCTAATAACCACAAGCAGCCCCTACTCCATTATGGGAGACACTGTTTTCATCAAGTTTGAAGCCTCAGTGTTGGCGCGGCAGCCTTTTCTTTCTCTTTCGGGATTGTGTTTTTCTCCACCTGAAAATGCCAAAGAAGGCATAAAAACATGGATTTGTCTCTCCTGCTGCGCACACACTTCGGAGAGCTTGCAAATGCCTAATAACCACAAGCAGCCCCTACTCCATTATGGGAGACACTGTTTTCATCAAGTTTGAAGCCTCAGTGTTGGCGCGGCAGCCTTTTCTTTCTTTTTCGGGATTGTGTTTTTCTCCACCTGAAAATGCCAAAGAAGGCATAAAAACATGGATTTGTCTCTCCTGCTGCGCACACACTTCGGAGAGCTTGCAAATGCCTAATAACCACAAGCAGCCCCTACTCCATTATGGGAGACACTGTTTTCATCAAGTTTGAAGCCTCAGTGTTGGCACGGCAGCCTTTTCTTTCTCTTTCGGGATTGTGTTTTTCTCCACCTGAAAATGCCAAAGAAGGCATAAAAACATGGATTTGTCTCTCCTGCTGCGCACACACTTCGGAGAGCTTGCAAATGCCTAATAACCACAAGCAGCCCCTACTCCATTATGGGAGACACTGTTTTCATCAAGTTTGAAGCCTCAGTGTTGGCGCGGCAGCCTTTTCTTTCTCTTTCGGGATTGTGTTTTTCTCCACCTGAAAATGCCAAAGAAGGCATAAAAACATGGATTTGTCTCTCCTGCTGCGCACACACTTCGGAGAGCTTGCAAATGCCTAATAACCACAAGCAGCCCCTACTCCATTATGGGAGACACTGTTTTCATCAAGTTTGAAGCCTCAGTGTTGGCGCGGCAGTCTTTTCTTTCTCTTTCGGGATTGTGTTTTTCTCCACCTGAAAATGCCAAAGAAGGCATAAAAACATGGATTTGTCTCTCCTGCTGCGCACACACTTCGGAGAGCTTGCAAATGCCTAATAACCACAAGCAGCCCCTACTCCATTATGGGAGACACTGTTTTCATCAAGTTTGAAGCCTCAGTGTTGGCGCGGCAGCCTTTTCTTTCTCTTTCGGGATTGTGTTTTTCTCCACCTGAAAATGCCAAAGAAGGCATAAAAACATGGATTTGTCTCTCCTGCTGCGCACACACTTCGGAGAGCTTGCAAATGCCTAATAACCACAAGCAGCCCCTACTCCATTATGGGAGACACTGTTTTCATCAAGTTTGAAGCCTCAGTGTTGGCACGGCAGCCTTTTCTTTCTCTTTCGGGATTGTGTTTTTCTCCACCTGAAAATGCCAAAGAAGGCATAAAAACATGGATTTGTCTCTCCTGCTGCGCACACACTTTGGAGAGCTTGCAAATGCCTAATAACCACAAGCAGCCCCTACTCCATTATGGGAGACACTGTTTTCATCAAGTTTGAAGCCTCAGTGTTGGCGCGGCAGCCTTTTCTTTCTCTTTCGGGATTGTGTTTTTCTCCACCTGAAAATGCCAAAGAAGGCATAAAAACATGGATTTGTCTCTCCTGCTGCGCACACACTTCGGAGAGCTTGCAAATGCCTAATAACCACAAGCAGCCCCTACTCCATTATGGGAGACACTGTTTTCATCAAGTTTGAAGCCTCAGTGTTGGCGCGGCAGCCTTTTCTTTCTCTTTCGGGATTGTGTTTTTCTCCACCTGAAAATGCCAAAGAAGGCATAAAAACATGGATTTGTCTCTCATGCTGCGCACACACTTCGGAGAGCTTGCAAATGCCTAATAACCACAAGCAGCCCCTACTCCATTATGGGAGACACTGTTTTCATCAAGTTTGAAGCCTCAGTGTTGGCGCGGCAGTCTTTTCTTTCTCTTTCGGGATTGTGTTTTTCTCCACCTGAAAATGCCAAAGAAGGCATAAAAACATGGATTTGTCTCTCCTGCTGCGCACACACTTCGGAGAGCTTGCAAATGCCTAATAACCACAAGCAGCCCCTACTCCATTATGGGAGACACTGTTTTCATCAAGTTTGAAGCCTCAGTGTTGGCGCGGCAGCCTTTTCTTTCTCTTTCGGGATTGTGTTTTTCTCCACCTGAAAATGCCAAAGAAGGCATAAAAACATGGATTTGTCTCTCCTGCTGCGCACACACTTCGGAGAGCTTGCAAATGCCTAATAACCACAAGCAGCCCCTACTCCATTATGGGAGACACTGTTTTCATCAAGTTTGAAGCCTCAGTGTTGGCACGGCAGCCTTTTCTTTCTCTTTCGGGATTGTGTTTTTCTCCACCTGAAAATGCCAAAGAAGGCATAAAAACATGGATTTGTCTCTCCTGCTGCGCACACACTTTGGAGAGCTTGCAAATGCCTAATAACCACAAGCAGCCCCTACTCCATTATGGGAGACACTGTTTTCATCAAGTTTGAAGCCTCAGTGTTGGCGCGGCAGCCTTTTCTTTCTCTTTCGGGATTGTGTTTTTCTCCACCTGAAAATGCCAAAGAAGGCATAAAAACATGGATTTGTCTCTCCTGCTGCGCACACACTTCGGAGAGCTTGCAAATGCCTAATAACCACAAGCAGCCCCTACTCCATTATGGGAGACACTGTTTTCATCAAGTTTGAAGCCTCAGTGTTGGCGCGGCAGCCTTTTCTTTCTCTTTCGGGATTGTGTTTTTCTCCACCTGAAAATGCCAAAGAAGGCATAAAAACATGGATTTGTCTCTCCTGCTGCGCACACACTTCGGAGAGCTTGCAAATGCCTAATAACCACAAGCAGCCCCTACTCCATTATGGGAGACACTGTTTTCATCAAGTTTGAAGCCTCAGTGTTGGCACGGCAGCCTTTTCTTTCTCTTTCGGGATTGTGTTTTTCTCCACCTGAAAATGCCAAAGAAGGCATAAAAACATGGATTTGTCTCTCCTGCTGCGCACACACTTTGGAGAGCTTGCAAATGCCTAATAACCACAAGCAGCCCCTACTCCATTATGGGAGACACTGTTTTCATCAAGTTTGAAGCCTCAGTGTTGGCGCGGCAGCCTTTTCTTTCTCTTTCGGGATTGTGTTTTTCTCCACCTGAAAATGCCAAAGAAGGCATAAAAACATGGATTTGTCTCTCCTGCTGCGCACACACTTCGGAGAGCTTGCAAATGCCTAATAACCACAAGCAGCCCCTACTCCATTATGGGAGACACTGTTTTCATCAAGTTTGAAGCCTCAGTGTTGGCGCGGCAGCCTTTTCTTTCTCTTTCGGGATTGTGTTTTTCTCCACCTGAAAATGCCAAAGAAGGCATAAAAACATGGATTTGTCTCTCCTGCTGCGCACACACTTCGGAGAGCTTGCAAATGCCTAATAACCACAAGCAGCCCCTACTCCATTATGGGAGACACTGTTTTCATCAAGTTTGAAGCCTCAGTGTTGGCGCGGCAGCCTTTTCTTTCTCTTTCGGGATTGTGTTTTTCTCCACCTGAAAATGCCAAAGAAGGCATAAAAACATGGATTTGTCTCTCCTGCTGCGCACACACTTCGGAGAGCTTGCAAATGCCTAATAACCACAAGCAGCCCCTACTCCATTATGGGAGACACTGTTTTCATCAAGTTTGAAGCCTCAGTGTTGGCGCGGCAGCCTTTTCTTTCTCTTTCGGGATTGTGTTTTTCTCCACCTGAAAATGCCAAAGAAGGCATAAAAACATGGATTTGTCTCTCCTGCTGCGCACACACTTCGGAGAGCTTGCAAATGCCTAATAACCACAAGCAGCCCCTACTCCATTATGGGAGACACTGTTTTCATCAAGTTTGAAGCCTCAGTGTTGGCGCGGCAGCCTTTTCTTTCTCTTTCGGGATTGTGTTTTTCTCCACCTGAAAATGCCAAAGAAGGCATAAAAACATGGATTTGTCTCTCCTGCTGCGCACACACTTCGGAGAGCTTGCAAATGCCTAATAACCACAAGCAGCCCCTACTCCATTATGGGAGACACTGTTTTCATCAAGTTTGAAGCCTCAGTGTTGGCGCGGCAGCCTTTTCTTTCTCTTTCGGGATTGTGTTTTTCTCCACCTGAAAATGCCAAAGAAGGCATAAAAACATGGATTTGTCTCTCCTGCTGCGCACACACTTCGGAGAGCTTGCAAATGCCTAATAACCACAAGCAGCCCCTACTCCATTATGGGAGACACTGTTTTCATCAAGTTTGAAGCCTCAGTGTTGGCGCGGCAGCCTTTTCTTTCTCTTTCGGGATTGTGTTTTTCTCCACCTGAAAATGCCAAAGAAGGCATAAAAACATGGATTTGTCTTTCCTGCTGCGCACACACTTCGGAGAGCTTGCAAATGCCTAATAACCACAAGCAGCCCCTACTCCATTATGGGAGACACTGTTTTCATCAAGTTTGAAGCCTCAGTGTTGGCGCGGCAGCCTTTTCTTTCTCTTTCGGGATTGTGTTTTTCTCCACCTGAAAATGCCAAAGAAGGCATAAAAACATGGATTTGTCTTTCCTGCTGCGCACACACTTCGGAGAGCTTGCAAAGGCCTAATAACCACAAGCAGCCCCTACACCATTATGGGAGACACTGTTTTCATCAAGTTTGAAGCCTCAGTGTTGGCGCGGCAGCCTTTTCTTTCTCTTTCGGGATTGTGTTTTTCTCCACCTGAAAATGCCAAAGAAGGCATAAAAACATGGATTTGTCTCTCCTGCTGCGCACACACTTCGGAGAGCTTGCAAATGCCTAATAACCACAAGCAGCCCCTACTCCATTATGGGAGACACTGTTTTCATCAAGTTTGAAGCCTCAGTGTTGGCGCGGCAGCCTTTTCTTTCTCTTTCGGGATTGTGTTTTTCTCCACCTGAAAATGCCAAAGAAGGCATAAAAACATGGATTTGTCTCTCCTGCTGCGCACACACTTCGGAGAGCTTGCAAATGCCTAATAACCACAAGCAGCCCCTACTCCATTATGGGAGACACTGTTTTCATCAAGTTTGAAGCCTCAGTGTTGGCGCGGCAGCCTTTTCTTTCTCTTTCGGGATTGTGTTTTTCTCCACCTGAAAATGCCAAAGAAGGCATAAAAACATGGATTTGTCTCTCCTGCTGCGCACACACTTCGGAGAGCTTGCAAATGCCTAATAACCACAAGCAGCCCCTACTCCATTATGGGAGACACTGTTTTCATCAAGTTTGAAGCCTCAGTGTTGGCGCGGCAGCCTTTTCTTTCTCTTTCGGGATTGTGTTTTTCTCCACCTGAAAATGCCAAAGAAGGCATAAAAACATGGATTTGTCTCTCCTGCTGCGCACACACTTCGGAGAGCTTGCAAATGCCTAATAACCACAAGCAGCCCCTACTCCATTATGGGAGACACTGTTTTCATCAAGTTTGAAGCCTCAGTGTTGGCGCGGCAGCCTTTTCTTTCTCTTTCGGGATTGTGTTTTTCTCCACCTGAAAATGCCAAAGAAGGCATAAAAACATGGATTTGTCTCTCCTGCTGCGCACACACTTCGGAGAGCTTGCAAATGCCTAATAACCACAAGCAGCCCCTACTCCATTATGGGAGACACTGTTTTCATCAAGTTTGAAGCCTCAGTGTTGGCGCGGCAGCCTTTTCTTTCTCTTTCGGGATTGTGTTTTTCTCCACCTGAAAATGCCAAAGAAGGCATAAAAACATGGATTTGTCTCTCCTGCTGCGCACACACTTTGGAGAGCTTGCAAATGCCTAATAACCACAAGCAGCCCCTACACCATTATGGGAGACACTGTTTTCATCAAGTTTGAAGCCTCAGTGTTGGCGCGGCAGCCTTTTCTTTCTCTTTCGGGATTGTGTTTTTCTCCACCTGAAAATGCCAAAGAAGGCATAAAAACATGGATTTGTCTCTCCTGCTGCGCACACACTTCGGAGAGCTTGCAAATGCCTAATAACCACAAGCAGCCCCTACTCCATTATGGGAGACACTGTTTTCATCAAGTTTGAAGCCTCAGTGTTGGCGCGGCAGCCTTTTCTTTCTCTTTCGGGATTGTGTTTTTCTCCACCTGAAAATGCCAAAGAAGGCATAAAAACATGGATTTGTCTCTCCTGCTGCGCACACACTTCGGAGAGCTTGCAAATGCCTAATAACCACAAGCAGCCCCTACTCCATTATGGGAGACACTGTTTTCATCAAGTTTGAAGCCTCAGTGTTGGCGCGGCAGCCTTTTCTTTCTCTTTCGGGATTGTGTTTTTCTCCACCTGAAAATGCCAAAGAAGGCATAAAAACATGGATTTGTCTCTCCTGCTGCGCACAAACTTTGGAGAGCTTGCAAATGCCTAATAACCACAAGCAGCCCCTACACCATTATGGGAGACACTGTTTTCATCAAGTTTGAAGCCTCAGTGTTGGCGCGGCAGCCTTTTCTTTCTCTTTCGGGATTGTGTTTTTCTCCACCTGAAAATGCCAAAGAAGGCATAAAAACATGGATTTGTCTCTCCTGCTGCGCACACACTTCGGAGAGCTTGCAAATGCCTAATAACCACAAGCAGCCTCTACTCCATTATGGGAGACACTGTTTTCATCAAGTTTGAAGCCTCAGTGTTGGCGCGGCAGCCTTTTCTTTCTCTTTCGGGATTGTGTTTTTCTACACCTGAAAATGCCAAAGAAGGCATAAAAACATGGATTTGTCTCTCCTGCTGCGCACACACTTCGGAGAGCTTGCAAATGCCTAATAACCACAAGCAGCCCCTACTCCATTATGGGAGACACTGTTTTCATCAAGTTTGAAGCCTCAGTGTTGGCGCGGCAGCCTTTTCTTTCTCTTTCGGGATTGTGTTTTTCTCCACCTGAAAATGCCAAAGAAGGCATAAAAACATGGATTTGTCTCTCCTGCTGCGCACACACTTCGGAGAGCTTGCAAATGCCTAATAACCACAAGCAGCCCCTACTCCATTATGGGAGACACTGTTTTCATCAAGTTTGAAGCCTCAGTGTTGGCGCGGCAGCCTTTTCTTTCTCTTTCGGGATTGTGTTTTTCTCCACCTGAAAATGCCAAAGAAGGCATAAAAACATGGATTTGTCTCTCCTGCTGCGCACACACTTCGGAGAGCTTGCAAATGCCTAATAACCACAAGCAGCCCCTACTCCATTATGGGAGACACTGTTTTCATCAAGTTTGAAGCCTCAGTTTTGGCTGGACAGCCATTTCTTTATTTTTGGGGCCTGTGTGTTTTTCGGCCTGGAAATGGCAAAAAAGGCGCGAAAACATTGATTTGTCTCTCCTGCCGCGCACACACTTCCGATAGCTTGCGAAGGCCTAAAAAACACAAGCGGGCCGAGAGTTATTGTGGGAGAGACTGTTTTCATCAAGTTTGAAGCCTCAGTTTTGGCTGGACAGCCGTTTCTTTATTTTTGGGGCCTTTGTGTTTTTCAACTTGGAAATGGCAAAAAAGGCGCGAAAACATGGATTTGTCTCTCCTGCCGCGCACACACTTCCGATAGCGTGCAAAGGCCTAAAAAACACAAGCACACCGTGAGTTATTATGGGAGGGACTGTTTTCATCAAGTTTGAAGCCATAGTTTTGGCGCGGCAGCCGTTTCTTTCATTTTGGGGCCTATGTGTTTTTCGACCTTGAAATCGCAAAAAAGTCGCGAAAACATTGATTTGTCTCTCCTGCCGCGCACACACTTCCGATATCTTGCAAAGGCCTAAAAAACACAAGCAGCCCGTGAGTTATTATGGGAGAGACTGTTTTCATCAAGTTTGAAGCCATAGTTTTGGCGCGGCAGCCGTTTCTTTCATTTTGGGGCCTATGTGTTTTTCGACCTTGAAATCGCAAAAAAGGCGCGAAAACATGGATTTGTCTCTCCTGCCGCGCACACACTTCCGATAGCGTGCAAAGGCCTAAAAAACAAAAGCAGCCCGTGAGTTATTATGGGAGAGACTGTTTTCATCAAGTTTGAAGCCATAGTTTTGGCGCGCCAGCTTTTTCTTTCATTTTGGGGCCTATGTGTTTTTCGACCTTGAAATCGCAAAAAAGTCGCGAAAACATTGATTTGTCTCTCCTGCCGCGCACACACTTCCGATATCTTGCGAAGGCCTAAAAAACACAAGCAGCCCTTGAGTTATTGTGGGAGAGACTGTTTTCATCAAGTTTGAAGCCATAGTTTTGGCGCGGCAGCCGTTTCTTTCATTTTGGGGCCTATGTGTTTTTCGACCTTGAAATCGTAAAAAAGGCGCGAAAACATGGATTTGTCTCTCCTTCCGCGCACACACTTCCGATAGCTTGCGAAGGCCTAAAAAACACAAGCGGCCCTTGAGTTATTGTCTGAGAGACTGTTTTCATCAAGTTTGAAGCCTCAGTTTTGGCTGGACAGCCGTTTCTTTATTTTTGGGGCCTTTGTGTTTTTCGACCTGGAAATGGCAAAAAAGGCGCGAAAACATGGATTTGTCTCTCCTGCCGCGCACACACTTCCGATAGCGTGCAAAGGCCTAAAAAACACAAGCAGCCCGTGAGTTATTATGGGAGAGACTGTTTTCATCAAGTTTGAAGCCATAGTTTTGGCGCGGCAGCCGTTTCTTTCATTTTGGGGCCTATGTGTTTTTCGACCTTGAAATCGCAAAAAAGGCGCGAAAACATTGATTTGTCTCTCCTGCCGCGCACACACTTCCGATATCTTGCGAAGGCCTAAAAAACACAAGCAGCCCTTCAGTTATTGTGGGAGAGACTGTTTTCATCAAGTTTGAAGCCTCAGTTTTGGCTGGACAGCCGTTTCTTTATTTTTGGGGCCTTTGTGTTTTTCGACCTGGAAATGGCAAAAATGGCGCGAAAACATGGATTTGTCTCTCCTGCCGCGCACACACTTCCGATAGCTTGCGAAGGCCTAAAAAACACAAGCGGCCCTTGAGTTATTGTCTGAGAGACTGTTTTCATCAAGTTTGAAGCCTCAGTTTTGGCTGGACAGCCGTTTCTTTATTTTTGGGGCCTTTGTGTTTTTCGACCTGGAAATGGCAAAAAAGGCGCGAAAACATGGATTTGTCTCTCCTGCCGCGCACACACTTCGGAGAGCTTGCAAAGGCCTAAAAAACACAAGCAGCCCGTGAGTTATTATGGGAGAGACTGTTTTCATCAAGTTTGAAGCCATAGTTTTGGCGCGGCAGCCGTTTCTTTCATTTTGGGGCCTATGTGTTTTTCGACCTTGAAATCGCAAAAAAGGCGCGAAAACATGGATTTGTCTCTCCTGCCGCGCACACACTTCGGAGAGCTTGCAAAGGCCTAAAAAACACAAGCAGCCCGTGAGTTATTATGGGAGAGACTGTTTTCATCAAGTTTGAAGGCATAGTTTTGGCGCGGCAGCCGTTTCTTTCATTTTGGGGCCTATGTGTTTTTCGACCTTGAAATCGCAAAAAAGGCGCGAAAACATGGATTTGTCTCTCCTGCCGCGCACACACTTCGGAGAGCTTGCAAAGGCCTAAAAAACACAAGCAGCCCGTGAGTTATTATGGGAGAGACTGTTTTCATCAAGTTTTGAAGCCATAGTTTTGGCGCGGCAGCCGTTTCTTTCATTTTGGGGCCTATGTGTTTTTCGACCTTGAAATCGCAAAAAAGGCGCGAAAACATGGATTTGTCTCTCCTGCCGCGCACACACTTCCGATAGCGTGCAAAGGCCTAAAAAACACAAGCAGCCCGTGAGTTATTATGGGAGAGACTGTTTTCATCAAGTTTGAAGCCATAGTTTTGGCGCGCCAGCCGTTTCTTTCATTTTGGGGCCTATGTGTTTTTCGACCTTGAAATCGCAAAAAAGTCGCGAAAACATTGATTTGTCTCTCCTGCCGCGCACACACTTCCGATATCTTGCGAAGGCCTAAAAAACACAAGCAGCCCTTGAGTTATTGTGGGAGAGACTGTTTTCATCAAGTTTGAAGCCTCAGTTTTGGCTGGACAGCCGTTTCTTTATTTTTGGGGCCTTTGTGTTTTTCGACCTGGAAATGGCAAAAAAGGCGCGAAAACATGGATTTGTCTCTCCTGCCGCGCACACACTTCCGATAGCTTGCGAAGGCCTAAAAAACACAAGCGGCCCTTGAGTTATTGTCTGAGAGACTGTTTTCATCAAGTTTGAAGCCTCAGTTTTGGCTGGACAGCCGTTTCTTTATTTTTGGGGCCTTTGTGTTTTTCGACCTGGAAATGGCAAAAAAGGCGCGAAAACATGGATTTGTCTCTCCTGCCGCGCACACACTTCGGAGAGCTTGCAAAGGCCTAAAAAACACAAGCAGCCCGTGAGTTATTATGGGAGAGACTGTTTTCATCAAGTTTGAAGCCATAGTTTTGGCGCGGCAGCCGTTTCTTTCATTTTGGGGCCTATGTGTTTTTCGACCTTGAAATCGCAAAAAAGGCGCGAAAACATGGATTTGTCTCTCCTGCCGCGCACACACTTCGGAGAGCTTGCAAAGGCCTAAAAAACACAAGCAGCCCGTGAGTTATTATGGGAGAGACTGTTTTCATCAAGTTTTGAAGCCATAGTTTTGGCGCGGCAGCCGTTTCTTTCATTTTGGGGCCTATGTGTTTTTCGACCTTGAAATCACAAAAAAGGCGCGAAAACATGGATTTGTCTCTCCTGCCGCGCACACACTTCCGATAGCGTGCAAAGGCCTAAAAAACACAAGCAGCCCGTGAGTTATTATGGGAGAGACTGTTTTCATCAAGTTTGAAGCCATAGTTTTGGCGCGCCAGCCGTTTCTTTCATTTTGGGGCCTATGTGTTTTTCGACCTTGAAATCGCAAAAAAGTCGCGAAAACATTGATTTGTCTCTCCTGCCGCGCACACACTTCCGATATCTTGCGAAGGCCTAAAAAACACAAGCAGCCCTTGAGTTATTGTGGGAGAGACTGTTTTCATCAAGTTTGAAGCCTCAGTTTTGGCTGGACAGCCGTTTCTTTATTTTTGGGGCCTTTGTGTTTTTCGACCTGGAAATGGCAAAAAAGGCGCGAAAACATGGATTTGTCTCTCCTGCCGCGCACACACTTCCGATAACTTGCAAAGGCCTAAAAAACACAAGCAGCCCGTGAGTTATTATGGGAGAGACTGTTTTCATCAAGTTTGAAGCCTCAGTTTTGGCTGGACAGCCGTTTCTTTATTTTTGGGGCCTTTGTGTTTTTCGACCTGGAAATGGCAAAAAAGGCGCGAAAACATGGATTTGTCTCTCCTGCCGTGCACACACTTCGGAGAGCTTGCAAAGGCCTAATAACCACAAGCAGCCCCTACACCATTATGGGAGACACTGTTTTCATCAAGTTTGAAGCCTCAGTGTTGGCGCGGCAGCCTTTTCTTTCTCTTTCGGGATTGTGTTTTTCTCCACCTGAAAATGCCAAAGAAGGCATAAAAACATGGATTTGTCTCTCCTGCTGCGCACACACTTCGGAGAGCTTGCAAATGCCTAATAACCACAAGCAGCCCCTACTCCATTATGGGAGACACTGTTTTCATCAAGTTTGAAGCCTCAGTGTTGGCGCGGCAGCCTTTTCTTTCTCTTTCGGGATTGTGTTTTTTCTCCACCTGAAAATGCCAAAGAAGGCATAAAAACATGGATTTGTCTCTCCTGCTGCGCACACACTTCGGAGAGCTTGCAAATGCCTAATAACCACAAGCAGCCCCTACTCCATTATGGGAGACACTGTTTTCATCAAGTTTGAAGCCTCAGTGTTGGCGCGGCAGCCTTTTCTTTCTCTTTCGGGATTGTGTTTTTCTCCACCTGAAAATGCCAAAGAAGGCATAAAAACATGGATTTGTCTCTCCTGCTGCGCACACACTTCGGAGAGCTTGCAAATGCCTAATAACCACAAGCAGCCCCTACTCCATTATGGGAGACACTGTTTTCATCAAGTTTGAAGCCTCAGTGTTGGCGCGGCAGCCTTTTCTTTCTCTTTCGGGATTGTGTTTTTCTCCACCTGAAAATGCCAAAGAAGGCATAAAAACATGGATTTGTCTCTCCTGCTGCGCACACACTTCGGAGAGCTTGCAAAGGCCTAATAACCACAAGCAGCCCCTACTCCATTATGGGAGACACTGTTTTCATCAAGTTTGAAGCCTCAGTGTTGGCGCGGCAGCCTTTTCTTTCTCTTTCGGGATTGTGTTTTTCTCCACCTGAAAATGCCAAAGAAGGCATAAAAACATGGATTTGTCTCTCCTGCTGCGCACACACTTCGGAGAGCTTGCAAAGACCTAATAACCACAAGCAGCCCCTACACCATTATGGGAGACACTGTTTTCATCAAGTTTGAAGCCTCAGTGTTGGCGCGGCAGCCTTTTCTTTCTCTTTCGGGATTGTGTTTTTCTCCACCTGAAAATGCCAAAGAAGGCATAAAAACATGGATTTGTCTCTCCTGCTGCGCACACACTTCGGAGAGCTTGCAAAGGCCTAATAACCACAAGCAGCCCTTGAGTTATTGTCTGAGAGACTGTTTTCATCAAGTTTGAAGCCTCAGTTTTGGCTGGACAGCCGTTTCTTTATTTTTGGGGCCTTTGTGTTTTTCGACCTGGAAATGGCAAAAAAGGAGCGAAAACATGGATTTGTCTCTCCTGCCGCGCACACACTTCCGATAGCGTGCAAAGGCCTAAAAAACACAAGCAGCCCGTGAGTTATTATGGGAGAGACTGTTTTCATCAAGTTTGAAGCCATAGTTTTTGCGCGGCAGCCGTTTCTTTCATTTTGGGGCCTATGTGTTTTTCGACCTTGAAATCGCAAAAAAGTCGCGAAAACATTGATTTGTCTCTCCTGCCGCGCACACACTTCCGATATCTTGCGAAGGCCTAAAAAACACAAGCAGCCCTTGAGTTATTGTGGGAGAGACTGTTTTCATCAAGTTTGAAGCCTCAGTTTTGGCTGGACAGCCGTTTCTTTATTTTTGGGGCCTTTGTGTTTTTCGACCTGGAAATGGCAAAAAAGGCGCGAAAACATGGATTTGTCTCTCCTGCCGCGCACACACTTCCGATAGCTTGCGAAGGCCTAAAAAACACAAGCGGCCCTTGAGTTATTGTCTGAGAGACTGTTTTCATCAAGTTTGAAGCCTCAGTTTTGGCTGGACAGCCGTTTCTTTATTTTTGGGGCCTTTGTGTTTTTCGACCTGGAAATGGCAAAAAAGGCGCGAAAACATGGATTTGTCTCTCCTGCCGCGCACACACTTCCGATAGCGTGCAAAGGCCTAAAAAACACAAGCAGCCCGTGAGTTATTATGGGAGAGACTGTTTTCATCAAGTTTGAAGCCATAGTTTTGGCGCGCCAGCCGTTTCTTTCATTTTGGGGCCTATGTGTTTTTCGACCTTGAAATCGCAAAAAAGGCGCGAAAACATGGATTTGTCTCTCCTGCCGCGCACACACTTCCGATAGCGTGCAAAGGCCTAAAAAACACAAGCAGCCCGTGAGTTATTATGGGAGAGACTGTTTTCATCAAGTTTGAAGCCATAGTTTTGGCGCGCCAGCCGTTTCTTTCATTTTGGGGCCTATGTGTTTTTCGACCTTGAAATCGCAAAAAAGTCGCGAAAACATTGATTTGTCTCTCCTGCCGCGCACACACTTCCGATATCTTGCGAAGGCCTAAAAAACACAAGCAGCCCTTGAGTTATTGTGGGAGAGACTGTTTTCATCAAGTTTGAAGCCATAGTTTTGGCGCGGCAGCCGTTTCTTTCATTTTGGGGCCTTTGTGTTTTTCGACCTGGAAATGGCAAAAAAGGCGCGAAAACATGGATTTGTCTCTCCTGCCGCGCACACACTTCCGATAGCTTGCGAAGGCCTAAAAAACACAAGCGGCCCTTGAGTTATTGTCTGAGAGACTGTTTTCATCAAGTTTGAAGCCTCAGTTTTGGCTGGACAGCCGTTTCTTTATTTTTGGGGCCTTTGTGTTTTTCGACCTGGAAATGGCAAAAAAGGCGCGAAAACATGGATTTGTCTCTCCTGCCGCGCACATACTTCCGATAGCGTGCAAAGGCCTAAAAAACACAAGCAGCCCGTGAGTTATTATGGGAGAGACTGTTTTCATCAAGTTTGAAGACATAGTTTTGGCGCGCCAGCCGTTTCTTTCATTTTGGGGCCTATGTGTTTTTCGACCTTGAAATCGCAAAAAAGTCGCGAAAACATTGATTTGTCTCTCCTGCCGCGCACACACTTCCGATATCTTGCGAAGGCCTAAAAAACACAAGCAGCCCTTGAGTTATTGTGGGAGAGACTGTTTTCATCAAGTTTGAAGCCTCAGTTTTGGCTGGACAGCCGTTTCTTTATTTTTGGGGCCTTTGTGTTTTTCGACCTGGAAATGGCAAAAAAGGCGCGAAAACATGGATTTGTCTCTCCTGCCGCGCACACACTTCCGATAGCGTGCAAAGGCCTAAAAAACACAAGCAGCCCGTGAGTTATTATGGGAGAGACTGTTTTCATCAAGTTTGAAGCCATAGTTTTGGCGCGGCAGCCGTTTCTTTCATTTTGGGGCCTATGTGTTTTTCGACCTTGAAATCGCAAAAAATGCGCGAAAACATGGATTTGTCTCTCCTGCCGCGCACACACTTCCGATAGCGTGCAAAGGCCTAAAAAACACAAGCAGCCCGTGAGTTATTATGGGAGAGACTTTTTTCATCAAGTTTGAAGCCATAGTTTTGGCGCGCCAGCCGTTTCTTTCATTTTGGGGCCTATGTGTTTTTCGACCTTGAAATCGCAAAAAAGTCGCGAAAACATTGATTTGTCTCTCCTGCCGCGCACACACTTCCGATATCTTGCGAAGGCCTAAAAAACACAAGCAGCCCTTGAGTAATTGTGGGAGAGACTGTTTTTATCAAGTTTGAAGCCTCAGTTTTGGCTGGACAGCCGTTTCTTTATTTTTGGGGCCTTTGTGTTTTTCGACCTGGAAATGGCAAAAAAGGCGCGAAAACATGGATTTGTCTCTCCTGCCGCGCACACACTTCCGATATCTTGCGAAGGCCTAAAAAACACAAGCGGCCCTTGAGTTATTGTGGGAGAGACTGTTTTCATCAAGTTTGAAGCCTCAGTTTTGGCTGGACAGCCGTTTCTTTATTTTTGGGGCCTTTGTGTTTTTCGACCTGGAAATGGCAAAAAAGGCGCGAAAACATGGATTTGTCTCTCCTGCCGCGCACACACTTCCGATAGCGTGCAAAGGCCTAAAAAACACAAGCAGCCCGTGAGTTATTATGGGAGAGACTGTTTTCATCAAGTTTGAAGCCATAGTTTTGGCGCGCCAGCCGTTTCTTTCATTTTGGGGCCTATGTGTTTTTCGACCTTGAAATCGCAAAAAAGGCGCGAAAACATGGATTTGTCTCTCCTGCCGCGCACACACTTCCGATAGCTTGCGAAGGCCTAAAAAACACAAGCGGCCCTTGAGTTATTGTCAGAGACTGTTTTCATCAAGTTTGAAGCCTCAGTTTTGGCTGGACAGCCGTTTCTTTATTTTTGGGGCCTTTGTGTTTTTCGACCTGGAAATGGCAAAAAAGGCGCGAAAACATGGATTTGTCTCTCCTGCCGCGCACACACTTCCGATAGCGTGCAAAGGCCTAAAAAACACAAGCAGCCCGTGAGTTATTATGGGAGAGACTGTTTTCATCAAGTTTGAAGCCATAGTTTTGGCGTGGCAGCCGTTTCTTTCATTTTGGGGCCTATGTGTTTTTCGACCTTGAAATCGCAAAAAAGGCGCGAAAACATGGATTTGTCTCTCCTGCCGCGCACACACTTCCGATAGCGTGCAAAGGCCTAAAAAACACAAGCAGCCCGTGAGTTATTATGGGAGAGACTGTTTTCATCAAGTTTGAAGCCATAGTTTTGGCGCGCCAGCTGTTTCTTTCATTTTGGGGCCTATGTGTTTTTCGACCTTGAAATCGCAAAAAAGTCGCGACAACATTGATTTGTCTCTCCTGCCGCGCACACACTTCCGATATCTTGCGAAGGCCTAAAAAACACAAGCAGCCCTTGAGTTATTGTGGGAGAGACTGTTTTCATCAAGTTTGAAGCCTCAGTTTTGGCTGGACAGCCGATTCTTTATTTTTGGGGCCTTTGTGTTTTTCGACCTGGAAATGGCAAAAAAGGCGCGAAAACATGGATTTGTCTCTCCTGCCGCGCACACACTTCCGATAGCGTGCAAAGGCCTAAAAAACACAAGCAGCCCGTGAGTTATTGTCTGAGAGACTGTTTTCATCAAGTTTGAAGCCTCAGTTTTGGCTGGACAGCCGTTTCTTTATTTTTGGGGCCTTTGTGTTTTTCGACCTGGAAATGGCAAAAAAGGCGCGAAAACATGGATTTGTCTCTCCTGCCGCGCACACACTTCCGATAGCGTGCAAAGGCCTAAAAAACACAAGCAGCCCGTGAGTTATTATGGGAGAGACTGTTTTCATCAAGTTTGAAGCCATAGTTTTGGCGCGGCAGCCGTTTCTTTCATTTTGGGGCCTATGTGTTTTTCGACCTTGAAATCGCAAAAAAGGCGCGAAAACATGGATTTGTCTCTCCTGCCGCGCACACACTTCCGATAGCGTGCAAAGGCCTAAAAAACACAAGCAGCCCGTGAGTTATTATGGGAGAGACTGTTTTCATCAAGTTTGAAGCCATAGTTTTGGCGCGCCAGCTGTTTCTTTCATTTTGGGGCCTATGTGTTTTTCGACCTTGAAATCGCAAAAAAGTCGCGACAACATTGATTTGTCTCTCCTGCCGCGCACACACTTCCGATATCTTGCGAAGGCCTAAAAAACACAAGCAGCCCTTGAGTTATTGTGGGAGAGACTGTTTTCATCAAGTTTGAAGCCTCAGTTTTGGCTGGACAGCCGATTCTTTATTTTTGGGGCCTTTGTGTTTTTCGACCTGGAAATGGCAAAAAAGTCGCGACAACATTGATTTGTCTCTCCTGCCGCGCACACACTTCCGATATCTTGCGAAGGCCTAAAAAACACAAGCAGCCCTTGAGTTATTGTGGGAGAGACTGTTTTCATCAAGTTTGAAGCCTCAGTTTTGGCTGGACAGCCGATTCTTTATTTTTGGGGCCTTTGTGTTTTTCGACCTGGAAATGGCAAAAAAGGCGCGAAAACATGGATTTGTCTCTCCTGCCGCGCACACACTTCCGATAGCGTGCAAAGGCCTAAAAAACACAAGCAGCCCGTGAGTTATTATGGGAGAGACTGTTTTCATCAAGTTTGAAGCCATAGTTTTGGCGCGGCAGCCGTTTCTTTCATTTTGGGGCCTATGTGTTTTTCTACCTTGAAATCGCAAAAAAGGCGCGAAAACATGGATTTGTCTCTCCTGCCGCGCACACACTTCCGATAGCGTGCAAAGGCCTAAAAAACACAAGCAGCCCGTGAGTTATTATGGGAGAGACTGTTTTCATCAAGTTTGAAGCCATAGTTTTGGCGCGCCAGCCGTTTCTTTCATTTTGGGGCCTATGTGTTTTTCGACCCTGAAATCGCAAAAAAGTCGCGAAAACATTGATTTGTCTCTCCTGCCGCGCACACACTTCCGATATCTTGCGAAGGCCTAAAAAACACAAGCAGCCCTTGAGTTATTGTGGGAGAGACTGTTTTCATCAAGTTTGAAGCCTCAGTTTTGGCTGGACAGCCGTTTCTTTATTTTTGGGGCCTTTGTGTTTTTCGACCTGGAAATGGCAAAAAAGGCGCGAAAACATGGATTTGTCTCTCCTGCCGCGCACACACTTCCGATAGCTTGCGAAGGTCTAAAAAACACAAGCGGCCCTTGAGTTATTGTCTGAGAGACTGTTTTCATCAAGTTTGAAGCCTCAGTTTTGGCTGGACAGCCGATTCTTTATTTTTGGGGCCTTTGTGTTTTTCGACCTGGAAATGGCAAAAAAGGCGCGAAAACATGGATTTGTCTCTCCTGCCGCGCACACACTTCCGATAGCGTGCAAAGGCCTAAAAAACACAAGCAGCCCGTGAGTTATTATGGGAGAGACTGTTTTCATCAAGTTTGAAGCCATAGTTTTGGCGCGGCAGCCGTTTCTTTCATTTTGGGGCCTATGTGTTTTTCTACCTTGAAATCGCAAAAAAGGCGCGAAAACATGGATTTGTCTCTCCTGCCGCGCACACACTTCCGATAGCGTGCAAAGGCCTAAAAAACACAAGCAGCCCGTGAGTTATTATGGGAGAGACTGTTTTCATCAAGTTTGAAGCCATAGTTTTGGCGCGCCAGCCGTTTCTTTCATTTTGGGGCCTATGTGTTTTTCGACCTTGAAATCGCAAAAAAGTCGCGAAAACATTGATTTGTCTCTCCTGCCGCGCACACACTTCCGATATCTTGCGAAGGCCTAAAAAACACAAGCAGCCCTTGAGTTATTGTGGGAGAGACTGTTTTCATCAAGTTTGAAGCCTCAGTTTTGGCTGGACAGCCGTTTCTTTATTTTTGGGGCCTTTGTGTTTTTCGACCTGGAAATGGCAAAAAAGGCGCGAAAACATGGATTTGTCTCTCCTGCCGCGCACACACTTCCGATAGCTTGCGAAGGCCTAAAAAACACAAGCGGCCCTTGAGTTATTGTCTGAGAGACTGTTTTCATCAAGTTTGAAACCTCAGTTTTGGCTGGACAGCCGTTTCTTTATTTTTGGGGCCTTTGTGTTTTTCGACCTGGAAATGGCAAAAAAGGCGCGAAAACATGGATTTGTCTCTCCTGCCGCGCACACACTTCCGATAGCGTGCAAAGGCCTAAAAAACACAAGCAGCCCGTGAGTTATTATGGGAGAGACTGTTTTCATCAAGTTTGAAGCCATAGTTTTGGCGCGCCAGCTGTTTCTTTCATTTTGGGGCCTATGTGTTTTTCGACCTTGAAATCGCAAAAAAGTCGCGACAACATTGATTTGTCTCTCCTGCCGCGCACACACTTCCGATATCTTGCGAAGGCCTAAAAAACACAAGCAGCCCTTGAGTTATTGTGGGAGAGACTGTTTTCATCAAGTTTGAAGCCTCAGTTTTGGCTGGACAGCCGATTCTTTATTTTTGGGGCCTTTGTGTTTTTCGACCTGGAAATGGCAAAAAAGGCGCGAAAACATGGATTTGTCTCTCCTGCCGCGCACACACTTCCGATAGCGTGCAAAGGCCTAAAAAACACAAGCAGCCCGTGAGTTATTATGGGAGAGACTGTTTTCATCAAGTTTGAAGCCATAGTTTTGGCGCGGCAGCCGTTTCTTTCATTTTGGGGCCTATGTGTTTTTCTACCTTGAAATCGCAAAAAAGGCGCGAAAACATGGATTTGTCTCTCCTGCCGCGCACACACTTCCGATAGCGTGCAAAGGCCTAAAAAACACAAGCAGCCCGTGAGTTATTATGGGAGAGACTGTTTTCATCAAGTTTGAAGCCATAGTTTTGGCGCGCCAGCCGTTTCTTTCATTTTGGGGCCTATGTGTTTTTCGACCTTGAAATCGCAAAAAAGTCGCGAAAACATTGATTTGTCTCTCCTGCCGCGCACACACTTCCGATATCTTGCGAAGGCCTAAAAAACACAAGCAGCCCTTGAGTTATTGTGGGAGAGACTGTTTTCATCAAGTTTGAAGCCTCAGTTTTGGCTGGACAGCCGTTTCTTTATTTTTGGGGCCTTTGTGTTTTTCGACCTGGAAATGGCAAAAAAGGCGCGAAAACATGGATTTGTCTCTCCTGCCGCGCACACACTTCCGATAGCTTGCGAAGGCCTAAAAAACACTAGCGACCCTTGAGTTATTGTCTGAGAGACTGTTTTCATCAAGTTTGAAGTCTCAGTTTTGGCTGGACAGCCGTTTCTTTATTTTTGGGGCCTTTGTGTTTTTCGACCTGGAAATGGCAAAAAAGGCGCGAAAACATGGATTTGTCTCTCCTGCCGCGCACACACTTCCGATAGCGTGCAAAGGCCTAAAAAACACAAGCAGCCCGTGAGTTATTATGGGAGAGACTGTTTTCATCAAGTTTGAAGCCATAGTTTTGGCGCGGCAGCCGTTTCTTTCATTTTGGGGCCTATGTGTTTTTCGACCTTGAAATCGCAAAAAAGGCGCGAAAACATGGATTTGTCTCTCCTGCCGCGCACACACTTCCGATAGCGTGCAAAGGCCTAAAAAACACAAGCAGCCCGTGAGTTATTATGGGAGAGACTGTTTTCATCAAGTTTGAAGCCATAGTTTTGGCGCGGCAGCCGTTTCTTTCATTTTGGGGCCTATGTGTTTTTCTACCTTGAAATCGCAAAAAAGGCGCGAAAACATGGATTTGTCTCTCCTGCCGCGCACACACTTCCGATAGCGTGCAAAGGCCTAAAAAACACAAGCAGCCCGTGAGTTATTATGGGAGAGACTGTTTTCATCAAGTTTGAAGCCATAGTTTTGGCGCGCCAGCCGTTTCTTTCATTTTGGGGCCTATGTGTTTTTCGACCTTGAAATCGCAAAAAAGTCGCGAAAACATTGATTTGTCTCTCCTGCCGCGCACACACTTCCGATATCTTGCGAAGGCCTAAAAAACACAAGCAGCCCTTGAGTTATTGTGGGAGAGACTGTTTTCATCAAGTTTGAAGCCTCAGTTTTGGCTGGACAGCCGTTTCTTTATTTTTGGGGCCTTTGTGTTTTTCGACCTGGAAATGGCAAAAAAGGCGCGAAAACATGGATTTGTCTCTCCTGCCGCGCACACACTTCCGATAGCTTGCGAAGGCCTAAAAAACACTAGCGACCCTTGAGTTATTGTCTGAGAGACTGTTTTCATCAAGTTTGAAGTCTCAGTTTTGGCTGGACAGCCGTTTCTTTATTTTTGGGGCCTTTGTGTTTTTCGACCTGGAAATGGCAAAAAAGGCGCGAAAACATGGATTTGTCTCTCCTGCCGCGCACACACTTCCGATAGCGTGCAAAGGCCTAAAAAACACAAGCAGCCCGTGAGTTATTATGGGAGAGACTGTTTTCATCAAGTTTGAAGCCATAGTTTTGGCGCGGCAGCCGTTTCTTTCATTTTGGGGCCTATGTGTTTTTCGACCTTGAAATCGCAAAAAAGGCGCGAAAACATGGATTTGTCTCTCCTGCCGCGCACACACTTCCGATAGCGTGCAAAGGCCTAAAAAACACAAGCAGCCCGTGAGTTATTATGGGAGAGACTGTTTTCATCAAGTTTGAAGCCATAGTTTTGGCGCGCCAGCCGTTTCTTTCATTTTGGGGCCTATGTGTTTTTCGACCTTGAAATCGCAAAAAAGTCGCGAAAACATTGATTTGTCTCTCCTGCCGCGCACACACTTCCGATATCTTGCGAAGGCCTAAAAAACACAAGCAGCCCTTGAGTTATTGTGGGAGAGACTGTTTTCATCAAGTTTGAAGCCTCAGTTTTGGCTGGACAGCCGTTTCTTTATTTTTGGGGCCTTTGTGTTTTTCGACCTGGAAATGGCAAAAAAGGCGCGAAAACATGGATTTGTCTCTCCTGCCGCGCACACACTTCCGATAGCGTGCAAAGGCCTAAAAAACACAAGCAGCCCGTGAGTTATTATGGGAGAGACTGTTTTCATCAAGTTTGAAGCCATAGTTTTGGCGCGCCAGCCGTTTCTTTCATTTTGGGGCCTATGTGTTTTTCGACCTTGAAATCGCAAAAAAGTCGCGAAAACATTGATTTGTCTCTCCTGCCGCGCACACACTTCCGATATCTTGCGAAGGCCTAAAAAAAAAAAGCAGCCCTTGAGTTATTGTGGGAGAGACTGTTTTCATCAAGTTTGAAGCCATAGTTTTGGCGCGGCAGCCGTTTCTTTCATTTTGGGGCCTTTGTGTTTTTCGACCTGGAAATGGCAAAAAAGGCGCGAAAACATGGATTTGTCTCTCCTGCCGCGCACACACTTCCGATAGCTTGCGAAGGCCTAAAAAACACAAGCAGCCCTTGAGTTATTGTGGGAGAGACTGTTTTCATCAAGTTTGAAGCCTCAGTTTTGGCTGGACAGCCGTTTCTTTATTTTTGGGGCCTTTGTGTTTTTCGACCTGGAAATGGCAAAAAAGGCGCGAAAACATGGATTTGTCTCTCCTGCCGCGCACACACTTCCGATAGCGTGCAAAGGCCTAAAAAACACAAGCAGCCCGTGAGTTATTATGGGAGAGACTGTTTTCATCAAGTTTGAAGCCATAGTTTTGGTGCGCCAGCCGTTTCTTTCATTTTGGGGCCTATGTGTTTTTCGACCTTGAAATCGCAAAAAAGTCGCGAAAACATTGATTTGTCTCTCCTGCCGCACACACACTTCCGATATCTTGCGAAGGCCTAAAAAAAAAAAGCAGCCCTTGAGTTATTGTGGGAGAGACTGTTTTCATCAAGTTTGAAGCCATAGTTTTGGCGCGGCAGCCGTTTCTTTCATTTTGGGGCCTTTGTGTTTTTCGACCTGGAAATGGCAAAAAAGGCGCGAAAACATGGATTTGTCTCTCCTGCCGCGCACACACTTCCGATAGCGTGCAAAGGCCTAAAAAACACAAGCAGCCCGTGAGTTATTATGGGAGAGACTGTTTTCATCAAGTTTGAAGCCATAGTTTTGGCGCGCCAGCCGTTTCTTTCATTTTGGGGCCTATGTGTTTTTCGACCTTGAAATCGCAATAAAGTCGCGAAAACATGGATTTGTCTCTCCTTCCACGCACACACTTCCGATAGCTTGCGAAGGCCTAAAAAACACAAGCGGCCCTTGAGTTATTGTCTGAGAGACTGTTTTCATCAAGTTTGAAGCCTCAGTTTTGGCTGGACAGCCGTTTCTTTATTTTTGGGGCCTTTGTGTTTTTCGACCTGGAAATGGCAAAAAAGGCGCGAAAACATGGATTTGTCTCTCCTGCCGCGCACACACTTCCGATAGCGTGCAAAGGCCTAAAAAACACAAGCAGCCCGTGAGTTATTATGGGAGAGACTGTTTTCATCAAGTTTGAAGCCATAGTTTTGGCGCGCCAGCCGTTTCTTTCATTTTGGGGCCTATGTGTTTTTCGACCTTGAAATCGCAAAAAAGTCGCGAAAACATTGATTTGTCTCTCCTGCCGCGCACACACTTCCGATATCTTGCGAAGGCCTAAAAAAAAAAAGCAGCCCTTGAGTTATTGTGGGAGAGACTGTTTTCATCAAGTTTGAAGCCATAGTTTTGGCGCGGCAGCCGTTTCTTTCATTTTGGGGCCTTTGTGTTTTTCGACCTGGAAATGGCAAAAAAGGCGCGAAAACATGGATTTGTCTCTCCTGCCGCGCACACACTTCCGATAGCTTGCGAAGGCCTAAAAAACACAAGCAGCCCTTGAGTTATTGTGGGAGAGACTGTTTTCATCAAGTTTGAAGCCTCAGTTTTGGCTGGACAGCCGTTTCTTTATTTTTGGGGCCTTTGTGTTTTTCGACCTGGAAATGGCAAAAAAGGCGCGAAAACATGGATTTGTCTCTCCTGCCGCGCACACACTTCCGATAGCGTGCAAAGGCCTAAAAAACACAAGCAGCCCGTGAGTTATTATGGGAGAGACTGTTTTCATCAAGTTTGAAGCCATAGTTTTGGTGCGCCAGCCGTTTCTTTCATTTTGGGGCCTATGTGTTTTTCGACCTTGAAATTGCAAAAAAGTCGCGAAAACATTGATTTGTCTCTCCTGCCGCACACACACTTCCGATATCTTGCGAAGGCCTAAAAAAAAAAAGCAGCCCTTGAGTTATTGTGGGAGAGACTGTTTTCATCAAGTTTGAAGCCATAGTTTTGGCGCGGCAGCCGTTTCTTTCATTTTGGGGCCTTTGTGTTTTTCGACCTGGAAATGGCAAAAAAGGCGCGAAAACATGGATTTGTCTCTCCTGCCGCGCACACACTTCCGATAGCGTGCAAAGGCCTAAAAAACACAAGCAGCCCGTGAGTTATTATGGGAGAGACTGTTTTCATCAAGTTTGAAGCCATAGTTTTGGCGCGCCAGCCGTTTCTTTCATTTTGGGGCCTATGTGTTTTTCGACCTTGAAATCGCAAAAAAGTCGCGAAAACATGGATTTGTCTCTCCTTCCACGCACACACTTCCGATAGCTTGCGAAGGCCTAAAAAACACAAGCGGCCCTTGAGTTATTGTCTGAGAGACTGTTTTCATCAAGTTTGAAGCCTCAGTTTTGGCTGGACAGCCGTTTCTTTATTTTTGGGGCCTTTGTGTTTTTCGACCTGGAAATGGCAAAAAAGGCGCGAAAACATGGATTTGTCTCTCCTGCCGCGCACACACTTCCGATAGCGTGCAAAGGCCTAAAAAACACAAGCAGCCCGTGAGTTATTATGGGAGAGACTGTTTTCATCAAGTTTGAAGCCATAGTTTTGGCGCGCCAGCCGTTTCTTTCATTTTGGGGCCTATGTGTTTTTCGACCTTGAAATCGCAAAAAAGGCGCGAAAACATGGATTTGTCTCTCCTGCCGCGCACACACTTCCGATATCTTGCGAAGGCCTAAAAAAAAAAAGCAGCCCTTGAGTTATTGTGGGAGAGACTGTTTTCATCAAGTTTGAAGCCATAGTTTTGGCGCGGCAGCCGTTTCTTTCATTTTGGGGCCTTTGTGTTTTTCGACCTGGAAATGGCAAAAAAGGCGCGAAAACATGGATTTGTCTCTCCTGCCGCGCACACACTTCCGATAGCTTGCGAAGGCCTAAAAAACACCAGCGGCCCTTGAGTTATTGTCTGAGAGACTGTTTTCATCAAGTTTGAAGCCTCAGTTTTGGCTGGACAGCCGTTTCTTTATTTTTGGGGCCTTTGTGTTTTTCGACCTGGAAATGGCAAAAAAGGCGCGAAAACATGGATTTGTCTCTCCTGCCGCGCACACACTTCCGATAGCGTGCAAAGGCCTAAAAAACACAAGCAGCCCGTGAGTTATTATGGGAGAGACTGTTTTCATCAAGTTTGAAGCCATAGTTTTGGCGCGGCAGCCGTTTCTTTCATTTTGGGGCCTATGTGTTTTTCTACCTTGAAATCGCAAAAAAGGCGCGAAAACATGGATTTGTCTCTCCTGCCGCGCACACACTTCCGATAGCGTGCAAAGGCCTAAAAAACACAAGCAGCCCGTGAGTTATTATGGGAGAGACTGTTTTCATCAAGTTTGAAGCCATAGTTTTGGCGCGCCAGCCGTTTCTTTCATTTTGGGGCCTATGTGTTTTTCGACCTTGAAATCGCAAAAAAGGCGCGAAAACATGGATTTGTCTCTCCTGCCGCGCACACACTTCCGATATCTTGCGAAGGCCTAAAAAAAAAAAGCAGCCCTTGAGTTATTGTGGGAGAGACTGTTTTCATCAAGTTTGAAGCCATAGTTTTGGCGCGGCAGCCGTTTCTTTCATTTTGGGGCCTTTGTGTTTTTCGACCTGGAAATGGCAAAAAAGGCGCGAAAACATGGATTTGTCTCTCCTGCCGCGCACACACTTCCGATAGCTTGCGAAGGCCTAAAAAACACCAGCGGCCCTTGAGTTATTGTCTGAGAGACTGTTTTCATCAAGTTTGAAGCCTCAGTTTTGGCTGGACAGCCGTTTCTTTATTTTTGGGGCCTTTGTGTTTTTCGACCTGGAAATGGCAAAAAAGGCGCGAAAACATGGATTTGTCTCTCCTGCCGCGCACACACTTCCGATAGCGTGCAAAGGCCTAAAAAACACAAGCAGCCCGTGAGTTATTATGGGAGAGACTGTTTTCATCAAGTTTGAAGCCATAGTTTTGGCGCGGCAGCCGTTTCTTTCATTTTGGGGCCTATGTGTTTTTCTACCTTGAAATCGCAAAAAAGGCGCGAAAACATGGATTTGTCTCTCCTGCCGCGCACACACTTCCGATAGCGTGCAAAGGCCTAAAAAACACAAGCAGCCCGTGAGTTATTATGGGAGAGACTGTTTTCATCAAGTTTGAAGCCATAGTGTTGGCGCGCCAGCCGTTTCTTTCATTTTGGGGCCTATGTGTTTTTCGACCTTGAAATCGCAAAAAAGTCGCGAAAACATTGATTTGTCTCTCCTGCCGCGCACACACTTCCGATATCTTGCGAAGGCCTAAAAAACACAAGCAGCCCTTGAGTTATTGTGGGAGAGACTGTTTTCATCAAGTTTGAAGCCTCAGTTTTGGCTGGACAGCCGTTTCTTTATTTTTGGGGCCTTTGTGTTTTTCGACCTGGAAATGGCAAAAAAGGCGCGAAAACATGGATTTGTCTCTCCTGCCGCGCACACACTTCCGATAGCTTGCGAAGGCCTAAAAAACACAAGCGGCCCTTGAGTTATTGTCTGAGAGACTGTTTTCATCAAGTTTGAAGCCTCAGTTTTGGCTGGACAGCCGTTTCTTTATTTTTGGGGCCTTTGTGTTTTTCGACCTGGAAATGGCAAAAAAGGCGCGAAAACATGGATTTGTCTCTCCTGCCGCGCACACACTTCCGATAGCGTGCAAAGGCCTAAAAAACACAAGCAGCCCGTGAGTTATTATGGGAGAGACTGTTTTCATCAAGTTTGAAGCCATAGTTTTGGCGCGGCAGCCGTTTCTTTCATTTTGGGGCCTATGTGTTTTTCGACCTTGAAATCGCAAAAAAGGCGCGAAAACATGGATTTGTCTCTCCTGCCGCGCACACACTTCCGATAGCGTGCAAAGGCCTAAAAAACACAAGCAGCCCGTGAGTTATTATGGGAGAGACTGTTTTCATCAAGTTTGAAGCCATAGTTTTGGCGCGCCAGCCGTTTCTTTCATTTTGGGGCCTATGTGTTTTTCGACCTTGAAATCGCGAAAAAGTCGCGAAAACATTGATTTGTCTCTCCTGCCGCGCACACACTTCCGATATCTTGCGAAGGCCTAAAAAACACAAGCAGCCCTTGAGTTATTGTGGGAGAGACTGTTTTCATCAAGTTTGAAGCCTCAGTTTTGGCTGGACAGCCGTTTCTTTATTTTTGGGGCCTTTGTGTTTTTCGACCTGGAAATGGCAAAAAAGGCGCGAAAACATGGATTTGTCTCTCCTGCCGCGCACACACTTCCGATAGCGTGCAAAGGCCTAAAAAACACAAGCAGCCCGTGAGTTATTATGGGAGAGACTGTTTTCATCAAGTTTGAAGCCATAGTTTTGGCGCGCCAGCCGTTTCTTTCATTTTGGGGCCTATGTGTTTTTCGACCTTGAAATCGCAAAAAAGTCGCGAAAACATTGATTTGTCTCTCCTGCCGCGCACACACTTCCGATATCTTGCGAAGGCCTAAAAAAAAAAAGCAGCCCTTGAGTTATTGTGGGAGAGACTGTTTTCATCAAGTTTGAAGCCATAGTTTTGGCGCGGCAGCCGTTTCTTTCATTTTGGGGCCTTTGTGTTTTTCGACCTGGAAATGGCAAAAAAGGCGCGAAAACATGGATTTGTCTCTCCTGCCGCGCACACACTTCCGATAGCTTGCGAAGGCCTAAAAAACACAAGCAGACCTTGAGTTATTGTGGGAGAGACTGTTTTCATCAAGTTTGAAGCCTCAGTTTTGGCTGGACAGCCGTTTCTTTATTTTTGGGGCCTTTGTGTTTTTCGACCTGGAAATGGCAAAAAAGGCGCGAAAACATGGATTTGTCTCTCCTGCCGCGCACACACTTCCGATAGCGTGCAAAGGCCTAAAAAACACAAGCAGCCCGTGAGTTATTATGGGAGAGACTGTTTTCATCAAGTTTGAAGCCATAGTTTTGGCGCGCCAGCCGTTTCTTTCATTTTGGGGCCTATGTGTTTTTCGACCTTGAAATCGCAAAAAAGGCGCGAAAACATGGATTTGTCTCTCCTGCCGCGCACACACTTCCGATATCTTGCGAAGGCCTAAAAAAAAAAAGCAGCCCTTGAGTTATTGTGGGAGAGACTGTTTTCATCAAGTTTGAAGCCATAGTTTTGGCGCGGCAGCCGTTTCTTTCATTTTGGGGCCTTTGTGTTTTTCGACCTGGAAATGGCAAAAAAGGCGCGAAAACATGGATTTGTCTCTCCTGCCGCGCACACACTTCCGATAGCTTGCGAAGGCCTAAAAAACACCAGCGGCCCTTGAGTTATTGTCTGAGAGACTGTTTTCATCAAGTTTGAAGCCTCAGTTTTGGCTGGACAGCCGTTTCTTTATTTTTGGGGCCTTTGTGTTTTTCGACCTGGAAATGGCAAAAAAGGCGCGAAAACATGGATTTGTCTCTCCTGCCGCGCACACACTTCCGATAGCGTGCAAAGGCCTAAAAAACACAAGCAGCCCGTGAGTTATTATGGGAGAGACTGTTTTCATCAAGTTTGAAGCCATAGTTTTGGCGCGGCAGCCGTTTCTTTCATTTTGGGGCCTATGTGTTTTTCGACTTTGAAATCGCAAAAAAGGCGCGAAAACAAGGATTTGTCTCTCCTGCCGCGCACACACTTCCGATAGCGTGCAAAGGCCTAAAAAACACAAGCAGCCCTTGAGTTATTGTGGGAGAGACTGTTTTCATCAAGTTTGAAGCCTCAGTTTTGGCTGGACAGCCGTTTCTTTATTTTTGGGGCCTTTGTGTTTTTCGACCTGGAAATGGCAAAAAAGGCGCGAAAACATGGATTTGTCTCTCCTGCCGCGCACACACTTCCGATAGCTTGCAAAGGCCTAAAAAACACAAGCAGCCCGTGAGTTATTATGGGAGAGACTGTTTTCATCAAGTTTGAAGCCTCAGTTTTGGCTGGACAGCCGTTTCTTTATTTTTGGGGCCTTTGTGTTTTTCGACCTGGAAATGGCAAAAAAGGCGCGAAAACATGGATTTGTCTCTCCTGCCGCGCACACACTTCGGAGAGCTTGCAAAGGCCTAATAACCACAAGCAGCCCCTACACCATTATGGGAGACACTGTTTTCATCAAGTTTGAAGCCTCAGTGTTGGCGCGGCAGCCTTTTCTTTCTCTTTCGGGATTGTGTTTTTCTCCACCTGAAAATGCCAAAGAAGGCATAAAAACATGGATTTGTCTCTCCTGCTGCGCACACATTTCGGAGAGCTTGCAAATGCCTAATAACCACAAGCAGCCCCTACTCCATTATGGGAGACACTGTTTTCATCAAGTTTGAAGCCTCAGTGTTGGCGCGGCAGCCTTTTCTTTCTCTTTCGGGATTGTGTTTTTCTCCACCTGAAAATGCCAAAGAAGGCATAAAAACATGGATTTGTCTCTCCTGCTGCGCACACACTTCGGAGAGCTTGCAAATGCCTAATAACCACAAGCAGCCCCTACTCCATTATGGGAGACACTGTTTTCATCAAGTTTGAAGCCTCAGTGTTGGCGCGGCAGCCTTTTCTTTCTCTTTCGGGATTGTGTTTTTCTCCACCTGAAAATGCCAAAGAAGGCATAAAAACATGGATTTGTCTCTCCTGCTGCGCACACACTTCGGAGAGCTTGCAAAGGCCTAATAACCACAAGCAGCCCCTACACCATTATGGGAGACACTGTTTTCATCAAGTTTGAAGCCTCAGTGTTGTCGCGGCAGCCTTTTCTTTCTCTTTCGGGATTGTGTTTTTCTCCACCTGAAAATGCCAAAGAAGGCATAAAAACATGGATTTGTCTCTCCTGCTGCGCACACACTTCGGAGAGCTTGCAAATGCCTAATAACCACAAGCAGCCCCTACTCCATTATGGGAGACACTGTTTTCATCAAGTTTGAAGCCTCAGTGTTGGCGCGGCAGCCTTTTCTTTCTCTTTCGGGATTGTGTTTTTCTCCACCTGAAAATGCCAAAGAAGGCATAAAAACATGGATTTGTCTCTCCTGCTGCGCACACACTTCGGAGAGCTTGCAAATGCCTAATAACCACAAGCAGCCCCTACTCCATTATGGGAGACACTGTTTTCATCAAGTTTGAAGCCTCAGTGTTGGCGCGGCAGCCTTTTCTTTCTCTTTCGGGATTGTGTTTTTCTCCACCTGAAAATGCCAAAGAAGGCATAAAAACATGGATTTGTCTCTCCTGCTGCGCACACACTTCGGAGAGCTTGCAAATGCCTAATAACCACAAGCAGCCCCTACTCCATTATGGGAGACACTGTTTTCATCAAGTTTGAAGCCTCAGTGTTGGCGCGGCAGCCTTTTCTTTCTCTTTCGGGATTGTGTTTTTCTCCACCTGAAAATGCCAAAGAAGGCATAAAAACATGGATTTGTCTCTCCTGCTGCGCACACACTTCGGAGAGCTTGCAAATGCCTAATAACCACAAGCAGCCCCTACTCCATTATGGGAGACACTGTTTTCATCAAGTTTGAAGCCTCAGTGTTGGCGCGGCAGCCTTTTCTTTCTCTTTCGGGATTGTGTTTTTCTCCACCTGAAAATGCCAAAGAAGGCATAAAAACATGGATTTGTCTCTCCTGCTGCGCACACACTTCGGAGAGCTTGCAAATGCCTAATAACCACAAGCAGCCCCTACTCCATTATGGGAGACACTGTTTTCATCAAGTTTGAATCCTCAGTGTTGGCGAGGCAGCCTTTTCTTTCTCTTTCGGGATTGTGTTTTTCTCCACCTGAAAATGCCAAAGAAGGCATAAAAACATGGATTTGTCTCTCCTGCTGCGCACACACTTCGGAGAGCTTGCAAAGGCCTAATAACCACAAGCAGCCCCTACACCATTATGGGAGACACTGTTTTCATCAAGTTTGAAGCCTCAGTGTTGGCGCGGCAGCCTTTTCTTTCTCTTTCGGGATTGTGTTTTTCTTCACCTGAAAATGCCAAAGAAGGCATAAAAACATGGATTTCTCTCTCCTGCTGCGCACACACTTCGGAGAGCTTGCAAAGGCCTAATAACCACAAGCAGCCCCTACACCATTATGGGAGACACTGTTTTCATCAAGTTTGAAGCCTCAGTGTTGGCGCGGCAGCCTTTTCTTTCTCTTTCGGGATTGTGTTTTTCTCCACCTGAAAATGCCAAAGAAGGCATAAAAACATGGATTTGTCTCTCCTGCCGCGCACACACTTCCGATAGCTTGCGAAGGCCTAAAAAACACAAGCAGCCCGTGAGTTATTATGGGAGAGACTGTTTTCATCAAGTTTGAAGCCATAGTTTTGGCGCGGCAGCCGTTTCTTTCATTTTGGGGCCTATGTGTTTTTCGACCTTGAAATCGCAAAAAAGGCGCGAAAACATGGATTTGTCTCTCCTGCCGCGCACACACTTCCGATAGCGTGCAAAGGCCTAAAAAACACAAGCAGCCCGTGAGTTATTATGGGAGAGACTGTTTTCATCAAGTTTGAAGCCATAGTTTTGGCGCGCCAGCCGTTTCTTTCATTTTGGGGCCTATGTGTTTTTCGACCTTGAAATCGCAAAAAAGGCGCAAAAACATTGATTTGTCTCTCCTGCCGCGCACACACTTCCGATAACTTGCAAAGGCCTAAAAAACACAAGCAGCCCGTGAGTTATTATGGGAGAGACTGTTTTCATCAAGTTTGAAGCCATAGTTTTGGCGCGCCAGCCGTTTCTTTCATTTTGGGGCCTATGTGTTTTTCGACCTTGAAATCGCAAAAAAGGGGGGAAAACATGGATTTGTCTCTCCTGCCGCGCACACACTTCCGATAGCTTGCAAAGGCCTAAAAAACACAAGCAGGCCGTGAGTTATTATGGGAGAGACTGTTTTCATCAAGTTTGAAGCCATAGTTTTGGTGCGCCACCCGTTTCTTTCATTTTGGGGCCTATGTGTTTTTCGACCTTGAAATCGCAAAAAAGGCGCGAAAACATGGATTTGTCTCTCCTGCCGCGCACACATTTCCGATAGCTTGCAAAGGCCTAAAAAACACAAGCAGCCAGTGAGTTATTATGGGAGAGACTGTTTTCATCAAGTTTGAAGCCATAGTTTTGGCACGGCAGCCGTTTCTTTCATTTTGGGGCCTATGTGTTTTTCGACCTTGAAATCGCAAAAAAGGCGCGAAAACATGGATTTGTCTCTCCTGCCGCGCACACACTTCCGATAGCTTGCAAAGGCCTAAAAAACACAAGCGGCCCGTGAGTTATTATGGGAGAGACTGTTTTCATCAAGTTTGAAGCCATAGTTTTGGCGCGCCAGCCGTTTCTTTCATTTTTGGGCCTATGTGTTTTTCGACCTTGAAATCGCAAAAAAGGCGCGAAAACATGGATTTGTCTCTCCTGCCGCGCACACACTTCCGATAGCTTGCAAAGGCCTAAAAAACACAAGCAGCCCGTGAGTTATTATGGGAGAGACTGTTTTCATCAAGTTTGAAGCCATAGTTTTGGCGCGGCAGCCGTTTCTTTATTTTTGGGTTCTGTGTGTTTTTCGACCTGGAAATGGCAAAAAAGGCGCGAAAACATGGATTTGTCTCTCCTGCCGCGCACACACTTCCGATAGCTTGCGAAGGCCTAAAAAACACAAGCGGCCCTTGAGTTATTGTGGGAGAGACTGTTTTCATCAAGTTTGAAGCCTCAGTTTTGGCTGGACAGCCGTTTCTTTATTTTTGGGTTCTGTGTGTTTTTCGACCTGGAAATGGCAAAAAAGGCGCGAAAACATAGATTTGTCTCTCCTGCCGCGCACACACTTCCGATAGCTTGCAAAGGCCTAAAAAACACAAGCAGCCCGTGAGTTATTATGGGAAAGACTGTTTTCATCAAGTTTGAAGCCATAGTTTTGGCGCGGCAGCCGTTTCTTTCATTTTGGGGCCTATGTGTTTTTCGACCTTGAAATCGCAAAAAAGCGCGAAAACATGGATTTGTCTCTCCTGCCGCGCACACACTTCCGATAGCTTGCGAAGGCCTAAAAAACACAAGCGGCCATTGAGTTATTGTGGGAGAGACTGTTTTCATCAAGTTTGAAGCCTCAGTTTTGGCTGGACAGCCGTTTCTTTATTTTTGGGGTCTGTGTGTTTTTCGACCTGGAAATCACAAAAAAGGCGCGAAAACATGGATTTGTCTCTCCTGCCGCGCACACACTTCCGATAGCTTGCAAAGGCCTAAAAAACACAAGCAGCCCGTGAGTTATTATGGGAGAGACTGTTTTCATCAAGTTTGAAGCCATAGTTTTGGCGCGGCAGCCGTTTCTTTCATTTTGGGGCCTATGTGTTTTTCGACCTTGAAATCGCAAAAAATGCGCGAAAACATGGATTTGTCTCTACTGCCGCGCACACACTTCCGATAGCTTGCAAAGGCCTAAAAAACACAAGCGGCCCTTGAGTTATTGTGGGAGAGACTGTTTTCATCAAGTTTGAAGCCTCAGTTTTGGCTGGACAGCCGTTTCTTTATTTTTGGGGTCTGTGTGTTTTTCGACCTGGAAATGGCAAAACAGGCGCGAAAACATAGATTTGTCTCTCCTGCTGTGCACACACTTCCGATAGCTTGCGAAGGCCTAAAAAACACAATCAGCCCGTGAGGGTTGTGGTCAGGGTCGGGGTCGGGGTTGGGGTTAGGGAAAGGGATAGGGTCGGGGTCGGGTTGATGGTTATGGTTAGGGTTGTGGTCAGGGTCGGGGTCGGGGTTGGGGTTAGGGAAAGGGATAGGGTCGGGGTCGGGTTGATGGTTATGGTTAGGGTTGTGGTCAGGGTCGGGGGCGGGGTTGGGGTTAGGGAAAGGGATAGGGTCGGGGTCGGGTTGATGGTTATGGTTAGGGTTGTGGTCAGGGTCGGGGTCGGGGTTGGGGTTAGGGAAAGGGATAGGGTCGGGGTCGGGTTGATGGTTATGGTTAGGGTTGTGGTCAGGGTCGGGGTCGGGGTTGGGGTTAGGGAAAGGGATAGGGTCGGGGTCGGGTTGATGGTTATGGTTAGGGTTGTGGTCAGGGTCGGGGTCGGGGTTGGGGTTAGGGAAAGGGATAGGGTCGGGGTCGGGTTGATGGTTATGGTTAGGGTTGTGGTCAGGGTCGGGGTCGGGGTTGGGGTTAGGGAAAGGGATATGGTCGGGGTCGGGTTGATGGTTATGGTTAGGGTTGTGGTCAGGGTCGGGGTCGGGGTTGGGGTTAGGGAAAGGGATAGGGTCGGGGTCGGGTTGATGGTTATGGTTAGGGTTGTGGTCAGGGTCGGGGTCGGGGTTGGGGTTAGGGAAAGGGATAGGGTCGGGGTCGGGTTGATGGTTATGGTTAGGGTTGTGGTCAGGGTCGGGGTTGGGGTTAGGGAAAGGGATAGGGTCGGGGTCGGGTTGATGGTTATGGTTAGGGTTGTGGTCAGGGTCGGGGTCGGGGTTGGGGTTAGGGAAAGGGATAGGGTCGGGGTCGGGTTGATGGTTATGGTTAGGGTTGTGGTCAGGGTCGGGGTCGGGGTTGGGGTTAGGGAAAGGGATAGGGTCGGGGTCGGGTTGATGGTTATGGTTAGGGTTGTGGTCAGGGTCGGGGTTGGGGTTAGGGAAAGGGATAGGGTCGGTGTCGGGTTGATGGTTATGGTTAGGGTTGTGGTCAGGGTCGGGGTCGGGGTTGGGGTTAGGGAAAGGGATAGGGTCGGGGTCGGGTTGATGGTTATGGTTAGGGTTGTGGTCAGGGTCGGGGTCGGGGTTGGGGTTAGGGAAAGGGATAGGGTCGGGGTCGGGTTGATGGTTATGGTTAGGGTTGTGGTCAGGGTCGGGGTCGGGGTTGGGGTTAGGGAAAGGGATAGGGTCGGGGTCGGGTTGATGGTTATGGTTAGGGTTGTGGTCAGGGTCGGGGTCGGGGTTGGGGTTAGGGAAAGGGATAGGGTCGGGGTCGGGTTGATGGTTATGGTTAGGGTTGTGGTCAGGGTCGGGGTCGGGGTTGGGGTTAGGGAAAGGGATAGGGTCGGGGTCGGGTTGATGGTTATGGTTAGGGTTGTGGTCAGGGTCGGGGTCGGGGTTGGGGTTAGGGAAAGGGATAGGGTCGGGGTCGGGTTGATGGTTATGGTTAGGGTTGTGGTCAGGGTCGGGGTCGGGGTTGGGGTTAGGGAAAGGGATAGGGTCGGGGTCGGGTTGATGGTTATGGTTAGGGTTGTGGTCAGGGTCGGGGTTGGGGTTAGTGAAAGGGATAGGGTCGGGGTCGGGTTTATGGTTATGGTTAGGGTTGTGGTCAGGGTCGGGGTCGGGGTTGGGGTTAGGGAAAGGGATAGGGTCGGGGTCGGGTTGATGGTTATGGTTAGGGTTGTGGTCAGGGTCGGGGTCGGGGTTGGGGTTAGGGAAAGGGATAGGGTCGGGGTCGGGTTGATGGTTATGGTTAGGGTTGTGGTCAGGGTCGGGGTCGGGGTTGGGGTTAGGGAAAGGGATAGGGTCGGGGTCGGGTTGATGGTTATGGTTAGGGTTGTGGTCAGGGTCGGGGTCGGGGTTGGGGTTAGGGAAAGGGATAGGGTCGGGGTCGGGTTGATGGTTATGGTTAGGGTTGTGGTCAGGGTCGGGGTCGGGGTTGGGGTTAGGGAAAGGGATAGGGTCGGGGTCGGGTTGATGGTTATGGTTAGGGTTGTGGTCAGGGTCGGGGTTGGGGTTAGGGAAAGGGATAGGGTCGGGGTCGAGTTGATGGTTATGGTTAGGGTTGTGGTCAGGGTCGGGGTCGGGGTTGGGGTTAGGGAAAGGGATAGGGTCGGGGTCGGGTTGATGGTTGTGGTCAGGGTCGGGGTCGGGGTTGGGGTTAGGGAAAGGGATAGGGTCGGGGTCGGGTTGATGGTTGTGGTCAAGGTCGGGGTCGGGGTTGGGGTTAGGGAAAGGGATAGGGTCGGGGTCGGGTTGATGGTTATGGTTAGGGTTGTGGTCAGGGTCGGGGTCGGGGTTGGGGTTAGGGAAAGGGATAGGGTCGGGGTCGGGTTGATGGTTGTGGTCAGGGTCGGGGTCGGGGTTGGGGTTAGGGAAAGGGATAGGGTCGGGGTCGGGTTGATGGTTGTGGTCAAGGTCGGGGTCGGGGTTGGGGTTAGGGAAAGGGATAGGGTCGGGGTCGGGTTGATGGTTATGGTTAGGGTTGTGGTCAGGGTCGGGGTCGGGGTTGGGGTTAGGGAAAGGGATAGGGTCGGGGTCGGGTTGATGGTTATGGTTAGGGTTGTGGTCAGGGTCGGGGTCGGGGTTGGGGTTAGGGAAAGGGATAGGGTCGGGGTCGGGTTGATGGTTATGGTTAGGGTTGTGGTCAGGGTCGGGGTCGGGGTTGGGGTTAGGGAAAGGGATAGGGTCGGGGTCGGGTTGATGGTTATGGTTAGGGTTAGGGTTAGGGTTAGGGAAAGGGATAGGGTCGGGGTCGGGTTGATGGTTATGGTTAGGGTTGTGGTCAGGGTCGGGGTCGGGGTTGGGGTTAGGGAAAGGGATAGGGTCGGGGTCGGGTTGATGGTTATGGTTAGGGTTGTGGTCAGGGTCGGGGGCGGGGTTGGGGTTAGGGAAAGGGATAGGGTCGGGGTCGGGTTGATGGTTATGGTTAGGGTTGTGGTCAGGGTCGGGGGCGGGGTTGGGGTTAGGGAAAGGGATAGGGTCGGGGTCGGGTTGATGGTTATGGTTAGGGTTGTGGTCAGGGTCGGGGTCGGGGTTGGGGTTAGGGAAAGGGATAGGGTCGGGGTCGGGTTGATGGTTATGGTTAGGGTTGTGGTCAGGGTCGGGGTCGGGGTTGGGGTTAGGGAAAGGGATAGGGTCGGGGTCGGGTTGATGGTTATGGTTAGGGTTGTGGTCAGGGTCGGGGTCGGGGTTGGGGTTAGGGAAAGGGATAGGGTCGGGGTCGGGTTGATGGTTATGGTTAGGGTTGTGGTCAGGGTCGGGGGCGGGGTTGGGGTTAGGGAAAGGGATAGGGTCGGGGTCGGGTTGATGGTTATGGTTAGGGTTGTGGTCAGGGTCGGGGTCGGGGTTGGGGTTAGGGAAAGGGATAGGGTCGGGGTCGGGTTGATGGTTATGGTTAGGGTTGTGGTCAGGGTCGGGGTCGGGGTTGGGGTTAGGGAAAGGGATAGGGTCGGGGTCGGGTTGATGGTTATGGTTAGGGTTGTGGTCAGGGTCGGGGTCGGGGTTGGGGTTAGGGAAAGGGATAGGGTCGGGGTCGGGTTGATGGTTATGGTTAGGGTTGTGGTCAGGGTCGGGTTCGGGGTTGGGGTTAGGGAAAGGGATAGGGTCGGGGTCGGGTTGATGGTTATGGTTAGGGTTGTGGTCAGGGTCGGGGTTGGGGTTAGGGAAAGGGATAGGGTCGGGGTCGGGTTGATGGTTATGGTTAGGGTTGTGGTCAGGGTCGGGGTCGGGGTTGGGGTTAGGGAAAGGGATAGGGTCGGGGTCGGGTTGATGGTTATGGTTAGGGTTGTGGTCAGGGTCGGGGTCGGGGTTGGGGTTAGGGAAAGGGATAGGGTCGGGGTCGGGTTGATGGTTATGGTTAGGGTTGTGGTCAGGGTCGGGGTCGGGGTTGGGGTTAGGGAAAGGGATAGGGTCGGGGTCGGGTTGATGGTTATGGTTAGGGTTGTGGTCAGGGTCGGGGTCGGGGTTGGGGTTAGGGAAAGGGATAGGGTCGGGGTCGGGTTGATGGTTATGGTTCGGGTTGTGGTCAGGGTCGGGGTCGGGGTTGGGGTTAGGGAAAGGGATAGGGTCGGGGTCGGGTTGATGGTTATGGTTAGGGTTGTGGTCAGGGTCGGGGTCGGGGTTGGGGTTAGGGAAAGGGTTAGGGTCGGGGTCGGGTTGATGGTTATGGTTAGGGTTGTGGTCAGGGTCGGGGTCGGGGTTGGGGTTAGGGAAAGGGATAGGGTCGGGGTCGGGTTGATGGTTATGGTTAGGGTTGTGGTCAGGGTCGGGGTCGGGGTTGGGGTTAGGGAAAGGGATAGGGTCGGGGTCGGGTTGATGGTTATGGTTAGGGTTGTGGTCAGGGTCGGGGTCGGGGTTGGGGTTAGGGAAAGGGATAGGGTCGGGGTCGGGTTGATGGTTATGGTTAGGGTTGTGGTCAGGGTCGGGGTCGGGGTTGGGGTTAGGGAAAGGGATAGGGTCGGGGTCGGGTTGATGGTTATGGTTAGGGTTGTGGTCAGGGTCGGGGTCGGGGTTGGGGTTAGGGAAAGGGTTAGGGTCGGGGTCGGGTTGATGGTTATGGTTAGGGTTGTGGTCAGGGTCGGGGGCGGGGTTGGGGTTAGGGAAAGGGATAGGGTCGGGGTCGGGTTGATGGTTATGGTTAGGGTTGTGGTCAGGGTCGGGGGCGGGGTTGGGGTTAGGGAAAGGGATAGGGTCGGGGTCGGGTTGATGGTTATGGTTAGGGTTGTGGTCAGGGTCGGGGTCGGGGTTGGGGTTAGGGAAAGGGATAGGGTCGGGGTCGGGTTGATGGTTATGGTTAGGGTTGTGGTCAGGGTCGGGGTCGGGGTTGGGGTTAGGGAAAGGGATAGGGTCGGGGTCGGGTTGATGGTTATGGTTAGGGTTGTGGTCAGGGTCGGGGTCGGGGTTGGGGTTAGGGAAAGGGATAGGGTCGGGGTCGGGTTGATGGTTATGGTTAGGGTTGTGGTCAGGGTCGGGGGCGGGGTTGGGGTTAGGGAAAGGGATAGGGTCGGGGTCGGGTTGATGGTTATGGTTAGGGTTGTGGTCAGGGTCGGGGGCGGGGTTGGGGTTAGGGAAAGGGATAGGGTCGGGGTCGGGTTGATGGTTATGGTTAGAGTTGTGGTCAGGGTCGGGGTCGGGGTTGGGGTTAGGGAAAGGGATAGGGTCGGGGTCGGGTTGATGGTTATGGTTAGGGTTGTGGTCAGGGTCGGGGTCGGGGTTGGGGTTAGGGAAAGGGATAGGGTCGGGGTCGGGTTGATGGTTATGGTTAGGGTTGTGGTCAGGGTCGGGGTCGGGGTTGGGGTTAGGGAAAGGGATAGGGTCGGGGTCGGGTTGATGGTTATGGTTAGGGTTGTGGTCAGGGTCGGGGTCCGGGTTGGGGTTAGGGAAAGGGATAGGGTCGTGGTCGGGTTGATGTTTATGGTTAGGGTTGTGGTCAGGGTCGGGGTTGGGGTTAGGGAAAGGGATAGGGTCGGGGTCGGGTTGATGGTTATGGTTAGGGTTGTGGTCAGGGTCGGGGTTGGGGTTAGGGAAAGGGAAAGGGTCGGGGTCGGGTGGCCTATCCCTTTCCCTAACCCCAACCCCGACCCCGACCCTGACCACAACCCTAACCATAACCATCAACCCGACCCCGACGATATCCCTTTCCCTAACCCCAACCCCGACCCCGACCCTGACCACAACCCTAACCATAACCATCAACCCGACCCCGACCCTATCCCTTTCCCTAACCCCAACCCCGACCCCGACCCTGACCACAACCCTAACCATAACCATCAACCCGACCCCGACCCTATCCCTTTCCCTAACCCCAACCCCGACCCCGACCCTGACCACAACCCTAACCATAACCATCAACCCGACCCCGACCCTATCCCTTTCCCTAACCCCAACCCCGACCCCGACCTTGACCACAACCATCAACCCGACCCCGACCCTATCCCTTTCCCTAACCCCGACCCCGACCCTGACCACAACCCTAACCATAACCATCAACCCGACCCCGACCCTATCCCTTTCCCTAACCCCAACCCCGACCCTGACCACAACCCTAACCATAACCATCAACCCGACCCCGACCCTATCCCTTTCCCTAACCCCAACCCCGACCCCGACCCTGACCACAACCCTAACCATAACCATCAACCCGACCCCGACCCTATCCCTTTCCCTAACCCCAACCCCGACCCCGACCCTGACCACAACCCTAACCATAACCATCAACCCGACCCCGACCCTATCCCTTTCCCTAACCCCAACCCCGACCCCGACCCTGACCACAACCCTAACCATAACCATCAACCCGACCCCGACCCTATCCCTTTCCCTAACCCCAACCCCGACCCCGACCCTGACCACAACCCTAACCATAACCATCAACCCGACCCCGACCCTATCCCTTTCCCTAACCCCAACCCCGACCCCGACCCTGACCACAACCCTAACCATAACCATCAACCCGACCCCGACCCTATCCCTTTCCCTAACCCCAACCCCGACCCTGACCACAACCCTAACCATAACCATCAACCCGACCCCGACCCTATCCCTTTCCCTAACCCCAACCCCGACCCCGACCCTGACCACAACCCTAACCATAACCATCAACCCGACCCCGACCCTATCCCTTTCCCTAACCCCAACCCCGACCCCGACCCTGACCACAACCCTAACCATAACCATCAACCCGACCCCGACCCTATCCCTTTCCCTAACCCCAACCCCGACCCCGACCCTGACCACAACCCTAACCATAACCATCAACCCGACCCCGACCCTATCCCTTTCCCTAACCCCAACCCCGACCCCGACCCTGACCACAACCCTAACCATAACCATCAACCCGACCCCGACCCTATCCCTTTCCCTAACCCCAACCCCGACCCCGACCCTGACCACAACCCTAACCATAACCATCAACCCGACCCCGACCCTATCCCTTTCCCTAACCCCAACCCCGACCCCGACCCTGACCAAAACCCTAACCATAACCATCAACCCGACCCCGACCCTATCCCTTTCCCTAACCCCAACCCCGACCCCGACCCTGACCACAACCCTAACCATAACCATCAACCCGACCCCGACCCTATCCCTTTCCCTAACCCCAACCCCGACCCCGACCCTGACCACAACCCTAACCATAACCATAAACCCGACCCCGACCCTATCCCTTTCACTAACCCCAACCCCGACCCTGACCACAACCCTAACCATAACCATCAACCCGACCCCGACCCTATCCCTTTCCCTAACCCCAACCCCGACCCCGACCCTGACCACAACCCTAACCATAACCATCAACCCGACCCCGACCCTATCCCTTTCCCTAACCCCAACCCCGACCCCGACCCTGACCACAACCCTAACCATAACCATCAACCCGACCCCGACCCTATCCCTTTCCCTAACCCCAACCCCGACCCCGACCCTGACCACAACCCTAACCATAACCATCAACCCGACCCCGACCCTATCCCTTTCCCTAACCCCAACCCCGACCCCGACCCTGACCACAACCCTAACCATAACCATCAACCCGACCCCGACCCTATCCCTTTCCCTAACCCCAACCCCGACCCCGACCCTGACCACAACCCTAACCATAACCATCAACCCGACCCCGACCCTATCCCTTTCCCTAACCCCAACCCCGACCCCGACCCTGACCACAACCCTAACCATAACCATCAACCCGACCCCGACCCTATCCCTTTCCCTAACCCCAACCCCGACCCCGACCCTGACCACAACCCTAACCATAACCATCAACCCGACCCCGACCCTATCCCTTTCCCTAACCCCAACCCCGACCCCGACCCTGACCACAACCCTAACCATAACCATCAACCCGACCCCGACCCTATCCCTTTCCCTAACCCCAACCCCGACCCCGACCCTGACCACAACCCTAACCATAACCATCAACCCGACCCCGACCCTATCCCTTTCCCTAACCCCAACCCCGACCCCGACCCTGACCACAACCCTAACCATAACCATCAACCCGACCCCGACCCTATCCCTTTCCCTAACCCCAACCCCGACCCCGACCCTGACCACAACCCTAACCATAACCATAAACCCGACCCCGACCATATCCCTTTCCCTAACCCCAACCCCGACCCTGACCACAACCCTAACCATAACCATCAACCCGACCCCGACCCTATCCCTTTCCCTAACCCCAACCCCGACCCCGGCCCTGACCACAACCCTAACCATAACCATCAACCCGACCCCGACCCTATCCCTTTCCCTAACCCCAACCCCGACCCCGACCCTGACCACAACCCTAACCATAACCATCAACCCGACCCCGACCCTATCCCTTTCCCTAACCCCAACCCCGACCCCGACCCTGACCACAACCCTAACCATAACCATCAACCCGACCCCGACCCTATCCCTTTCCCTAACCCCAACCCCGACCCCGACCCTGACCACAACCCTAACCATAACCATCAACCCGACCCCGACCCTATCCCTTTCCCTAACCCCAACCCCGACCCCGACCCTGACCACAACCCTAACCATAACCATCAACCCGACCCCGACCCTATCCCTTTCCCTAACCCCAACCCCGACCCTGACCACAACCCTAACCATAACCATCAACCCGACCCCGACCCTATCCCTTTCCCTAACCCCAACCCCGACCCCGACCCTGACCACAACCCTAACCATAACCATCAACCCGACCCCGACCCTATCCCTTTCCCTAACCCCAACCCCGACCCCGACCCTGACCACAACCCTAACCATAACCATCAACCCGACCCCGACCCTATCCCTTTCCCTAACCCCAACCCCGACCCCGACCCTGACCACAACCCTAACCATAACCATCAACCCGACCCCGACCCTATCCCTTTCCCTAACCCCAACCCCGACCCCGACCCTGACCACAACCCTAACCATAACCATCAACCCGACCCCGACCCTATCCCTTTCCCTAACCCCAACCCCGACCCCGACCCTGACCACAACCCTAACCATAACCATCAACCCGACCCCGACCCTATCCCTTTCCCTAACCCCAACCCCGACCCCGACCCTGACCACAACCCTAACCATAACCATCAACCCGACCCCGACCCTATCCCTTTCCCTAACCCCAACCCCGACCCCGACCCTGACCACAACCCTAACCATAACCATCAACCCGACCCCGACCCTATCCCTTTCCCTAACCCCAACCCCGACCCCGACCCTGACCACAACCCTAACCATAACCATCAACCCGACCCCGACCCTATCCCTTTCCCTAACCCCAACCCCGACCCCGACCCTGACCACAACCCTAACCATAACCATCAACCCGACCCCGACCCTATCCCTTTCCCTAACCCCAACCCCGACCCCGACCCTGACCACAACCCTAACCATAACCATCAAGCCGACCCCGACCCTATCCCTTTCCCTAACCCCAACCCCGACCCCGACCCTGACCACAACCCTAACCATAACCATCAACCCGACCCCGACCCTATCCCTTTCCCTAACCCCAACCCCGACCCCGACCCTGACCACAACCCTAACCATAACCATCAACCCGACCCCGACCCTATCCCTTTCCCTAACCCCAACCCCGACCCCGACCCTGACCACAACCCTAACCATAACCATCAACCCGACCCCGACCCTATCCCTTTCCCTAACCCCAACCCCGACCCCGACCCTGACCACAACCCTAACCATAACCATCAACCCGACCCCGACCCTATCCCTTTCCCTAACCCCAACCCCGACCCCGACCCTGACCACAACCTTAACCATAACCATCAACCCGACCCCGACCCTATCCCTTTCCCTAACCCCAACCCCGACCCCGACCCTGACCACAACCCTAACCATAACCATCAACCCGACCCCGACACTATCCCTTTCCCTAACCCCAACCCCGACCCCGACCCTGACCACAACCCTAACCATAACCATCAACCCGACCCCGACCCTATCCCTTTCCCTAACCCCAACCCCGACCCCGACCCTGACCACAACCCTAACCATAACCATCAACCCGACCCCGACCCTATCCCTTTCCCTAACCCCAACCCCGACCCCGACCCGGACCACAACCCTAACCATAACCATCAACCCGACCCCGACCCCGACCCTATCCCTTTCCCTAACCCCAACCCCGACCCCGACCCTGACCACAACCCTAACCATAACCATCAACCCGACCCCGACCCGATCCCTTTCCCTAACCCCAACCCCGACCCCGACCCTGACCACAACCCTAACCATAACCATCAACCCGACCCCGACCCTATCCCTTTCCCTAACCCCAACCCCGACCCCGACCCTGACCACAACCCTAACCATAACCATCAATCCGACCCCGACCCTATCCCTTTCCCTAACCCCAACCCCGACCCCGACCCTGACCACAACCCTAACCATAACCATCAACCCGACCCCGACCCTATCCCTTTCCCTAACCCCAACCCCGACCCCGACCCTGACCACAACCCTAACCATAACCATCAACCCGACCCCGACCCTATCCCTTTCCCTAACCCCAACCCCGACCCCGACCCTGACCACAACCCTAACCATAACCATAAACCCGACCCCGACCCTATCCCTTTCCCTAACCCCAACCCCGACCCTGACCACAACCCTAACCATAACCATCAACCCGACCCCGACCCTATCCCTTTCCCTAACCCCAACCCCGACCCCGACCCTGACCACAACCCTAACCATAACCATCAACCCGACCCCGACCCTATCCCTTTCCCTAACCCCAACTCCGACCCCGACCCTGACCACAACCCTAACCATAACCATCAACCCGACCCCGACCCTATCCCTTTCCCTAACCCCAACCCCGACCCCGACCCTGACCACAACCCTAACCATAACCATCAACCCGACCCCGACCCTATCCCTTTCCCTAACCCCAACCCCGACCCCGACCCTGACCACAACCCTAACCATAACCATCAACCCGACCCCGACCCTATCCCTTTCCCTAACCCCAACCCCGACCCCGACCCTGACCACAACCCTAACCATAACCATCAACCCGACCCCGACCCTATCCCTTTCCCTAACCCCAACCCCGACCCCGACCCTGACCACAACCCTAACCATAACCATCAACCCGACCCCGACCCTATCCCTTTCCCTAACCCCAACCCCGACCCTGACCACAACCCTAACCATAACCATCAACCCGACCCCGACCCTATCCCTTTCCCTAACCCCAACCCCGACCCCGACCCTGACCACAACCCTAACCATAACCATCAACCCGACCCCGACCCTATCCCTTTCCCTAACCCCAACCCCGACCCCGACCCTGACCACAACCCTAACCATAACCATCAACCCGACCCCGACCCTATCCCTTTCCCTAACCCCAACCCCGACCCCGACCCTGACCACAACCCTAACCATAACCATCAACCCGACCCCGACCCTATCCCTTTCCCTAACCCCAACCCCGACCCCGACCCTGACCACAACCCTAACCATAACCATCAACCCGACCCCGACCCTATCCCTTTCCCTAACCCCAACCCCGACCCCGACCCTGACCACAACCCTAACCATAACCATCAACCCGACACCGACCCTATCCCTTTCCCTAACCCCAACCCCGACCCTGACCACAACCCTAACCATAACCATCAACCCGACCCCGACCCTATCCCTTTCCCTAACCCCAACCCCGACCCCGACCCTGACCACAACCATAACCATAACCATCAACCCGACCCCGACCCTATCCCTTTCCCTAACCCCAACCCCGACCCCGACCCTGACCACAACCCTAACCATAACCATCAACCAGACCCCGACCCTATCCCTTTCCCTAACCCCAACCCCGACCCCGACCCTGACCACAACCCTAACCATAACCATCAACCCGACCCCGACCCTATCCCTTTCCCTAACCCCAACCCCGACCCCGACACTGACCACAACCCTAACCATAACCTTCAACCCGACCCCGACCCTATCCCTTTCCCTAACCCCAACCCCGACCCCGACCCTGACCACAACCCTAACCATAACCATCAACCCGACCCCGACCCTATCCCTTTCCCTAACCCCAACCCCGACCCCGACCCTGACCACAACCCTAACCATAACCATCAACCCGACCCCGACCCTATCCCTTTCCCTAACCCCAACCCCGACCCCGACCCTGACCACAACCCTAACCATAACCATCAACCCGACCCCGACCCTATCCCTTTCCCTAACCCCAACCCCGACCCCGACCCTGACCACAACCCTAACCATAACCATCAACCCGACCCCGACCCTATCCCTTTCCCTAACCCCAACCCCGACCCCGACCCTGACCACAACCCTAACCATAACCATCAACCCGACCCCGACCCTATCCCTTTCCCTAACCCCAACCCCGACCCCGACCCTGACCACAACCCTAACCATAACCATCAACCCGACCCCGACCCTATCCCTTTCCCTAACCCCAACCCCGACCCCGACCCTGACCACAACCCTAACCATAACCATCAACCCGACCCCGACCCTATCCCTTTCCCTAACCCCAACCCCGACCCCGACCCTGACCACAACCCTAACCATAACCATCAACCCGACCCCGACCCTATCCCTTTCCCTAACCCCAACCCCGACCCCGACCCTGACCACAACCCTAACCATAACCATCAACCCGACCCCGACCCTATCCCTTTCCCTAACCCCAACCCCGACCCCGACCCTGACCACAACCCTAACCATAACCATCAACCCGACCCCGACCCTATCCCTTTCCCTAACCCCAACCCCGACCCCGACCCTGACCACAACCCTAACCATAACCATCAACCCGACCCCGACCCTATCCCTTTCCCTAACCCCAACCCCGACCCCGACCCTGACCACAACCCTAACCATAACCATCAACCCGACCCCGACCCTATCCCTTTCCCTAACCCCAACCCCGACCCCGACCCTGACCACAACCCTAACCATAACCATCAACCCGACCCCGACCCTATCCCTTTCCCTAACCCCAACCCCGACCCCGACCCTGACCACAACCCTAACCATAACCATCAACCCGACCCCGACCCTATCCCTTTCCCTAACCCCAACCCCGACCCCGACCCTGACCACAACCCTAACCATAACCATCAACCCGACCCCGACCCTATCCCTTTCCCTAACCCCAACCCCGACCCCGACCCTGACCACAACCCTAACCATAACCATCAACCCGACCCCGACCCTATCCCTTTCCCTAACCCCAACCCCGACCCCGACCCTGACCACAACCCTAACCATAACCATCAACCCGACCCCGACCCTATCCCTTTCCCTAACCCCAACCCCGACCCTGACCACAACCCTAACCATAACCATCAACCCGACCCCGACCCTATCCCTTTCCCTAACCCCAACCCCGACCCTGACCACAACCCTAACCATAACCATCAACCCGACCCCGACCCTATCCCTTTCCCTAACCCCAACCCCGACCCTGACCACAACCCTAACCATAACCATCAACCCGACCCCGACCCTATCCCTTTCCCTAACCCCAACCCCGACCCCGACCCTGACCACAACCCTAACCATAACCATCAACCCGACCCCGACCCTATCCCTTTCCCTAACCCCAACCCCGACCCCGACCCTGACCACAACCCTAACCATAACCATCAACCCGACCCCGACCCTATCCCTTTCCCTAACCCCAACCCCGACCCCGACCCTGACCACAACCCTAACCATAACCATCAACCCGACCCCGACCCTATCCCTTTCCCTAACCCCAACCCCGACCCCGACCCTGACCACAACCCTAACCATAACCATCAACCCGACCCCGACCCTATCCCTTTCCCTAACCCCAACCCCGACCCCGACCCTGACCACAACCCTAACCATAACCATCAACCCGACCCCGACCCTATCCCTTTCCCTAACCCCAACCCCGACCCCGACCCTGACCACAACCCTAACCATAACCATCAACCCGACCCCGACCCTATCCCTTTCCCTAACCCCAACCCCGACCCCGACCCTGACCACAACCCTAACCATAACCATCAACCCGACCCCGACCCTATCCCTTTCCCTAACCCCAACCCCGACCCCGACCCTGACCACAACCCTAACCATAACCATCAACCCGACCCCGACCCTATCCCTTTCCCTAACCCCAACCCCGACCCCGACCCTGACCACAACCCTAACCATAACCATCAACCCGACCCCGACCCTATCCCTTTCCCTAACCCCGACCCTGACCACAACCCTAACCATAACCATCAACCCGACCCCGACCCTATCCCTTTCCCTAACCCCAACCCCGACCCTGACCACAACCCTAACCATAACCATCAACCCGACCCCGACCCTATCCCTTTCCCTAACCCCAACCCCGACCCTGACCACAACCCTAACCATAACCATCAACCCGACCCCGACCCTATCCCTTTCCCTAACCCCAACCCCGACCCCGACCCTGACCACAACCCTAACCATAACCATCAACCCGACCCCGACCCTATCCCTTTCCCTAACCCCAACCCCGACCCCGACCCTGACCACAACCCTAACCATAACCATCAACCCGACCCCGACCCTATCCCTTTCCCTAACCCCAACCCCGACCCCGACCCTGACCACAACCCTAACCATAACCATCAACCCGACCCCGACCCTATCCCTTTCCCTAACCCCAACCCCGACCCTGACCACAACCCTAACCATAACCATCAACCCGACCCCGACCCTATCCCTTTCCCTAACCCCAACCCCGACCCTGACCACAACCCTAACCATAACCATCAACCCGACCCCGACCCTATCCCTTTCCCTAACCCCAACCCCGACCCTGACCACAACCCTAACCATAACCATCAACCCGACCCCGACCCTATCCCTTTCCCTAACCCCAACCCCGACCCTGACCACAACCCTAACCATAACCATCAACCCGACCCCGACCCTATCCCTTTCCCTAACCCCAACCCCGACCCCGACCCTGACCACAACCCTAACCATAACCATCAACCCGACCCCGACCCTATCCCTTTCCCTAACCCCAACCCCGACCCCGACCCTGACCACAACCCTAACCATAACCATCAACCCGACCCCGACCCTATCCCTTTCCCTAACCCCAACCCCGACCCCGACCCTGACCACAACCCTAACCATAACCATAAACCCAACCCCGACCCTATCCCTTTCACTAACCCCAACCCCGACCCTGACCACAACCCTAACCATAACCATCAACCCGACCCCGACCCTATCCCTTTCCCTAACCCCAACCCCGACCCCGACCCTGACCACAACCCTAACCATAACCATCAACCCGACCCCGACCCTATCCCTTTCCCTAACCCCAACCCCGACCCCGACCCTGACCACAACCCTAACCATAACCATCAACCCGACCCCGACCCTATCCCTTTCCCTAACCCCAACCCCGACCCCGACCCTGACCACAACCCTAACCATAACCATCAACCCGACCCCGACCCTATCCCTTTCCCTAACCCCAACCCCGACCCCGACCCTGACCACAACCCTAACCATAACCATCAACCCGACCCCGACCCTATCCCTTTCCCTAACCCCAACCCCGACCCCGACCCTGACCACAACCCTAACCATAACCATCAACCCGACCCCGACCCTATCCCTTTCCCTAACCCCAACCCCGACCCCGACCCTGACCACAACCCTAACCATAACCATCAACCCGACCCCGACCCTATCCCTTTCCCTAACCCCAACCCCGACCCCGACCCTGACCACAACCCTAACCATAACCATCAACCCGACCCCGACCCTATCCCTTTCCCTAACCCCAACCCCGACCCCGACCCTGACCACAACCCTAACCATAACCATCAACCCGACCCCGACCCTATCCCTTTCCCTAACCCCAACCCCGACCCCGACCCTGACCACAACCCTAACCATAACCATCAACCCGACCCCGACCCTATCCCTTTCCCTAACCCCAACCCCGACCCCGACCCTGACCACAACCCTAACCATAACCATCAACCCGACCCCGACCCTATCCCTTTCCCTAACCCCAACCCCGACCCCGACCCTGACCACAACCCTAACCATAACCATCAACCCGACCCCGACCCTATCCCTTTCCCTAACCCCAACCCCGACCCTGACCACAACCCTAACCATAACCATCAACCCGACCCCGACCCTATCCCTTTCCCTAACCCCAACCCCGACCCCGACCCTGACCACAACCCTAACCATAACCATCAACCCGACCCCGACCCTATCCCTTTCCCTAACCCCAACCCCGACCCCGACCCTGACCACAACCCTAACCATAACCATCAACCCGACCCCGACCCTATCCCTTTCCCTAACCCCAACCCCGACCCCGACCCTGACCACAACCCTAACCATAACCATCAACCCGACCCCGACCCTATCCCTTTCCCTAACTCCAACCCCGACCCTGACCACAACCCTAACCATAACCATCAACCCGACCCCGACCCTATCCCTTTCCCTAACCCCAACCGCGACCCTGACCACAACCCTAACCCTAACCGGAAATGGCAAAACAGGCGCGAAAACATAGATTTGTCTCTCCTGCTGCGCACACACTTCCGATAGCTTGCGAAGGCCTAAAAAACACAATCAGCCCGTGAGTTAATATGGGAGAGACTGTTTTCATCAAGTTTGAAGCCATAGTTTTGGCGCGGCAGCCGTTTCTTTCATTTTGGGGCCTATGTGTTTTTCGACCTTGAAATCGCAAAAAAGGTGCGAAAACATGGATTTGTCTCTCCTGCCGCGCACACACTTCCGATATCTTGCGAAGGCCTAAAAAACACAAGCAGCCCTTGAGTTATTGTGGGAGAGACTGTTTTCATCAAGTTTGAAGTCATAGTTTTGGCGCAGCAGCCGTTTCTTTCATTTCGGGGCCTTTGTGTTTTTCGACCTGGAAATGGCAAAAAAGGCGCGAAAACATGGATTTGTCTCTCCTGCCGCGCACACACTTCCGATAGCTTGCGAAGGCCTAAAAAACACAAGCGGCCCTTGAGTTATTGTCTGAGAGACTGTTTTCATCAAGTTTGAAGCCTCAGTTTTGGTTGGACAGCCGTTTCTTTATTTTTGGGGCCTTTGTGTTTTTCGACCTGGAAATGGCAAAAAAGGCGCGAAAACATGGATTTGTCTCTCCTGCCGCGCACACACTTCCGATAGCGTGCAAAGGCCTAAAAAACACAAGCAGCCCGTGAGTTATTAGGGGAGAGACTGTTTTCATCAAGTTTGAAGCCATAGTTTTGGCGCGGCAGCCGTTTCTTTCATTTTGGGGCCTATGTGTTTTTCGACCTTGAAATCGCAAAAAAGGCGCGAAAACATGGATTTGTCTCTCCTGCCGCGCACACACTTCCGATAGCTTGCGAAGGCCTAAAAAACACAAGCGGCCCTTGAGTTATTGTCTGAGAGACTGTTTTCATCAAGTTTGAAGCCTCAGTTTTGGCTGGACAGCCGTTTCTTTATTTTTGGGGTCTGTGTGTTTTTCGACCTGGAAATGGCAAAACAGGCGCGAAAACATAGATTTGTCTCTCCTGCTGCGCACACACTTCCGATAGCTTGCAAAGGCCTAAAAAACACAAGCAGCCTGTGAGTTATTATGGGAGAGACTGTTTTCATCAAGTTTGAAGCCATAGTTTTGGCGCGGCAGCCGTTTCTTTCATTTTGGGGCCTATGTGTTTTTCGACCTTGAAATCGCAAAAAATGCGCGAAAACATGGATTTGTTTCTCCTGCCGCGCACACACTTCCGATAGCTTGCGAAGGCCTAAAAAACACAAGCGGCCCTTGAGTTATTGTGGGAGAGACTGTTTTCATCAAGTTTGAAGCCTCAGTTTTGGCTGGACAGCCGTTTCTTTATTTTTGGGGTCTGTGTGTTTTTCGACCTGGAAATCGCAAAAAAGGCGCGAAAACATGGATTTGTCTCTCCTGCCGCGCACACACTTCCGATAGCTTGCAAAGGCCTAAAAAACACAAGCAGTCCGTGAGTTATTATGGGAGAGACTGTTTTCATCAAGTTTGAAGCCATAGTTTTGGCGCGCCAGCCGTTTCTTTCATTTTGGGGCCTATGTGTTTTTCGACCTTGAAATCGCAAAAAAGGCGCGAAAACATGGATTTGTCTCTCCTGCCGCGCACACACTTCCGATAGCTTGCAAAGGCCTAAAAAACACAAGCAGCCCGTGAGTTATTATGGGAGAGACTGTTTTCATCAAGTTTGAAGCAATAGTTTTGTCGCGCCAGCCGTTTCTTTCATTTTGGGGCCTATGTGTTTTTCGACCTTGAAATCGCAAAAAAGGCGCGAAAACATGGATTTGTCTCTCCTGCCGCGCACACACTTCCGATAGCTTGCAAAGGCCTAAAAAACACAAGCGGCCCTTAGGTTATTGTGGGAGAGACTGTTTTCATCAAGTTTGAAGCCTCAGTTTTGGCTGGACAGCCGTTTCTTTATTTTTGGGGTCTGTGTGTTTTTCGACCTGGAAATGGCAAAACAGGCGCGAAAACATAGATTTGTCTCTCCTGCTGCGCACACACTTCCGATAGCTTGCAAAGGCCTAAAAAACACAAGCAGCCCGTGAGTTATTATGGGAGAGACTGTTTTCATCAAGTTTGAAGCCATAGTTTTGTCGCGCCAGCCGTTTCTTTCATTTTGGGGCCTATGTGTTTTTCGACCTTGAAATCGCAAAAAAGGCGCGAAAACATGGATTTGTCTCTCCTGCCGCGCACACACTTCCGATAGCTTGCAAAGGCCTAAAAAACACAAGCGGCCCTTGAGTTATTGTGGGAGAGACTGTTTTCATCAAGTTTGAAGCCTCAGTTTTGGCTGGACAGCCGTTTCTTTATTTTTGGGGTCTGTGTGTTTTTCGACCTGGAAATGGCAAAACAGGCGCGAAAACATAGATTTGTCTCTCCTGCTGCGCACACACTTCCGATAGCTTGCAAAGGCCTAAAAAACACAAGCAGCCTGTGAGTTATTATGGGAGAGACTGTTTTCATCAAGTTTGAAGCCATAGTTTTGGCGCGGCAGCCGTTTCTTTCATTTTGGGGCCTATGTGTTTTTCGACCTTGAAATCGCAAAAAATGCGCGAAAACATGGATTTGTCTCTCCTGCCGCGCACACACTTCCGATAGCTTGCGAAGGCCTAAAAAACACAAGCGGCCCTTGAGTTATTGTGGGAGAGACTGTTTTCATCAAGTTTGAAGCCTCAGTTTTGGCTGGACAGCCGTTTCTTTATTTTTGGGGTCTGTGTGTTTTTCGACCTGGAAATCGCAAAAAAGGCGCGAAAACATGGATTTGTCTCTCCTGCCGCGCACACACTTCCGATAGCTTGCAAAGGCCTAAAAAACACAAGCAGTCCGTGAGTTATTATGGGAGAGACTGTTTTCATCAAGTTTGAAGCCATAGTTTTGGCGTGCCAGCCGTTTCTTTCATTTTGGGGCCTATGTGTTTTTCGACCTTGAAATCGCAAAAAAGGCGCGAAAACATGGATTTGTCTCTCCTGCCGCGCACACACTTCCGATTGCTTGCGAAGGCCTAAAAAACACAATCAGCCCGTGAGTTAATATGGGAGAGACTGTTTTCATCAAGTTTGAAGCCATAGTTTTGGCGCGGCAGCCGTTTCTTTCATTTTGGGGCCTATGTGTTTTTCGACCTTGAAATCGCAAAAAAGGCGCGAAAACATGGATTTGTATCTCCTGCCGCGCACACACTTCCGATAGCTTGCAAAGGCCTAAAAAACACAAGCAGCCCGTGAGTTATTATGGGAGAGACTGTTTTCATCAAGTTTGAAGCCATAGTTTTGGCGCGGCAGCCGTTTCTTTCATTTTGGGGCCTATGTGTTTTTCGACCTTGAAATCGCAAAAAATGCGCGAAAACATGGATTTGTCTCTCCTGCCGCGCACACACTTCCGATAGCTTGCGAAGGCCTAAAAAACACAAGCGGCCCTTGAGTTATTGTGGGAGAGACTGTTTTCATCAAGTTTGAAGCCTCAGTTTTGGCTGGACAGCCGTTTCTTTATTTTTGGGGTCTGTGTGTTTTTCGACCTGGAAATGGCAAAACAGGCGCGAAAACATAGATTTGTCTCTCCTGCTGCGCACACACTTCCGATAGCTTGCGAAGGCCTAAAAAACACAATCAGCCCGTGAGTTAATATGGGAGAGACTGTTTTCATCAAGTTTGAAGCCATAGTTTTGGCGCGCCAGCCGTTTCTTTCATTTTGGGGCCTATGTGTTTTTCGACCTTGAAATCGCAAAAAAGGCGCGAAAACATGGATTTGTCTCTCCTGCCGCGCACACACTTCCGATAGCTTGCAAAGGCCTAAAAAACACAAGCAGCCCGTGAGTTATTATGGGAGAGACTGTTTTCATCAAGTTTGAAGCCATAGTTTTGGCGCGGCAGCCGTTTCTTTCATTTTGGGGCCTATGTGTTTTTCGACCTTGAAATCGCAAAAAAGGCGCGAAAACATGGATTTGTCTCTACTGCCGCGCACACACTTCCGATAGCTTGCGAAGGCCTAAAAAACACAAGCGGCCCTTGAGTTATTTTGGGAGAGACTGTTTTCATCAAGTTTGAAGCCTCAGTTTTGGCTGGACAGCCGTTTCTTTATTTTTGGGGTCTGTGTGTTTTTCGACCTGGAAATCGCAAAAAAGGCGCGAAAACATGGATTTGTCTCTCCTGCCGCGCACACACTTCCGATAGCTTGCAAAGGCCTAAAAAACACAAGCAGTCCGTGAGTTATTATGGGAGAGACTGTTTTCATCAAGTTTGAAGCCATAGTTTTGGCGCGCCAGCCGTTTCTTTCATTTTGGGGCTTATGTGTTTTTCGACCTTGAAATCGCAAAAAAGGCGCGAAAACATGGATTTGTCTCTCCTGCCGCGCACACACTTCCGATTGCTTGCGAAGGCCTAAAAAACACAATCAGCCCGTGAGTTAATATGGGAGAGACTGTTTTCATCAAGTTTGAAGCCATAGTTTTGGCGCGGCAGCCGTTTCTTTCATTTTGGGGCCTATGTGTTTTTCGACCTTGAAATCGCAAAAAGGGCGCGAAAACATGGATTTGTATCTCCTGCCGCGCACACACTTCCGATAGCTTGCAAAGGCCTAAAAAACACAAGCAGCCCGTGAGTTATTATGGGAGAGACTGTTTTCATCAAGTTTGAAGCCATAGTTTTGGCGCGGCAGCCGTTTCTTTCATTTTGGGGCCTATGTGTTTTTCGACCTTGAAATCGCAAAAAATGCGCGAAAACATGGATTTGTCTCTCCTGCCGCGCACACACTTCCGATAGCTTGCGAAGGCCTAAAAAACACAAGCGGCCCTTGAGTTATTGTGGGAGAGACTGTTTTCATCAAGTTTGAAGCCTCAGTTTTGGCTGGACAGCCGTTTCTTTATTTTTGGGGTCTGTGTGTTTTTCGACCTGGAAATGGCAAAAAAGGCGCGAAAACATAGATTTGTCTCTCCTGCTGCGCACACACTTCTGATAGCTTGCGAAGGCCTAAAAAACACAATCAGCCCGTGAGTTAATATGGGAGAGACTGTTTTCATCAAGTTTGAAGCCATAGTTTTGGCGCGGCAGCCGTTTCTTTCATTTTGGGGCCTATGTGTTTTTCGACCTTGAAATCGCAAAAAATGCGCGAAAACATGGATTTGTCTCTCCTGCCGCGCACACACTTCCGATAGCTTGCGAAGGCCTAAAAAACACAAGCGTCACTTGAGTTATTGTGGGAGAGACTGTTTTCATCAAGTTTGAAGCCTCAGTTTTGGCTGGACAGCCGTTTCTTTATTTTTGGGGTCTGTGTGTTTTTCGACCTGGAAATGGCAAAACAGGCGCGAAAACATAGATTTGTCTCTCCTGCTGCGCACACACTTCCGATTGCTTGCGAAGGCCTAAAAAACACAATCAGCCCGTGAGTTAATATGGGAGAGACTGTTTTCATCAAGTTTGAAGCCATAGTTTTGGCGCGGCAGCCGTTTCTTTCATTTTGGGGCCTATGTGTTTTTCGACCTTGAAATCGCAAAAAAGGCGCGAAAACATGGATTTGTATCTCCTGCCGCGCACACACTTCCGATAGCTTGCAAAGGCCTAAAAAACACAAGCAGCCCGTGAGTTATTATGGGAGAGACTGTTTTCATCAAGTTTGAAGCCATAGTTTTGGCGCGGCAGCCGTTTCTTTCATTTTGGGGCCTATGTGTTTTTCGACCTTGAAATCGCAAAAAATGCGCGAAAACATGGATTTGTCTCTCCTGCCGCGCACACACTTCCGATAGCTTGCGAAGGCCTAAAAAACACAAGCGGCCCTTGAGTTATTGTGGGAGAGACTGTTTTCATCAAGTTTGAAGCCTCAGTTTTGGCTGGACAGCCGTTTCTTTATTTTTGGGGTCTGTGTGTTTTTCGACCTGGAAATGGCAAAACAGGCGCGAAAACATAGATTTGTCTCTCCTGCTGCGCACACACTTCCGATAGCTTGCGAAGGCCTAAAAAACACAATCAGCCCGTGAGTTAATATGGGAGAGACTGTTTTCATCAAGTTTGAAGCCATAGTTTTGGCGCGCCAGCCGTTTCTTTCATTTTGGGGCCTATGTGTTTTTCGACCTTGAAATCGCAAAAAAGGCGCGAAAACATGGATTTGTCTCTCCTGCCGCGCACACACTTCCGATAGCTTGCAAAGGCCTAAAAAACACAAGCAGCCCGTGAGTTATTATGGGAGAGACTGTTTTCATCAAGTTTGAAGCCATAGTTTTGGCGCGGCAGCCGTTTCTTTCATTTTGGGGCCTATGTGTTTTTCGACCTTGAAATCGCAAAAAAGGCGCGAAAACATGGATTTGTCTCTACTGCCGCGCACACACTTCCGATAGCTTGCGAAGGCCTAAAAAACACAAGCGGCCCTTGAGTTATTTTGGGAGAGACTGTTTTCATCAAGTTTGAAGCCTCAGTTTTGGCTGGACAGCCGTTTCTTTATTTTTGGGGTCTGTGTGTTTTTCGACCTGGAAATCGCAAAAAAGGCGCGAAAACATGGATTTGTCTCTCCTGCCGCGCACACACTTCCGATAGCTTGCAAAGGCCTAAAAAACACAAGCAGTCCGTGAGTTATTATGGGAGAGACTGTTTTCATCAAGTTTGAAGCCATAGTTTTGGCGCGCCAGCCGTTTCTTTCATTTTGGGGCTTATGTGTTTTTCGACCTTGAAATCGCAAAAAAGGCGCGAAAACATGGATTTGTCTCTCCTGCCGCGCACACACTTCCGATTGCTTGCGAAGGCCTAAAAAACACAATCAGCCCGTGAGTTAATATGGGAGAGACTGTTTTCATCAAGTTTGAAGCCATAGTTTTGGCGCGGCAGCCGTTTCTTTCATTTTGGGGCCTATGTGTTTTTCGACCTTGAAATCGCAAAAAGGGCGCGAAAACATGGATTTGTATCTCCTGCCGCGCACACACTTCCGATAGCTTGCAAAGGCCTAAAAAACACAAGCAGCCCGTGAGTTATTATGGGAGAGACTGTTTTCATCAAGTTTGAAGCCATAGTTTTGGCGCGGCAGCCGTTTCTTTCATTTTGGGGCCTATGTGTTTTTCGACCTTGAAATCGCAAAAAATGCGCGAAAACATGGATTTGTCTCTCCTGCCGCGCACACACTTCCGATAGCTTGCGAAGGCCTAAAAAACACAAGCGGCCCTTGAGTTATTGTGGGAGAGACTGTTTTCATCAAGTTTGAAGCCTCAGTTTTGGCTGGACAGCCGTTTCTTTATTTTTGGGGTCTGTGTGTTTTTCGACCTGGAAATGGCAAAAAAGGCGCGAAAACATAGATTTGTCTCTCCTGCTGCGCACACACTTCTGATAGCTTGCGAAGGCCTAAAAAACACAATCAGCCCGTGAGTTAATATGGGAGAGACTGTTTTCATCAAGTTTGAAGCCATAGTTTTGGCGCGGCAGCCGTTTCTTTCATTTTGGGGCCTATGTGTTTTTCGACCTTGAAATCGCAAAAAATGCGCGAAAACATGGATTTGTCTCTCCTGCCGCGCACACACTTCCGATAGCTTGCGAAGGCCTAAAAAACACAAGCGTCACTTGAGTTATTGTGGGAGAGACTGTTTTCATCAAGTTTGAAGCCTCAGTTTTGGCTGGACAGCCGTTTCTTTATTTTTGGGGTCTGTGTGTTTTTCGACCTGGAAATGGCAAAACAGGCGCGAAAACATAGATTTGTCTCTCCTGCTGCGCACACACTTCCGATTGCTTGCGAAGGCCTAAAAAACACAATCAGCCCGTGAGTTAATATGGGAGAGACTGTTTTCATCAAGTTTGAAGTCATAGTTTTGGCGCGCCAGCCGTTTCTTTCATTTTGGGGCCTATGTGTTTTTCGACCTTGAAATCGCAAAAAAGGCGCGAAAACATGGATTTGTCTCTCCTGCCGCGCACACACTTCCGATAGCTTGCAAAGGCCTAAAAAACACAAGCAGCCCGTGAGTTATTATGGGAGAGACTGTTTTCATCAAGTTTCAAGCCATAGTTTTGGCGCGCCAGCCGTTTCTTTCATTTTGGGGCCTATGTGTTTTTCGACCTTGAAATCGCAAAAAAGGCGCGAAAACATGGATTTGTCTCTCCTGCCGCGCACACACTTCCGATAGCTTGCAAAGGCCTAAAAAACACAAGTAGCCCGTGAGTTATTATGGGAGAGACTGTTTTCATCAAGTTTGAAGCCATAGTTTTGGCGCGGCAGCCGTTTCTTTCATTTTGGGGCCTATGTGTTTTTCGACCTTGAAATCGCAAAAAATGCGCGAAAACATGGATTTGTCTCTACTGCCGCGCACACACTTCCGATAGCTTGCGAAGGCCTAAAAAAGACAAGCGGCCCTTGAGTTATTTTGGGAGAGACTGTTTTCATCAAGTTTGAAGCCTCAGTTTTGGCTGGACAGCCGTTTCTTTATTTTTGGGGTCTGTGTGTTTTTCGACCTGGAAATGGCAAAAAAGGCGCGAAAACATAGATTTGTCTCTCCTGCTGCGCACACACTTCCGATAGCTTGCGAAGGCCTAAAAAACACAATCAGCCCGTGAGTTAATATGGGAGAGACTGTTTTCATCAAGTTTGAAGCCATAGTTTTGGCGCGGCAGCCGTTTCTTTCATTTTGGGGCCTATGTGTTTTTCGACCTTGAAATCGCAAAAAAGGCGCGAAAACATGGATTTGTATCTCCTGCCGCGCACACACTTCCGATAGCTTGCAAAGGCCTAAAAAACACAAGCAGCCCGTGAGTTATTATGGGAGAGACTGTTTTCATCAAGTTTGAAGCCATAGTTTTGGGCCGGCAGCCGTTTCTTTCATTTTGGGGCCTATGTGTTTTTCGACCTTGAAATCGCAAAAAATGCGCGAAAACATGGATTTGTCTCTCCTGCCGCGCACACACTTCCGATAGCTTGCGAAGGCCTAAAAAACACAAGCGTCCCTTGAGTTATTGTGGGAGAGACTGTTTTCATCAAGTTTGAAGCCTCAGTTTTGGCTGGACAGCCGTTTCTTTATTTTTGGGGTCTGTGTGTTTTTCGACCTGGAAATGGCAAAACAGGCGCGAAAACATAGATTTGTCTCTCCTGCTGCGCACACACTTCCGATAGCTTGCGAAGGCCTAAAAAACACAATCAGCCCGTGAGTTAATATGGGAGAGACTGTTTTCATCAAGTTTGAAGCCATAGTTTTGGCGCGCCAGCCGTTTCTTTCATTTTGGGGCCTATGTGTTTTTCGACCTTGAAATCGCAAAAAAGGCGCGAAAACATGGATTTGTCTCTCCTGCCGCGCACACACTTCCGATAGCTTGCAAAGGCCTAAAAAACACAAGCAGCCCGTGAGTTATTATGGGAAAGACTGTTTTCATCAAGTTTGAAGCCATAGTTTTGGCGCGCCAGCCGTTTCTTTCATTTTGGGGCCTATGTGTTTTTCGACCTTGAAATCTCAAAAAAGGCGCGAAAACATGGATTTGTCTCTCCTGCCGCGCACAACTTCCGATAGCTTGCAAAGGCCTAAAAAACACAAGCGGCCCGTGAGTTATTATGGGAGAGACTGTTTTCATCAAGTTTCAAGCCATAGTTTTGGCGCCCCAGCCGTTTCTTTCATTTTGGGGCCTATGTGTTTTTCGACCTTGAAATCGCAAAAAAGGCGCGAAAACATGGATTTGTCTCTACTGCCGCGCACACACTTCCGATAGCTTGCGAAGGCCTAAAAAACACAAGCGGCCCTTGAGTTATTTTGGGAGAGACTGTTTTCATCAAGTTTGAAGCCTCAGTTTTGGCTGGACAGCCGTTTCTTTATTTTTGGGGTCTGTGTGTTTTTCGACCTGGAAATGGCAAAAAAGGCGCGAAAACATAGATTTGTCTCTCCTGCTGCGCACACACTTCCGATAGCTTGCGAAGGCCTAAAAAACACAAGCAGCCCGTGAGTTATTATGGGAGAGACTGTTTTCATCAAGTTTCAAGCCATAGTTTTGGCGCGCCAGCCGTTTCTTTCATTTTGGGGCCTATGTGTTTTTCGACCTTGAAATCGCAAAAAAGGCGCGAAAACATGGATTTGTCTCTCCTGCCGCGCACACACTTCCGATAGCTTGCAAAGGCCTAAAAAACACAAGTAGCCCGTGAGTTATTATGGGAGAGACTGTTTTCATCAAGTTTGAAGCCATAGTTTTGGCGCGGCAGCCGTTTCTTTCATTTTGGGGCCTATGTGTTTTTCGACCTTGAAATCGCAAAAAATGCGCGAAAACATGGATTTGTCTCTACTGCCGCGCACACACTTCCGATAGCTTGCGAAGGCCTAAAAAAGACAAGCGGCCCTTGAGTTATTTTGGGAGAGACTGTTTTCATCAAGTTTGAAGCCTCAGTTTTGGCTGGACAGCCGTTTCTTTATTTTTGGGGTCTGTGTGTTTTTCGACCTGGAAATGGCAAAAAAGGCGCGAAAACATAGATTTGTCTCTCCTGCTGCGCACACACTTCCGATAGCTTGCGAAGGCCTAAAAAACACAATCAGCCCGTGAGTTAATATGGGAGAGACTGTTTTCATCAAGTTTGAAGCCATAGTTTTGGCGCGGCAGCCGTTTCTTTCATTTTGGGGCCTATGTGTTTTTCGACCTTGAAATCGCAAAAAAGGCGCGAAAACATGGATTTGTATCTCCTGCCGCGCACACACTTCCGATAGCTTGCAAAGGCCTAAAAAACACAAGCAGCCCGTGAGTTATTATGGGAGAGACTGTTTTCTTCAAGTTTGAAGCCATAGTTTTGGGCCGGCAGCCGTTTCTTTCATTTTGGGGCCTATGTGTTTTTCGACCTTGAAATCGCAAAAAATGCGCGAAAACATGGATTTGTCTCTCCTGCCGCGCACACACTTCCGATAGCTTGCGAAGGCCTAAAAAACACAAGCGTCCCTTGAGTTATTGTGGGAGAGACTGTTTTCATCAAGTTTGAAGCCTCAGTTTTGGCTGGACAGCCGTTTCTTTATTTTTGGGGTCTGTGTGTTTTTCGACCTGGAAATGGCAAAACAGGCGCGAAAACATAGATTTGTCTCTCCTGCTGCGCACACACTTCCGATAGCTTGCGAAGGCCTAAAAAACACAATCAGCCCGTGAGTTAATATGGGAGAGACTGTTTTCATCAAGTTTGAAGCCATAGTTTTGGCGCGCCAGCCGTTTCTTTCATTTTGGGGCATATGTGTTTTTCGACCTTGAAATCGCAAAAAAGGCGCGAAAACATGGATTTGTCTCTCCTGCCGCGCACACACTTCCGATAGCTTGCAAAGGCCTAAAAAACACAAGCAGCCCGTGAGTTATTATGGGAAAGACTGTTTTCATCAAGTTTGAAGCCATAGTTTTGGCGCGCCAGCCGTTTCTTTCATTTTGGGGCCTATGTGTTTTTCGACCTTGAAATCGCAAAAAAGGCGCGAAAACATGGATTTGTCTCTCCTGCCGCGCACAACTTCCGATAGCTTGCAAAGGCCTAAAAAACACAAGCAGCCCGTGAGTTATTATGGGAGAGACTGTTTTCATCAAGTTTCAAGCCATAGTTTTGGCGCCCCAGCCGTTTCTTTCATTTTGGGGCCTATGTGTTTTTCGACCTTGAAATCGCAAAAAAGGCGCGAAAACATGGATTTGTCTCTCCTGCCGCGCACACACTTCCGATAGCTTGCGAAGGCCTAAAAAACACAAGCGGCCCTTGAGTTATTTTGGGAGAGACTGTTTTCATCAAGTTTGAAGCCTCAGTTTTGGCTGGACAGCCGTTTCTTTATTTTTGGGGTCTGTGTGTTTTTCGACCTGGAAATGGCAAAAAAGGCGCGAAAACATAGATTTGTCTCTCCTGCTGCGCACACACTTCCGATAGCTTGCGAAGGCCTAAAAAACACAATCAGCCCGTGAGTTAATATGGGAGAGACTGTTTTCATCAAGTTTGAAGCCATAGTTTTGGCGCGGCAGCCGTTTCTTTCATTTTGGGGCCTATGTGTTTTTCGACCTTGAAATCGCAAAAAAGGCGCGAAAACATGGATTTGTATCTCCTGCCGCGCACACACTTCCGATAGCTTGCGAAGGCCTAAAAAACACAAGCGGCCCTTGAGTTATTTTGGGAGAGACTGTTTTCATCAAGTTTGAAGCCTCAGTTTTGGCTGGACAGCCGTTTCTTTATTTTTGGGGTCTGTGTGTTTTTCGACCTGGAAATGGCAAAAAAGGCGCGAAAACATAGATTTGTCTCTCCTGCTGCGCACACACTTCCGATAGCTTGCGAAGGCCTAAAAAACACAATCAGCCCGTGAGTTAATATGGGAGAGACTGTTTTCATCAAGTTTGAAGCCATAGTTTTGGCGCGGCAGCCGTTTCTTTCATTTTGGGGCCTATGTGTTTTTCGACCTTGAAATCGCAAAAAATGCGCGAAAACATGGATTTGTCTCTCCTGCCGCGCACACACTTCCGATAGCTTGCGAAGGCCTAAAAAACACAAGCGTCACTTGAGTTATTGTGGGAGAGACTGTTTTCATCAAGTTTGAAGCCTCAGTTTTGGCTGGACAGCCGTTTCTTTATTTTTGGGGTCTGTGTGTTTTTCGACCTGGAAATGGCAAAACAGGCGCGAAAACATAGATTTGTCTCTCCTGCTGCGCACACACTTCCGATAGCTTGCGAAGGCCTAAAAAACACAATCAGCCCGTGAGTTAATATGGGAGAGACTGTTTTCATCAAGTTTGAAGTCATAGTTTTGGCGCGCCAGCCGTTTCTTTCATTTTGGGGCCTATGTGTTTTTCGACCTTGAAATCGCAAAAAAGGCGCGAAAACATGGATTTGTCTCTCCTGCCGCGCACAACTTCCGATAGCTTGCAAAGGCCTAAAAAACACAAGCAGCCCGTGAGTTATTATGGGAGAGACTGTTTTCATCAAGTTTCAAGCCATAGTTTTGGCGCCCCAGCCGTTTCTTTCATTTTGGGGCCTATGTGTTTTTCGACCTTGAAATCGCAAAAAAGGCGCGAAAACATGGATTTGTCTCTACTGCCGCGCACACACTTCCGATAGCTTGCGAAGGCCTAAAAAACACAAGCGGCCCTTGAGTTATTTTGGGAGAGACTGTTTTCATCAAGTTTGAAGCCTCAGTTTTGGCTGGACAGCCGTTTCTTTATTTTTGGGGTCTGTGTGTTTTTCGACCTGGAAATGGCAAAAAAGGCGCGAAAACATAGATTTGTCTCTCCTGCTGCGCACACACTTCCGATAGCTTGCGAAGGCCTAAAAAACACAATCAGCCCGTGAGTTAATATGGGAGAGACTGTTTTCATCAAGTTTGAAGCCATAGTTTTGGCGCGGCAGCCGTTTCTTTCATTTTGGGGCCTATGTGTTTTTCGACCTTGAAATCGCAAAAAAGGCGCGAAAACATGGATTTGTATCTCCTGCCGCGCACACACTTCCGATAGCTTGCGAAGGCCTAAAAAACACAAGCGGCCCTTGAGTTATTTTGGGAGAGACTGTTTTCATCAAGTTTGAAGCCTCAGTTTTGGCTGGACAGCCGTTTCTTTATTTTTGGGGTCTGTGTGTTTTTCGACCTGGAAATGGCAAAAAAGGCGCGAAAACATAGATTTGTCTCTCCTGCTGCGCACACACTTCCGATAGCTTGCGAAGGCCTAAAAAACACAATCAGCCCGTGAGTTAATATGGGAGAGACTGTTTTCATCAAGTTTGAAGCCATAGTTTTGGCGCGGCAGCCGTTTCTTTCATTTTGGGGCCTATGTGTTTTTCGACCTTGAAATCGCAAAAAATGCGCGAAAACATGGATTTGTCTCTCCTGCCGCGCACACACTTCCGATAGCTTGCGAAGGCCTAAAAAACACAAGCGTCACTTGAGTTATTGTGGGAGAGACTGTTTTCATCAAGTTTGAAGCCTCAGTTTTGGCTGGACAGCCGTTTCTTTATTTTTGGGGTCTGTGTGTTTTTCGACCTGGAAATGGCAAAACAGGCGCGAAAACATAGATTTGTCTCTCCTGCTGCGCACACACTTCCGATAGCTTGCGAAGGCCTAAAAAACACAATCAGCCCGTGAGTTAATATGGGAGAGACTGTTTTCATCAAGTTTGAAGTCATAGTTTTGGCGCGCCAGCCGTTTCTTTCATTTTGGGGCCTATGTGTTTTTCGACCTTGAAATCGCAAAAAAGGCGCGAAAACATGGATTTGTCTCTCCTGCCGCGCACACACTTCCGATAGCTTGCAAAGAACTAAAAAACACAAGCAGCCCGTGAGTTATTATGGGAAAGACTGTTTTCATCAAGTTTGAAGCCATAGTTTTGGCGCGCCAGCCGTTTCTTTCATTTTGGGGCCTATGTGTTTTTCGACCTTGAAATCTCAAAAAAGGCGCGAAAACATGGATTTGTCTCTCCTGCCGCGCACAACTTCCGATAGCTTGCAAAGGCCTAAAAAACACAAGCAGCCCGTGAGTTATTATGGGAGAGACTGTTTTCATCAAGTTTCAAGCCATAGTTTTGGCGCCCCAACCGTTTCTTTCATTTTGGGGCCTATGTGTTTTTCGACCTTGAAATCGCAAAAAAGGCGCGAAAACATGGATTTGTCTCTCCTGCCGCGCACACACTTCCGATAGCTTGCAAAGGCCTAAAAAACACAAGCAGCCCGTGAGTTATTATGGGAGAGACTGTTTTCATCAAGTTTCAAGCCATAGTTTTGGCGCCCCAGCCGTTTCTTTCATTTTGGGGCCTATGTGTTTTTCGACCTTGAAATCGCAAAAAAGGCGCGAAAACATGGATTTGTCTCTCCTGCCGCGCACACACTTCCGATAGCTTGCAAAGGCCTAAAAAACACAAGCAGCCCGTGAGTTATTATGGGAGAGACTGTTTTCATCAAGATTGAAGCCATAGTTTTGGCGCGGCAGCCGTTTCTTTCATTTTGGGGCCTATGTGTTTTTCGACCTTGAAATCGCAAAAAATGCGCGAAAACATGGATTTGTCTCTCCTGCCGCGCACACACTTCTGATAGCTTGCGAAGGCCTAAAAAACACAAGCGGCCCTTGAGTTATTGTGGGAGAGACTGTTTTCATCAAGTTTGAAGCCTCAGTTTTGGCTGGACAGCCGTTTCTTTATTTTTGGGTTCTGTGTGTTTTTCGACCTGGAAATGGCAAAACAGGCGCGAAAACATAGATTTGTCTCTCCTGCCGCGCACACACTTCCGATAGCTTGCGAAGGCCTAAAAAACACAAGCAGCCCGTGAGTTATTATGGGAGAGACTGTTTTCATCAAGTTTGAAGTCATAGTTTTGGCGCGCCAGCCGTTTCTTTCATTTTGGGGCCTATGTGTTTTTCGACCTTGAAATCGCAAAAAAGGCGCGAAAACATGGATTTGTCTCTCCTGCCGCGCACACACTTCCGATAGCTTGCAAAGGCCTAAAAAACACAAGCAGCCCGTGAGTTATTATGGGAAAGACTGTTTTCATCAAGTTTGAAGCCATAGTTTTGGCGCGCCAGCCGTTTCTTTCATTTTGGGGCCTATGTGTTTTTCGACCTTGAAATCTCAAAAAAGGCGCGAAAACATGGATTTGTCTCTCCTGCCGCGCACAACTTCCGATAGCTTGCAAAGGCCTAAAAAACACAAGCAGCCCGTGAGTTATTATGGGAGAGACTGTTTTCATCAAGTTTCAAGCCATAGTTTTGGCGCCCCAGCCGTTTCTTTCATTTTGGGGCCTATGTGTTTTTCGACCTTGAAATCGCAAAAAAGGCGCGAAAACATGGATTTGTCTCTCCTGCCGCGCACACACTTCCGATAGCTTGCAAAGGCCTAAAAAACACAAGCAGCCCGTGAGTTATTATGGGAGAGACTGTTTTCATCAAGTTTCAAGCCATAGTTTTGGCGCCCCAGCCGTTTCTTTCATTTTGGGGCCTATGTGTTTTTCGACCTTGAAATCGCAAAAAAGGCGCGAAAACATGGATTTGTCTCTCCTGCCGCGCACACACTTCCGATAGCTTGCAAAGGCCTAAAAAACACAAGCAGCCCGTGAGTTATTATGGGAGAGACTGTTTTCATCAAGATTGAAGCCATAGTTTTGGCGCGGCAGCCGTTTCTTTCATTTTGGGGCCTATGTGTTTTTCGACCTTGAAATCGCAAAAAATGCGCGAAAACATGGATTTGTCTCTCCTGCCGCGCACACACTTCCGATAGCTTGCGAAGGCCTAAAAAACACAAGCGGCCCTTGAGTTATTGTGGGAGAGACTGTTTTCATCAAGTTTGAAGCCTCAGTTTTTGCTGGACAGCCGTTTCTTTATTTTTGGGTTCTGTGTGTTTTTCGACCTGGAAATGGCAAAACAGGCGCGAAAACATAGATTTGTCTCTCCTGCCGCGCACACACTTCCGATAGCTTGCGAAGGCCTAAAAAACACAAGCAGCCCGTGAGTTATTATGGGAGAGACTGTTTTCATCAAGTTTGAAGCCATAGTTTTGGCGCGCCAGCCGTTTCTTTCATTTTGGGGCCTATGTGTTTTTCGACCTTGAAATCGCAAAAAAGGCGCGAAAACATGGATTTGTCTCTCCTGCCGCGCACACACTTCCGATAGCTTGCAAAGGCCTAAAAAACACAAGCAGCCCGTGAGTTATTATGGGAGAGACTGTTTTCATCAAGTTTGAAGCCATAGTTTTGGCGCGGCAGCCGTTTCTTTCATTTTGGGGCCTATGTGTTTTTCGACCTTGAAATCGCAAAAAAGTCGCGAAAACATGGATTTGTCTCTCCTGCCGCGCACACACTTCCGATAGCTTGCAAAGGCCTAAAAAACACAAGCAGCCCGTGAGTTATTATGGGAAAGACTGTTTTCATCAAGTTTGAAGCCATAGTTTTGGCGCGCCAGCCGTTTCTTTCATTTTGGGGCCTATGTGTTTTTCGACCTTGAAATCGCAAAAAAGGCGCGAAAACATGGATTTGTCTCTCCTGCCGCGCACAACTTCCGATAGCTTGCAAAGGCCTAAAAAACACAAGCAGCCCTTGAGTTATTATGGGAGAGACTGTTTTCATCAAGATTGAAGCCATAGTTTTGGCGCGGCAGCCGTTTCTTTCATTTTGGGGCCTATGTGTTTTTCGACCTTGAAATCGCAAAAAATGCGCGAAAACATGGATTTGTCTCTCCTGCCGCGCACACACTTCCGATAGCTTGCAAAGGCCTAAAAAACACAAGCAGCCCGTGAGTTATTATGGGAGAGACTGTTTTCATCAAGTTTGAAGCCATAGTTTTGGCGCGGCAGCCGTTTCTTTCATTTTGGGGCCTATGTGTTTTTCGACCTTGAAATTTCAAAAAATGCGCGAAAACATGGATTTGTCTCTCCTGCCGCGCACACACTTCCGATAGCTTGCAAAGGCCTAAAAAACACAAGCAGCCCGTGAGTTATTATGGGAGAGACTGTTTTCATCAAGTTTGAAGCCATAGTTTTGGCGCGGCAGCCGTTTCTTTCATTTTGGGGCCTATGTGTTTTTCGACCTTGAAATCGCAAAAAATGCACGAAAACATGGATTTGTCTCTCCTGCCGCGCACACACTTCCGATAGCTTGCGAAGGCCTAAAAAACACAATCAGCCCGTGAGTTAATATGGGAGAGACTGTTTTCATCAAGTTTGAAGCCATAGTTTTGGCGCGGCAGCCGTTTCTTTCATTTTGGGGCCTATGTGTTTTTCGACCTTGAAAACGCAAAAAAGGCGCAAAAACATTGATTTGTCTCTCCTGCCGCGCACACACTTCCGATAACTTGCAAAGGCCTAAAAAACACAAGCAGCCCGTGAGTTATTATGGGAGAGACTGTTTTCATCAAGTTTGAAGCCATAGTTTTGGCGCGCCAGCCGTTTCTTTCATTTTGGGGCCTATGTGTTTTTCGACCTTGAAATCGCAAAAAAGGGGCGAAAACATGGATTTGTCTCTCCTGCCGCGCACACACTTCCGATAGCTTGCAAAGGCCTAAAAAACACAAGCAGGCCGTGAGTTATTATGGGAGAGACTGTTTTCATCAAGTTTGAAGCCATAGTTTTGGTGCGCCACCCGTTTCTTTCATTTTGGGGCCTATGTGTTTTTCGACCTTGAAATCGCAAAAAAGGCGCGAAAACATGGATTTGTCTCTCCTGCCGCGCACACATTTCCGATAGCTTGCAAAGACCTAAAAAACACAAGCAGCCCGTGAGTTATTATGGGAGAGACTGTTTTCATCAAGTTTGAAGCCATAGTTTTGGCGCGGCAGCCGTTTCTTTCATTTTGGGGCCTATGTGTTTTTCGACCTTGAAATCGCAAAAAAGGCGCGAAAACATGGATTTGTCTCTCCTGCCGCGCACACACTTCCAATAGCTTGCAAAGGCCTAAAAAACACAAGCAGCCCGTGAGTTATTATGGGAGAGACTGTTTTCATCAAGTTTGAAGCCATAGTTTTGGCGCGGCAGCCGTTTCTTTCATTTTGGGGCCTATGTGTTTTTCGACCTTGAAATCGCAAAAAAGGCGCAAAAACATTGATTTGTCTCTCCTGCCGCGCACACACTTCCGATAACTTGCAAAGGCCTAAAAAACACAAGCAGCCCGTGAGTTATTATGGGAGAGACTGTTTTCATCAAGTTTGAAGCCATAGTTTTGGCGCGCCAGCCGTTTCTTTCATTTTGGGGCCTATGTGTTTTTCGACCTTGAAATCGCAAAAAAGGGGCGAAAACATGGATTTGTCTCTCCTGCTGCGCACACACTTCCGATAGCTTGCAAAGGCCTAAAAAACACAAGCAGGCCGTGAGTTATTATGGGAGAGACTGTTTTCATCAAGTTTGAAGCCATAGTTTTGGTGCGCCACCCGTTTCTTTCATTTTGGGGCCTATGTGTTTTTCGACCTTGAAATCGCAAAAAAGGGGCGAAAACATGGATTTGTCTCTCCTGCCGCGCACACACTTCCGATAGCTTGCAAAGGCCTAAAAAACACAAGCAGGCCGTGAGTTATTATGGGAGAGACTGTTTTCATCAAGTTTGAAGCCATAGTTTTGGTGCGCCACCCGTTTCTTTCATTTTGGGGCCTATGTGTTTTTCGACCTTGAAATCGCAAAAAAGGCGCGAAAACATGGATTTGTCTCTCCTGCCGCGCACACATTTCCGATAGCTTGCAAAGGCCTAAAAAACACAAGCAGCCCGTGAGTTATTATGGGAGAGACTGTTTTCATCAAGTTTGAAGCAATAGTTTTGGCGCGGCAGCCGTTTCTTTCATTTTGGGGCCTATGTGTTTTTCGACCTTGAAATCGCAAAAAAGGCGCGAAAACATGGATTTGTCTCTCCTGCCGCGCACACACTTCCAATAGCTTGCAAAGGCCTAAAAAACACAAGCAGCCCGTGAGTTATTATGGGAGAGACTGTTTTCATCAAGTTTGAAGCCATAGTTTTGGCGCGGCAGCCGTTTCTTTCATTTTGGGGCCTATGTGTTTTTCGACCTTGAAATCGCAAAAAATGCGCGAAAACATGGATTTGTCTCTCCTGCCGCGCACACACTTCCGATAGCTTGCAAAGGCCTAAAAAACACAAGCAGCCCGTGAGTTATTATGGGAGAGACTGTTTTCATCAAGTTTGAAGCCATAGTTTTGGCGCGGCAGCCGTTTCTTTGATTTTGGGGCCTATGTGTTTTTCGACCTTGAAATCGCAAAAAAGGCGAGAAAACATGGATTTGTCTCTCCTGCCGCGCACACACTTCCGATAGCTTGCAAAGGCCTAAAAAACACAAGCAGCCCGTGAGTTATTATGGGAGAGACTGTTTTCATCAAGATTGAAGCCATAGTTTTGGCGCGGCAGCCGTTTCTTTCATTTTGGGGCCTATGTGTTTTTCGACCTTGAAATCGCAAAAAATGCACGAAAACATGGATTTGTCTCTCCTGCCGCGCACACACTTCCGATAGCTTGCGAAGGCCTAAAAAACACAAGCGGCCCTTGAGTTATTGTGGGAGAGACTGTTTTCATCAAGTTTGAAGCCTCAGTTTTGGCTGGACAGCCGTTTCTTTATTTTTGGGTTCTATGTGTTTTTCGACCTGGAAATGGCAAAAAAGGCGCAAAAACATTGATTTGTCTCTCCTGCCGCGCACACACTTCCGATAACTTGCAAAGGCCTAAAAAACACAAGCAGCCCGTGAGTTATTATGGGAGAGACTGTTTTCATCAAGTTTGAAGCCATAGTTTTGGCGCGCCAGCCGTTTCTTTCATTTTGGGGCCTATGTGTTTTTCGACCTTGAAATCGCAAAAAAGGGGCGAAAACATGGATTTGTCTCTCCTGCCGCGCACACACTTCCGATAGCTTGCAAAGGCCTAAAAAACACAAGCAGGCCGTGAGTTATTATGGGAGAGACTGTTTTCATCAAGATTGAAGCCATAGTTTTGGCGCGGCAGCCGTTTCTTTCATTTTGGGGCCTATGTGTTTTTCGACCTTGAAATCGCAAAAAATGCACGAAAACATGGATTTGTCTCTCCTGCCGCGCACACACTTCTGATAGCTTGCGAAGGCCTAAAAAACACAAGCGGCCCTTGAGTTATTGTGGGAGAGACTGTTTTCATCAAGTTTGAAGCCTCAGTTTTGGCTGGACAGCCGTTTCTTTATTTTTGGGTTCTATGTGTTTTTCGACCTGGAAATGGCAAAAAAGGCGCAAAAACATTGATTTGTCTCTCCTGCCGCGCACACACTTCCGATAACTTGCAAAGGCCTAAAAAACACAAGCAGCCCGTGAGTTATTATGGGAGAGACTGTTTTCATCAAGTTTGAAGCCATAGTTTTGGCGCGCCAGCCGTTTCTTTCATTTTGGGGCCTATGTGTTTTTCGACCTTGAAATCGCAAAAAAGGGGCGAAAACATGGATTTGTCTCTCCTGCCGCGCACACACTTCCGATAGCTTGCAAAGGCCTAAAAAACACAAGCAGGCCGTGAGTTATTATGGGAGAGACTGTTTTCATCAAGTTTGAAGCCATAGTTTTGGTGCGCCACCCGTTTCTTTCATTTTGGGGCCTATGTGTTTTTCGACCTTGAAATCGCAAAAAAGGGGTGAAAACATGGATTTGTCTCTCCTGCCGCGCACACATTTCCGATAGCTTGCAAAGGCCTAAAAAACACAAGCAGCCCGTGAGTTATTATGGGAGAGACTGTTTTCATCAAGTTTGAAGCCATAGTTTTGGCGCGGCAGCCGTTTCTTTCATTTTGGGGCCTATGTGTTTTTCGACCTTGAAATCGCAAAAAAGGCGCGAAAACATGGATTTGTCTCTCCTACCGCGCACACACTTCCGATAGCTTGCAAAGGCCTAAAAAACACAAGCAGCCCGTGAGTTATTATGGGAGAGACTGTTTTCATCAAGTTTGAAGCCATAGTTTTGGCGCGCCAGCAGTTTCTTTCATTTTGGGGCCTATGTGTTTTTCGACCTTGAAGTCGCAAAAAAGGCGCGAAAACATTGATTTGTCTCTCCTGCCGCGCACACACTTCCGATAGCTTGCAAAGGCCTAAAAAACACAAGCGGCCCTTGAGTTATTGTGGGAGAGACTGTTTTCATCAAGTTTGAAGCCTCAGTTTTGGCTGGACAGCCGTTTCTTTATTTTTGGGGTCTGTGTGTTTTTCGACCTGGAAATGGCAAAACAGGCGCGAAAACATAGATTTGTGTCTCCTGCTGTGCACACACTTCCGATAGCTTGCGAAGGCCTAAAAAACACAATCAGCCCGTGAGTTAATATGGGAGAGACTGTTTTCATCAAGTTTGAAGCCATAGTTTTGGCGCGGCAGCCGTTTCTTTCATTTTGGGGTCTATGTGTTTTTCGACCTTGAAATCGCAAAAAATGCGCGAAAACATGGATTTGTCTCTCCTGCCGCGCACACACTTCCGATAGCTTGCAAAGGCCTAAAAAACACAAGCAGCCCGTGAGTTATTATGGGAGAGACTGTTTTCATCAAGTTTGAAGCCATAGTTTTGGCGCGGCAGCCGTTTCTTTCATTTTGGGGCCTATGTGTTTTTCGACCTTGAAATCGCAAAAAAGGCGCGAAAACATGGATTTGTCTCTCCTGCCGCGCACACACTTCCGATAGCTTGCAAAGGCCTAAAAAACACAAGCAGCCCGTGAGTTATTATGGGAAAGACTGTTTTCATCAAGTTTGAAGCCATAGTTTTGGCGCGCCAGCCGTTTCTTTCATTTTGGGGCCTATGTGTTTTTCGACCTTGAAATCGCAAAAAAGGCGCGAAAACATGGATTTGTCTCTCCTGCCGCGCACAACTTCCGATAGCTTGCAAAGGCCTAAAAAACACAAGCAGCCCTTGAGTTATTGTGGGAGAGACTGTTTTCATCAAGTTTGAAGCCTCAGTTTTGGCTGGACAGCCGTTTCTTTATTTTTGGGTTCTGTGTGTTTTTCGACCTGGAAATGGCAAAAAAGGCGCGAAAACATAGATTTGTCTCTCCTGCTGCGCACACACTTCCGATAGCTTGCGAAGGCCTAAAAAACACAATCAGCCCGTGAGTTAATATGGGAGAGACTGTTTTCATCAAGTTTGAAGCCATAGTTTTGGCGCGGCAGCCGTTTCTTTCATTTTGGGGCCTATGTGTTTTTCGACCTTGAAATCGCAAAAAAGGCGCAAAAACATTGATTTGTCTCTCCTGCCGCGCACACACTTCCGATAGCTTGCAAAGGCCTAAAAAACACAAGCTGCCCGTGAGTTATTATGGGAGTGACTGTTTTCATCAAGTTTGAAGCCATAGTTTTGGCGCGCCAGCCGTTTCTTTCATTTTGGGGCCTATGTGTTTTTCGACCTTGAAATCGCAAAAAAGGCGCGAAAACATGGATTTGTCTCTCCTGCCGCGCACACACTTCCGATAGCTTGCAAAGGCCTAAAAAACACAAGCAGCCCGTGAGTTATTATGGGAGAGACTGTTTTCATCAAGTTTGAAGCCACAGTTTTGGCGCGCCAGCCGTTTCTTTCATTTTGGGGCCTATGTGTTTTTCGACCTTGAAATCGCAAAAAAGGCGCGAAAACATGGATTTGTCTCTCCTGCCGCGCACACACTTCCGATAGCTTGCAAAGGCCTAAAAAACACAAGCGGCCCTTGAGTTATTGTGGGAGAGACTGTTTTCATCAAGTTTGAAGCCTCAGTTTTGGCTGGACAGCCGTTTCTTTATTTTTGGGTTCTGTGTGTTTTTCGACCTGGAAATGGCAAAAAAGGCGCGAAAACATAGATTTGTCTCTCCTGCTGCGCACACACTTCCGATAGCTTGCGAAGGCCTAAAAAACACAATCAGCCCGTGAGTTAATATGGGAGAGACTGTTTTCATCAAGTTTGAAGCCATAGTTTTGGCGCGGCAGCCGTTTCTTTCATTTTGGGGCCTATGTGTTTTTCGACCTTGAAATCGCAAAAAAGGCGCAAAAACATTGATTTGTCTCTCCTGCCGCGCACACACTTCCGATAGCTTGCAAAGGCCTAAAAAACACAAGCTGCCCGTGAGTTATTATGGGAGTGACTGTTTTCATCAAGTTTGAAGCCATAGTTTTGGCGCGCCAGCCGTTTCTTTCATTTTGGGGCCTATGTGTTTTTCGACCTTGAAATCGCAAAAAAGGCGCGAAAACATGGATTTGTCTCTCCTGCCGCGCACACACTTCCGATAGCTTGCAAAGGCCTAAAAAACACAAGCAGCCCGTGAGTTATTATGGGAGAGACTGTTTTCATCAAGTTTGAAGCCACAGTTTTGGCGCGCCAGCCGTTTCTTTCATTTTGGGGCCTATGTGTTTTTCGACCTTGAAATCGCAAAAAAGGCGCGAAAACATGGATTTGTCTCTCCTGCCGCGCACACACTTCCGATAGCTTGCAAAGGCCTAAAAAACACAAGCGGCCCTTGAGTTATTGTGGGAGAGACTGTTTTCATCAAGTTTGAAGCCTCAGTTTTGGCTGGACAGCCGTTTCTTTATTTTTGGGGTCTGTGTGTTTTTCGACCTGGAAATGGCAAAACAGGCGCGAAAACATAGATTTGTATCTCCTGCTGCGCACACACTTCCGATAGCTTGCGAAGGCCTAAAAAACACAATCAGCCCGTGAGTTAATATGGGAGAGACTGTTTTCATCAAGTTTGAAGCCATAGTTTTGGCGCGGCAGCCGTTTCTTTCATTTTGGGGCCTATGTGTTTTTCGACCTTGAAATCGCAAAAAATGCGCGAAAACATGGATTTGTCTCTACTGCCGCGCACACACTTCCGATAGCTTGCAAAGGCCTAAAAAACACAAGCGGCCCTTGAGTTATTGTGGGAGAGACTGTTTTCATCAAGTTTGAAGCCTCAGTTTTGGCTGGACAGCCGTTTCTTTATTTTTGGGGTCTGTGTGTTTTTCGACCTGGAAATGGCAAAACAGGCGCGGAAACATAGATTTGTCTCTCCTGCTGTGCACACACTTCCGATAGCTTGCGAAGGCCTAAAAAACACAATCAGCCCGTGAGTTAATATGGGAGAGACTGTTTTCATCAAGTTTGAAGCCATAGTTTTGGCGCGGCAGCCGTTTCTTTCATTTTGGGGCCTATGTGTTTTTCGACCTTGAAATCGCAAAAAAGGCGCGAAAACATGGATTTGTCTCTCCTGCCGCGCACACACTTCCGATAGCTTGCAAAGGCCTAAAAAACACAAGCGGCCCTTGAGTTATTGTGGGAGAGACTGTTTTCATCAAGTTTGAAGCCTCAGTTTTGGCTGGACAGCCGTTTCTTTATTTTTGGGTTCTGTGTGTTTTTCGACCTGGAAATGGCAAAAAAGGCGCGAAAACATAGATTTGTCTCTCCTGCTGCGCACACACTTCCGATAGCTTGCGAAGGCCTAAAAAACACAATCAGCCCGTGAGTTAATATGGGAGAGACTGTTTTCATCAAGTTTGAAGCCATAGTTTTGGCGCGGCAGCCGTTTCTTTCATTTTGGGGCCTATGTGTTTTTCGACCTTGAAATCGCAAAAAAGGCGCAAAAACATTGATTTGTCTCTCCTGCCGCGCACACACTTCCGATAGCTTGCAAAGGCCTAAAAAACACAAGCTGCCCGTGAGTTATTATGGGAGTGACTGTTTTCATCAAGTTTGAAGCCATAGTTTTGGCGCGCCAGCCGTTTCTTTCATTTTGGGGCCTATGTGTTTTTCGACCTTGAAATCGCAAAAAAGGTGCGAAAACATGGATTTGTCTCTCCTGCCGCGCACACACTTCCGATAGCTTGCAAAGGCCTAAAAAACACAAGCAGCCCGTGAGTTATTATGGGAGAGACTGTTTTCATCAAGTTTGAAGCCACAGTTTTGGCGCGCCAGCCGTTTCTTTCATTTTGGGGCCTATGTGTTTTTCGACCTTGAAATCGCAAAAAAGGCGCGAAAACATGGATTTGTCTCTCCTGCCGCGCACACACTTCCGATAGCTTGCAAAGGCCTAAAAAACACAAGCGGCCCTTGAGTTATTGTGGGAGAGACTGTTTTCATCAAGTTTGAAGCCTCAGTTTTGGCTGGACAGCCGTTTCTTTATTTTTGGGGTCTGTGTGTTTTTCGACCTGGAAATGGCAAAACAGGCGCGAAAACATAGATTTGTATCTCCTGCTGCGCACACACTTCCGATAGCTTGCGAAGGCCTAAAAAACACAATCAGCCCGTGAGTTAATATGGGAGAGACTGTTTTCATCAAGTTTGAAGCCATAGTTTTGGCGCGGCAGCCGTTTCTTTCATTTTGGGGCCTATGTGTTTTTCGACCTTGAAATCGCAAAAAATGCGCGAAAACATGGATTTGTCTCTACTGCCGCGCACACACTTCCGATAGCTTGCAAAGGCCTAAAAAACACAAGCGGCCCTTGAGTTATTGTGGGAGAGACTGTTTTCATCAAGTTTGAAGCCTCAGTTTTGGCTGGACAGCCGTTTCTTTATTTTTGGGGTCTGTGTGTTTTTCGACCTGGAAATGGCAAAACAGGCGCGGAAACATAGATTTGTCTCTCCTGCTGTGCACACACTTCCGATAGCTTGCGAAGGCCTAAAAAACACAATCAGCCCGTGAGTTAATATGGGAGAGACTGTTTTCATCAAGTTTGAAGCCATAGTTTTGGCGCGGCAGCCGTTTCTTTCATTTTGGGGCCTATGTGTTTTTCGACCTTGAAATCGCAAAAAAGGCGCGAAAACATGGATTTGTCTCTCCTGCCGCGCACACACTTCCGATAGCTTGCGAAGGCCTAAAAAACACAAGCGGCCCTTGAGTTATTGTGGGAGAGACTGTTTTCATCAAGTTTGAAGCCTCAGTCTTGGCTGGACAGCAGTTTCTTTATTTTTGGGGTCTGTGTGTTTTTCGACCTGGAAATGGCAAAACAGGCGCGAAAACATAGATTTGTCTCTCCTGCTGCGCACACACTTCCGATAGCTTGCGAAGGCCTAAAAAACACAATCAGCCCGTGAGTTAATATGGGAGAGACTGTTTTCATCAAGTTTGAAGCCATAGTTTTGGCGCGGCAGCCGTTTCTTTCATTTTGGGGCCTATGTGTTTTTCGACCTTGAAATCGCAAAAAATGCGCGAAAACATGGATTTGTCTCTACTGCCGCGCACACACTTCCGATAGCTTGCAAAGGCCTAAAAAACACAAGCGGCCCTTGAGTTATTGTGGGAGAGACTGTTTTCATCAAGTTTGAAGCCTCAGTTTTGGCTGGACAGCCGTTTCTTTATTTTTGGGGTCTGTGTGTTTTTCGACCTGGAAATGGCAAAACAGGCGCGGAAACATAGATTTGTCTCTCCTGCTGTGCACACACTTCCGATAGCTTGCGAAGGCCTAAAAAACACAATCAGCCCGTGAGTTAATATGGGAGAGACTGTTTTCATCAAGTTTGAAGCCATAGTTTTGGCGCGGCAGCCGTTTCTTTCATTTTGGGGCCTATGTGTTTTTCGACCTTGAAATCGCAAAAAAGGCGCGAAAACATGGATTTGTCTCTCCTGCCGCGCACACACTTCCGATAGCTTGCGAAGGCCTAAAAAACACAAGCGGCCCTTGAGTTATTGTGGGAGAGACTGTTTTCATCAAGTTTGAAGCCTCAGTCTTGGCTGGACAGCAGTTTCTTTATTTTTGGGGTCTGTGTGTTTTTCGACCTGGAAATGGCAAAACAGGCGCGAAAACATAGATTTGTCTCTCCTGCTGCGCACACACTTCCGATAGCTTGCGAAGGCCTAAAAAACACAATCAGCCCGTGAGTTAATATGGGAGAGACTGTTTTCATCAAGTTTGAAGCCATAGTTTTGGCGCGCCAGCCGTTTCTTTCATTTTGGGGCCTATGTGTTTTTCGACCTTGAAATCGCAAAAAAGGCGCGAAAACATGGATTTGTCTCTCCTGCCGCGCACACACTTCGATAGCTTGCAAAGGCCTAAAAAACACAAGCAGCCTGTGAGTTATTAAGGGAGAGACTGTTTTCATCAAGTTTGAAGCCATAGTTTTGGCGCGGCAGCCGTTTCTTTCATTTTGGGGCCTATGTGTTTTTCGACCTTGAAATCGCAAAAAATGAGCGAAAACATGGATTTGTCTCTCCTGCCGCGCACACACTTCCGATAGCTTGCGAAGGCCTAAAAAACACAAGCGGCCCTTGAGTTATTGTGGGAGAGACTGTTTTCATCAAGTTTGAAGCCTCAGTTTTGGCTGGACAGCCGTTTCTTTATTTTTGGGGTCTGTGTGTTTTTCGACCTGGAAATCGCAAAAAAGGCGCGAAAACATGGATTTGTCTCTCCTGCCGCGCACACACTTCCGATAGCTTGCAAAGGCCTAAAAAACACAAGCAGCCCGTGAGTTATTATGGGAGAGACTGTTTTCATCAAGTTTGAAGCCATAGTTTTGGCGCGCCAGCCGTTTCTTTCATTTTGGGGCCTATGTGTTTTTCGACCTTGAAATCGCAAAAAAGGCGCGAAAACATGGATTTGTATCTCCTGCCGTGCACACACTTCCGATAGCTTGCAAAGGCCTAAAAAACACAAGCAGCCCGTGAGTTATTATGGGAGAGACTGTTTTCATCAAGTTTGAAGCCATAGTTTTGGCGTGGCAGCCGTTTCTTTCATTTTGGGGCCTATGTGTTTTTCGACCTTGAAATCGCAAAAAATGCGCGAAAACATGGATTTGTCTCTCCTGCCGCGCACACACTTCCGATAGCTTGCGAAGGCCTAAAAAACACAAGCGGCCCTTGAGTTATTGTGGGAGAGACTGTTTTCATCAAGTTTGAAGCCTCAGTTTTGGCTGGACAGCCGTTTCTTTATTTTTGGGGTCTGTGTGTTTTTCGACCTGGAAATGGCAAAACAGGCGCGAAAACATAGATTTGTCTCTCCTGCTGCGCACACACTTCCGATAGCTTGCGAAGGCCTAAAAAACACAATCAGCCCGTGAGTTAATATGGGAGAGACTGTTTTCATCAAGTTTGAAGCCATAGTTTTGGCGCGCCAGCCGTTTCTTTCATTTTGGGGCCTATGTGTTTTTCGACCTTGAAATCGCAAAAAAGGCGCGAAAACATGGATTTGTCTCTCCTGCCGCGCACACACTTCCGATAGCTTGCAAAGGCCTAAAAAACACAAGCAGCCCGTGAGTTATTATGGGAGAGACTGTTTTCATCAAGTTTGAAGCCATAGTTTTGGCGCGGCAGCCGTTTCTTTCATTTTGGGGCCTATGTGTTTTTCGACCTTGAAATCGCAAAAAATGCGCGAAAACATGGATTTGTCTCTCCTGCCGCGCACACACTTCCGATAGCTTGCAAAGGCCTAAAAAACACAAGCAGCCCGTGAGTTATTATGGGAGAGACTGTTTTCATCAAGTTTGAAGCCATAGTTTTGGCGCGGCAGCCGTTTCTTTCATTTTGGGGCCTTTGTGTTTTTCGACCTGGAAATGGCAAAAAAGGCGCGAAAACATGGATTTGTCTCTCCTGCCGCGCACACACTTCCGATAGAGTGCAAAGGCCTAAAAAACACAAGCAGCCCGTGAGTTATTATGGGAGAGACTGTTTTCATCAAGTTTGAAGCCATAGTTTTGGCGCGCCAGCCGTTTCTTTCATTTTGGGGCCTATGTGTTTTTCGACCTTGAAATCGCAAAAAAGTCGCGAAAACATTGATTTGTCTCTCCTGCTGCGCACACACTTCCGATAGCTTGCGAAGGCCTAAAAAACACAATCAGCCCGTGAGTTATTGTGGGAGAGACTGTTTTCATCAAGTTTGAAGCCATAGTTTTGGCGCGCCAGCCGTTTCTTTCATTTTGGGGCCTATGTGTTTTTCGACCTTGAAATCGCAAAAAAGGCGCGAAAACATGGATTTGTCTCTCCTGCCGCGCACACACTTCCGATAGCTTGCAAAGGCCTAAAAAACACAAGCAGCCCGTGAGTTATTATGGGAGAGACTGTTTTCATCAAGATTGAAGCCATAGTTTTGGCGCGGCAGCCGTTTCTTTCATTTTGGGGCCTATGTGTTTTTCGACCTTGAAATCGCAAAAAAGGCGCGAAAACATGGATTTGTCTCTCCTGCCGCGTATACACTTCCAATAGCTTGCAAAGGCCTAAAAAACACAAGCAGCCCGTGAGTTATTATGGGAGAGACTGTTTTCATCAAGTTTGAAGCCATAGTTTTGGCGCGGCAGCCGTTTCTTTCATTTTGGGGCCTATGTGTTTTTCGACCTTGAAATCGCAAAAAATGCGCGAAAACATGGATTTGTCTCTCCTGCCGCGCACACACTTCCGATAGCTTGCGAAGGCCTAAAAAACACAAGCGGCCCTTGAGTTATTGTGGGAGAGACTGTTTTCATCAAGTTTGAAGCCTCAGTTTTGGCTGGACAGCCGTTTCTTTATTTTTGGGTTCTGTGTGTTTTTCGACCTGGAAATGGCAAAACAGGCGCGACAACATAGATTTGTCTCTCCTGCTGAGCACACACTTCCGATAGCTTGCGACGGCCTAAAAAACACAATCAGCCCGTGAGTTAATATGGGAGAGACTGTTTTCATCAAGTTTGAAGCCATAGTTTTGGCGCGCCAGCCGTTTCTTTCATTTTGGGGCCTATGTGTTTTTCGACCTTGAAATCGCAAAAAAGGCGCGAAAACATGGATTTGTCTCTCCTGCCGCGCACACACTTCGATAGCTTGCAAAGGCCTAAAAAACACAAGCAGCCTGTGAGTTATTAAGGGAGAGACTGTTTTCATCAAGTTTGAAGCCATAGTTTTGGCGCGGCAGCCGTTTCTTTCATTTTGGGGCCTATGTGTTTTTCGACCTTGAAATCGCAAAAAATGAGCGAAAACATGGATTTGTCTCTCCTGCCGCGCACACACTTCCGATAGCTTGCGAAGGCCTAAAAAACACAAGCGGCCCTTGAGTTATTGTGGGAGAGACTGTTTTCATCAAGTTTGAAGCCTCAGTTTTGGCTGGACAGCCGTTTCTTTATTTTTGGGGTCTGTGTGTTTTTCGACCTGGAAATCGCAAAAAAGGCGCGAAAACATGGATTTGTCTCTCCTGCCGCGCACACACTTCCGATAGCTTGCAAAGGCCTAAAAAACACAAGCAGCCCGTGAGTTATTATGGGAGAGACTGTTTTCATCAAGTTTGAAGCCATAGTTTTGGCGCGCCAGCCGTTTCTTTCATTTTGGGGCCTATGTGTTTTTCGACCTTGAAATCGCAAAAAAGGCGCGAAAACATGGATTTGTCTCTCCTGCCGCGCACACACTTCCGATAGCTTGCAAAGGCCTAAAAAACACAAGCAGCCCGTGAGTTATTATGGGAGAGACTGTTTTCATCAAGTTTGAAGCCATAGTTTTGGCGCGGCAGCCGTTTCTTTCATTTTGGGGCCTATGTGTTTTTCGACCTTGAAATCGCAAAAAATGCGCGAAAACATGGATTTGTCTCTACTGCCGCGCACACACTTCCGATAGCTTGCGAAGGCCTAAAAAACACAAGCGGCCCTTGAGATATTTTGGGAGAGACTGTTTTCATCAAGTTTGAAGCCTCAGTTTTGGCTGGACAGCCGTTTCTTTATTTTTGGGGTCTGTGTGTTTTTCGACCTGGAAATGGCAAAAAAGGCGCGAAAACATAGATTTGTCTCTCCTGCTGCGCACACACTTCCGATAGCTTGCGAAGGCCTAAAAAACACAATCAGCCCGTGAGTTAATATGGGAGAGACTGTTTTCATCAAGTTTGAAGCCATAGTTTTGGCGCGCCAGCCGTTTCTTTCATTTTGGGGCCTATGTGTTTTTCGACCTTGAAATCGCAAAAAAGGCGCGAAAACATGGATTTGTCTCTCCTGCCGCGCACACACTTCCGATAGCTTGCAAAGGCCTAAAAAACACAAGCAGCCCGTGAGTTATTATGGGAGAGACTGTTTTCATCAAGTTTGAAGCCATAGTTTTGGCGCGGCAGCCGTTTCTTTCATTTTGGGGCCTATGTGTTTTTCGACCTTGAAATCGCAAAAAATGCGCGAAAACATGGATTTGTCTCTCCTGCCGCGCACACACTTCCGATAGCTTGCAAAGGCCTAAAAAACACAAGCAGCCCGTGAGTTATTATGGGAGAGACTGTTTTCATCAAGTTTGAAGCCATAGTTTTGGCGCGGCAGCCGTTTCTTTCATTTTGGGGCCTTCTTGTTTTTCGACCTGGAAATGGCAAAAAAGGCGCGAAAACATGGATTTGTCTCTCCTGCCGCGCACACACTTCCGATAGCGTGCAAAGGCCTAAAAAACACAAGCAGCCCGTGAGTTATTATGGGAGAGACTGTTTTCATCAAGTTTGAAGCCATAGTTTTGGCGCGCCAGCCGTTTCTTTCATTTTGGGGCCTATGTGTTTTTCGACCTTGAAATCGCAAAAAAGTCGCGAAAACATTGATTTGTCTCTCCTGCTGCGCACACACTTCCGATAGCTTGCGAAGGCCTAAAAAACACAATCAGCCCGTGAGTTATTGTGGGAGAGACTGTTTTCATCAAGTTTGAAGCCATAGTTTTGGCGCGCCAGCCGTTTCTTTCATTTTGGGGCCTATGTGTTTTTCGACCTTGAAATCGCAAAAAAGGCGCGAAAACATGGATTTGTCTCTCCTGCCGCGCACACACTTCCGATAGCTTGCAAAGGCCTAAAAAACACAAGCAGCCCGTGAGTTATTATGGGAGAGACTGTTTTCATCAAGATTGAAGCCATAGTTTTGGCGCGGCAGCCGTTTCTTTCATTTTGGGGCCTATGTGTTTTTCGACCTTGAAATCGCAAAAAAGGCGCGAAAACATGGATTTGTCTCTCCTGCCGCGTATACACTTCCAATAGCTTGCAAAGGCCTAAAAAACACAAGCAGCCCGTGAGTTATTATGGGAGAGACTGTTTTCATCAAGTTTGAAGCCATAGTTTTGGCGCGGCAGCCGTTTCTTTCATTTTGGGGCCTATGTGTTTTTCGACCTTGAAATCGCAAAAAATGCGCGAAAACATGGATTTGTCTCTCCTGCCGCGCACACACTTCCGATAGCTTGCGAAGGACTAAAAAACACAAGCGGCCCTTGAGTTATTGTGGGAGAGACTGTTTTCATCAAGTTTGAAGCCTCAGTTTTGGCTGGACAGCCGTTTCTTTATTTTTGGGTTCTGTGTGTTTTTCGACCTGGAAATGGCAAAACAGGCGCGAAAACATAGATTTGTCTCTCCTGCTGAGCACACACTTCCGATAGCTTGCGACGGCCTAAAAAACACAATCAGCCCGTGAGTTAATATGGGAGAGACTGTTTTCATCAAGTTTGAAGCCATAGTTTTGGCGCGCCAGCCGTTTCTTTCATTTTGGGGCCTATGTGTTTTTCGACCTTGAAATCGCAAAAAAGGCGCGAAAACATGGATTTGTCTGTCCTGCCGCGCACACACTTCCGATAGCTTGCAAAGGCCTAAAAAACACAAGCAGCCCGTGAGTTATTATGGGAGAGACTGTTTTCATCAAGATTGAAGCCTCAGTTTTGGCTGGACAGCCGTTTCTTTATTTTTGGGTTCTGTGTGTTTTTCGACCTGGAAATGGCAAAACAGGCGCGAAAACATAGATTTGTCTCTCCTGCTGAGCACACACTTCCGATAGCTTGCGAAGGCCTAAAAAACACAATCAGCCCGTGAGTTAATATGGGAGAGACTGTTTTCATCAAGTTTGAAGCCATAGTTTTGGCGCGCCAGCCGTTTCTTTCATTTTGGGGCCTATGTGTTTTTCGACCTTGAAATCGCAAAAAAGGCGCGAAAACATGGATTTGTCTGTCCTGCCGCGCACACACTTCCGATAGCTTGCAAAGGCCTAAAAAACACAAGCAGCCCGTGAGTTATTATGGGAGAGACTGTTTTCATCAAGATTGAAGCCATAGTTTTGGCGCGGCAGCCGTTTCTTTCATTTTGGGGCCTATGTGTTTTTCGACCTTGAAATCGCAAAAAAGGCGCGAAAACATGGATTTGTCTCTCCTGCCGCGCACACACTTCCGATAGCTTGCAAAGGCCTAAAAAACACAAGCAGCCCGTGAGTTATTATGGGAGAGACTGTTTTCATCAAGTTTGAAGCCATCGTTTTGGCGCGGCAGCCGTTTCTTTCATTTTGGGGCCTATGTGTTTTTCGACCTTGAAATCGCAAAAAAGGCGCGAAAACATGGATTTGTCTCTCCTGCCGCGCACACACTTCCGATAGCTTGCAAAGGCCTAAAAAACACAAGCAGCCCGTGAGTTATTATGGGAAAGACTGTTTTCATCAAGTTTGAAGCCATAGTTTTGGCGCGCCAGCCGTTTCTTTCATTTTGGGGCCTATGTGTTTTTCGACCTTGAAATCGCAAAAAATGCGCGAAAACATGGATTTGTCTCTCCTGCCGCGCACACACTTCCGATAGCTTGGGAAGGCCTAAAAAACACAAGCGGCCCTTGAGTTATTGTGGGAGAGACTGTTTTCATCAAGTTTGAAGCCTCAGTTTTGGCTGGACAGCCGTTTCTTTATTTTTGGGTTCTGTGTGTTTTTCGACCTGGAAATGGCAAAACAGGCGCGAAAACATAGATTTGTCTCTCCTGCTGAGCACACACTTCCGATAGCTTGCGAAGGCCTAAAAAACACAATCAGCCCGTGAGTTAATATGGGAGAGACTGTTTTCATCAAGTTTGAAGCCATAGTTTTGGCGCGCCAGCCGTTTCTTTCATTTTGGGGCCTATGTGTTTTTCGACCTTGAAATCGCAAAAAAGGCGCGAAAACATGGATTTGTCTCTCCTGCCGCGCACACACTTCCGATAGCTTGCAAAGGCCTAAAAAACACAAGCAGCCCGTGAGTTATTATGGGAGAGACTGTTTTCATCAAGTTTGAAGCCATAGTTTTGGCGCGGCAGCCGTTTCTTTCATTTTGGGGCCTATGTGTTTTTCGACCTTGAAATCGCAAAAAATGCGCGAAAACATGGATTTGTCTCTCCTGCCGCGCACACACTTCCGATAGCTTGCGAAGGCCTAAAAAACACAAGCAGCCGGTGAGTTATTATGGGAGAGACTGTTTTCATCAAGTTTGAAGCCATAGTTTTGGCGCGGCAGCCGTTTCTTTCATTTTGGGGCCTATGTGTTTTTCGACCTTGAAATCGCAAAAAAGGCGCGAAAACATGGATTTGTCTCTCCTGCCGCGCACACACTTCCGATAGCTTGCAAAGGCCTAAAAAACACAAGCAGCCCGTAAGTTATTATGGGAAAGACTGTTTTCATCAAGTTTGAAGCCATAGTTTTGGCGCGCCAGCCGTTTCTTTCATTTTGGGGCCTATGTGTTTTTCGACCTTGAAATCGCAAAAAATGCGCGAAAACATGGATTTGTCTCTCCTGCCGCGCACACACTTCCGATAGCTTGCGAAGGCCTAAAAAACACAAGCGGCCCTTGAGTTATTGTGGGAGAGACTGTTTTCATCAAGTTTGAAGCCTCAGTTTTGGCTGGACAGCCGTTTCTTTATTTTTGGGTTCTGTGTGTTTTTCGACCTGGAAATGGCAAAACAGGCGCGAAAACATAGATTTGTCTCTCCTGCTGAGCACACACTTCCGATAGCTTGCGAAGGCCTAAAAAACACAATCAGCCCGTGAGTTAATATGGGAGAGACTGTTTTCATCAAGTTTGAAGCCATAGTTTTGGCGCGCCAGCCGTTTCTTTCATTTTGGGGCCTATGTGTTTTTCGACCTTGAAATCGCAAAAAAGGCGCGAAAACATGGATTTGTCTCTCCTGCCGCGCACACACTTCCGATAGCTTGCAAAGGCCTAAAAAACACAAGCAGCCCATGAGTTATTATGGGAGAGACTGTTTTCATCAAGATTGAAGCCATAGTTTTGGCGCGGCAGCCGTTTCTTTCATTTTGGGGCCTATGTGTTTTTCGACCTTGAAATCGCAAAAAAGGCGCGAAAACATGGATTTGTCTCTCCTGCCGCGCACACACTTCCAATAGCTTGCAAAGGCCTAAAAAACACAAGCAGCCCGTGAGTTATTATGGGAGAGACTGTTTTCATCAAGTTTGAAGCCATAGTTTTGGCGCGGCAGCCGTTTCTTTCATTTTGGGGCCTATGTGTTTTTCGACCTTGAAATCGCAAAAAATGCGCGAAAACATGGATTTGTCTCTCCTGCCGCGCACACACTTCCGATAGCTTGCGAAGGCCTAAAAAACACAAGCGGCCCTTGAGTTATTGTGGGAGAGACTGTTTTCATCAAGTTTGAAGCCTCAGTTTTGGCTGGACAGCCGTTTCTTTATTTTTGGGTTCTGTGTGTTTTTCGACCTGGAAATGGCAAAACAGGCGCGAAAACATAGATTTGTCTCTCCTGCTGAGCACACACTTCCGATAGCTTGCGACGGCCTAAAAAACACAATCAGCCCGTGAGTTAATATGGGAGAGACTGTTTTCATCAAGTTTGAAGCCATAGTTTTGGCGCGCCAGCCGTTTCTTTCATTTTGGGGCCTATGTGTTTTTCGACCTTGAAATCGCAAAAAAGGCGCGAAAACATGGATTTGTCTCTCCTGCCGCGCACACACTTCCAATAGCTTGCAAAGGCCTAAAAAACACAAGCAGCCCGTGAGTTATTATGGGAGAGACTGTTTTCATCAAGTTTGAAGCCATAGTTTTGGCGCGGCAGCCGTTTCTTTCATTTTGGGGCCTATGTGTTTTTCGACCTTGAAATCGCAAAAAATGCGCGAAAACATGGATTTGTCTCTCCTGCCGCGCACACACTTCCGATAGCTTGCGAAGGCCTAAAAAACACAAGCGGCCCTTGAGTTATTGTGGGAGAGACTGTTTTCATCAAGTTTGAAGCCTCAGTTTTGGCTGGACAGCCGTTTCTTTATTTTTGGGTTCTGTGTGTTTTTCGACCTGGAAATGGCAAAACAGGCGCGAAAACATAGATTTGTCTCTCCTGCTGAGCACACACTTCCGATAGCTTGCGACGGCCTAAAAAACACAAGCAGCCCGTGAGTTATTATGGGAGAGACTGTTTTCATCAAGTTTGAAGCCATAGTTTTGGCGCGCCAGCCGTTTCTTTCATTTTGGGGCCTATGTGTTTTTCGACCTTGAAATCGCAAAAAATGCGCGAAAATATGGATTTGTCTCTCCTGCCGCGCACACACTTCCGATAGCTTGGGAAGGCCTAAAAAACACAAGCGGCCCTTGAGTTATTGTGGGAGAGACTGTTTTCATCAAGTTTGAAGCCTCAGTTTTGGCTGGACAGCCGTTTCTTTATTTTTGGGTTCTGTGTGTTTTTCGACCTGGAAATGGCAAAACAGGCGCGAAAACATAGATTTGTCTCTCCTGCTGAGCACACACTTCCGATAGCTTGCGAAGGCCTAAAAAACACAATCAGCCCGTGAGTTAATATGGGAGAGACTGTTTTCATCAAGTTTGAAGCCATAGTTTTGGCGCGCCAGCCGTTTCTTTCATTTTGGGGCCTATGTGTTTTTCGACCTTGAAATCGCAAAAAAGGCGCGAAAACATGGATTTGTCTCTCCTGCCGCGCACACACTTCCGATAGCTTGCAAAGGCCTAAAAAACACAAGCAGCCCGTGAGTTATTATGGGAGAGACTGTTTTCATCAAGTTTGAAGCCATAGTTTTGGCGCGGCAGCCGTTTCTTTCATTTTGGGGCCTATGTGTTTTTCGACCTTGAAATCGCAAAAAATGCGCGAAAACATGGATTTGTCTCTCCTGCCGCGCACACACTTCCGATAGCTTGCGAAGGCCTAAAAAACACAAGCAGCCCGTGAGTTATTATGGGAGAGACTGTTTTCATCAAGTTTGAAGCCATAGTTTTGGCGCGGCAGCCGTTTCTTTCATTTTGGGGCCTATGTGTTTTTCGACCTTGAAATCGCAAAAAAGGCGCGAAAACATGGATTTGTCTCTCCTGCCGCGCACACACTTCCGATAGCTTGCAAAGGCCTAAAAAACACAAGCAGCCCGTGAGTTATTATGGGAAAGACTGTTTTCATCAAGTTTGAAGCCATAGTTTTGGCGCGCCAGCCGTTTCTTTCATTTTGGGGCCTATGTGTTTTTCGACCTTGAAATCGCAAAAAATGCGCGAAAACATGGATTTGTCTCTCCTGCCGCGCACACACTTCCGATAGCTTGCGAAGGCCTAAAAAACACAAGCGGCCCTTGAGTTATTGTGGGAGAGACTGTTTTCATCAAGTTTGAAGCCTCAGTTTTGGCTGGACAGCCGTTTCTTTATTTTTGGGTTCTGTGTGTTTTTCGACCTGGAAATGGCAAAACAGGCGCGAAAACATAGATTTGTCTCTCCTGCTGAGCACACACTTCCGATAGCTTGCGAAGGCCTAAAAAACACAATCAGCCCGTGAGTTAATATGGGAGAGACTGTTTTCATCAAGTTTGAAGCCATAGTTTTGGCGCGCCAGCCGTTTCTTTCATTTTGGGGCCTATGTGTTTTTCGACCTTGAAATCGCAAAAAAGGCGCGAAAACATGGATTTGTCTCTCCTGCCGCGCACACACTTCCGATAGCTTGCAAAGGCCTAAAAAACACAAGCAGCCCATGAGTTATTATGGGAGAGACTGTTTTCATCAAGATTGAAGCCATAGTTTTGGCGCGGCAGCCGTTTCTTTCATTTTGGGGCCTATGTGTTTTTCGACCTTGAAATCGCAAAAAAGGCGCGAAAACATGGATTTGTCTCTCCTGCCGCGCACACACTTCCAATAGCTTGCAAAGGCCTAAAAAACACAAGCAGCCCGTGAGTTATTATGGGAGAGACTGTTTTCATCAAGTTTGAAGCCATAGTTTTGGCGCGGCAGCCGTTTCTTTCATTTTGGGGCCTATGTGTTTTTCGACCTTGAAATCGCAAAAAATGCGCGAAAACATGGATTTGTCTCTCCTGCCGCGCACACACTTCCGATAGCTTGCGAAGGCCTAAAAAACACAAGCGGCCCTTGAGTTATTGTGGGAGAGACTGTTTTCATCAAGTTTGAAGCCTCAGTTTTGGCTGGACAGCCGTTTCTTTATTTTTGGGTTCTGTGTGTTTTTCGACCTGGAAATGGCAAAACAGGCGCGAAAACATAGATTTGTCTCTCCTGCTGAGCACACACTTCCGATAGCTTGCGACGGCCTAAAAAACACAATCAGCCCGTGAGTTAATATGGGAGAGACTGTTTTCATCAAGTTTGAAGCCATAGTTTTGGCGCGCCAGCCGTTTCTTTCATTTTGGGGCCTATGTGTTTTTCGACCTTGAAATCGCAAAAAAGGCGCGAAAACATGGATTTGTCTCTCCTGCCGCGCACACACTTCCGATAGCTTGCAAAGGCCTAAAAAACACAAGCAGCCCATGAGTTATTATGGGAGAGACTGTTTTGATCAAGATTGAAGCCATAGTTTTGGCGCGGCAGCCGTTTCTTTCATTTTGGGGCCTATGTGTTTTTCGACCTTGAAATCGCAAAAAAGGCGCGAAAACATGGATTTGTCTCTCCTGCCGCGCACACACTTCCAATAGCTTGCAAAGGCCTAAAAAACACAAGCAGCCCGTGAGTTATTATGGGAGAGACTGTTTTCATCAAGTTTGAAGCCATAGTTTTGGCGCGGCAGCCGTTTCTTTCATTTTGGGGCCTATGTGTTTTTCGACCTTGAAATCGCAAAAAATGCGCGAAAACATGGATTTGTCTCTCCTGCCGCGCACACACTTCCGATAGCTTGCGAAGGCCTAAAAAACACAAGCGGCCCTTGAGTTATTGTGGGAGAGACTGTTTTCATCAAGTTTGAAGTCTCAGTTTTGGCTGGACAGCCGTTTCTTTATTTTTGGGTTCTGTGTGTTTTTCGACCTGGAAATGGCAAAACAGGCGCGAAAACATAGATTTGTCTCTCCTGCTGAGCACACACTTCCGATAGCTTGCGACGGCCTAAAAAACACAATCAGCCCGTGAGTTAATATGGGAGAGACTGTTTTCATCAAGTTTGAAGCCATAGTTTTGGCGCGCCAGCCGTTTCTTTCATTTTGGGGCCTATGTGTTTTTCGACCTTGAAATCGCAAAAAAGGCGCGAAAACATGGATTTGTCTGTCCTGCCGCGCACACACTTCCGATAGCTTGCAAAGGCCTAAAAAACACAAGCAGCCCGTGAGTTATTATGGGAGAGACTGTTTTCATCAAGATTGAAGCCATAGTTTTGGCGCGGCAGCCGTTTCTTTCATTTTGGGGCCTATGTGTTTTTCGACCTTGAAATCGCAAAAAAGGCGCGAAAACATGGATTTGTCTCTCCTGCCGCGCACACACTTCCGATAGCTTGCAAAGGCCTAAAAAACACAAGCAGCCCGTGAGTTATTATGGGAGAGACTGTTTTCATCAAGTTTGAAGCCATCGTTTTGGCGCGGCAGCCGTTTCTTTCATTTTGGGGCCTATGTGTTTTTCGACCTTGAAATCGCAAAAAAGGCGCGAAAACATGGATTTGTCTCTCCTGCCGCGCACACACTTCCGATAGCTTGCAAAGGCCTAAAAAACACAAGCAGCCCGTGAGTTATTATGGGAAAGACTGTTTTCATCAAGTTTGAAGCCATAGTTTTGGCGCGCCAGCCGTTTCTTTCATTTTGGGGCCTATGTGTTTTTCGACCTTGAAATCGCAAAAAATGCGCGAAAACATGGATTTGTCTCTCCTGCCGCGCACACACTTCCGATAGCTTGGGAAGGCCTAAAAAACACAAGCGGCCCTTGAGTTATTGTGGGAGAGACTGTTTTCATCAAGTTTGAAGCCTCAGTTTTGGCTGGACAGCCGTTTCTTTATTTTTGGGTTCTGTGTGTTTTTCGACCTGGAAATGGCAAAACAGGCGCGAAAACATAGATTTGTCTCTCCTGCTGAGCACACACTTCCGATAGCTTGCGAAGGCCTAAAAAACACAATCAGCCCGTGAGTTAATATGGGAGAGACTGTTTTCATCAAGTTTGAAGCCATAGTTTTGGCGCGCCAGCCGTTTCTTTCATTTTGGGGCCTATGTGTTTTTCGACCTTGAAATCGCAAAAAAGGCGCGAAAACATGGATTTGTCTCTCCTGCCGCGCACACACTTCCGATAGCTTGCAAAGGCCTAAAAAACACAAGCAGCCCGTGAGTTATTATGGGAGAGACTGTTTTCATCAAGTTTGAAGCCATAGTTTTGGCGCGGCAGCCGTTTCTTTCATTTTGGGGCCTATGTGTTTTTCGACCTTGAAATCGCAAAAAATGCGCGAAAACATGGATTTGTCTCTCCTGCCGCGCACACACTTCCGATAGCTTGCGAAGGCCTAAAAAACACAAGCAGCCCGTGAGTTATTATGGGAGAGACTGTTTTCATCAAGTTTGAAGCCATAGTTTTGGCGCGCCAGCAGTTTCTTTCATTTTGGGGCCTATGTGTTTTTCGACCTTGAAATCGCAAAAAAGGCGCGAAAACATGGATTTGTCTCTCCTGCCGCGCACACACTTCCAATAGCTTGCAAAGGCCTAAAAAACACAAGCAGCCCGTGAGTTATTATGGGAGAGACTGTTTTCATCAAGTTTGAAGCCATAGTTTTGGCGCGGCAGCCGTTTCTTTCATTTTGGGGCCTATGTGTTTTTCGACCTTGAAATCGCAAAAAATGCGCGAAAACATGGATTTGTCTCTCCTGCCGCGCACACACTTCCGATAGCTTGCAAAGGCCTAAAAAACACAAGCAGCCCGTGAGTTATTATGGGAGAGACTGTTTTCATCAAGTTTGAAGCCATAGTTTTGGCGCGCCAGCAGTTTCTTTCATTTTGGGGCCTATGTGTTTTTCGACCTTGAAATCGCAAAAAAGGCGGGAAAACATGGATTTGTCTCTCCTGCCGCGCACACACTTCCGATAGCTTGCAAAGGCCTAAAAAACACAAGCAGCCCGTGAGTTATTATGGGAGAGACTGTTTTCATCAAGTTTGAAGCCATAGTTTTGGCGCGGCAGCCGTTTCTTTCATTTTGGGGCCTATGTGTTTTTCGACCTTGAAATCGCAAAAAAGGCGCGAAAACATGGATTTGTCTCTCCTGCCGCGCACACACTTCCGATAGCTTGCAAAGGCCTAAAAAACACAAGCAGCCCGTGAGTTATTATGGGAGAGACTGTTTTCATCAAGTTTGAAGCCATAGTTTTGGCGCGGCAGCCGTTTCTTTCATTTTGGGGCCTATGTGTTTTTCGACCTTGAAATCGCAAAAAAGGCGCGAAAACATGGATTTGTCTCTCCTGCCGCGCACACACTTCCGATAGCTTGCAAAGGCCTAAAAAACACAAGCAGCCCGTGAGTTATTATGGGAGAGACTGTTTTCATCAAGTTTGAAGCCATAGTTTTGGCGCGGCTGCCGTTTCTTTCATTTTGGGGCCTATGTGTTTTTCGACCTTGAAATCGCAAAAAAGGCGCGAAAACATGGATTTGTCTCTCCTGCCGCGCACAACTTCCGATAGCTTGCAAAGGCCTAAAAAACACAAGCAGCCCGTGAGTTATTATGGGAGAGACTGTTTTCATCAAGATTGAAGCCATAGTTTTGGCGCGGCAGCCGTTTCTTTCATTTTGGGGCCTATGTGTTTTTCGACCTTGAAATCGCAAAAAATGCACGAAAACATGGATTTGTCTCTCCTGCCGCGCACACACTTCCGATAGCTTGCGAAGGCCTAAAAAACACAAGCGGCCCTTGAGTTATTGTGGGAGAGACTGTTTTCATCAAGTTTGAAGCCTCAGTTTTGGCTGGACAGCCGTTTCTTTATTTTTGGGTTCTATGTGTTTTTCGACCTGGAAATGGCAAAAAAGGCGCGAAAACATAGATTTGTCTCTCCTGCTGCGCACACACTTCCGATAGCTTGCGAAGGCCTAAAAAACACAATCAGCCCGTGAGTTAATATGGGAGAGACTGTTTTCATCAAGTTTCAAGCCATAGTTTTGGCGCCCCAGACCGTTTCTTTCATTTTGGGGCCTATGTGTTTTTCGACCTTGAAATCGCAAAAAAGGCGCGAAAACATGGATTTGTCTCTCCTGCCGCGCACAACTTCCGATAGCTTGCAAAGGCCTAAAAAACACAAGCAGCCCTTGAGTTATTATGGGAGAGACTGTTTTCATCAAGTTTCAAGCCATAGTTTTGGCGCCCCAGCCGTTTCTTTCATTTTGGGGCCTATGTGTTTTTCGACCTTGAAATCGCAAAAAAGGCGCGAAAACATGGATTTGTCTCTCCTGCCGCGCACACACTTCCGATAGCTTGCAAAGGCCTAAAAAACACAAGCAGCCCGTGAGTTATTATGGGAGAGACTGTTTTCATCAAGTTTGAAGCCATAGTTTTGGCGCGGCAGCCGTTTCTTTCATTTTGGGGCCTATGTGTTTTTCGACCTTGAAATCGCAAAAAAGGCGCGAAAACATGGATTTGTCTCTCCTGCCGCGCACACACTTCCAATAGCTTGCAAAGGCCTAAAAAACACAAGCAGCCCGTGAGTTATTATGGGAGAGACTGTTTTCATCAAGTTTGAAGCCATAGTTTTGGCGCGGCAGCCGTTTCTTTCATTTTGGGGCCTATGTGTTTTTCGACCTTGAAATCGCAAAAAATGCGCGAAAACATGGATTTGTCTCTCCTGCCGCGTACACACTTCCGATAGCTTGCAAAGGCCTAAAAAACACAAGCAGCCCGTGAGTTATTATGGGAGAGACTGTTTTCATCAAGTTTGAAGCCATAGTTTTGGCGCGGCAGCCGTTTCTTTCATTTTGGGGCCTATGTGTTTTTCGACCTTGAAATCGCAAAAAAGGCGCGAAAACATGGATTTGTCTCTCCTGCCGCGCACACACTTCCGATAGCTTGCAAAGGCCTAAAAAACACAAGCAGCCCGTGAGTTATTATGGGAAAGACTGTTTTCATCAAGTTTGAAGCCATAGTTTTGGCGCGCCAGCCGTTTCTTTCATTTTGGGGCCTATGTGTTTTTCGACCTTGAAATCGCAAAAAAGGCGCGAAAACATGGATTTGTCTCTCCTGCCGCGCACAACTTCCGATAGCTTGCAAAGGCCAAAAAAACACAAGCGGCCCTTGAGTTATTGTGGGAGAGACTGTTTTCATCAAGTTTGAAGCCTCAGTTTTGGCTGGACAGCCGTGTCTTTATTTTTGGGTTCTGTGTGTTTTTCGACCTGGAAATGGCAAAACAGGCGCGAAAACATAGATTTGTCTCTCCTGCTGAGCACACACTTCCGATAGCTTGCGAAGGCCTAAAAAACACAATCAGCCCGTGAGTTAATATGGGAGAGACTGTTTTCATCAAGTTTGAAGCCATAGTTTTGGCGCGCCAGCCGTTTCTTTCATTTTGGGGCCTATGTGTTTTTCGACCTTGAAATCGCAAAAAAGTCGCGAAAACATGGATTTGTCTCTCCTGCCGCGCACACACTTCCGATAGCTTGCAAAGGCCTAAAAAACACAAGCAGCCCGTTAGTTATTATGGGAAAGACTGTTTTCATCAAGTTTGAAGCCATAGTTTTGGCGCGCCAGCCGTTTCTTTCATTTTGGGGCCTATGTGTTTTTCGACCTTGAAATCGCAAAAAAGGCGCGAAAACATGGATTTGTCTCTCCTGCCGCGCACAACTTCCGATAGCTTGCAAAGGCCTAAAAAACACAAGCAGCCCTTGAGTTATTATGGGAGAGACTGTTTTCATCAAGTTTCAAGCCATAGTTTTGGCGCCCCAGCCGTTTCTTTCATTTTGGGGCCTATGTGTTTTTCGACCTTGAAATCGCAAAAAAGGCGCGAAAACATGGATTTGTCTCTCCTGCCGCGCACACACTTCCGATAGCTTGCAAAGGCCTAAAAAACACAAGCAGCCCATGAGTTATTATGGGAGAGACTGTTTTCATCAAGTTTGAAGCCATAGTTTTGGCGCGCCAGCCGTTTCTTTCATTTTGGGGCCTATGTGTTTTTCGACCTTGAAATCGCAAAAAAGGCGCGAAAACATGGATTTGTCTCTCCTGCCGCGCACAACTTCCGATAGCTTGCAAAGGCCTAAAAAACACAAGCAGCCCTTGAGTTATTATGGGAGAGACTGTTTTCATCAAGTTTCAAGCCATAGTTTTGGCGCCCCAGCCGTTTCTTTCATTTTGGGGCCTATGTGTTTTTCGACCTTGAAATCGCAAAAAAGGCGCGAAAACATGGATTTGTCTCTCCTGCCGCGCACACACTTCCGATAGCTTGCAAAGGCCTAAAAAACACAAGCAGCCCGTGAGTTATTATGGGAAAGACTGTTTTCATCAAGTTTGAAGCCATAGTTTTGGCGCGCCAGCCGTTTCTTTCATTTTGGGGCCTATGTGTTTTTCGACCTTGAAATCGCAAAAAAGGCGCGAAAACATGGATTTGTCTCTCCTGCCGCGCACAACTTCCGATAGCTTGCAAAGGCCAAAAAAACACAAGCGGCCCTTGAGTTATTGTGGGAGAGACTGTTTTCATCAAGTTTGAAGCCTCAGTTTTGGCTGGACAGCCGTGTCTTTATTTTTGGGTTCTGTGTGTTTTTCGACCTGGAAATGGCAAAACAGGCGCGAAAACATAGATTTGTCTCTCCTGCTGAGCACACACTTCCGATAGCTTGCGAAGGCCTAAAAAACACAATCAGCCCGTGAGTTAATATGGGAGAGACTGTTTTCATCAAGTTTGAAGCCATAGTTTTGGCGCGCCAGCCGTTTCTTTCATTTTGGGGCCTATGTGTTTTTCGACCTTGAAATCGCAAAAAAGTCGCGAAAACATGGATTTGTCTCTCCTGCCGCGCACACACTTCCGATAGCTTGCAAAGGCCTAAAAAACACAAGCAGCCCGTTAGTTATTATGGGAAAGACTGTTTTCATCAAGTTTGAAGCCATAGTTTTGGCGCGCCAGCCGTTTCTTTCATTTTGGGGCCTATGTGTTTTTCGACCTTGAAATCGCAAAAAAGGCGCGAAAACATGGATTTGTCTCTCCTGCCGCGCACAACTTCCGATAGCTTGCAAAGGCCTAAAAAACACAAGCAGCCCTTGAGTTATTATGGGAGAGACTGTTTTCATCAAGTTTCAAGCCATAGTTTTGGCGCCCCAGCCGTTTCTTTCATTTTGGGGCCTATGTGTTTTTCGACCTTGAAATCGCAAAAAAGGCGCGAAAACATGGATTTGTCTCTCCTGCCGCGCACACACTTCCGATAGCTTGCAAAGGCCTAAAAAACACAAGCAGCCCATGAGTTATTATGGGAGAGACTGTTTTCATCAAGATTGAAGCCATAGTTTTGGCGCGGCAGCCGTTTCTTTCATTTTGGGGCCTATGTGTTTTTCGACCTTGAAATCGCAAAAAAGGCGCGAAAACATGGATTTGTCTCTCCTGCCGCGCACACACTTCCAATAGCTTGCAAAGGCCTAAAAAACACAAGCAGCCCGTGAGTTATTATGGGAGAGACTGTTTTCATCAAGTTTGAAGCCATAGTTTTGGCGCGGCAGCCGTTTCTTTCATTTTGGGGCCTATGTGTTTTTCGACCTTGAAATCGCAAAAAATGCGCGAAAACATGGATTTGTCTCTCCTGCCGCGCACACACTTCCGATAGCTTGCAAAGGCCTAAAAAACACAAGCAGCCCGTTAGTTATTATGGGAAAGACTGTTTTCATCAAGTTTGAAGCCATAGTTTTGGCGCGCCAGCCGTTTCTTTCATTTTGGGGCCTATGTGTTTTTCGACCTTGAAATCGCAAAAAAGGCGCGAAAACATGGATTTGTCTCTCCTGCCGCGCACAACTTCCGATAGCTTGCAAAGGCCTAAAAAACACAAGCAGCCCTTGAGTTATTATGGGAGAGACTGTTTTCATCAAGTTTCAAGCCATAGTTTTGGCGCCCCAGCCGTTTCTTTCATTTTGGGGCCTATGTGTTTTTCGACCTTGAAATCGCAAAAAAGGCGCGAAAACATGGATTTGTCTCTCCTGCCGCGCACACACTTCCGATAGCTTGCAAAGGCCTAAAAAACACAAGCAGCCCATGAGTTATTATGGGAGAGACTGTTTTCATCAAGATTGAAGCCATAGTTTTGGCGCGGCAGCCGTTTCTTTCATTTTGGGGCCTATGTGTTTTTCGACCTTGAAATCGCAAAAAAGGCGCGAAAACATGGATTTGTCTCTCCTGCCGCGCACACACTTCCAATAGCTTGCAAAGGCCTAAAAAACACAAGCAGCCCGTGAGTTATTATGGGAGAGACTGTTTTCATCAAGTTTGAAGCCATAGTTTTGGCGCGGCAGCCGTTTCTTTCATTTTGGGGCCTATGTGTTTTTCGACCTTGAAATCGCAAAAAATGCGCGAAAACATGGATTTGTCTCTCCTGCCGCGTACACACTTCCGATAGCTTGCAAAGGCCTAAAAAACACAAGCAGCCCGTGAGTTATTATGGGAGAGACTGTTTTCATCAAGTTTGAAGCCATAGTTTTGGCGCGGCAGCCGTTTCTTTCATTTTGGGGCCTATGTGTTTTTCGACTTTGAAATCGCAAAAAAGGCGCGAAAACATGGATTTGTCTCTCCTGCCGCGCACACACTTCCGATAGCTTGCAAAGGCCTAAAAAACACAAGCAGCCCGTGAGTTATTATGGGAAAGACTGTTTTCATCAAGTTTGAAGCCATAGTTTTGGCGCGCCAGCCGTTTCTTTCATTTTGGGGCCTATGTGTTTTTCGACCTTGAAATCGCAAAAAAGGCGCGAAAACATGGATTTGTCTCTCCTGCCGCGCACAACTTCCGATAGCTTGCAAAGGCCAAAAAAACACAAGCGGCCCTTGAGTTATTGTGGGAGAGACTGTTTTCATCAAGTTTGAAGCCTCAGTTTTGGCTGGACAGCCGTGTCTTTATTTTTGGGTTCTGTGTGTTTTTCGACCTGGAAATGGCAAAACAGGCGCGAAAACATAGATTTGTCTCTCCTGCTGAGCACACACTTCCGATAGCTTGCGAAGGCCTAAAAAACACAATCAGCCCGTGAGTTAATATGGGAGAGACTGTTTTCATCAAGTTTCAAGCCATAGTTTTGGCGCGCCAGCCGTTTCTTTCATTTTGGGGCCTATGTGTTTTTCGACCTTGAAATCGCAAAAAATGCGCGAAAACATGGATTTGTCTCTCCTGCCGCGCACACACTTCCGATAGCTTGCGAAGGCCTAAAAAACACAAGCAGCCCGTGAGTTATTATGGGAGAGACTGTTTTCATCAAGTTTGAAGCCATAGTTTTGGCGCGCCAGCCGTTTCTTTCATTTTGGGGCTTATGTGTTTTTCGACCTTGAAATCGCTAAAAAGGCGCGAAAACATGGATTTGTCTCTCCTGCCGCGCACACACTTCCGATAGCTTGCAAAGGCCTAAAAAACACAAGCAGCCCGTGAGTTATTATGGGAGAGACTGTTTTCATCAAGTTTGAAGCCATAGTTTTGGCGCGGCAGCCGTTTCTTTCATTTTGGGGCCTATGTGTTTTTCGACCTTGAAATCGCAAAACATGCACGAAAACATGGATTTGTCTCTCCTGCCGCGCACACACTTCCGATAGCTTGCGAAGGCCTAAAAAACACAAGCGGCCCTTGAGTTATTGTGGGAGAGACTGTTTTCATCAAGTTTGAAGCCTCAGTTTTGGCTGGACAGCCGTTTCTTTATTTTTGGGTTCTATGTGTTTTTCGACCTGGAAATGGCAAAAAAGGCGCGAAAACATAGATTTGTCTCTCCTGCTGCGCACACACTTCCGATAGCTTGCGAAGGCCTAAAAAACACAATCAGCCCGTGAGTTAATATGGGAGAGACTGTTTTCATCAAGTTTCAAGCCATAGTTTTGGCGCCCCAGCCGTTTCTTTCATTTTGGGGCCTATGTGTTTTTCGACCTTGAAATCGCAAAAAAGGCGCGAAAACATGGATTTGTCTCTCCTGCTGCGCACAACTTCCGATAGCTTGCAAAGGCCTAAAAAACACAAGCAGCCCTTGAGTTATTATGGGAGAGACTGTTTTCATCAAGTTTCAAGCCATAGTTTTGGCGCCCCAGCCGTTTCTTTCATTTTGGGGCCTATGTGTTTTTCGACCTTGAAATCGCAAAAAAGGCGCGAAAACATGGATTTGTCTCTCCTGCCGCGCACACACTTCCGATAGCTTGCAAAGGCCTAAAAAACACAAGCAGCCCGTGAGTTATTATGGGAGAGACTGTTTTCATCAAGATTGAAGCCATAGTTTTGGCGCGGCAGCCGTTTCTTTCATTTTGGGGCCTATGTGTTTTTCGACCTTGAAATCGCAAAAAAGGCGCGAAAACATGGATTTGTCTCTCCTGCCGCGCACACACTTCCAATAGCTTGCAAAGGCCTAAAAAACACAAGCAGCCCGTGAGTTATTATGGGAGAGACTGTTTTCATCAAGTTTGAAGCCATAGTTTTGGCGCGGCAGCCGTTTCTTTCATTTTGGGGCCTATGTGTTTTTCGACCTTGAAATCGCAAAAAATGCGCGAAAACATGGATTTGTCTCTCCTGCCGCGTACACACTTCCGATAGCTTGCAAAGGCCTAAAAAACACAAGCAGCCCGTGAGTTATTATGGGAGAGACTGTTTTCATCAAGTTTGAAGCCATAGTTTTGGCGCGGCAGCCGTTTTTTTCATTTTGGGGCCTATGTGTTTTTCGACCTTGAAATCGCAAAAAAGGCGCGAAAACATGGATTTGTCTCTCCTGCCGCGCACACACTTCCGATAGCTTGCAAAGGCCTAAAAAACACAAGCAGCCCGTGAGTTATTATGGGAAAGACTGTTTTCATCAAGTTTGAAGCCATAGTTTTGGCGCGCCAGCCGTTTCTTTCATTTTGGGGCCTATGTGTTTTTCGACCTTGAAATCGCAAAAAAGTCGCGAAAACATGGATTTGTCTCTCCTGCCGCGCACACACTTCCGATAGCTTGCAAAGGCCTAAAAAACACAAGCAGCCCTTGAGTTATTATGGGAGAGACTGTTTTCATCAAGTTTCAAGCCATAGTTTTGGCGCCCCAGCCGTTTCTTTCATTTTGGGGCCTATGTGTTTTTCGACCTTGAAATCGCAAAAAAGGCGCGAAAACATGGATTTATCTCTCCTGCCGCGCACACACTTCCAATAGCTTGCAAAGGCCTAAAAAAACACAAGCAGCCCGTGAGTTATTATGGGAGAGACTGTTTTCATCAAGTTTGAAGCCATAGTTTTGGCGCGGCAGCCGTTTCTTTCATTTTGGGGCCTATGTGTTTTTCGACCTTGAAATCGCAAAAAAGGCGCGAAAACATGGATTTGTCTCTCCTGCCGCGCACACACTTCCGATAGCTTGCAAAGGCCTAAAAAACACAAGCAGCCCGTGAGTTATTATGGGAAAGACTGTTTTCATCAAGTTTGAAGCCATAGTTTTGGCGCGCCAGCCGTTTCTTTCATTTTGGGGCCTATGTGTTTTTCGACCTTGAAATCGCAAAAAAGGCGCGAAAACATGGATTTGTCTCTCCTGCCGCGCACCACTTCCGATAGCTTGCAAAGGCCTAAAAAACACAAGCAGCCCTTGAGTTATTATGGGAGAGACTGTTTTCATCAAGTTTCAAGCCATAGTTTTGGCGCCCCAGCCGTTTCTTTCATTTTGGGGCCTATGTGTTTTTTGACCTTGAAATCGCAAAAAATGCGCGAAAACATGGATTTGTCTCTCCTGCCGCGCACACACTTCCGATAGCTTGCGAAGGCCTAAAAAACACAAGCGGCCCTTGAGTTATTGTGGGAGAGACTGTTTTCATCAAGTTTGAAGCCTCAGTTTTGGCTGGACAGCCGTGTCTTTATTTTTGGGTTCTGTGTGTTTTTCGACCTGGAAATGGCAAAACAGGCGCGAAAACATAGATTTGTCTCTCCTGCTGAGCACACACTTCCGATAGCTTGCGAAGGCCTAAAAAACACAATCAGCCCGTGAGTTAATATGGGAGAGACTGTTTTCATCAAGTTTGAAGCCATAGTTTTGGCGCGCCAGCCTTTTCTTTCATTTTGGGGCCTATGTGTTTTTCGACCTTGAAATCGCAAAAAAGGCGCGAAAACATGGATTTGTCTCTACTGCCGCGCACACACTTCCGATAGCTTGCAAAGGCCTAAAAAACACAAGCAGCCCGTGAGTTATTATGGGAGAGACTGTTTTCATCAAGTTTGAAGCCATAGTTTTGGCGCGCCAGCCGTTTCTTTCATTTTGGGGCCTATGTGTTTTTCGACCTTGAAATCGCAAAAAAGTCGCGAAAACATGGATTTGTCTCTCCTGCCGCGCACACACTTCCGATAGCTTGCAAAGGCCTAAAAAACACAAGCAGCCCGTGAGTTATTATGGGAAAGACTGTTTTCATCAAGTTTGAAGCCATAGTTTTGGCGCGCCAGCCGTTTCTTTCATTTTGGGGCCTATGTGTTTTTCGACCTTGAAATCGCAAAAAAGGCGCGAAAACATGGATTTGTCTCTCCTGCCGCGCACAACTTCCGATAGCTTGCAAAGGCCTAAAAAACACAAGCAGCCCTTGAGTTATTATGGGAGAGACTGTTTTCATCAAGTTTCAAGCCATAGTTTTGGCGCCCCAGCCGTTTCTTTCATTTTGGGGCCTATGTGTTTTTCGACCTTGAAATCGCAAAAAAGGCACGAAAACATGGATTTGTCTCTCCTGCCGCGCACACACTTCCAATAGCTTGCAAAGGCCTAAAAAACACAAGCAGCCCGTGAGTTATTATGGGAGAGACTGTTTTCATCAAGTTTGAAGCCATAGTTTTGGCGCGGCAGCCGTTTCTTTCATTTTGGGGCCTATGTGTTTTTCGACCTTGAAATCGCAAAAAATGCGCGAAAACATGGATTTGTCTCTCCTGCCGCGCACACACTTCCGATAGCTTGCAAAGGCCTAAAAAACACAAGCAGCCCGTGAGTTATTATGGGAGAGACTGTTTTCATCAAGTTTGAAGCCATAGTTTTGGCGCGGCAGCCGTTTCTTTCATTTTGGGGCCTATGTGTTTTTCGACCTTGAAATCGCAAAAAAGGCGCGAAAACATGGATTTGTCTCTCCTGCCGCGCACACACTTCCGATAGCTTGCAAAGGCCTAAAAAACACAAGCAGACCGTGAGTTATTATGGGAAAGACTGTTTTCATCAAGTTTGAAGCTATAGTTTTGGCGCGCCAGCCGTTTCTTTCATTTTGGGGCCTATGTGTTTTTCGACCTTGAAATCGCAAAAAAGGCGCGAAAACATGGATTTGTCTCTCCTGCCGCGCACAACTTCCGATAGCTTGCAAAGGCCTAAAAAACACAAGCAGCCCTTGAGTTATTATGGGAGAGACTGTTTTCATCAAGTTTCAAGCCATAGTTTTGGCGCCCCAGCCGTTTCTTTCATTTTGGGGCCTATGTGTTTTTCGACCTTGAAATCGCAAAAAAGGCGCGAAAACATGGATTTGTCTCTCCTGCCGCGCACACACTTCCGATAGCTTGCAAAGGCCTAAAAAACACAAGCAGCCCGTGAGTTATTATGGGAGAGACTGTTTTCATCAAGATTGAAGCCATAGTTTTGGCGCGGCAGCCGTTTCTTTCATTTTGGGGCCTATGTGTTTTTCGACCTTGAAATCGCAAAAAAGGCGCGAAAACATGGATTTGTCTCTCCTGCCGCGCACACACTTCCAATAGCTTGCAAAGGCCTAAAAAACACAAGCAGCCCGTGAGTTATTATGGGAGAGACTGTTTTCATCAAGTTTGAAGCCATAGTTTTGGCGCGGCAGCCGTTTCTTTCATTTTGGGGCCTATGTGTTTTTCGACCTTGAAATCGCAAAAAATGCGCGAAAACATGGATTTGTCTCTCCTGCCGCGTACACACTTCCGATAGCTTGCAAAGGCCTAAAAAACACAAGCAGCCCGTGAGTTATTATGGGAGAGACTGTTTTCATCAAGTTTGAAGCCATAGTTTTGGCGCGGCAGCCGTTTCTTTCATTTTGGGGCCTATGTGTTTTTCGACCTTGAAATCGCAAAAAAGGCGCGAAAACATGGATTTGTCTCTCCTGCCGCGCACACACTTCCGATAGCTTGCAAAGGCCTAAAAAACACAAGCAGCCCGTGAGTTATTATGGGAAAGACTGTTTTCATCAAGTTTGAAGCCATAGTTTTGGCGCGCCAGCCGTTTCTTTCATTTTGGGGCCTATGTGTTTTTCGACCTTGAAATCGCAAAAAAGTCGCGAAAACATAGATTTGTCTCTCCTGCCGCGCACACACTTCCGATAGCTTGCAAAGGCCTAAAAAACACAAGCAGCCCTTGAGTTATTATGGGAGAGACTGTTTTCATCAAGTTTCAAGCCATAGTTTTGGCGCCCCAGCCGTTTCTTTCATTTTGGGGCCTATGTGTTTTTCGACCTTGAAATCGCAAAAAAGGCGCGAAAACATGGATTTATCTCTCCTGCCGCGCACACACTTCCAATAGCTTGCAAAGGCCTAAAAAAACACAAGCAGCCCGTGAGTTATTATGGGAGAGACTGTTTTCATCAAGTTTGAAGCCATAGTTTTGGCGCGGCAGCCGTTTCTTTCATTTTGGGGCCTATGTGTTTTTCGACCTTGAAATCGCAAAAAAGGCGCGAAAACATGGATTTGTCTCTCCTGCCGCGCACACACTTCCGATAGCTTGCAAAGGCCTAAAAAACACAAGCAGCCCGTGAGTTATTATGGGAGAGACTGTTTTCATCAAGTTTGAAGCCATAGTTTTGGCGCGGCAGCCGTTTCTTTCATTTTGGGGCCTATGTGTTTTTCGACCTTGAAATCGCAAAAAAGGCGCGAAAACATGGATTTGTCTCTCCTGCCGCGCACACACTTCCGATAGCTTGCAAAGGCCTAAAAAACACAAGCAGCCCGTGAGTTATTATGGGAAAGACTGTTTTCATCAAGTTTGAAGCCATAGTTTTGGCGCGCCAGCCGTTTCTTTCATTTTGGGGCCTATGTGTTTTTCGACCTTGAAATCGCAAAAAAGGCGCGAAAACATGGATTTGTCTCTCCTGCCGCGCACACACTTCCGATAGCTTGCAAAGGCCTAAAAAACACAAGCAGCCCGTGAGTTATTATGGGAGAGACTGTTTTCATCAAGTTTGAAGCCATAGTTTTGGCGCGGCAGCCGTTTCTTTCATTTTGGGGCCTATGTGTTTTTCGACCTTGAAATCGCAAAAAAGGCGTGAAAACATGGATTTGTCTCTCCTGCCGCGCACACACTTCCGATAGCTTGCAAAGGCCTAAAAAACACAAGCAGCCTGTGAGTTATTATGGGAAAGACCGTTTTCATCAAGTTTGAAGCCATAGTTTTGGCGCGCCAGCCGTTTCTTTCATTTTGGGGCCTATGTGTTTTTCGACCTTGAAATCGCAAAAAAGGCGCGAAAACATGGATTTGTCTCTCCTGCCGCGCACACACTTCCGATAGCTTGCAAAGGCCTAAAAAACACAAGCAGCCCGTGAGTTATTATGGGAGAGACTGTTTTCATCAAGTTTGAAGCCATAGTTTTGGCGCGGCAGCCGTTTCTTTCATTTTGGGGCCTATGTGTTTTTCGACCTTGAAATCGCAAAAAAGGCGCGAAAACATGGATTTGTCTCTCCTGCCGCGCACACACTTCCGATAGCTTGCAAAGGCCTAAAAAACACAAGCGGCCCTTGAGTTATTGTGGGAGAGACTGTTGTCATCAAGTTTGAAGCCTCAGTTTTGGCTGGACAGCCGTTGCTTTATTTTTGGGTTCTGTGTGTTTTTCGACCTGGAAATGGCAAAAAAGGCGCGAAAACATAGATTTGTCTCTCCTGCTGCGCACACACTTCCGATAGCTTGCGAAGGCCTAAAAAACACAATCAGCCCGTGAGTTAATATGGGAGAGACTGTTTTCATCAAGTTTGAAGCCATAGTTTTGGCGCGGCAGCCGTTTCTTTCATTTTGGGGCCTATGTGTTTTTCGACCTTGAAATCGCAAAAAATGCGCAAAAACATGGATTTGTCTCTCCTGCCGCGCACACACTTCTGATAGCTTGCGAAGGCCTAAAAAACACAAGCGGCCCTTGAGTTATTGTGGGAGAGACTGTTTTCATCAAGTTTGAAGCCTCAGTTTTGGCTGGACAGCCGTTTCTTTATTTTTGGGTTCTGTGTGTTTTTTGACCTGGAAATGGCAAAAAAGGCGCGAAAACATAGATTTGTCTCTCCTGCTGCGCACACACTTCCGATAGCTTGCAAAGGCCTAAAAAACACAAGCAGCCCGTGAGTTATTATGGGAGAGACTGTTTTCATCAAGTTTGAAGCCATAGTTTTGGCGCGGCAGCCGTTTCTTTCATTTTGGGGCCTATGTGTTTTTCGACCTTGAAATCGCAAAAAAGGCGCGAAAACATGGATTTGTCTCTCCTGCCGCGCACACACTTCCGATAGCTTGCAAAGGCCTAAAAAACACAAGCGGCCCTTGAGTTATTGTGGGAGAGACTGTTGTCATCAAGTTTGAAGCCTCAGTTTTGGCTGGACAGCCGTTGCTTTATTTTTGGGTTCTGTGTGTTTTTCGACCTGGAAATGGCAAAAAAGGCGCGAAAACATAGATTTGTCTCTCCTGCTGCGCACACACTTCCGATAGCTTGCGAAGGCCTAAAAAACACAATCAGCCCGTGAGTTAATATGGGAGAGACTGTTTTCATCAAGTTTGAAGCCATAGTTTTGGCGCGGCAGCCGTTTCTTTCATTTTGGGGCCTATGTGTTTTTCGACCTTGAAATCGCAAAAAATGCGCAAAAACATGGATTTGTCTCTCCTGCCGCGCACACACTTCTGATAGCTTGCGAAGGCCTAAAAAACACAAGCGGCCCTTGAGTTATTGTGGGAGAGACTGTTTTCATCAAGTTTGAAGCCTCAGTTTTGGCTGGACAGCCGTTTCTTTATTTTTGGGTTCTGTGTGTTTTTTGACCTGGAAATGGCAAAAAAGGCGCGAAAACATAGATTTGTCTCTCCTGCTGCGCACACACTTCCGATAGCTTGCAAAGGCCTAAAAAACACAAGCAGCCCGTGAGTTATTATGGGAGAGACTGTTTTCATCAAGTTTGAAGCCATAGTTTTGGCGCGGCAGCCGTTTCTTTCATTTTGGGGCCTATGTGTTTTTCGACCTTGAAATCGCAAAAAATGCGCAAAAACATGGATTTGTCTCTCCTGCCGCGCACACACTTCTGATAGCTTGCGAAGGCCTAAAAAACACAAGCGGCCCTTGAGTTATTGTGGGAGAGACTGTTTTCATCAAGTTTGAAGCCTCAGTTTTGGCTGGACAGCCGTTTCTTTATTTTTGGGTTCTGTGTGTTTTTTGACCTGGAAATGGCAAAAAAGGCGCGAAAACATAGATTTGTCTCTCCTGCTGCGCACACACTTCCGATAGCTTGCAAAGGCCTAAAAAACACAAGCAGCCCGTGAGTTATTATGGGAGAGACTGTTTTCATCAAGTTTGAAGCCATAGTTTTGGCGCGGCAGCCGTTTCTTTCATTTTGGGGCCTATGTGTTTTTCGACCTTGAAATCGCAAAAAAGTCGCGAAAACATGGATTTGTCTCTCCTGCCGCGCACACACTTCCGATAGCTTGCAAAGGCCTAAAAAACACAAGCAGCCCGTGAGTTATTATGGGAGAGACTGTTTTCATCAAGATTGAAGCCATAGTTTTGGCGCGGCAGCCGTTTCTTTCATTTTGGGGCCTATGTGTCTTTCGACCTTGAAATCGCAAAAAATGCGCGAAAACATGGATTTGTCTCTCCTACCGCGCACACACTTCCGATAGCTTGCAAAGGCCTAAAAAACACAAGCAGCCCGTGAGTTATTATGGGAGAGACTGTTTTCATCAAGTTTGAAGCCATAGTTTTGGCGCGGCAGCCGTTTCTTTCATTTTGGGGCCTATGTGTTTTTCGACCTTGAAATCGCAAAAAAGTCGCGAAAACATGGATTTGTCTCTCCTGCCGCGCACACACTTCCGATAGCTTGCAAAGGCCTAAAAAACACAAGCAGCCCGTGAGTTATTATGGGAGAGACTGTTTTCATCAAGTTTGAAGCCATAGTTTTGGCGCGGCAGCCGTTTCTTTCATTTTGGGGCCTATGTGTTTTTCGACCTTGAAATCGCAAAAAAGGCGCGAAAACATGGATTTGTCTCTCCTGCCGCGCACACACTTCCGATAGCTTGCAAAGGCCTAAAAAACACAAGCAGCCCGTGAGTTATTATGGGAAAGACTGTTTTCATCAAGTTTGAAGCCATAGTTTTGGCGCGCCAGCCGTTTCTTTCATTTTGGGGCCTATGTGTTTTTCGACCTTGAAATCGCAAAAAAGGCGCGAAAACATGGATTTGTCTCTCCTGCCGCGCACACACTTCCGATAGCTTGCAAAGGCCTAAAAAACACAAGCAGCCCGTGAGTTATTATGGGAGAGACTGTTTTCATCAAGTTTGAAGCCATAGTTTTGGCGCGGCAGCCGTTTCTTTCATTTTGGGGCCTATGTGTTTTTCGACCTTGAAATCGCAAAAAAGGCGCGAAAACATGGATTTGTCTCTCCTGCCGCGCACACACTTCCGATAGCTTGCAAAGGCCTAAAAAACACAAGCAGCCCGTGAGTTATTATGGGAAAGACTGTTTTCATCAAGTTTGAAGCCATAGTTTTGGCGCGCCAGCCGTTTCTTTCATTTTGGGGCCTATGTGTTTTTCGACCTTGAAATCGCAAAAAAGGCGCGAAAACATGGATTTGTCTCTCCTGCCGCGCACACACTTCCGATAGCTTGCAAAGGCCTAAAAAACACAAGCAGCCCGTGAGTTATTATGGGAGAGACTGTTTTCATCAAGTTTGAAGCCATAGTTTTGGCGCGGCAGCCGTTTCTTTCATTTTGGGGCCTATGTGTTTTTCGACCTTGAAATCGCAAAAAATGCGCGAAAACATGGATTTGTCTCTCCTGCCGCGCACACACTTCCGATAGCTTGCAAAGGCCTAAAAAACACAAGCAGCCCGTGAGTTATTATGGGAGAGACTGTTTTCATCAAGTTTGAAGCCATAGTTTTGGCGCGGCAGCCGTTTCTTTCATTTTGGGGCCTATGTGTTTTTCGACCTTGAAATCGCAAAAAAGGCGCGAAAACATGGATTTGTCTCTCCTGCCGCGCACACACTTCCGATAGCTTGCAAAGGCCTAAAAAACACAAGCAGCCCGTGAGTTATTATGGGAGAGACTGTTTTCATCAAGTTTGAAGCCATAGTTTTGGCGCGCCAGCCGTTTCTTTCATTTTGGGGCCTATGTGTTTTTCGACCTTGAAATCGCAAAAAATGCGCGAAAACATGGATTTGTCTCTCCTGCCGCGCACACACTTCCGATAGCTTGCAAAGGCCTAAAAAACACAAGCAGCCCGTGAGTTATTATGGGAGAGACTGTTTTCATCAAGTTTGAAGCCATAGTTTTGGCGCGGCAGCCGTTTCTTTCATTTTGGGGCCTATGTGTTTTTCGACCTTGAAATCGCAAAAAAGGCGTGAAAACATGGATTTGTCTCTCCTGCCGCGCACACACTTCCGATAGCTTGCAAAGGCCTAAAAAACACAAGCAGCCCGTGAGTTATTATGGGAAAGACCGTTTTCATCAAGTTTGAAGCCATAGTTTTGGCGCGCCAGCCGTTTCTTTCATTTTGGGGCCTATGTGTTTTTCGACCTTGAAATCGCAAAAAAGGCGCGAAAACATGGATTTGTCTCTCCTGCCGCGCACAACTTCCGATAGCTTGCAAAGGCCTAAAAAACACAAGCAGCCCTTGAGTTATTATGGGAGAGACTGTTTTCATCAAGTTTCAAGCCATAGTTTTGGCGCCCCAGCCGTTTCTTTCATTTTGGGGCCTATGTGTTTTTCGACCTTGAAATCGCAAAAAAGGCGCGAAAACATGGATTTGTCTCTCCTGCCGCGCACACACTTCCGATAGCTTGCAAAGGCCTAAAAAACACAAGCAGCCCGTGAGTTATTATGGGAGAGACTGTTTTCATCAAGTTTGAAGCCATAGTTTTGGCGCGGCAGCCGTTTCTTTCATTTTGGGGCCTATGTGTTTTTCGACCTTGAAATCGCAAAAAAGGCGCGAAAACATGGATTTGTCTCTCCTGCCGCGCACACACTTCCGATAGCTTGCAAAGGCCTAAAAAACACAAGCGGCCCTTGAGTTATTGTGGGAGAGACTGTTGTCATCAAGTTTGAAGCCTCAGTTTTGGCTGGACAGCCGTTGCTTTATTTTTGGGTTCTGTGTGTTTTTCGACCTGGAAATGGCAAAAAAGGCGCGAAAACATAGATTTGTCTCTCCTGCTGCGCACACACTTCCGATAGCTTGCGAAGGCCTAAAAAACACAATCAGCCCGTGAGTTAATATGGGAGAGACTGTTTTCATCAAGTTTGAAGCCATAGTTTTGGCGCGGCAGCCGTTTCTTTCATTTTGGGGCCTATGTGTTTTTCGACCTTGAAATCGCAAAAAAGTCGCGAAAACATGGATTTGTCTCTCCTGCCGCGCACACACTTCCGATAGCTTGCAAAGGCCTAAAAAACACAAGCAGCCCGTGAGTTATTATGGGAGAGACTGTTTTCATCAAGTTTGAAGCCATAGTTTTGGCGCGGCAGCCGTTTCTTTCATTTTGGGGCCTATGTGTTTTTCGACCTTGAAATCGCAAAAAAGGCGCGAAAACATGGATTTGTCTCTCCTGCCGCGCACACACTTCCGATAGCTTGCAAAGGCCTAAAAAACACAAGCAGCCCGTGAGTTATTATGGGAAAGACTGTTTTCATCAAGTTTGAAGCCATAGTTTTGGCGCGCCAGCCGTTTCTTTCATTTTGGGGCCTATGTGTTTTTCGACCTTGAAATCGCAAAAAAGGCGCGAAAACATGGATTTGTCTCTCCTGCCGCGCACACACTTCCGATAGCTTGCAAAGGCCTAAAAAACACAAGCAGCCCGTGAGTTATTATGGGAGAGACTGTTTTCATCAAGTTTGAAGCCATAGTTTTGGCGCGGCAGCCGTTTCTTTCATTTTGGGGCCTATGTGTTTTTCGACCTTGAAATCGCAAAAAAGGCGTGAAAACATGGATTTGTCTCTCCTGCCGCGCACACACTTCCGATAGCTTGCAAAGGCCTAAAAAACACAAGCAGCCCGTGAGTTATTATGGGAAAGACCGTTTTCGTCAAGTTTGAAGCCATAGTTTTGGCGCGCCAGCCGTTTCTTTCATTTTGGGGCCTATGTGTTTTTCGACCTTGAAATCGCAAAAAAGGCGCGAAAACATGGATTTGTCTCTCCTGCCGCGCACAACTTCCGATAGCTTGCAAAGGCCTAAAAAACACAAGCAGCCCTTGAGTTATTATGGGAGAGACTGTTTTCATCAAGTTTCAAGCCATAGTTTTGGCGCCCCAGCCGTTTCTTTCATTTTGGGGCCTATGTGTTTTTCGACCTTGAAATCGCAAAAAAGGCGCGAAAACATGGATTTGTCTCTCCTGCCGCGCACACACTTCCGATAGCTTGCAAAGGCCTAAAAAACACAAGCAGCCCGTGAGTTATTATGGGAGAGACTGTTTTCATCAAGTTTGAAGCCATAGTTTTGGCGCGGCAGCCGTTTCTTTCATTTTGGGGCCTATGTGTTTTTCGACCTTGAAATCGCAAAAAAGGCGCGAAAACATGGATTTGTCTCTCCTGCCGCGCACACACTTCCGATAGCTTGCAAAGGCCTAAAAAACACAAGCGGCCCTTGAGTTATTGTGGGAGAGACTGTTGTCATCAAGTTTGAAGCCTCAGTTTTGGCTGGACAGCCGTTGCTTTATTTTTGGGTTCTGTGTGTTTTTCGACCTGGAAATGGCAAAAAAGGCGCGAAAACATAGATTTGTCTCTCCTGCTGCGCACACACTTCCGATAGCTTGCGAAGGCCTAAAAAACACAATCAGCCCGTGAGTTAATATGGGAGAGACTGTTTTCATCAAGTTTGAAGCCATAGTTTTGGCGCGGCATCCGTTTCTTTCATTTTGGGGCCTATGTGTTTTTCGACCTTGAAATCGCAAAAAATGCGCAAAAACATGGATTTGTCTCTCCTGCCGCGCACACACTTCCGATAGCTTGCAAAGGCCTAAAAAACACAAGCAGCCCGTGAGTTATTATGGGAAAGACTGTTTTCATCAAGTTTGAAGCCATAGTTTTGGCGCGCCAGCCGTTTCTTTCATTTTGGGGCCTATGTGTTTTTCGACCTTGAAATCGCAAAAAAGGCGCGAAAACATGGATTTGTCTCTCCTGCCGCGCACACACTTCCGATAGCTTGCAAAGGCCTAAAAAACACAAGCAGCCCGTGAGTTATTATGGGAAAGACTGTTTTCATCAAGTTTGAAGCCATAGTTTTGGCGCGCCAGCCGTTTCTTTCATTTTGGGGCCTATGTGTTTTTCGACCTTGAAATCGCAAAAAAGGCGCGAAAACATGGATTTGTCTCTCCTGCCGCGCACACACTTCCGATAGCTTGCAAAGGCCTAAAAAACACAAGCAGCCCGTGAGTTATTATGGGAGAGACTGTTTTCATCAAGTTTGAAGCCATAGTTTTGGCGCGCCAGCCGTTTCTTTCATTTTGGGGCCAATGTGTTTTTCGACCTTGAAATAGCAAAAAATGCGCGAAAACATGGATTTGTCTCTACTGCCGCGCACACACTTCCGATAGCTTGCAAAGGCCTAAAAAACACAAGCGGCCCTTGAGTTATTGTGGGAGAGACTGTTTTCATCAAGTTTGAAGCCATAGTTTTGGCTGGACAGCCGTTTCTTTATTTTTGGGGTCTGTGTGTTTTTCGACCTGGAAATCGCAAAAAAGGCGCGAAAACATGGATTTGTCTCTCCTGCCGCGCACACACTTCCGATAGCTTGCAAAGGCCTAAAAAACACAAGCAGCCCGTGAGTTATTATGGGAGAGACTGTTTTCATCAAGTTTGAAGCCATAGTTTTGGCGCGCCAGCCGTTTCTTTCATTTTGGGGCCTATGTGTTTTTCGACCTTGAAATCGCAAAAAAGGCGCGAAAACATGGATTTGTCTCTCCTGCCGCGCACACACTTCCGATAGCTTGCAAAGGCCTAAAAAACACAAGCAGCCCGTGAGTTATTATGGGAGAGACTGTTTTCCTCAAGTTTGAAGCCATAGTTTTGGCGCGCCAGCCGTTTCTTTCATTTTGGGGCCTATGTGTTTTTCGACCTTGAAATCGCAAAAAAGGCGCGAAAACATGGATTTGTCTCTCCTGCCGCGCACACACTTCCGATAGCTTGCAAAGGCCTAAAAAACACAAGCAGCCCGTGAGTTATTATTGGAGAGACTGTTTTCATCAAGTTTGAAGCCATAGTTTTGGCGCGCCAGCCGTTTCTTTCATTTTGGGGCCTATGTGTTTTTCGACCTTGAAATCGCAAAAAATGCGCAAAAACATGGATTTGTCTCTCCTGCCGCGCACACACTTCTGATAGCTTGCGAAGGCCTAAAAAACACAAGCGGCCCTTGAGTTATTGTGGGAGAGACTGTTTTCATCAAGTTTGAAGCCTCAGTTTTGGCTGGACAGCCGTTTCTTTATTTTTGGGGTCTGTGTGTTTTTCGACCTGGAAATCGCAAAAAAGGCGCGAAAACATGGATTTGTCTCTCCTGCCGCGCACACACTTCCGATAGCTTGCAAAGGCCTAAAAAACACAAGCAGCCCGTGAGTTATTATGGGAGAGACTGTTTTCATCAAGTTTGAAGCCATAGTTTTGGCGCGCCATCCGTTTCTTTCATTTTGGGGCCTATGTGTTTTTCGACCTTGAAATCGCAAAAAAGGCGCGAAAACATGGATTTGTCTCTCCTGCCGCGCACACACTTCCGATAGCTTGCAAAGGCCTAAAAAACACAAGCAGCCCGTGAGTTATTATGGGAGAGACTGTTTTCCTCAAGTTTGAAGCCATAGTTTTGGCGCGCCAGCCGTTTCTTTCATTTTGGGGCCTATGTGTTTTTCGACCTTGAAATCGCAAAAAAGGCGCGAAAACATGGATTTGTCTCTCCTGCCGCGCACACACTTCCGATAGCTTGCAAAGGCCTAAAAAACACAAGCAGCCCGTGAGTTATTATTGGAGAGACTGTTTTCATCAAGTTTGAAGCCATAGTTTTGGCGCGCCAGCCGTTTCTTTCATTTTGGGGCCTATGTGTTTTTCTACCTTGAAATCGCAAAAAATGCGCAAAAACATGGATTTGTCTCTCCTGCCGCTCACACACTTCTGATAGCTTGCGAAGGCCTAAAAAACACAAGCGGCCCTTGAGTTATTGTGGGAGAGACTGTTTTCATCAAGTTTGAAGCCTCAGTTTTGGCTGGACAGCCGTTTCTTTATTTTTGGGTTCTGTGTGTTTTTCGACCTGGAAATGAAAAAAAGGCGCGAAAACATAGATTTGTCTCTCCTGCTGCGCACACACTTCCGATAGCTTGCGAAGGCCTAAAAAACACAATCAGCCCGTGAGTTAATATGGGAGAGACTGTTTTCATCAAGTTTGAAGCCATAGTTTTGGCGCGCCAGCCGTTTCTTTCATTTTGGGGCCTATGTGTTTTTCGACCTTGAAATCGCAAAAAAGGCGCGAAAACATGGATTTGTCTCTCCTGCCGCGCACACACTTCCGATAGCTTGCAAAGGCCTAAAAAACACAAGCAGCCCGTGAGTTATTATGGGAGAGACTGTTTTCCTCAAGTTTGAAGCCATAGTTTTGGCGCGCCAGCCGTTTCTTTCATTTTGGGGCCTATGTGTTTTTCGACCTTGAAATCGCAAAAAAGGCGCGAAAACATGGATTTGTCTCTCCTGCCGCGCACACACTTCCGATAGCTTGCAAAGGCCTAAAAAACACAAGCAGCCCGTGAGTTATTATTGGAGAGACTGTTTTCATCAAGTTTGAAGCCATAGTTTTGGCGCGCCAGCCGTTTCTTTCATTTTGGGGCCTATGTGTTTTTCGACCTTGAAATCGCAAAAAATGCGCAAAAACATGGATTTGTCTCTCCTGCCGCGCACACACTTCTGATTGCTTGCGAAGGCCTAAAAAACACAAGCGGCCCTTGAGTTATTGTGGGAGAGACTGTTTTCATCAAGTTTGAAGCCTCAGTTTTGGCTGGACAGCCGTTTCTTTATTTTTGGGGTCTGTGTGTTTTTCGACCTGGAAATCGCAAAAAAGGCGCGAAAACATGGATTTGTCTCTCCTGCCGCGCACACACTTCCGATTGCTTGCAAAGGCCTAAAAAACACAAGCAGCCCGTGAGTTATTATGGGAGAGACTGTTTTCATCAAGTTTGAAGCCATAGTTTTGGCGCGCCATCCGTTTCTTTCATTTTGGGGCCTATGTGTTTTTCGACCTTGAAATCGCAAAAAAGGCGCGAAAACATGGATTTGTCTCTCCTGCCGCGCACACACTTCCGATAGCTTGCAAAGGCCTAAAAAACACAAGCAGCCCGTGAGTTATTATGGGAGAGACTGTTTTCCTCAAGTTTGAAGCCATAGTTTTGGCGCGCCAGCCGTTTCTTTCATTTTGGGGCCTATGTGTTTTTCGACCTTGAAATCGCAAAAAAGGCGCGAAAACATTGGTTTGTCTCTCCTGCCGCGCACACACTTCCGATAGCTTGCAAAGGCCTAAAAAACACAAGCAGCCCGTGAGTTATTATTGGAGAGACTGTTTTCATCAAGTTTGAAGCCATAGTTTTGGCGCGCCAGCCGTTTCTTTCATTTTGGGGCCTATGTGTTTTTCTACCTTGAAATCGCAAAAAATGCGCAAAAACATGGATTTGTCTCTCCTGCCGCGCACACACTTCTGATAGCTTGCGAAGGCCTAAAAAACACAAGCGGCCCTTGAGTTATTGTGGGAGAGACTGTTTTCATCAAGTTTGAAGCCTCAGTTTTGGCTGGACAGCCGTTTCTTTATTTTTGGGGTCTGTGTGTTTTTCGACCTGGAAATCGCAAAAAAGGCGCGAAAACATGGATTTGTCTCTCCTGCCGCGCACACACTTCCGATAGCTTGCAAAGGCCTAAAAAACACAAGCAGCCCGTGAGTTATTATGGGAGAGACTGTTTTCCTCAAGTTTGAAGCCATAGTTTTGGCGCGCCAGCCGTTTCTTTCATTTTGGGGCCTATGTGTTTTTCGACCTTGAAATCGCAAAAAAGGCGCGAAAACATGGATTTGTCTCTCCTGCCGCGCACACACTTCCGATAGCTTGCAAAGGCCTAAAAAACACAAGCAGCCCGTGAGTTATTATTGGAGAGACTGTTTTCATCAAGTTTGAAGCCATAGTTTTGGCGCGCCAGCCGTTTCTTTCATTTTGGGGCCTATGTGTTTTTCGACCTTGAAATCGCAAAAAATGCGCAAAAACATGGATTTGTCTCTCCTGCCGCGCACACACTTCCGAAAGCGTGCAAAGGTCTAAAAAACACAAGCAGCCCTTGAGTTATTGTGGGAGAGACTGTTTTCATCAAGTTTGAAGTCATAGTTTTGGCGCAGCAGCCGTTTCTTTCATTTTGGGGCCTTTGTGTTTTTCGACCTGGAAATGGCAAAAAAGGCGCGAAAACATGGATTTGTCTCTCCTGCCGCGCACACACTTCCGATAGCTTGCGAAGGCCTAAAAAACACAAGCGGCCCTTGAGTTATTGTCTGAGAGACTGTTTTCATCAAGTTTGAAGCCATAGTTTTGGCGCGCCAGCCGTTTCTTTCATTTTGGGGCCTATGTGTTTTTCGACCTTGAAATCGCAAAAAAGGCGCGAAAACATGGATTTGTCTCTCCTGCCGCGCACACACTTCCGATAGCTTGCAAAGGCCTAAAAAACACAAGCAGCCCGTGAGTTATTATGGGAGAGACTGTTTTCATCAAGTTTGAAGCCATAGTTTTGGCGCGGCAGCCGTTTCTTTCATTTTGGGGCCTATGTGTTTTTTTCGACCTTGAAATCGCAAAAAATGCGCGAAAACATGGATTTGTCTCTACTGCCGCGCACACACTTCCGATAGCTTGCGAAGGCCTAAAAAACACAAGCGGCCCTTGAGTTATTTTGGGAGAGACTGTTTTCATCAAGTTTGAAGCCTCAGTTTTGGCTGGACAGCCGTTTCTTTATTTTTGGGGTCTGTGTGTTTTTCGACCTGGAAATGGCAAAAAAGGCGCGAAAACATAGATTTGTCTCTCCTGCCGCGCACACACTTCCGATATCTTGCGAAGGCCTAAAAAGCACAAGCAGCCCTTGAGTTATTGTGGGAGAGACTGTTTTCATCAAGTTTGAAGTCATAGTTTTGGCGCAGCAGCCGTTTCTTTCATTTCGGGGCCTTTGTGTTTTTCGACCTGGAAATGGCAAAAAAGGCGCGAAAACATGGATTTGTCTCTCCTGCCGCGCACACACTTCCGATAGCGTGCAAAGGCCTAAAAAACACAAGCAGCCCGTGAGTTATTAGGGGAGAGACTGTTTTCATCAAGTTTGAAGCCATAGTTTTGGGCCGGCAGCCGTTTCTTTCATTTTGGGGCCTATGTGTTTTTCGACCTTGAAATCGCAAAAAATGCGCGAAAACATGGATTTGTCTCTCCTGCCGCGCACACACTTCCGATAGCTTGCGAAGGCCTAAAAAACACAAGCGTCCCTTGAGTTATTGTGGGAGAGACTGTTTTCATCAAGTTTGAAGCATCAGTTTTGGCTGGACAGCCGTTTCTTTATTTTTGGGGTCTGTGTGTTTTTCGACCTGGAAATGGCAAAACAGACGCGAAAACATAGATTTTTCTCTCCTGCTGCGCACACACTTCCGATAGCTTGCGAAGGCCTAAAAAACACAATCAGCCCGTGAGTTAATATGGGAGAGACTGTTTTCATCAAGTTTGAAGCCATAGTTTTGGCGCGCCAGCCGTTTCTTTCATTTTGGGGCCTATGTGTTTTTCGACCTTGAAATCTCAAAAAATGCGCGAAAACATGGATTTGTCTCTCCTGCCGCGCACACACTTCCGATAGCTTGCAAAGGCCTAAAAAACACAAGCAGCCCGTGAGTTATTATGGGAGAGACTGTTTTCATCAAGTTTGAAGCCATAGTTTTGTCGCGCCAGCCGTTTCTTTCATTTTGGGGCCTATGTGTTTTTCGACCTTGAAATCGCAAAAAAGGCGCGAAAACATGGATTTGTTTCTCCTGCCGCGCACACACTTCCGATAGCTTGCAAAGGCCTAAAAAACACAAGCGGCCCTTGAGTTATTGTGGGAGAGACTGTTTTCATCAAGTTTGAAGCCTCAGTTTTGGCTGGACAGCCGTTTCTTTATTTTTGGGGTCTGTGTGTTTTTCGACCTGGAAATGGCAAAACAGGCGCGAAAACATAGATTTGTCTCTCCTGCTGCGCACACACTTCCGATAGCTTGCGAAGGCCTAAAAAACACAATCAGCCCGTGAGTTAATATGGGAGAGACTGTTTTCATCAAGTTTGAAGCCTCAGTTTTGGCTGGACAGCCGTTTCTTTATTTTTGGGGTCTGTGTGTTTTTCGACCTGGAAATGGCAAAAAAGGCGCGAAAACATAGATTTGTCTCTCCTGCTGCGCACACACTTCCGATAGCTTGCGAAGGCCTAAAAAACACAATCAGCCCGTGAGTTAATATGGGAGAGACTGTTTTCATCAAGTTTGAAGCCATAGTTTTGGCGCGGCAGCCGTTTCTTTCATTTTGGGGCCTATGTGTTTTTCGACCTTGAAATCGCAAAAAAGGCGCGAAAACATGGATTTGTATCTCCTGCCGCGCACACACTTCCGATAGCTTGCAAAGGCCTAAAAAACACAAGCAGCCCGTGAGTTATTATGGGAGAGACTGTTTTCATCAAGTTTGAAGCCATAGTTTTGGGCCGGCAGCCGTTTCTTTCATTTTGGGGCCTATGTGTTTTTCGACCTTGAAATCGCAAAAAATGCGCGAAAACATGGATTTGTCTCTCCTGCCGCGCACACACTTCCGATAGCTTGCGAAGGCCTAAAAAACACAAGCGTCCCTTGAGTTATTGTGGGAGAGACTGTTTTCATCAAGTTTGAAGCCTCAGTTTTGGCTGGACAGCCGTTTCTTTATTTTTGGGGTCTGTGTGTTTTTCGACCTGGAAATGGCAAAACAGGCGCGAAAACATAGATTTGTCTCTCCTGCTGCGCACACACTTCCGATAGCTTGCGAAGGCCTAAAAAACACAATCAGCCCGTGAGTTAATATGGGAGAGACTGTTTTCATCAAGTTTGAAGCCATAGTTTTGGCGCGCCAGCCGTTTCTTTCATTTTGGGGCCTATGTGTTTTTCGACCTTGAAATCGCAAAAAAGGCGCGAAAACATGGATTTGTCTCTCCTGCCGCGCACACACTTCCGATAGCTTGCAAAGGCCTAAAAAACACAAGCAGCCCGTGAGTTATTATGGGAAAGACTGTTTTCATCAGGTTTGAAGCCATAGTTTTGGCGCGCCAGCCGTTTCTTTCATTTTGGGGCCTATGTGTTTTTCGACCTTGAAATCGCAAAAAAGGCGCGAAAACATGGATTTGTCTCTACTGCCGCGCACACACTTCCGATAGCTTGCGAAGGCCTAAAAAACACAAGCGGCCCTTGAGTTATTTTGGGAGAGACTGTTTTCATCAAGTTTGAAGCCTCAGTTTTGGCTGGACAGCCGTTTCTTTATTTTTGGGGTCTGTGTGTTTTTCGACCTGGAAATGGCAAAAAAGGCGCGAAAACATAGATTTGTCTCTCCTGCTGCGCACACACTTCCGATAGCTTGCGAAGGCCTAAAAAACACAATCAGCCCGTGAGTTAATATGGGAGAGACTGTTTTCATCAAGTTTGAAGCCATAGTTTTGGCGCGGCAGCCGTTTCTTTCATTTTGGGGCCTATGTGTTTTTCGACCTTGAAATCGCAAAAAATGCGCGAAAACATGGATTTGTCTCTCCTGCCGCGCACACACTTCCGATAGCTTGCGAAGGCCTAAAAAACACAAGCGTCACTTGAGTTATTGTGGGAGAGACTGTTTTCATCAAGTTTGAAGCCTCAGTTTTGGCTGGACAGCCGTTTCTTTATTTTTGGGGTCTGTGTGTTTTTCGACCTGGAAATGGCAAAACAGGCGCGAAAACATAGATTTGTCTCTCCTGCTGCGCACACACTTCCGATAGCTTGCGAAGGCCTAAAAAACACAATCAGCCCGTGAGTTAATATGGGAGAGACTGTTTTCATCAAGTTTGAAGTCATAGTTTTGGCGCGCCAGCCGTTTCTTTCATTTTGGGGCCTATGTGTTTTTCGACCTTGAAATCGCAAAAAAGGCGCGAAAACATGGATTTGTCTCTCCTGCCGCGCACACACTTCCGATAGCTTGCAAAGGCCTAAAAAACACAAGCAGCCCGTGAGTTATTATGGGAGAGACTGTTTTCATCAAGTTTGAAGCCATAGTTTTGGCGCGGCAGCCGTTTCTTTCATTTTGGGGCCTATGTGTTTTTCGACCTTGAAATCGCAAAAAATGCGCGAAAACATGGATTTGTCTCTCCTGCCGCGCACACACTTCCGATAGCTTGCGAAGGCCTAAAAAACACAAGCGTCCCTTGAGTTATTGTGGGAGAGACTGTTTTCATCAAGTTTGAAGCCTCAGTTTTGGCTGGACAGCCGTTTCTTTATTTTTGGGGTCTGTGTGTTTTTCGACCTGGAAATGGCAAAACAGGCGCGAAAACATAGATTTGTCTCTCCTGCTGCGCACACACTTCCGATAGCTTGCGAAGGCCTAAAAAACACAATCAGCCCGTGAGTTAATATGGGAGAGACTGTTTTCATCAAGTTTGAAGCCATAGTTTTGGCGCGCCAGCCGTTTCTTTCATTTTGGGGCCTATGTGTTTTTCGACCTTGAAATCGCAAAAAAGGCGCGAAAACATGGATTTGTCTCTCCTGCCGCGCACACACTTCCGATAGCTTGCAAAGGCCTAAAAAACACAAGCAGCCCGTGAGTTATTATGGGAAAGACTGTTTTCATCAAGTTTGAAGCCATAGTTTTGGCGCGCCAGCCGTTTCTTTCATTTTGGGGCCTATGTGTTTTTCGACCTTGAAATCTCAAAAAAGGCGCGAAAACATGGATTTGTCTCTCCTGCCGCGCACAACTTCCGATAGCTTGCAAAGGCCTAAAAAACACAAGCAGCCCGTGAGTTATTATGGGAGAGACTGTTTTCATCAAGTTTCAAGCCATAGTTTTGGCGCCCCAGCCGTTTCTTTCATTTTGGGGCCTATGTGTTTTTCGACCTTGAAATCGCAAAAAATGCGCGAAAACATGGATTTGTCTCTCCTGCCGCGCACACACTTCCGATAGCTTGCAAAGGCCTAAAAAACACAAGCAGCCCGTGAGTTATTATGGGAGAGACTGTTTTCATCAAGTTTGAAGCCATAGTTTTGGCGCGGCAGCCGTTTCTTTCATTTTGGGGCCTATGTGTTTTTCGACCTTGAAATCGCAAAAAAGTCTCGAAAACATGGATTTGTCTCTCCTGCCGCGCACACACTTCCGATAGCTTGCAAAGGCCTAAAAAACACAAGCAGCCCGTGAGTTATTATGGGAAAGACTGTTTTCATCAAGTTTGAAGCCATAGTTTTGGCGCGCCAGCCGTTTCTTTCATTTTGGGGCCTATGTGTTTTTCGACCTTGAAATCGCAAAAAAGGCGCGAAAACATGGATTTGTCTCTCCTGCCGCGCACAACTTCCGATAGCTTGCAAAGGCCTAAAAAACACAAGCAGCCCTTGAGTTATTATGGGAGAGACTGTTTTCATCAAGATTGAAGCCATAGTTTTGGCGCGGCAGCCGTTTCTTTCATTTTGGGGCCTATGTGTTTTTCGACCTTGAAATCGCAAAAAATGCGCGAAAACATGGATTTGTCTCTCCTGCCGCGCACACACTTCCGATAGCTTGCAAAGGCCTAAAAAACACAAGCAGCCCGTGAGTTATTATGGGAGAGACTGTTTTCATCAAGTTTGAAGCCATAGTTTTGGCGCGGCAGCCGTTTCTTTCATTTTGGGGCCTATGTGTTTTTCGACCTTGAAATCGTAAAAAATGCACGAAAACATGGATTTGTCTCTCCTGCCGCGCACACACTTCCGATAACTTGCAAAGGCCTAAAAAACACAAGCAGCCCGTGAGTTATTATGGGAGAGACTGTTTTCATCAAGTTTGAAGCCATAGTTTTGGCGCGCCAGCCGTTTCTTTCATTTTGGGGCCTATGTGTTTTTCGACCTTGAAATCGCAAAAAAGGGGCGAAAACATGGATTTGTCTCTCCTGCCGCGCACACACTTCCGATAGCTTGCAAAGGCCTAAAAAACACAAGCAGGCCGTGAGTGATTATGGGAGAGACTGTTTTCATCAAGTTTGAAGCCATAGTTTTGGTGCGCCACCCGTTTCTTTCATTTTGGGGCCTATGTGTTTTTCGACCTTGAAATCGCAAAAAAGGCGCGAAAACATGGATTTGTCTCTCCTGCCGCGCACACATTTCCGATAGCTTGCAAAGGCCTAAAAAACACAAGCAGCCCGTGAGTTATTATGGGAGAGACTGTTTTCATCAAGTTTGAAGCCATAGTTTTGGCGCGGCAGCCGTTTCTTTCATTTTGGGGCCTATGTGTTTTTCGACCTTGAAATCGCAAAAAAGGCGCGAAAACATGGATTTGTCTCTCCTGCCGCGCACACACTTCCAATAGCTTGCAAAGGCCTAAAAAACACAAGCAGCCCGTGAGTTATTATGGGAGAGACTGTTTTCATCAAGTTTGAAGCCATAGTTTTGGCGCGGCAGCCGTTTCTTTCATTTTGGGGCCTATGTGTTTTTCGACCTTGAAATCGCAAAAAATGCGCGAAAACATGGATTTGTCTCTCCTGCCGCGCACACACTTCCGATAGCTTGCAAAGGCCTAAAAAACACAAGCAGCCCGTGAGTTATTATGGGAGAGACTGTTTTCATCAAGATTGAAGCCATAGTTTTGGCGCGGCAGCCGTTTCTTTCATTTTGGGGCCTATGTGTTTTTCGACCTTGAAATCGCAAAAAATGCACGAAAACATGGATTTGTCTCTCCTGCCGCGCACACACTTCCGATAGCTTGCGAAGGCCTAAAAAACACAAGCGGCCCTTGAGTTATTGTGGGAGAGACTGTTTTCATCAAGTTTGAAGCCTCAGTTTTGGCTGGACAGCCGTTTCTTTATTTTTGGGTTCTATGTGTTTTTCGACCTGGAAATGGCAAAAAAGGCGCGAAAACATAGATTTGTCTCTCCTGCTGCGCACACACTTCCGATAGCTTGCGAAGGCCTAAAAAACACAATCAGCCCGTGAGTTAATATGGGAGAGACTGTTTTCATCAAGTTTGAAGCCATAGTTTTGGCGCGGCAGCCGTTTCTTTCATTTTGGGGCCTATGTGTTTTTCGACCTTGAAATCGCAAAAAAGGCGCAAAAACATTGATTTGTCTCTCCTGCCGCGCACACACTTCCGATAACTTGCAAAGGCCTAAAAAACACAAGCAGCCCGTGAGTTATTATGGGAGAGACTGTTTTCATCAAGTTTGAAGCCATAGTTTTGGCGCGCCAGCCGTTTCTTTCATTTTGGGGCCTATGTGTTTTTCGACCTTGAAATCGCAAAAAAGGGGCGAAAACATGGATTTGTCTCTCCTGCCGCGCACACACTTCCGATAGCTTGCAAAGGCCTAAAAAACACAAGCAGGCCGTGAGTTATTATGGGAGAGACTGTTTTCATCAAGTTTGAAGCCATAGTTTTGGTGCGCCACCCGTTTCTTTCATTTTGGGGCCTATGTGTTTTTCGACCTTGAAATCGCAAAAAAGGGGCGAAAACATGGATTTGTCTCTCCTGCCGCGCACACACTTCCGATAGCTTGCAAAGGCCTAAAAAACACAAGCAGGCCGTGAGTTATTATGGGAGAGACTGTTTTCATCAAGTTTGAAGCCATAGTTTTGGTGCGCCACCCGTTTCTTTCATTTTGGGGCCTATGTGTTTTTCGACCTAGAAATCGCAAAAAAGGCGCGAAAACATGGATTTGTCTCTCCTGCCGCGCACACATTTCCGATAGCTTGCAAAGGCCTAAAAAACACAAGCAGCCCGTGAGTTATTATGGGAGAGACTGTTTTCATCAAGTTTGAAGCAATAGTTTTGGCGCGGCAGCCGTTTCTTTCATTTTGGGGCCTATGTGTTTTTCGACCTTGAAATCGCAAAAAAGGCGCGAAAACATGGATTTGTCTCTCCTGCCGCGCACACACTTCCAATAGCTTGCAAAGGCCTAAAAAACACAAGCAGCCCGTGAGTTATTATGGGAGAGACTGTTTTCATCAAGTTTGAAGCCATAGTTTTGGCACGGCAGCCGTTTCTTTCATTTTGGGGCCTATGTGTTTTTCGACCTTGAAATCGCAAAAAAGGCGCGAAAACATGGATTTGTCTCTCCTGCCGCGCACACACTTCCGATAGCTTGCAAAGGCCTAAAAAACACAAGCAGCCCGTGAGTTATTATGGGAGAGACTGTTTTCATCAAGTTTGAAGCCATAGTTTTGGCGCGCCAGCCGTTTCTTTCATTTTGGGGCCTATGTGTTTTTCGACCTTGAAATCGCAAAAAATGCGCGAAAACATGGATTTGTCTCTCCTGCCGCGCACACACTTCCGATAGCTTGCAAAGGCCTAAAAAACACAAGCAGCCCGTGAGTTATTATGGGAGAGACTGTTTTCATCAAGTTTGAAGCCATAGTTTTGGCGCGGCAGCCGTTTCTTTCATTTTGGGGCCTATGTGTTTTTCGACCTTGAAATCGCAAATAAGGTGCAAAAACATGGATTTGTCTCTCCTGCCGCGCACACACTTCCGATAGCTTGCGAAGGCCTAAAAAACACAAGCGGCCCTTGAGTTATTGTGGGAGAGACTGTTTTCATCAAGTTTGAAGCCTCAGTTTTGGCTGGACAGCCGTTTCTTTATTTTTGGGTTCTGTGTGTTTTTCGACCTGGAAATGGCAAAAAAGGCGCGAAAACATAGATTTGTCTCTCCTGCCGCGCACACACTTCCGATAGCTTGCAAAGGCCTAAAAAACACAAGCAGCCCGTGAGTTATTATGGGAAAGACTGTTTTCATCAAGTTTGAAGCCATAGTTTTGGCGCGGCAGCCGTTTCTTTCATTTTGGGGCCTATGTGTTTTTCGACCTTGAAATCGCAAAAAAGGCGCGAAAACATGGATTTGTCTCTCCTGCCGCGCACACACTTCCGATAGCTTGCAAAGGCCTAAAAAACACAAGCAGCCCGTGAGTTATTATGGGAAAGACTGTTTTCATCAAGTTTGAAGCCATAGTTTTGGCGCGCCAGCCGTTTCTTTCATTTTGGGGCCTATGTGTTTTTCGACCTTGAAATCGCAAAAAAGGCGCGAAAACATGGATTTGTCTCTCCTGCCGCGCACAACTTCCGATAGCTTGCAAAGGCCTAAAAAACACAAGCAGCCCTTGAGTTATTATGGGAGAGACTGTTTTCATCAAGTTTCAAGCCATAGTTTTGGCGCCCCAGCCGTTTCTTTCATTTTGGGGCCTATGTGTTTTTCGACCTTGAAATCGCAAAAAAGGCGCGAAAACATGGATTTGTCTCTCCTGCCGCGCACACATTTCCGATAGCTTGCAAAGGCCTAAAAAACACAAGCAGCCCGTGAGTTATTATGGGAGAGACTGTTTTCATCAAGTTTGAAGCCATAGTTTTGGCGCGGCAGCCGTTTCTTTCATTTTGGGGCCTATGTGTTTTTCGACCTTGAAATCGCAAAAAAGGCGCGAAAACATGGATTTGTCTCTCCTGCCGCGCACACACTTCCAATAGCTTGCAAAGGCCTAAAAAACACAAGCAGCCCGTGAGTTATTATGGGAGAGACTGTTTTCATCAAGTTTGAAGCCATAGTTTTGGCGCGGCAGCCGTTTCTTTCATTTTGGGGCCTATGTGTTTTTCGACCTTGAAATCGCAAAAAATGCGCGAAAACATGGATTTGTCTCTCCTGCCGCGCACACACTTCCGATAGCTTGCAAAGGCCTAAAAAACACAAGCAGCCCGTGAGTTATTATGGGAGAGACTGTTTTCATCAAGATTGAAGCCATAGTTTTGGCGCGGCAGCCGTTTCTTTCATTTTGGGGCCTATGTGTTTTTCGACCTTGAAATCGCAAAAAATGCACGAAAACATGGATTTGTCTCTCCTGCCGCGCACACACTTCCGATAGCTTGCGAAGGCCTAAAAAACACAAGCGGCCCTTGAGTTATTGTGGGAGAGACTGTTTTCATCAAGTTTGAAGCCTCAGTTTTGGCTGGACAGCCGTTTCTTTATTTTTGGGTTCTATGTGTTTTTCGACCTGGAAATGGCAAAAAAGGCGCGAAAACATAGATTTGTCTCTCCTGCTGCGCACACACTTCCGATAGCTTGCGAAGGCCTAAAAAACACAATCAGCCCGTGAGTTAATATGGGAGAGACTGTTTTCATCAAGTTTGAAGCCATAGTTTTGGCGCGGCAGCCGTTTCTTTCATTTTGGGGCCTATGTGTTTTTCGACCTTGAAATCGCAAATAAGGTGCAAAAACATGGATTTGTCTCTCCTGCCGCGCACACACTTCCGATAGCTTGCGAAGGCCTAAAAAACACAAGCGGCCCTTGAGTTATTGTGGGAGAGACTGTTTTCATCAAGTTTGAAGCCTCAGTTTTGGCTGGACAGCCGTTTCTTTATTTTTGGGTTCTGTGTGTTTTTCGACCTGGAAATGGCAAAAAAGGCGCGAAAACATAGATTTGTCTCTCCTGCCGCGCACACACTTCCGATAGCTTGCAAAGGCCTAAAAAACACAAGCAGCCCGTGAGTTATTATGGGAAAGACTGTTTTCATCAAGTTTGAAGCCATAGTTTTGGCGCGGCAGCCGTTTCTTTCATTTTGGGGCCTATGTGTTTTTCGACCTTGAAATCGCAAAAAAGGCGCGAAAACATGGATTTGTCTCTCCTGCCGCGCACACACTTCCGATAGCTTGCAAAGGCCTAAAAAACACAAGCAGCCCGTGAGTTATTATGGGAAAGACTGTTTTCATCAAGTTTGAAGCCATAGTTTTGGCGCGCCAGCCGTTTCTTTCATTTTGGGGCCTATGTGTTTTTCGACCTTGAAATCGCAAAAAAGGCGCGAAAACATGGATTTGTCTCTCCTGCCGCGCACAACTTCCGATAGCTTGCAAAGGCCTAAAAAACACAAGCAGCCCTTGAGTTATTATGGGAGAGACTGTTTTCATCAAGTTTCAAGCCATAGTTTTGGCGCCCCAGCCGTTTCTTTCATTTTGGGGCCTATGTGTTTTTCGACCTTGAAATCGCAAAAAAGGCGCGAAAACATGGATTTGTCTCTCCTGCCGCGCACACACTTCCGATAGCTTGCAAAGGCCTAAAAAACACAAGCAGCCCGTGAGTTATTATGGGAGAGACTGTTTTCATCAAGATTGAAGCCATAGTTTTGGCGCGCCAGCCGTTTCTTTCATTTTGGGGCCTATGTGTTTTTCGACCTTGAAATCGCAAAAAAGGCGCGAAAACATGGATTTGTCTCTCCTGCCGCGCACACACTTCCGATAGCTTGCAAAGGCCTAAAAAACACAAGCAGCCCGTGAGTTATTATGGGAGAGACTGTTTTCATCAAGTTTGAAGCCACAGTTTTGGCGCGCCAGCCGTTTCTTTCATTTTGGGGCCTATGTGTTTTTCGACCTTGAAATCGCAAAAAAGGCGCGAAAACATGGATTTGTCTCTCCTGCCGCGCACACACTTCCGATAGCTTGCAAAGGCCTAAAAAACACAAGCGGCCCTTGAGTTATTGTGGGAGAGACTGTTTTCATCAAGTTTGAAGCCTCAGTTTTGGCTGGACAGCCGTTTCTTTATTTTTGGGGTCTGTGTGTTTTTCGACCTGGAAATGGCAAAACAGGCGCGAAAACATAGATTTGTATCTCCTGCTGCGCACACACTTCCGATAGCTTGCGAAGGCCTAAAAAACACAATCAGCCCGTGAGTTAATATGGGAGAGACTGTTTTCATCAAGTTTGAAGCCATAGTTTTGGCGCGGCAGCCGTTTCTTTCATTTTGGGGCCTATGTGTTTTTCGACCTTGAAATCGCAAAAAATGCGCGAAAACATGGATTTGTCTCTACTGCCGCGCACACACTTCCGATAGCTTGCAAAGGCCTAAAAAACACAAGCGGCCCTTGAGTTATTGTGGGAGAGACTGTTTTCATCAAGTTTGAAGCCATAGTTTTGGCGCGCCAGCCGTTTCTTTCATTTTGGGGCCTATGTGTTTTTCGACCTTGAAATCGCAAAAAAGGCGCGAAAACATGGATTTGTCTCTCCTGCCGCGCACACACTTCCGATAGCTTGCAAAGGCCTAAAAAACACAAGCAGCCCGTGAGTTATTATGGGAGAGACTGTTTTCATCAAGTTTGAAGCCATAGTTTTGGCGCGGCAGCCGTTTCTTTCATTTTGGGGCCTATGTGTTTTTCGACCTTGAAATCGCAAAAAATGCGCGAAAACATGGATTTGTCTCTACTGCCGCGCACACACTTCCGATAGCTTGCGAAGGCCTAAAAAACACAAGCGGCCCTTGAGATATTTTGGGAGAGACTGTTTTCATCAAGTTTGAAGCCTCAGTTTTGGCTGGACAACCGTTTCTTTATTTTTGGGGTCTGTGTGTTTTTCGACCTGGAAATGGCAAAAAAGGCGCGAAAACATAGATTTGTCTCTCCTGCTGCGCACACACTTCCGATAGTTTTCGAAGGCCTAAAAAACACAATCAGCCCGTGAGTTAATATGGGAGAGACTGTTTTCATCAACTTTGAAGCCATAGTTTTGGCGCGGCAGCCGTTTCTTTCATTTTGGGGCCTATGTGTTTTTCGACCTTGAAATCGCAAAAAAGGCGCGAAAACATGGATTTGTATCTCCTGCCGTGCACACACTTCCGATAGCTTGCAAAGGCCTAAAAAACACAAGCAGCCCGTGAGTTATTATGGGAGAGACTGTTTTCATCAAGTTTGAAGCCATAGTTTTGGCGTGGCAGCCGTTTCTTTCATTTTGGGGCCTATGTGTTTTTCGACCTTGAAATCGCAAAAAATGCGCGAAAACATGGATTTGTCTCTCCTGCCGCGCACACACTTCCGATAGCTTGCGAAGGCCTAAAAAACACAAGCGGCCCTTGAGTTATTGTGGGAGAGACTGTTTTCATCAAGTTTGAAGCCTCAGTTTTGGCTGGACAGCCGTTTCTTTATTTTTGGGGTCTGTGTGTTTTTCGACCTGGAAATGGCAAAACAGGCGCGAAAACATAGATTTGTCTCTCCTGCTGCGCACACACTTCCGATAGCTTGCGAAGGCCTAAAAAACACAATCAGCCCGTGAGTTAATATGGGAGAGACTGTTTTCATCAAGTTTGAAGCCATAGTTTTGGCGCGCCAGCCGTTTCTTTCATTTTGGGGCCTATGTGTTTTTCGACCTTGAAATCGCAAAAAAGGCGCGAAAACATGGATTTGTCTCTCCTGCCGCGCACACACTTCCGATAGCTTGCAAAGGCCTAAAAAACACAAGCAGCCCGTGAGTTATTATGGGAGAGACTGTTTTCATCAAGTTTGAAGCCATAGTTTTGGCGCGGCAGCCGTTTCTTTCATTTTGGGGCCTATGTGTTTTTCGACCTTGAAATCGCAAAAAATGCGCGAAAACATGGATTTGTCTCTCCTGCCGCGCACACACTTCCGATAGCTTGCAAAGGCCTAAAAAACACAAGCAGCCCGTGAGTTATTATGGGAGAGACTGTTTTCATCAAGTTTGAAGCCATAGTTTTGGCGCGGCAGCCGTTTCTTTCATTTTGGGGCCTTTGTGTTTTTCGACCTGGAAATGGCAAAAAAGGCGCGAAAACATGGATTTGTCTCTCCTGCCGCGCACACACTTCCGATAGCGTGCAAAGGCCTAAAAAACACAAGCAGCCCGTGAGTTATTATGGGAGAGACTGTTTTCATCAAGTTTGAAGCCATAGTTTTGGCGCGCCAGCCGTTTCTTTCATTTTGGGGCCTATGTGTTTTTCGACCTTGAAATCGCAAAAAAGGCGCGAAAACATGGATTTGTCTCTCCTGCCGCGCACACACTTCTGATAGCTTGCGAAGGCCTAAAAAACACAAGCGGCCCTTGAGTTATTGTGGGAGAGACTGTTTTCATCAAGTTTGAAGCCTCAGTTTTGGCTGGACAGCCGTTTCTTTATTTTTGGGTTCTGTGTGTTTTTCGACCTGGAAATGGCAAAAAAGGCACGAAAACATAGATTTGTCTCTCCTGCTGCGCACACACTTCCGATAGCTTGCGAAGGCCTAAAAAACACAATCAGCCCGTGAGTTAATATGGGAGAGACTGTTTTCATCAAGTTTGAAGCCATAGTTTTGGCGCGGCAGCCGTTTCTTTCATTTTGGGGCCTATGTGTTTTTCGACCTTGAAATCGCAAAAAATGCGCGAAAACATGGATTTGTCTCTCCTGCCGCGCACACACTTCCGATAGCTTGCGAAGGCCTAAAAAACACAAGCAGCCCTTGAGTTATTGTCTGAGAGACTGTTTTCATCAAGTTTGAAGCCTCAGTTTTGGCTGGACAGCCGTTTCTTTATTTTTGGGGCCTTTGTGTTTTTCGACCTGGAAATGGCAAAAAAGGCGCGAAAACATGGATTTGTCTCTCCTGCCGCGCACACACTTCCGATAGCGTGCAAAGGCCTAAAAAACACAAGCAGCCCGTGAGTTATTATGGGAGAGACTGTTTTCATCAAGTTTGAAGCCATAGTTTTGGCGCGGCAGCCGTTTCTTTCATTTTGGGGCCTATGTGTTTTTCGACCTTGAAATCGCAAAAAAGGCGCGAAAACATGGATTTGTCTCTCCTGCCGCGCACACACTTCCGATATCTTGCGAAGACCTAAAAAACACAAGCAGCCCTTGAGTTATTGTGGGAGAGACTGTTTTCATCAAGTTTGAAGCCATAGTTTTGGCGCGGCAGCCGTTTCTTTCATTTTGGGGCCTATGTGTTTTTCGACCTTGAAATCGCAAAAAATGCGCGAAAACATGGATTTGTCTCTCCTGCCGCGCACACACTTCCGATAGCTTGCGAAGGCCTAAAAAACACAAGCAGCCCTTGAGTTATTGTCTGAGAGACTGTTTTCATCAAGTTTGAAGCCTCAGTTTTGGCTGGACAGCCGTTTCTTTATTTTTGGGGCCTTTGTGTTTTTCGACCTGGAAATGGCAAAAAAGGCGCGAAAACATGGATTTGTCTCTCCTGCCGCGCACACACTTCCGATAGCGTGCAAAGGCCTAAAAAACACAAGCAGCCCGTGAGTTATTATGGGAGAGACTGTTTTCATCAAGTTTGAAGCCATAGTTTTGGCGCGGCAGCCGTTTCTTTCATTTTGGGGCCTATGTGTTTTTCGACCTTGAAATCGCAAAAAAGGCGCGAAAACATGGATTTGTCTCTCCTGCCGCGCACACACTTCCGATATCTTGCGAAGACCTAAAAAACACAAGCAGCCCTTGAGTTATTGTGGGAGAGACTGTTTTCATCAAGTTTGAAGCCATAGTTTTGGCGCGCCAGCCGTTTCTTTCATTTTGGGGCCTATGTGTTTTTCGACATTGAAATCGCAAAAAAGTCGCGAAAACATTTATTTGTCTCTCCTGCCGCCCACACACTTCGGAGAGCTTGCAAATGCCTAATAACCACAAGCAGCCCCTACACCATTATGGGAGACACTGTTTTCATCAAGTTTGAAGCCTCAGTGTTGGCGCGGCAGCCTTTTCTTTCTCTTTCGGGATTGTGTTTTTCTCCACCTGAAAATGCCAAAGAAGGCATAAAAACATGGATTTGTCTCTCCTGCTGCGCACACACTTCGGACAGCTTGCAAATGCCTAATAACCACAAGCAGACCCTACACCATTATGGGAGACACTGTTTTCATCAAGTTTGAAGCCTCAGTGTTGGCGCGGCAGCCTTTTCTTTCTCTTTCGGGATTGTGTTTTTCTCCACCTGAAAATGCCAAAGAAGGCATAAAAACATGGATTTGTCTCTCCTGCTGCGCACACACTTCGGAGAGCTTGCAAATGCCTAATAACCACAAGCAGCCCCTACACCATTATGGGAGACACTGTTTTCATGAAGTTTGAAGCCTCAGTGTTGGCGCGGCAGCCTTTTCTTTCTCTTTCGGGATTGTGTTTTTCTCCACCTGAAAATGCCAAAGAAGGCATAAAAACATGGATTTGTCTCTCCTGCTGCGCACACACTTCGGAGAGCTTGCAAATGCCTAATAACCACAAGCAGCCCCTACACCATTATGGGAGACACTGTTTTCATCAAGTTTGAAGCCTCAGTGTTGGCGCGGCAGCCTTTTCTTTCTCTTTCGGGATTGTGTTTTTCTCCACCTGAAAATTCCAAAGAAGGCATAAAAACATGGATTTGTCTTTCCTGCTGCGCACACACTTCGGAGAGCTTGCAAATGCCTAATAACCACAAGCAGCCCTTACACCATTATGGGAGACACTGTTTTCATCAAGTTTGAAGCCTCAGTGTTGGCGCGGCAGCCTTTTCTTTCTCTTTCGGGATTGTGTTTTTCTCCACCTGAAAATGCCAAAGAAGGCATAAAAACATGGATTTGTTTTTCCTGCTGCGCACACACTTCGGAGAGCTTGCAAATGCCTAATAACCACAAGCAGCCCCTACACCATTATGGGAGACACTGTTTTCATCAAGTTTGAAGCCTCAGTGTTGGCGCGGCAGCCTTTTCTTTCTCTTTCGGGATTGTGTTTTTCTCCACCTGAAAATGCCAAAGAAGGCATAAAAACATGGATTTGTCTCTCCTGCTGCGCACACACTTCGGAGAGCTTGCAAATGCCTAATAACCACAAGCAGCCCGTGAGTTATTATGGGAGAGACTGTTTTCATCAAGATTGAAGCCATAGTTTTGGCGCGGCAGCCGTTTCTTTCATTTTGGGGCCTATGTGTTTTTCGACCTTGAAATCGCAAAAAATGCGCGAAAACATGGATTTGTCTCTCCTGCCGCGCACACACTTCCGATAGCTTGCGAAGGCCTAAAAAACACAAGCGGCCCTTGAGTTATTGTGGGAGAGACTGTTTTCATCAAGTTTGAAGCCTCAGTTTTGGCTGGACAGCCGTTTCTTTATTTTTGGGTTCTGTGTGTTTTTCGACCTGGAAATGGCAAAACAGGCGCGAAAACATAGATTTGTCTCTCCTGCTGCGCACACACTTCCGATAGCTTGCGAAGGCCTAAAAAACACAATCAGCCCGTGAGTTAATATGGGAGAGACTGTTTTCATCAAGTTTGAAGCCATAGTTTTGGCGCGCCAGCCGTTTCTTTCATTTTGGGGCCTATGTGTTTTTCGACCTTGAAATCGCAAAAAAGGCGCGAAAACATGGATTTGTCTCTCCTGCCGCGCACACACTTCCGATAGCTTGCAAAGGCCTAAAAAACACAAGCAGCCCGTGAGTTATTATGGGAGAGACTGTTTTCATCAAGTTTGAAGCCATAGTTTTGGCGCGGCAGCCGTTTCTTTCATTTTGGGGCCTATGTGTTTTTCGACCTTGAAATCGCAAAAAATGCGTGAAAACATGGATTTGTCTCTCCTGCCGCGCACACACTTCCGATAGCTTGCGAAGGCCTAAAAAACACAAGCAGCCCGTGAGTTATTATGGGAGAGACTGTTTTCATCAAGTTTGAAGCCATAGTTTTGGCGCGCCAGCCGTTTCTTTCATTTTGGGGCCTATGTGTTTTTCGACCTTGAAATCGCAAAAAAGGCGCGAAAACATGGATTTGTCTCTCCTGCCGCGCACACACTTCCGATAGCTTGCAAAGGCCTAAAAAACACAAGCAGCCCGTGAGTTATTATGGGAAAGACTGTTTTCATCAAGTTTGAAGCCATAGTTTTGGCGCGCCAGCCGTTTCTTTCATTTTGGGGCCTATGTGTTTTTCGACCTTGAAATCGCAAAAAAGGCGCGAAAACATGGATTTGTCTCTCCTGCCGCGCACAACTTCCGATAGCTTGCAAAGGCCTAAAAAACACAAGCAGCCCTTGAGTTATTATGGGAGAGACTGTTTTCATCAAGTTTCAAGCCATAGTTTTGGCGCCCCAGCCGTTTCTTTCATTTTGGGGCCTATGTGTTTTTCGACCTTGAAATCGCAAAAAAGGCGCGAAAACATGGATTTGTCTCTCCTGCCGCGCACACACTTCCGATAGCTTGCAAAGGCCTAAAAAACACAAGCAGCCCGTGAGTTATTATGGGAGAGACTGTTTTCATCAAGATTGAAGCCATAGTTTTGGCGCGGCAGCCGTTTCTTTCATTTTGGGGCCTATGTGTTTTTCGACCTTGAAATCGCAAAAAAGGCGCGAAAACATGGATTTGTCTCTCCTGCCGCGTATACACTTCCAATAGCTTGCAAAGGCCTAAAAAACACAAGCAGCCCGTGAGTTATTATGGGAGAGACTGTTTTCATCAAGTTTGAAGCCATAGTTTTGGCGCGGCAGCCGTTTCTTTCATTTTGGGGCCTATGTGTTTTTCGACCTTGAAATCGCAAAAAATGCGCGAAAACATGGATTTGTCTCTCCTGCCGCGCACACACTTCCGATAGCTTGCGAAGGCCTAAAAAACACAAGCGGCCCTTGAGTTATTGTGGGAGAGACTGTTTTCATCAAGTTTGAAGCCTCAGTTTTGGCTGGACAGCCGTTTCTTTATTTTTGGGTTCTGTGTGTTTTTCGACCTGGAAATGGCAAAACAGGCGAGAAAACATAGATTTGTCTCTCCTGCTGAGCACACACTTCCGATAGCTTGCGAAGGCCTAAAAAACACAATCAGCCCGTGAGTTAATATGGGAGAGACTGTTTTCATCAAGTTTGAAGCCATAGTTTTGGCGCGCCAGCCGTTTCTTTCATTTTGGGGCCTATGTGTTTTTCGACCTTGAAATCGCAAAAAAGGCGCGAAAACATGGATTTGTCTGTCCTGCCGCGCACACACTTCCGATAGCTTGCAAAGGCCTAAAAAACACAAGCAGCCCGTGAGTTATTATGGGAGAGACTGTTTTCATCAAGATTGAAGCCATAGTTTTGGCGCGGCAGCCGTTTCTTTCATTTTGGGGCCTATGTGTTTTTCGACCTTGAAATCGCAAAAAAGGCGCGAAAACATGGATTTGTCTCTCCTGCCGCGCACACACTTCCGATAGCTTGCAAAGGCCTAAAAAACACAAGCAGCCCGTGAGTTATTATGGGAGAGACTGTTTTCATCAAGTTTGAAGCCATCGTTTTGGCGCGGCAGCCGTTTCTTTCATTTTGGGGCCTATGTGTTTTTCGACCTTGAAATCGCAAAAAAGGCGCGAAAACATGGATTTGTCTCTCCTGCCGCGCACACACTTCCGATAGCTTGCAAAGGCCTAAAAAACACAAGCAGCCCGTGAGTTATTATGGGAAAGACTGTTTTCATCAAGTTTGAAGCCATAGTTTTGGCGCGCCAGCCGTTTCTTTCATTTTGGGGCCTATGTGTTTTTCGACCTTGAAATCGCAAAAAATGCGCGAAAACATGGATTTGTCTCTCCTGCCGCGCACACACTTCCGATAGCTTGGGAAGGCCTAAAAAACACAAGCGGCCCTTGAGTTATTGTGGGAGAGACTGTTTTCATCAAGTTTGAAGCCTCAGTTTTGGCTGGACAGCCGTTTCTTTATTTTTGGGTTCTGTGTGTTTTTCGACCTGGAAATGGCAAAACAGGCGCGAAAACATAGATTTGTCTCTCCTGCTGAGCACACACTTCCGATAGCTTGCGAAGGCCTAAAAAACACAATCAGCCCGTGAGTTAATATGGGAGAGACTGTTTTCATCAAGTTTGAAGCCATAGTTTTGGCGCGCCAGCCGTTTCTTTCATTTTGGGGCCTATGTGTTTTTCGACCTTGAAATCGCAAAAAAGGCGCGAAAACATGGATTTGTCTCTCCTGCCGCGCACACACTTCCGATAGCTTGCAAAGGCCTAAAAAACACAAGCAGCCCGTGAGTTATTATGGGAGAGACTGTTTTCATCAAGTTTGAAGCCATAGTTTTGGCTGGACAGCCGTTTCTTTATTTTTGGGGTCTGTGTGTTTTTCGACCTGGAAATCGCAAAAAAGGCGCGAAAACATGGATTTGTCTCTCCTGCCGCGCACACACTTCCGATAGCTTGCAAAGGCCTAAAAAACACAAGCAGCCCGTGAGTTATTATGGGAGAGACTGTTTTCATCAAGTTTGAAGCCATAGTTTTGGCGCGGCAGCCGTTTCTTTCATTTTGGGGCCTATGTGTTTTTCGACCTTGAAATCGCAAAAAAGGCGCGAAAACATGGATTTGTCTCTCCTGCCGCGCACACACTTCCGATAGCTTGCAAAGGCCTAAAAAACACAAGCAGCCCGTGAGTTATTATGGGAAAGACTGTTTTCATCAAGTTTGAAGCCATAGTTTTGGCGCGCCAGCCGTTTCTTTCATTTTGGGGCCTATGTGTTTTTCGACCTTGAAATCGCAAAAAAGGCGCGAAAACATGGATTTGTCTCTCCTGCCGCGCACACACTTCCGATAGCTTGCAAAGGCCTAAAAAACACAAGCAGCCCATGAGTTATTATGGGAGAGACTGTTTTCATCAAGATTGAAGCCATAGTTTTGGCGCGGCAGCCGTTTCTTTCATTTTGGGGCCTATGTGTTTTTCGACCTTGAAATCGCAAAAAAGGCGCGAAAACATGGATTTGTCTCTCCTGCCGCGCACACACTTCCAATAGCTTGCAAAGGCCTAAAAAACACAAGCAGCCCGTGAGTTATTATGGGAGAGACTGTTTTCATCAAGTTTGAAGCCATAGTTTTGGCGCGGCAGCCGTTTCTTTCATTTTGGGGCCTATGTGTTTTTCGACCTTGAAATCGCAAAAAATGCGCGAAAACATGGATTTGTCTCTCCTGCCGCGCACACACTTCCGATAGCTTGCAAAGGCATAAAAAACACAAGCAGCCCGTGAGTTATTATGGGAGAGACTGTTTTCATCAAGTTTGAAGCCATAGTTTTGGCGCGGCAGCCGTTTCTTTCATTTTGGGGCCTATGTGTTTTTCGACCTGAAATCGCAAAAAAGGCGCGAAAACATGGATTTGTCTCTCCTGCCGCGCACACACTTCCGATAGCTTGCAAAGGCCTAAAAAACACAAGCAGACCGTGAGTTATTATGGGAAAGACTGTTTTCATCAAGTTTGAAGCTATAGTTTTGGCGCGCCAGCCGTTTCTTTCATTTTGGGGCCTATGTGTTTTTCGACCTTGAAATCGCAAAAAAGGCGCGAAAACATGGATTTGTCTCTCCTGCCGCGCACAACTTCCGATAGCTTGCAAAGGCCTAAAAAACACAAGCAGCCCTTGAGTTATTATGGGAGAGACTGTTTTCATCAAGTTTCAAGCCATAGTTTTGGCGCCCCAGCCGTTTCTTTCATTTTGGGGCCTATGTGTTTTTCGACCTTGAAATCGCAAAAAAGGCGCGAAAACATGGATTTGTCTCTCCTGCCGCGCACAACTTCCGATAGCTTGCAAAGGCCTAAAAAACACAAGCAGCCCTTGAGTTATTATGGGAGAGACTGTTTTCCTTTGCAAGCTATCGGAAGTGTGTGCGCGGCAGGAGACAGCCGTTTCTTTATTTTTGGGTTATTATGGGAGAGACTGTTTTCATCAAGATTGAAGCCATAGTTTTGGCGCGGCAGCCGTTTCTTTCATTTTGGGGCCTATGTGTTTTTCGACCTTGAAATCGCAAAAAAGGCGCGAAAACATGGATTTGTCTCTCCTGCCGCGCACACACTTCCAATAGCTTGCAAAGGCCTAAAAAACACAAGCAGCCCGTGAGTTATTATGGGAGAGACTGTTTTCATCAAGTTTGAAGCCATAGTTTTGGCGCGGCAGCCGTTTCTTTCATTTTGGGGCCTATGTGTTTTTCGACCTTGAAATCGCAAAAAATGCGCGAAAACATGGATTTGTCTCTCCTGCCGCGTACACACTTCCGATAGCTTGCAAAGGCCTAAAAAACACAAGCAGCCCGTGAGTTATTATGGGAGAGACTGTTTTCATCAAGTTTGAAGCCATAGTTTTGGCGCGGCAGCCGTTTCTTTCATTTTGGGGCCTATGTGTTTTTCGACCTTGAAATCGCAAAAAAGGCGCGAAAACATGGATTTGTCTCTCCTGCCGCGCACACACTTCCGATAGCTTGCAAAGGCCTAAAAAACACAAGCAGCCCGTGAGTTATTATGGGAAAGACTGTTTTCATCAAGTTTGAAGCCATAGTTTTGGCGCGCCAGCCGTTTCTTTCATTTTGGGGCCTATGTGTTTTTCGACCTTGAAATCGCAAAAAAGGCGCGAAAACATGGATTTGTCTCTCCTGCCGCGCACAACTTCCGATAGCTTGCAAAGGCCTAAAAAACACAAGCGGCCCTTGAGTTATTGTGGGAGAGACTGTTTTCATCAAGTTTGAAGCCTCAGTTTTGGCTGGACAGCCGTGTCTTTATTTTTGGGTTCTGTGTGTTTTTCGACCTGGAAATGGCAAAACAGGCGCGAAAACATAGATTTGTCTCTCCTGCTGAGCACACACTTCCGATAGCTTGCGAAGGCCTAAAAAACACAATCAGCCCGTGAGTTAATATGGGAGAGACTGTTTTCATCAAGTTTGAAGCCATAGTTTTGGCGCGCCAGCCGTTTCTTTCATTTTGGGGCCTATGTGTTTTTCGACCTTGAAATCGCAAAAAAGGCGCGAAAACATGGATTTGTCTCTCCTGCCGCGCACACACTTCCGATAGCTTGCAAAGGCCTAAAAAACACAAGCAGCCCGTGAGTTATTATGGGAAAGACTGTTTTCATCAAGTTTGAAGCCATAGTTTTGGCGCGCCAGCCGTTTCTTTCATTTTGGGGCCTATGTGTTTTTCGACCTTGAATCGCAAAAAAGGCGCGAAAACATGGATTTGTCTCTCCTGCCGCGCACAACTTCCGATAGCTTGCAAAGGCCTAAAAAACACAAGCAGCCCTTGAGTTATTATGGGAGAGACTGTTTTCATCAAGTTTCAAGCCATTGTTTTGGCGCCCCAGCCGTTTCTTTCATTTTGGGGCCTATGTGTTTTTCGACCTTGAAATCGCAAAAAAGGCGCGAAAACATGGATTTGTCTCTCCTGCCGCGCACACACTTCCGATAGCTTGCAAAGGCCTAAAAAACACAAGCAGCCCATGAGTTATTATGGGAGAGACTGTTTTCATCAAGATTGAAGCCATAGTTTTGGCGCGGCAGCCGTTTCTTTCATTTTGGGGCCTATGTGTTTTTCGACCTTGAAATCGCAAAAAAGGCGCGAAAACATGGATTTGTCTCTCCTGCCGCGCACACACTTCCAATAGCTTGCAAAGGCCTAAAAAACACAAGCAGCCCGTGAGTTATTATGGGAGAGACTGTTTTCATCAAGTTTGAAGCCATAGTTTTGGCGCGGCAGCCGTTTCTTTCATTTTGGGGCCTATGTGTTTTTCGACCTTGAAATCGCAAAAAATGCGCGAAAACATGGATTTGTCTCTCCTGCCGCGCACACACTTCCGATAGCTTGCAAAGGCATAAAAAACACAAGCAGCCCGTGAGTTATTATGGGAGAGACTGTTTTCATCAAGTTTGAAGCCATAGTTTTGGCGCGGCAGCCGTTTCTTTCATTTTGGGGCCTATGTGTTTTTCGACCTGAAATCGCAAAAAAGGCGCGAAAACATGGATTTGTCTCTCCTGCCGCGCACACACTTCCGATAGCTTGCAAAGGCCTAAAAAACACAAGCAGACCGTGAGTTATTATGGGAAAGACTGTTTTCATCAAGTTTGAAGCTATAGTTTTGGCGCGCCAGCCGTTTCTTTCATTTTGGGGCCTATGTGTTTTTCGACCTTGAAATCGCAAAAAAGGCGCGAAAACATGGATTTGTCTCTCCTGCCACGCACAACTTCCGATAGCTTGCAAAGGCCTAAAAAACACAAGCAGCCCTTGAGTTATTATGGGAGAGACTGTTTTCATCAAGTTTCAAGCCATAGTTTTGGCGCCCCAGCCGTTTCTTTCATTTTGGGGCCTATGTGTTTTTCGACCTTGAAATCGCAAAAAAGGCGCGAAAACATGGATTTGTCTCTCCTGCCGCGCACAACTTCCGATAGCTTGCAAAGGCCTAAAAAACACAAGCAGCCCTTGAGTTATTATGGGAGAGACTGTTTTCCTTTGCAAGCTATCGGAAGTGTGTGCGCGGCAGGAGACAGCCGTTTCTTTATTTTTGGGTTATTATGGGAGAGACTGTTTTCATCAAGATTGAAGCCATAGTTTTGGCGCGGCAGCCGTTTCTTTCATTTTGGGGCCTATGTGTTTTTCGACCTTGAAATCGCAAAAAAGGCGCGAAAACATGGATTTGTCTCTCCTGCCGCGCACACACTTCCAATAGCTTGCAAAGGCCTAAAAAACACAAGCAGCCCGTGAGTTATTATGGGAGAGACTGTTTTCATCAAGTTTGAAGCCATAGTTTTGGCGCGGCAGCCGTTTCTTTCATTTTGGGGCCTATGTGTTTTTCGACCTTGAAATCGCAAAAAATGCGCGAAAACATGGATTTGTCTCTCCTGCCGCGTACACACTTCCGATAGCTTGCAAAGGCCTAAAAAACACAAGCAGCCCGTGAGTTATTATGGGAGAGACTGTTTTCATCAAGTTTGAAGCCATAGTTTTGGCGCGGCAGCCGTTTCTTTCATTTTGGGGCCTATGTGTTTTTCGACCTTGAAATCGCAAAAAAGGCACGAAAACATGGATTTGTCTCTCCTGCCGCGCACACACTTCCGATAGCTTGCAAAGGCCTAAAAAACACAAGCAGCCCGTGAGTTATTATGGGAAAGACTGTTTTCATCAAGTTTGAAGCCATAGTTTTGGCGCGCCAGCCGTTTCTTTCATTTTGGGGCCTATGTGTTTTTCGACCTTGAAATCGCAAAAAAGGCGCGAAAACATGGATTTGTCTCTCCTGCCGCGCACAACTTCCGATAGCTTGCAAAGGCCTAAAAAACACAAGCGGCCCTTGAGTTATTGTGGGAGAGACTGTTTTCATCAAGTTTGAAGCCTCAGTTTTGGCTGGACAGCCGTGTCTTTATTTTTGGGTTCTGTGTGTTTTTCGACCTGGAAATGGCAAAACAGGCGCGAAAACATAGATTTGTCTCTCCTGCTGAGCACACACTTCCGATAGCTTGCGAAGGCCTAAAAAACACAATCAGCCCGTGAGTTAATATGGGAGAGACTGTTTTCATCAAGTTTGAAGCCATAGTTTTGGCGCGCCAGCCGTTTCTTTCATTTTGGGGCCTATGTGTTTTTCGACCTTGAAATCGCAAAAAAGGCGCGAAAACATGGATTTGTCTCTCCTGCCGCGCACACACTTCCGATAGCTTGCAAAGGCCTAAAAAACACAAGCAGCCCGTGAGTTATTATGGGAGAGACTGTTTTCATCAAGTTTGAAGCCATAGTTTTGGCGCGGCAGCCGTTTCTTTCATTTTGGGGCCTATGTGTTTTTCGACCTTGAAATCGCAAAAAATGCGCGAAAACATGGATTTGTCTCTCCTGCCGCGCACACACTTCCGATAGCTTGCGAAGGCCTAAAAAACACAAGCAGCCCGTGAGTTATTATGGGAGAGACTGTTTTCATCAAGTTTGAAGCCATAGTTTTGGCGCGCCAGCCGTTTCTTTCATTTTGGGGCTTATGTGTTTTTCGACCTTGAAATCGCAAAAAAGGCGCGAAAACATGGATTTGTCTCTCCTGCCGCGCACACACTTCCGATAGCTTGCAAAGGCCTAAAAAACACAAGCAGCCCGTGAGTTATTATGGGAGAGACTGTTTTCATCAAGTTTGAAGCCATAGTTTTGGCGCGGCAGCCGTTTCTTTCATTTTGGGGCCTATGTGTTTTTCGACCTTGAAATCGCAAAAAATGCACGAAAACATGGATTTGTCTCTCCTGCCGCGCACACACTTCCGATAGCTTGCGAAGGCCTAAAAAACACAAGCGGCCCTTGAGTTATTGTGGGAGAGACTGTTTTCATCAAGTTTGAAGCCTCAGTTTTGGCTGGACAGCCGTTTCTTTATTTTTGGGTTCTATGTGTTTTTCGACCTGGAAATGGCAAAAAAGGCGCGAAAACATAGATTTGTCTCTCCTGCTGCGCACACACTTCCGATAGCTTGCGAAGGCCTAAAAAACACAATCAGCCCGTGAGTTAATATGGGAGAGACTGTTTTCATCAAGTTTGAAGCCATAGTTTTGGCGCGGCAGCCGTTTCTTTCATTTTGGGGCCTATGTGTTTTTCGACCTGAAATCGCAAAAAAGGCGCGAAAACATGGATTTGTCTCTCCTGCCGCGCACACACTTCCGATAGCTTGCAAAGGCCTAAAAAACACAAGCAGACCGTGAGTTATTATGGGAAAGACTGTTTTCATCAAGTTTGAAGCTATAGTTTTGGCGCGCCAGCCGTTTCTTTCATTTTGGGGCCTATGTGTTTTTCGACCTTGAAATCGCAAAAAAGGCGCGAAAACATGGATTTGTCTCTCCTGCCGCGCACAACTTCCGATAGCTTGCAAAGGCCTAAAAAACACAAGCAGCCCTTGAGTTATTATGGGAGAGACTGTTTTCATCAAGTTTCAAGCCATAGTTTTGGCGCCCCAGCCGTTTCTTTCATTTTGGGGCCTATGTGTTTTTCGACCTTGAAATCGCAAAAAAGGCGCGAAAACATGGATTTGTCTCTCCTGCCGCGCACAACTTCCGATAGCTTGCAAAGGCCTAAAAAACACAAGCAGCCCTTGAGTTATTATGGGAGAGACTGTTTTCCTTTGCAAGCTATCGGAAGTGTGTGCGCGGCAGGAGACAGCCGTTTCTTTATTTTTGGGTTATTATGGGAGAGACTGTTTTCATCAAGATTGAAGCCATAGTTTTGGCGCGGCAGCCGTTTCTTTCATTTTGGGGCCTATGTGTTTTTCGACCTTGAAATCGCAAAAAAGGCGCGAAAACATGGATTTGTCTCTCCTGCCGCGCACACACTTCCAATAGCTTGCAAAGGCCTAAAAAACACAAGCAGCCCGTGAGTTATTATGGGAGAGACTGTTTTCATCAAGTTTGAAGCCATAGTTTTGGCGCGGCAGCCGTTTCTTTCATTTTGGGGCCTATGTGTTTTTCGACCTTGAAATCGCAAAAAATGCGCGAAAACATGGATTTGTCTCTCCTGCCGCGTACACACTTCCGATAGCTTGCAAAGGCCTAAAAAACACAAGCAGCCCGTGAGTTATTATGGGAGAGACTGTTTTCATCAAGTTTGAAGCCATAGTTTTGGCGCGGCAGCCGTTTCTTTCATTTTGGGGCCTATGTGTTTTTCGACCTTGAAATCGCAAAAAAGGCGCGAAAACATGGATTTGTCTCTCCTGCCGCGCACACACTTCCGATAGCTTGCAAAGGCCTAAAAAACACAAGCAGCCCGTGAGTTATTATGGGAAAGACTGTTTTCATCAAGTTTGAAGCCATAGTTTTGGCGCGCCAGCCGTTTCTTTCATTTTGGGGCCTATGTGTTTTTCGACCTTGAAATCGCAAAAAAGGCGCGAAAACATGGATTTGTCTCTCCTGCCGCGCACAACTTCCGATAGCTTGCAAAGGCCTAAAAAACACAAGCGGCCCTTGAGTTATTGTGGGAGAGACTGTTTTCATCAAGTTTGAAGCCTCAGTTTTGGCTGGACAGCCGTGTCTTTATTTTTGGGTTCTGTGTGTTTTTCACCTGGAAATGGCAAAACAGGCGCGAAAACATAGATTTGTCTCTCCTGCTGAGCACACACTTCCGATAGCTTGCGAAGGCCTAAAAAACACAATCAGCCCGTGAGTTAATATGGGAGAGACTGTTTTCATCAAGTTTGAAGCCATAGTTTTGGCGCGCCAGCCGTTTCTTTCATTTTGGGGCCTATGTGTTTTTCGACCTTGAAATCGCAAAAAAGGCGCGAAAACATGGATTTGTCTCTCCTGCCGCGCACACACTTCCGATAGCTTGCAAAGGCCTAAAAAACACAAGCAGCCCGTGAGTTATTATGGGAGAGACTGTTTTCATCAAGTTTGAAGCCATAGTTTTGGCGCGGCAGCCGTTTCTTTCATTTTGGGGCCTATGTGTTTTTCGACCTTGAAATCGCAAAAAATGCGCGAAAACATGGATTTGTCTCTCCTGCCGCGCACACACTTCCGATAGCTTGCGAAGGCCTAAAAAACACAAGCAGCCCGTGAGTTATTATGGGAGAGACTGTTTTCATCAAGTTTGAAGCCATAGTTTTGGCGCGCCAGCCGTTTCTTTCATTTTGGGGCTTATGTGTTTTTCGACCTTGAAATCGCAAAAAAGGCGCGAAAACATGGATTTGTCTCTCCTGCCGCGCACACACTTCCGATAGCTTGCAAAGGCCTAAAAAACACAAGCAGCCCGTGAGTTATTATGGGAGAGACTGTTTTCATCAAGTTTGAAGCCATAGTTTTGGCGCGGCAGCCGTTTCTTTCATTTTGGGGCCTATGTGTTTTTCGACCTTGAAATCGCAAAAAATGCACGAAAACATGGATTTGTCTCTCCTGCCGCGCACACACTTCCGATAGCTTGCGAAGGCCTAAAAAACACAAGCGGCCCTTGAGTTATTGTGGGAGAGACTGTTTTCATCAAGTTTGAAGCCTCAGTTTTGGCTGGACAGCCGTTTCTTTATTTTTGGGTTCTATGTGTTTTTCGACCTGGAAATGGCAAAAAAGGCGCGAAAACATAGATTTGTCTCTCCTGCTGCGCACACACTTCCGATAGCTTGCGAAGGCCTAAAAAACACAATCAGCCCGTGAGTTAATATGGGAGAGACTGTTTTCATCAAGTTTCAAGCCATAGTTTTGGCGCCCCAGCCGTTTCTTTCATTTTGGGGCCTATGTGTTTTTCGACCTTGAAATCGCAAAAAAGGCGCGAAAACATGGATTTGTCTCTCCTGCCGCGCACAACTTCCGATAGCTTGCAAAGGCCTAAAAAACACAAGCAGCCCGTGAGTTATTATGGGAGAGACTGTTTTCATCAAGTTTGAAGCCATAGTTTTGGCGCGGCAGCCGTTTCTTTCATTTTGGGGCCTATGTGTTTTTCGACCTTGAAATCGCAAAAAAGGCGCGAAAACATGGATTTGTCTCTCCTGCCGCGCACACACTTCCGATAGCTTGCAAAGGCCTAAAAAACACAAGCAGCCCGTGAGTTATTATGGGAAAGACTGTTTTCATCAAGTTTGAAGCCATAGTTTTGGCGCGCCAGCCGTTTCTTTCATTTTGGGGCCTATGTGTTTTTCGACCTTGAAATCGCAAAAAAGGCGCGAAAACATGGATTTGTCTCTCCTGCCGCGCACAACTTCCGATAGCTTGCAAAGGCCTAAAAAACACAAGCGGCCCTTGAGTTATTGTGGGAGAGACTGTTTTCATCAAGTTTGAAGCCTCAGTTTTGGCTGGACAGCCGTTTCTTTATTTTTGGGTTCTATGTGTTTTTCGACCTGGAAATGGCAAAAAAGGCGCGAAAACATAGATTTGTCTCTCCTGCTGCGCACACACTTCCGATAGCTTGCGAAGGCCTAAAAAACACAATCAGCCCGTGAGTTAATATGGGAGAGACTGTTTTCATCAAGTTTCAAGCCATAGTTTTGGCGCCCCAGCCGTTTCTTTCATTTTGGGGCCTATGTGTTTTTCGACCTTGAAATCGCAAAAAAGGCGCGAAAACATGGATTTGTCTCTCCTGCCGCGCACAACTTCCGATAGCTTGCAAAGGCCTAAAAAACACAAGCAGCCCTTGAGTTATTATGGGAGAGACTGTTTTCATCAAGTTTGAAGCCATAGTTTTGGCGCGGCAGCCGTTTCTTTCATTTTGGGGCCTATGTGTTTTTCGACCTTGAAATCGCAAAAAAGGCGCGAAAACATGGATTTGTCTCTCCTGCCGCGCACACACTTCCGATAGCTTGCAAAGGCCTAAAAAACACAAGCAGCCCGTGAGTTATTATGGGAAAGACTGTTTTCATCAAGTTTGAAGCCATAGTTTTGGCGCGCCAGCCGTTTCTTTCATTTTGGGGCCTATGTGTTTTTCGACCTTGAAATCGCAAAAAAGGCGCGAAAACATGGATTTGTCTCTCCTGCCGCGCACAACTTCCGATAGCTTGCAAAGGCCTAAAAAACACAAGCGGCCCTTGAGTTATTGTGGGAGAGACTGTTTTCATCAAGTTTGAAGCCTCAGTTTTGGCTGGACAGCCGTTTCTTTATTTTTGGGTTCTATGTGTTTTTCGACCTGGAAATGGCAAAAAAGGCGCGAAAACATAGATTTGTCTCTCCTGCTGCGCACACACTTCCGATAGCTTGCGAAGGCCTAAAAAACACAATCAGCCCGTGAGTTAATATGGGAGAGACTGTTTTCATCAAGTTTCAAGCCATAGTTTTGGCGCCCCAGCCGTTTCTTTCATTTTGGGGCCTATGTGTTTTTCGACCTTGAAATCGCAAAAAAGGCGCGAAAACATGGATTTGTCTCTCCTGCCGCGCACAACTTCCGATAGCTTGCAAAGGCCTAAAAAACACAAGCAGCCCTTGAGTTATTATGGGAGAGACTGTTTTCATCAAGTTTGAAGCCATAGTTTTGGCGCGGCAGCCGTTTCTTTCATTTTGGGGCCTATGTGTTTTTCGACCTTGAAATCGCAAAAAAGGCGCGAAAACATGGATTTGTCTCTCCTGCCGCGCACACACTTCCGATAGCTTGCAAAGGCCTAAAAAACACAAGCAGCCCGTGAGTTATTATGGGAAAGACTGTTTTCATCAAGTTTGAAGCCATAGTTTTGGCGCGCCAGCCGTTTCTTTCATTTTGGGGCCTATGTGTTTTTCGACCTTGAAATCGCAAAAAAGGCGCGAAAACATGGATTTGTCTCTCCTGCCGCGCACAACTTCCGATAGCTTGCAAAGGCCTAAAAAACACAAGCGGCCCTTGAGTTATTGTGGGAGAGACTGTTTTCATCAAGTTTGAAGCCTCAGTTTTGGCTGGACAGCCGTGTCTTTATTTTTGGGTTCTGTGTGTTTTTCGACCTGGAAATGGCAAAACAGGCGCGAAAACATAGATTTGTCTCTCCTGCTGAGCACACACTTCCGATAGCTTGCGAAGGCCTAAAAAACACAATCAGCCCGTGAGTTAATATGGGAGAGACTGTTTTCATCAAGTTTGAAGCCATAGTTTTGGCGCGCCAGCCGTTTCTTTCATTTTGGGGCCTATGTGTTTTTCGACCTTGAAATCGCAAAAAAGGCGCGAAAACATGGATTTGTCTCTCCTGCCGCGCACACACTTCCGATAGCTTGCAAAGGCCTAAAAAACACAAGCAGCCCGTGAGTTATTATGGGAGAGACTGTTTTCATCAAGTTTGAAGCCATAGTTTTGGCGCGGCAGCCGTTTCTTTCATTTTGGGGCCTATGTGTTTTTCGACCTTGAAATCGCAAAAAATGCGCGAAAACATGGATTTGTCTCTCCTGCCGCGCACACACTTCCGATAGCTTGCGAAGGCCTAAAAAACACAAGCAGCCCGTGAGTTATTATGGGAGAGACTGTTTTCATCAAGTTTGAAGCCATAGTTTTGGCGCGCCAGCCGTTTCTTTCATTTTGGGGCTTATGTGTTTTTCGACCTTGAAATCGCAAAAAAGTCGCGAAAACATGGATTTGTCTCTCCTGCCGCGCACACACTTCCGATAGCTTGCAAAGGCCTAAAAAACACAAGCAGCCCATGAGTTATTATGGGAGAGACTGTTTTCATCAAGATTGAAGCCATAGTTTTGGCGCGGCAGCCGTTTCTTTCATTTTGGGGCCTATGTGTTTTTCGACCTTGAAATCGCAAAAAAGGCGCGAAAACATGGATTTGTCTCTCCTGCCGCGCACACACTTCCAATAGCTTGCAAAGGCCTAAAAAACACAAGCAGCCCGTGAGTTATTATGGGAGAGACTGTTTTCATCAAGTTTGAAGCCATAGTTTTGGCGCGCCAGCCGTTTCTTTCATTTTGGGGCTTATGTGTTTTTCGACCTTGAAATCGCAAAAAAGTCGCGAAAACATGGATTTGTCTCTCCTGCCGCGCACACACTTCCGATAGCTTGCAAAGGCCTAAAAAACACAAGCAGCCCATGAGTTATTATGGGAGAGACTGTTTTCATCAAGATTGAAGCCATAGTTTTGGCGCGGCAGCCGTTTCTTTCATTTTGGGGCCTATGTGTTTTTCGACCTTGAAATCGCAAAAAAGGCGCGAAAACATGGATTTGTCTCTCCTGCCGCGCACACACTTCCAATAGCTTGCAAAGGCCTAAAAAACACAAGCAGCCCGTGAGTTATTATGGGAGAGACTGTTTTCATCAAGTTTGAAGCCATAGTTTTGGCGCGGCAGCCGTTTCTTTCATTTTGGGGCCTATGTGTTTTTCGACCTTGAAATCGCAAAAAATGCGCGAAAACATGGATTTGTCTCTCCTGCCGCGCACACACTTCCGATAGCTTGCAAAGGCCTAAAAAACACAAGCAGCCCGTGAGTTATTATGGGAGAGACTGTTTTCATCAAGTTTGAAGCAATAGTTTTGGCGCGGCAGCCGTTTCTTTCATTTTGGGGCCTATGTGTTTTTCGACCTTGAAATCGCAAAAAAGGCGCGAAAACATGGATTTGTCTCTCCTGCCGCGCACACACTTCCGATAGCTTGCAAAGGCCTAAAAAACACAAGCAGACCGTGAGTTATTATGGGAAAGACTGTTTTCATCAAGTTTGAAGCTATAGTTTTGGCGCGCCAGCCGTTTCTTTCATTTTGGGGCCTATGTGTTTTTCGACCTTGAAATCGCAAAAAAGGCGCGAAAACATGGATTTGTCTCTCCTGCCGCGCACAACTTCCGATAGCTTGCAAAGGCCTAAAAAACACAAGCAGCCCTTGAGTTATTATGGGAGAGACTGTTTTCATCAAGTTTCAAGCCATAGTTTTGGCGCGGCAGCCGTTTCTTTCATTTTGGGGCCTATGTGTTTTTCGACCTTGAAATCGCAAAAAATGCACGAAAACATGGATTTGTCTCTCCTGCTGCGCACACACTTCCGATAGCTTGCGAAGGCCTAAAAAACACAAGCGGCCCTTGAGTTATTGTGGGAGAGACTGTTTTCATCAAGTTTGAAGCCTCAGTTTTGGCTGGACAGCGGTTTCTTTATTTTTGGGTTCTATGTGTTTTTCGACCTGGAAATGGCAAAAAAGGCGCGAAAACATAGATTTGTCTCTCCTGCTGCGCACACACTTCCGATAGCTTGCAAAGGCCTAAAAAACACAAGCAGCCCGTGAGTTATTATGGGAGAGACTGTTTTCATCAAGTTTGAAGCCATAGTTTTGGCGCGGCAGCCGTTTCTTTCATTTTGGGGCCTATGTGTTTTTCGACCTTGAAATCGCAAAAAAGTCGCGAAAACATGGATTTGTCTCTCCTGCCGCGCACACACTTCCGATAGCTTGCAAAGGCCTAAAAAACACAAGCAGCCCGTGAGTTATTATGGGAGAGACTGTTTTCATCAAGATTGAAGCCATAGTTTTGGCGCGGCAGCCGTTTCTTTCATTTTGGGGCCTATGTGTTTTTCGACCTTGAAATCGCAAAAAAGGCGCGAAAACATGGATTTGTCTCTCCTGCCGCGCACACACTTCCAATAGCTTGCAAAGGCCTAAAAAACACAAGCAGCCCGTGAGTTATTATGGGAGAGACTGTTTTCATCAAGTTTGAAGCCATAGTTTTGGCGCGGCAGCCGTTTCTTTCATTTTGGGGCCTATGTGTTTTTCGACCTTGAAATCGCAAAAAATGCGCGAAAACATGGATTTGTCTCTCCTGCCGCGCACACACTTCCGATAGCTTGCAAAGGCCTAAAAAACACAAGCAGCCCGTGAGTTATTATGGGAGAGACTGTTTTCATCAAGTTTGAAGCCATAGTTTTGGCGCGGCAGCCGTTTCTTTCATTTTGGGGCCTATGTGTTTTTCGACCTTGAAATCGCAAAAAATGCGCGAAAACATGGATTTGTCTCTCCTGCCGCGCACACACTTCCGATAGCTTGCAAAGGCCTAAAAAACACAAGCAGCCCGTGAGTTATTATGGGAGAGACTGTTTTCATCAAGTTTGAAGCCATAGTTTTGGCGCGGCAGCCGTTTCTTTCATTTTGGGGCCTATGTGTTTTTCGACCTTGAAATCGCAAAAAAGGCGCGAAAACATGGATTTGTCTCTCCTGCCGCGCACCACTTCCGATAGCTTGCAAAGGCCTAAAAAACACAAGCAGCCCTTGAGTTATTATGGGAGAGACTGTTTTCATCAAGTTTCAAGCCATAGTTTTGGCGCCCCAGCCGTTTCTTTCATTTTGGGGCCTATGTGTTTTTTGACCTTGAAATCGCAAAAAATGCGCGAAAACATGGATTTGTCTCTCCTGCCGCGCACACACTTCCGATAGCTTGCGAAGGCCTAAAAAACACAAGCGGCCCTTGAGTTATTGTGGGAGAGACTGTTTTCATCAAGTTTGAAGCCTCAGTTTTGGCTGGACAGCCGTGTCTTTATTTTTGGGTTCTGTGTGTTTTTCGACCTGGAAATGGCAAAACAGGCGCGAAAACATAGATTTGTCTCTCCTGCTGAGCACACACTTCCGATAGCTTGCGAAGGCCTAAAAAACACAATCAGCCCGTGAGTTAATATGGGAGAGACTGTTTTCATCAAGTTTGAAGCCATAGTTTTGGCGCGCCAGCCGTTTCTTTCATTTTGGGGCCTATGTGTTTTTCGACCTTGAAATCGCAAAAAAGGCGCGAAAACATGGATTTGTCTCTCCTGCCGCGCACACACTTCCGATAGCTTGCAAAGGCCTAAAAAACACAAGCAGCCCGTGAGTTATTATGGGAGAGACTGTTTTCATCAAGTTTGAAGCCATAGTTTTGGCGCGGCAGCCGTTTCTTTCATTTTGGGGCCTATGTGTTTTTCGACCTTGAAATCGCAAAAAATGCGCGAAAACATGGATTTGTCTCTCCTGCCGCGCACACACTTCCGATAGCTTGCGAAGGCCTAAAAAACACAAGCAGCCCGTGAGTTATTATGGGAGAGACTGTTTTCATCAAGTTTGAAGCCATAGTTTTGGCGCGCCAGCCGTTTCTTTCATTTTGGGGCTTATGTGTTTTTCGACCTTGAAATCGCAAAAAAGGCGCGAAAACATGGATTTGTCTCTCCTGCCGCGCACACACTTCCGATAGCTTGCAAAGGCCTAAAAAACACAAGCAGCCCGTGAGTTATTATGGGAGAGACTGTTTTCATCAAGTTTGAAGCCATAGTTTTGGCGCGCCAGCCGTTTCTTTCATTTTGGGGCCTATGTGTTTTTCGACCTTGAAATCGCAAAAAAGGCGCGAAAACATGGATTTGTCTCTCCTGCCGCGCACACACTTCCGATAGCTTGCAAAGGCCTAAAAAACACAAGCAGCCCGTGAGTTATTATGGGAGAGACTGTTTTCATCAAGTTTCAAGCCATAGTTTTGGCGCGGCAGCCGTTTCTTTCATTTTGGGGCCTATGTGTTTTTCGACCTTGAAATCGCAAAAAATGCACGAAAACATGGATTTGTCTCTCCTGCCGCGCACACACTTCCGATAGCTTGCGAAGGCCTAAAAAACACAAGCGGCCCTTGAGTTATTGTGGGAGAGACTGTTTTCATCAAGTTTGAAGCCTCAGTTTTGGCTGGACAGCGGTTTCTTTATTTTTGGGTTCTATGTGTTTTTCGACCTGGAAATGGCAAAAAAGGCGCGAAAACATAGATTTGTCTCTCCTGCTGCGCACACACTTCCGATAGCTTGCAAAGGCCTAAAAAACACAAGCAGCCCGTGAGTTATTATGGGAGAGACTGTTTTCATCAAGTTTGAAGCCATAGTTTTGGCGCGGCAGCCGTTTCTTTCATTTTGGGGCCTATGTGTTTTTCGACCTTGAAATCGCAAAAAAGTCGCGAAAACATGGATTTGTCTCTCCTGCCGCGCACACACTTCCGATAGCTTGCAAAGGCCTAAAAAACACAAGCAGCCCGTGAGTTATTATGGGAGAGACTGTTTTCATCAAGATTGAAGCCATAGTTTTGGCGCGGCAGCCGTTTCTTTCATTTTGGGGCCTATGTGTTTTTCGACCTTGAAATCGCAAAAAAGGCGCGAAAACATGGATTTGTCTCTCCTGCCGCGCACACACTTCCAATAACTTGCAAAGGCCTAAAAAACACAAGCAGCCCGTGAGTTATTATGGGAGAGACTGTTTTCATCAAGTTTGAAGCCATAGTTTTGGCGCGGCAGCCGTTTCTTTCATTTTGGGGCCTATGTGTTTTTCGACCTTGAAATCGCAAAAAATGCGCGAAAACATGGATTTGTCTCTCCTGCCGCGCACACACTTCCGATAGCTTGCAAAGGCCTAAAAAACACAAGCAGCCCGTGAGTTATTATGGGAGAGACTGTTTTCATCAAGTTTGAAGCCATAGTTTTGGCGCGGCAGCCGTTTCTTTCATTTTGGGGCCTATGTGTTTTTCGACCTTGAAATCGCAAAAAAGGCGCGAAAACATGGATTTGTCTCTCCTGCCGCGCACCACTTCCGATAGCTTGCAAAGGCCTAAAAAACACAAGCAGCCCTTGAGTTATTATGGGAGAGACTGTTTTCATCAAGTTTCAAGCCATAGTTTTGGCGCCCCAGCCGTTTCTTTCATTTTGGGGCCTATGTGTTTTTTGACCTTGAAATCGCAAAAAATGCGCGAAAACATGGATTTGTCTCTCCTGCCGCGCACACACTTCCGATAGCTTGCGAAGGCCTAAAAAACACAAGCGGCCCTTGAGTTATTGTGGGAGAGACTGTTTTCATCAAGTTTGAAGCCTCAGTTTTGGCTGGACAGCCGTGTCTTTATTTTTGGGTTCTGTGTGTTTTTCGACCTGGAAATGGCAAAACAGGCGCGAAAACATAGATTTGTCTCTCCTGCTGAGCACACACTTCCGATAGCTTGCGAAGGCCTAAAAAACACAATCAGCCCGTGAGTTAATATGGGAGAGACTGTTTTCATCAAGTTTGAAGCCATAGTTTTGGCGCGCCAGCCGTTTCTTTCATTTTGGGGCCTATGTGTTTTTCGACCTTGAAATCGCAAAAAAGGCGCGAAAACATGGATTTGTCTCTCCTGCCGCGCACACACTTCCGATAGCTTGCAAAGGCCTAAAAAACACAAGCAGCCCGTGAGTTATTATGGGAGAGACTGTTTTCATCAAGTTTGAAGCCATAGTTTTGGCGCGGCAGCCGTTTCTTTCATTTTGGGGCCTATGTGTTTTTCGACCTTGAAATCGCAAAAAATGCGCGAAAACATGGATTTGTCTCTCCTGCCGCGCACACACTTCCGATAGCTTGCGAAGGCCTAAAAAACACAAGCAGCCCGTGAGTTATTATGGGAGAGACTGTTTTCATCAAGTTTGAAGCCATAGTTTTGGCGCGCCAGCCGTTTCTTTCATTTTGGGGCTTATGTGTTTTTCGACCTTGAAATCGCAAAAAAGGCGCGAAAACATGGATTTGTCTCTCCTGCCGCGCACACACTTCCGATAGCTTGCAAAGGCCTAAAAAACACAAGCAGCCCGTGAGTTATTATGGGAGAGACTGTTTTCATCAAGTTTGAAGCCATAGTTTTGGCGCGCCAGCCGTTTCTTTCATTTTGGGGCCTATGTGTTTTTCGACCTTGAAATCGCAAAAAAGGCGCGAAAACATGGATTTGTCTCTCCTGCCGCGCACACACTTCCGATAGCTTGCAAAGGCCTAAAAAACACAAGCAGCCCGTGAGTTATTATGGGAGAGACTGTTTTCATCAAGTTTCAAGCCATAGTTTTGGCGCGGCAGCCGTTTCTTTCATTTTGGGGCCTATGTGTTTTTCGACCTTGAAATCGCAAAAAATGCACGAAAACATGGATTTGTCTCTCCTGCCGCGCACACACTTCCGATAGCTTGCGAAGGCCTAAAAAACACAAGCGGCCCTTGAGTTATTGTGGGAGAGACTGTTTTCATCAAGTTTGAAGCCTCAGTTTTGGCTGGACAGCGGTTTCTTTATTTTTGGGTTCTATGTGTTTTTCGACCTGGAAATGGCAAAAAAGGCGCGAAAACATAGATTTGTCTCTCCTGCTGCGCACACACTTCCGATAGCTTGCAAAGGCCTAAAAAACACAAGCAGCCCGTGAGTTATTATGGGAGAGACTGTTTTCATCAAGTTTGAAGCCATAGTTTTGGCGCGGCAGCCGTTTCTTTCATTTTGGGGCCTATGTGTTTTTCGACCTTGAAATCGCAAAAAAGTCGCGAAAACATGGATTTGTCTCTCCTGCCGCGCACACACTTCCGATAGCTTGCAAAGGCCTAAAAAACACAAGCAGCCCGTGAGTTATTATGGGAGAGACTGTTTTCATCAAGATTGAAGCCATAGTTTTGGCGCGGCAGCCGTTTCTTTCATTTTGGGGCCTATGTGTTTTTCGACCTTGAAATCGCAAAAAAGGCGCGAAAACATGGATTTGTCTCTCCTGCCGCGCACACACTTCCAATAACTTGCAAAGGCCTAAAAAACACAAGCAGCCCGTGAGTTATTATGGGAGAGACTGTTTTCATCAAGTTTGAAGCCATAGTTTTGGCGCGGCAGCCGTTTCTTTCATTTTGGGGCCTATGTGTTTTTCGACCTTGAAATCGCAAAAAATGCGCGAAAACATGGATTTGTCTCTCCTGCCGCGCACACACTTCCGATAGCTTGCAAAGGCCTAAAAAACACAAGCAGCCCGTGAGTTATTATGGGAGAGACTGTTTTCATCAAGTTTGAAGCCATAGTTTTGGCGCGGCAGCCGTTTCTTTCATTTTGGGGCCTATGTGTTTTTCGACCTTGAAATCGCAAAAAATGCGCGAAAACATGGATTTGTCTCTCCTGCCGCGCACACACTTCCGATAGCTTGCAAAGGCCTAAAAAACACAAGCAGCCCGTGAGTTATTATGGGAGAGACTGTTTTCATCAAGTTTGAAGCCATAGTTTTGGCGCGGCAGCCGTTTCTTTCATTTTGGGGCCTATGTGTTTTTCGACCTTGAAATCGCAAAAAAGGCGCGAAAACATGGATTTGTCTCTCCTGCCGCGCACCACTTCCGATAGCTTGCAAAGGCCTAAAAAACACAAGCAGCCCTTGAGTTATTATGGGAGAGACTGTTTTCATCAAGTTTCAAGCCATAGTTTTGGCGCCCCAGCCGTTTCTTTCATTTTGGGGCCTATGTGTTTTTTGACCTTGAAATCGCAAAAAATGCGCGAAAACATGGATTTGTCTCTCCTGCCGCGCACACACTTCCGATAGCTTGCGAAGGCCTAAAAAACACAAGCGGCCCTTGAGTTATTGTGGGAGAGACTGTTTTCATCAAGTTTGAAGCCTCAGTTTTGGCTGGACAGCCGTGTCTTTATTTTTGGGTTCTGTGTGTTTTTCGACCTGGAAATGGCAAAACAGGCGCGAAAACATAGATTTGTCTCTCCTGCTGAGCACACACTTCCGATAGCTTGCGAAGGCCTAAAAAACACAATCAGCCCGTGAGTTAATATGGGAGAGACTGTTTTCATCAAGTTTGAAGCCATAGTTTTGGCGCGCCAGCCGTTTCTTTCATTTTGGGGCCTATGTGTTTTTCGACCTTGAAATCGCAAAAAAGGCGCGAAAACATGGATTTGTCTCTCCTGCCGCGCACACACTTCCGATAGCTTGCAAAGGCCTAAAAAACACAAGCAGCCCGTGAGTTATTATGGGAGAGACTGTTTTCATCAAGTTTGAAGCCATAGTTTTGGCGCGGCAGCCGTTTCTTTCATTTTGGGGCCTATGTGTTTTTCGACCTTGAAATCGCAAAAAATGCGCGAAAACATGGATTTGTCTCTCCTGCCGCGCACACACTTCCGATAGCTTGCGAAGGCCTAAAAAACACAAGCAGCCCGTGAGTTATTATGGGAGAGACTGTTTTCATCAAGTTTGAAGCCATAGTTTTGGCGCGCCAGCCGTTTCTTTCATTTTGGGGCTTATGTGTTTTTCGACCTTGAAATCGCAAAAAAGGCGCGAAAACATGGATTTGTCTCTCCTGCCGCGCACACACTTCCGATAGCTTGCAAAGGCCTAAAAAACACAAGCAGCCCGTGAGTTATTATGGGAGAGACTGTTTTCATCAAGTTTGAAGCCATAGTTTTGGCGCGCCAGCCGTTTCTTTCATTTTGGGGCCTATGTGTTTTTCGACCTTGAAATCGCAAAAAAGGCGCGAAAACATGGATTTGTCTCTCCTGCCGCGCACAACTTCCGATAGCTTGCAAAGGCCTAAAAAACACAAGCGGCCCTTGAGTTATTGTGGGAGAGACTGTTTTCATCAAGTTTGAAGCCTCAGTTTTGGCTGGACAGCCGTGTCTTTATTTTTGGGTTCTGTGTGTTTTTCGACCTGGAAATGGCAAAACAGGCGCGAAAACATAGATTTGTCTCTCCTGCTGAGCACACACTTCCGATAGCTTGCGAAGGCCTAAAAAACACAATCAGCCCGTGAGTTAATATGGGAGAGACTGTTTTCATCAAGTTTGAAGCCATAGTTTTGGCGCGCCAGCCGTTTCTTTCATTTTGGGGCCTATGTGTTTTTCGACCTTGAAATCGCAAAAAAGGCGCGAAAACATGGATTTGTCTCTCCTGCCGCGCACACACTTCCGATAGCTTGCAAAGGCCTAAAAAACACAAGCAGCCCGTGAGTTATTATGGGAGAGACTGTTTTCATCAAGTTTGAAGCCATAGTTTTGGCGCGCCAGCCGTTTCTTTCATTTTGGGGCTTATGTGTTTTTCGACCTTGAAATCGCAAAAAAGTCGCGAAAACATGGATTTGTCTCTCCTGCCGCGCACACACTTCCGATAGCTTGCAAAGGCCTAAAAAACACAAGCAGCCCATGAGTTATTATGGGAGAGACTGTTTTCATCAAGTTTGAAGCCATAGTTTTGGCGCGGCAGCCGTTTCTTTCATTTTGGGGCCTATGTGTTTTTCGACCTTGAAATCGCAAAAAAGGCGCGAAAACATGGATTTGTCTCTCCTGCCGCGCACACACTTCCGATAGCTTGCAAAGGCCTAAAAAACACAAGCAGACCGTGAGTTATTATGGGAAAGACTGTTTTCATCAAGTTTGAAGCTATAGTTTTGGCGCGCCAGCCGTTTCTTTCATTTTGGGGCCTATGTGTTTTTCGACCTTGAAATCGCAAAAAAGGCGCGAAAACATGGATTTGTCTCTCCTGCCGCGCACAACTTCCGATAGCTTGCAAAGGCCTAAAAAACACAAGCAGCCCTTGAGTTATTATGGGAGAGACTGTTTTCATCAAGTTTGAAGCCATAGTTTTGGCGCGCCAGCCGTTTCTTTCATTTTGGGGCCTATGTGTTTTTCGACCTTGAAATCGCAAAAAAGGCGCGAAAACATGGATTTGTCTCTCCTGCCGCGCACAACTTCCGATAGCTTGCAAAGGCCTAAAAAACACAAGCGGCCCTTGAGTTATTGTGGGAGAGACTGTTTTCATCAAGTTTGAAGCCTCAGTTTTGGCTGGACAGCCGTGTCTTTATTTTTGGGTTCTGTGTGTTTTTCGACCTGGAAATGGCAAAACAGGCGCGAAAACATAGATTTGTCTCTCCTGCTGAGCACACACTTCCGATAGCTTGCGAAGGCCTAAAAAACACAATCAGCCCGTGAGTTAATATGGGAGAGACTGTTTTCATCAAGTTTGAAGCCATAGTTTTGGCGCGCCAGCCGTTTCTTTCATTTTGGGGCCTATGTGTTTTTCGACCTTGAAATCGCAAAAAAGGCGCGAAAACATGGATTTGTCTCTCCTGCCGCGCACACACTTCCGATAGCTTGCAAAGGCCTAAAAAACACAAGCAGCCCGTGAGTTATTATGGGAGAGACTGTTTTCATCAAGTTTGAAGCCATAGTTTTGGCGCGCCAGCCGTTTCTTTCATTTTGGGGCTTATGTGTTTTTCGACCTTGAAATCGCAAAAAAGTCGCGAAAACATGGATTTGTCTCTCCTGCCGCGCACACACTTCCGATAGCTTGCAAAGGCCTAAAAAACACAAGCAGCCCATGAGTTATTATGGGAGAGACTGTTTTCATCAAGTTTGAAGCCATAGTTTTGGCGCGGCAGCCGTTTCTTTCATTTTGGGGCCTATGTGTTTTTCGACCTTGAAATCGCAAAAAAGGCGCGAAAACATGGATTTGTCTCTCCTGCCGCGCACACACTTCCAATAGCTTGCAAAGGCCTAAAAAACACAAGCAGCCCGTGAGTTATTATGGGAGAGACTGTTTTCATCAAGTTTGAAGCCATAGTTTTGGCGCGGCAGCCGTTTCTTTCATTTTGGGGCCTATGTGTTTTTCGACCTTGAAATCGCAAAAAATGCGCGAAAACATGGATTTGTCTCTCCTGCCGCGCACACACTTCCGATAGCTTGCAAAGGCCTAAAAAACACAAGCAGACCGTGAGTTATTATGGGAAAGACTGTTTTCATCAAGTTTGAAGCTATAGTTTTGGCGCGCCAGCCGTTTCTTTCATTTTGGGGCCTATGTGTTTTTCGACCTTGAAATCGCAAAAAAGGCGCGAAAACATGGATTTGTCTCTCCTGCCGCGCACAACTTCCGATAGCTTGCAAAGGCCTAAAAAACACAAGCAGCCCTTGAGTTATTATGGGAGAGACTGTTTTCATCAAGTTTCAAGCCATAGTTTTGGCGCGGCAGCCGTTTCTTTCATTTTGGGGCCTATGTGTTTTTCGACCTTGAAATCGCAAAAAAGGCGCGAAAACATGGATTTGTCTCTCCTGCCGCGCACAACTTCCGATAGCTTGCAAAGGCCTAAAAAACACAAGCAGCCCATGAGTTATTATGGGAGAGACTGTTTTCATCAAGATTGAAGCCATAGTTTTGGCGCGGCAGCCGTTTCTTTCATTTTGGGGCCTATGTGTTTTTCGACCTTGAAATCGCAAAAAAGGCGCGAAAACATGGATTTGTCTCTCCTGCCGCGCACACACTTCCAATAGCTTGCAAAGGCCTAAAAAACACAAGCAGCCCGTGAGTTATTATGGGAGAGACTGTTTTCATCAAGTTTGAAGCCATAGTTTTGGCGCGGCAGCCGTTTCTTTCATTTTGGGGCCTATGTGTTTTTCGACCTTGAAATCGCAAAAAATGCGCGAAAACATGGATTTGTCTCTCCTGCCGCGCACACACTTCCGATAGCTTGCAAAGGCCTAAAAAACACAAGCAGCCCGTGAGTTATTATGGGAGAGACTGTTTTCATCAAGTTTGAAGCCATAGTTTTGGTGCGGCAGCCGTTTCTTTCATTTTGGGGCCTATGTGTTTTTCGACCTTGAAATCGCAAAACAGGCGCGAAAACATGGATTTGTCTCTCCTGCCGCGCACACACTTCCGATAGCTTGCAAAGGCCTAAAAAACACAAGCAGACCGTGAGTTATTATGGGAAAGACTGTTTTCATCAAGTTTGAAGCTATAGTTTTGGCGCGCCAGCCGTTTCTTTCATTTTGGGGCCTATGTGTTTTTCGACCTTGAAATCGCAAAAAAGGCGCGAAAACATGGATTTGTCTCTCCTGCCGCGCACAACTTCCGATAGCTTGCAAAGGCCTAAAAAACACAAGCAGCCCTTGAGTTATTATGGGAGAGACTGTTTTCATCAAGTTTCAAGCCATAGTTTTGGCGCGGCAGCCGTTTCTTTCATTTTGGGGCCTATGTGTTTTTCGACCTTGAAATCGCAAAAAATGCACGAAAACATGGATTTGTCTCTCCTGCCGCGCACACACTTCCGATAGCTTGCGAAGGCCTAAAAAACACAAGCGGCCCTTGAGTTATTGTGGGAGAGACTGTTTTCATCAAGTTTGAAGCCTCAGTTTTGGCTGGACAGCGGTTTCTTTATTTTTGGGTTCTATGTGTTTTTCGACCTGGAAATGGCAAAAAAGGCGCGAAAACATAGATTTGTCTCTCCTGCTGCGCACACACTTCCGATAGCTTGCAAAGGCCTAAAAAACACAAGCAGCCCGTGAGTTATTATGGGAGAGACTGTTTTCATCAAGTTTGAAGCCATAGTTTTGGTGCGGCAGCCGTTTCTTTCATTTTGGGGCCTATGTGTTTTTCGACCTTGAAATCGCAAAAAAGGCGCGAAAACATGGATTTGTCTCTCCTGCCGCGCACACACTTCCGATAGCTTGCAAAGGCCTAAAAAACACAAGCAGACCGTGAGTTATTATGGGAAAGACTGTTTTCATCAAGTTTGAAGCTATAGTTTTGGCGCGCCAGCCGTTTCTTTCATTTTGGGGCCTATGTGTTTTTCGACCTTGAAATCGCAAAAAAGGCGCGAAAACATGGATTTGTCTCTCCTGCCGCGCACAACTTCCGATAGCTTGCAAAGGCCTAAAAAACACAAGCAGCCCTTGAGTTATTATGGGAGAGACTGTTTTCATCAAGTTTCAAGCCATAGTTTTGGCGCGGCAGCCGTTTCTTTCATTTTGGGGCCTATGTGTTTTTCGACCTTGAAATCGCAAAAAATGCACGAAAACATGGATTTGTCTCTCCTGCCGCGCACACACTTCCGATAGCTTGCGAAGGCCTAAAAAACACAAGCGGCCCTTGAGTTATTGTGGGAGAGACTGTTTTCATCAAGTTTGAAGCCTCAGTTTTGGCTGGACAGCGGTTTCTTTATTTTTGGGTTCTATGTGTTTTTCGACCTGGAAATGGCAAAAAAGGCGCGAAAACATAGATTTGTCTCTCCTGCTGCGCACACACTTCCGATAGCTTGCAAAGGCCTAAAAAACACAAGCAGCCCGTGAGTTATTATGGGAGAGACTGTTTTCATCAAGTTTGAAGCCATAGTTTTGGTGCGGCAGCCGTTTCTTTCATTTTGGGGCCTATGTGTTTTTCGACCTTGAAATCGCAAAAAAGGCGCGAAAACATGGATTTGTCTCTCCTGCCGCGCACACACTTCCGATAGCTTGCAAAGGCCTAAAAAACACAAGCAGACCGTGAGTTATTATGGGAAAGACTGTTTTCATCAAGTTTGAAGCTATAGTTTTGGCGCGCCAGCCGTTTCTTTCATTTTGGGGCCTATGTGTTTTTCGACCTTGAAATCGCAAAAAAGGCGCGAAAACATGGATTTGTCTCTCCTGCCGCGCACAACTTCCGATAGCTTGCAAAGGCCTAAAAAACACAAGCAGCCCTTGAGTTATTATGGGAGAGACTGTTTTCATCAAGTTTCAAGCCATAGTTTTGGCGCGGCAGCCGTTTCTTTCATTTTGGGGCCTATGTGTTTTTCGACCTTGAAATCGCAAAAAATGCACGAAAACATGGATTTGTCTCTCCTGCCGCGCACACACTTCCGATAGCTTGCGAAGGCCTAAAAAACACAAGCGGCCCTTGAGTTATTGTGGGAGAGACTGTTTTCATCAAGTTTGAAGCCTCAGTTTTGGCTGGACAGCGGTTTCTTTATTTTTGGGTTCTATGTGTTTTTCGACCTGGAAATGGCAAAAAAGGCGCGAAAACATAGATTTGTCTCTCCTGCTGCGCACACACTTCCGATAGCTTGCAAAGGCCTAAAAAACACAAGCAGCCCGTGAGTTATTATGGGAGAGACTGTTTTCATCAAGTTTGAAGCCATAGTTTTGGCGCGGCAGCCGTTTCTTTCATTTTGGGGCCTATGTGTTTTTCGACCTTGAAATCGCAAAAAAGGCGCGAAAACATGGATTTGTCTCTCCTGCCGCGCACACACTTCCAATAGCTTGCAAAGGCCTAAAAAACACAAGCAGCCCGTGAGTTATTATGGGAGAGACTGTTTTCATCAAGATTGAAGCCATAGTTTTGGCGCGGCAGCCGTTTCTTTCATTTTGGGGCCTATGTGTTTTTCGACCTTGAAATCGCAAAAAAGGCGCGAAAACATGGATTTGTCTCTACTGCCGCGCACACACTTCCGATAGCTTGCAAAGGCCTAAAAAACACAAGCAGCCCGTGAGTTATTATGGGAGAGACTGTTTTCATCAAGTTTGAAGCCATAGTTTTGGCGCGGCAGCCGTTTCTTTCATTTTGGGGCCTATGTGTTTTTCGACCTTGAAATCGCAAAAAATGCGCGAAAACATGGATTTGTCTCTCCTGCCGCGCACACACTTCCGATAGCTTGCAAAGGCCTAAAAAACACAAGCAGCCCGTGAGTTATTATGGGAGAGACTGTTTTCATCAAGTTTGAAGCCATAGTTTTGGCGCGGCAGCCGTTTCTTTCATTTTGGGGCCTATGTGTTTTTCGACCTTGAAATCGCAAAAAATGCGCGAAAACATGGATTTGTCTCTCCTGCCGCGCACAACTTCCGATAGCTTGCAAAGGCCTAAAAAACACAAGCAGCCCTTGAGTTATTATGGGAGAGACTGTTTTCATCAAGTTTCAAGCCATAGTTTTGGCGCGGCAGCCGTTTCTTTCATTTTGGGGCCTATGTGTTTTTCGACCTTGAAATCGCAAAAAATGCACGAAAACATGGATTTGTCTCTCCTGCCGCGCACACACTTCCGATAGCTTGCGAAGGCCTAAAAAACACAAGCGGCCCTTGAGTTATTGTGGGAGAGACTGTTTTCATCAAGTTTGAAGCCTCAGTTTTGGCTGGACAGCGGTTTCTTTATTTTTGGGTTCTATGTGTTTTTCGACCTGGAAATGGCAAAAAAGGCGCGAAAACATAGATTTGTCTCTCCTGCTGCGCACACACTTCCGATAGCTTGCAAAGGCCTAAAAAACACAAGCAGCCCGTGAGTTATTATGGGAGAGACTGTTTTCATCAAGTTTGAAGCCATAGTTTTGGTGCGGCAGCCGTTTCTTTCATTTTGGGGCCTATGTGTTTTTCGACCTTGAAATCGCAAAAAAGGCGCGAAAACATGGATTTGTCTCTCCTGCCGCGCACACACTTCCGATAGCTTGCAAAGGCCTAAAAAACACAAGCAGACCGTGAGTTATTATGGGAAAGACTGTTTTCATCAAGTTTGAAGCTATAGTTTTGGCGCGCCAGCCGTTTCTTTCATTTTGGGGCCTATGTGTTTTTCGACCTTGAAATCGCAAAAAAGGCGCGAAAACATGGATTTGTCTCTCCTGCCGCGCACAACTTCCGATAGCTTGCAAAGGCCTAAAAAACACAAGCAGCCCTTGAGTTATTATGGGAGAGACTGTTTTCATCAAGTTTCAAGCCATAGTTTTGGCGCGGCAGCCGTTTCTTTCATTTTGGGGCCTATGTGTTTTTCGACCTTGAAATCGCAAAAAATGCACGAAAACATGGATTTGTCTCTCCTGCCGCGCACACACTTCCGATAGCTTGCGAAGGCCTAAAAAACACAAGCGGCCCTTGAGTTATTGTGGGAGAGACTGTTTTCATCAAGTTTGAAGCCTCAGTTTTGGCTGGACAGCGGTTTCTTTATTTTTGGGTTCTATGTGTTTTTCGACCTGGAAATGGCAAAAAAGGCGCGAAAACATAGATTTGTCTCTCCTGCTGCGCACACACTTCCGATAGCTTGCAAAGGCCTAAAAAACACAAGCAGCCCGTGAGTTATTATGGGAGAGACTGTTTTCATCAAGTTTGAAGCCATAGTTTTGGTGCGGCAGCCGTTTCTTTCATTTTGGGGCCTATGTGTTTTTCGACCTTGAAATCGCAAAAAAGGCGCGAAAACATGGATTTGTCTCTCCTGCCGCGCACACACTTCCGATAGCTTGCAAAGGCCTAAAAAACACAAGCAGACCGTGAGTTATTATGGGAAAGACTGTTTTCATCAAGTTTGAAGCTATAGTTTTGGCGCGCCAGCCGTTTCTTTCATTTTGGGGCCTATGTGTTTTTCGACCTTGAAATCGCAAAAAAGGCGCGAAAACATGGATTTGTCTCTCCTGCCGCGCACAACTTCCGATAGCTTGCAAAGGCCTAAAAAACACAAGCAGCCCTTGAGTTATTATGGGAGAGACTGTTTTCATCAAGTTTGAAGCCATAGTTTTGGCGCGGCAGCCGTTTCTTTCATTTTGGGGCCTATGTGTTTTTCGACCTTGAAATCGCAAAAAATGCGCGAAAACATGGATTTGTCTCTCCTGCCGCGCACACACTTCCGATAGCTTGCAAAGGCCTAAAAAACACAAGCAGCCCGTGAGTTATTATGGGAGAGACTGTTTTCATCAAGTTTGAAGCCATAGTTTTGGCGCGGCAGCCGTTTCTTTCATTTTGGGGCCTATGTGTTTTTCGACCTTGAAATCGCAAAAAAGGCGCGAAAACATGGATTTGTCTCTCCTGCCGCGCACCACTTCCGATAGCTTGCAAAGGCCTAAAAAACACAAGCAGCCCTTGAGTTATTATGGGAGAGACTGTTTTCATCAAGTTTCAAGCCATAGTTTTGGCGCCCCAGCCGTTTCTTTCATTTTGGGGCCTATGTGTTTTTTGACCTTGAAATCGCAAAAAATGCGCGAAAACATGGATTTGTCTCTCCTGCCGCGCACACACTTCCGATAGCTTGCGAAGGCCTAAAAAACACAAGCGGCCCTTGAGTTATTGTGGGAGAGACTGTTTTCATCAAGTTTGAAGCCTCAGTTTTGGCTGGACAGCCGTGTCTTTATTTTTGGGTTCTGTGTGTTTTTCGACCTGGAAATGGCAAAACAGGCGCGAAAACATAGATTTGTCTCTCCTGCTGAGCACACACTTCCGATAGCTTGCGAAGGCCTAAAAAACACAATCAGCCCGTGAGTTAATATGGGAGAGACTGTTTTCATCAAGTTTGAAGCCATAGTTTTGGCACGCCAGCCGTTTCTTTCATTTTGGGGCCTATGTGTTTTTCGACCTGGAAATCGCAAAAAAGGCGCGAAAACATGGATTTGTCTCTCCTGCCGCGCACACACTTCCGATAGCTTGCAAAGGCCTAAAAAACACAAGCAGCCCGTGAGTTATTATGGGAGAGACTGTTTTCATCAAGTTTCAAGCCATAGTTTTGGCGCGGCAGCCGTTTCTTTCATTTTGGGGCCTATGTGTTTTTCGACCTTGAAATCGCAAAAAATGCACGAAAACATGGATTTGTCTCTCCTGCCGCGCACACACTTCCGATAGCTTGCGAAGGCCTAAAAAACACAAGCGGCCCTTGAGTTATTGTGGGAGAGACTGTTTTCATCAAGTTTGAAGCCTCAGTTTTGGCTGGACAGCGGTTTCTTTATTTTTGGGTTCTATGTGTTTTTCGACCTGGAAATGGCAAAAAAGGCGCGAAAACATAGATTTGTCTCTCCTGCTGCGCACACACTTCCGATAGCTTGCAAAGGCCTAAAAAACACAAGCAGCCCGTGAGTTATTATGGGAGAGACTGTTTTCATCAAGTTTGAAGCCATAGTTTTGGTGCGGCAGCCGTTTCTTTCATTTTGGGGCCTATGTGTTTTTCGACCTTGAAATCGCAAAAAAGGCGCGAAAACATGGATTTGTCTCTCCTGCCGCGCACACACTTCCGATAGCTTGCAAAGGCCTAAAAAACACAAGCAGACCGTGAGTTATTATGGGAAAGACTGTTTTCATCAAGTTTGAAGCTATAGTTTTGGCGCGCCAGCCGTTTCTTTCATTTTGGGGCCTATGTGTTTTTCGACCTTGAAATCGCAAAAAAGGCGCGAAAACATGGATTTGTCTCTCCTGCCGCGCACAACTTCCGATAGCTTGCAAAGGCCTAAAAAACACAAGCAGCCCTTGAGTTATTATGGGAGAGACTGTTTTCATCAAGTTTCAAGCCATAGTTTTGGCGCGGCAGCCGTTTCTTTCATTTTGGGGCCTATGTGTTTTTCGACCTTGAAATCGCAAAAAATGCACGAAAACATGGATTTGTCTCTCCTGCCGCGCACACACTTCCGATAGCTTGCGAAGGCCTAAAAAACACAAGCGGCCCTTGAGTTATTGTGGGAGAGACTGTTTTCATCAAGTTTGAAGCCTCAGTTTTGGCTGGACAGCGGTTTCTTTATTTTTGGGTTCTATGTGTTTTTCGACCTGGAAATGGCAAAAAAGGCGCGAAAACATAGATTTGTCTCTCCTGCTGCGCACACACTTCCGATAGCTTGCAAAGGCCTAAAAAACACAAGCAGCCCGTGAGTTATTATGGGAGAGACTGTTTTCATCAAGTTTGAAGCCATAGTTTTGGTGCGGCAGCCGTTTCTTTCATTTTGGGGCCTATGTGTTTTTCGACCTTGAAATCGCAAAAAAGGCGCGAAAACATGGATTTGTCTCTCCTGCCGCGCACACACTTCCGATAGCTTGCAAAGGCCTAAAAAACACAAGCAGACCGTGAGTTATTATGGGAAAGACTGTTTTCATCAAGTTTGAAGCTATAGTTTTGGCGCGCCAGCCGTTTCTTTCATTTTGGGGCCTATGTGTTTTTCGACCTTGAAATCGCAAAAAAGGCGCGAAAACATGGATTTGTCTCTCCTGCCGCGCACAACTTCCGATAGCTTGCAAAGGCCTAAAAAACACAAGCAGCCCTTGAGTTATTATGGGAGAGACTGTTTTCATCAAGTTTCAAGCCATAGTTTTGGCGCGGCAGCCGTTTCTTTCATTTTGGGGCCTATGTGTTTTTCGACCTTGAAATCGCAAAAAATGCACGAAAACATGGATTTGTCTCTCCTGCCGCGCACACACTTCCGATAGCTTGCGAAGGCCTAAAAAACACAAGCGGCCCTTGAGTTATTGTGGGAGAGACTGTTTTCATCAAGTTTGAAGCCTCAGTTTTGGCTGGACAGCGGTTTCTTTATTTTTGGGTTCTATGTGTTTTTCGACCTGGAAATGGCAAAAAAGGCGCGAAAACATAGATTTGTCTCTCCTGCTGCGCACACACTTCCGATAGCTTGCAAAGGCCTAAAAAACACAAGCAGCCCGTGAGTTATTATGGGAGAGACTGTTTTCATCAAGTTTGAAGCCATAGTTTTGGCGCGGCAGCCGTTTCTTTCATTTTGGGGCCTATGTGTTTTTCGACCTTGAAATCGCAAAAAAGGCGCGAAAACATGGATTTGTCTCTCCTGCCGCGCACACACTTCCAATAGCTTGCAAAGGCCTAAAAAACACAAGCAGCCCGTGAGTTATTATGGGAGAGACTGTTTTCATCAAGATTGAAGCCATAGTTTTGGCGCGGCAGCCGTTTCTTTCATTTTGGGGCCTATGTGTTTTTCGACCTTGAAATCGCAAAAAAGGCGCGAAAACATGGATTTGTCTCTACTGCCGCGCACACACTTCCAATAGCTTGCAAAGGCCTAAAAAACACAAGCAGCCCGTGAGTTATTATGGGAGAGACTGTTTTCATCAAGTTTGAAGCCATAGTTTTGGCGCGACAGCCGTTTCTTTCATTTTGGGGCCTATGTGTTTTTCGACCTTGAAATCGCAAAAAATGCGCGAAAACATGGATTTGTCTCTCCTGCCGCGCACACACTTCCGATAGCTTGCAAAGGCCTAAAAAACACAAGCAGCCCGTGAGTTATTATGGGAGAGACTGTTTTCATCAAGTTTGAAGCCATAGTTTTGGCGCGGCAGCCGTTTCTTTCATTTTGGGGCCTATGTGTTTTTCGACCTTGAAATCGCAAAAAATGCGCGAAAACATGGATTTGTCTCTCCTGCCGCGCACACACTTCCGATAGCTTGCAAAGGCCTAAAAAACACAAGCAGCCCGTGAGTTATTATGGGAGAGACTGTTTTCATCAAGTTTGAAGCCATAGTTTTGGCGCGGCAGCCGTTTCTTTCATTTTGGGGCCTATGTGTTTTTCGACCTTGAAATCGCAAAAAAGGCGCGAAAACATGGATTTGTCTCTCCTGCCGCGCACCACTTCCGATAGCTTGCAAAGGCCTAAAAAACACAAGCAGCCCTTGAGTTATTATGGGAGAGACTGTTTTCATCAAGTTTCAAGCCATAGTTTTGGCGCCCCAGCCGTTTCTTTCATTTTGGGGCCTATGTGTTTTTTGACCTTGAAATCGCAAAAAATGCGCGAAAACATGGATTTGTCTCTCCTGCCGCGCACACACTTCCGATAGCTTGCGAAGGCCTAAAAAACACAAGCGGCCCTTGAGTTATTGTGGGAGAGACTGTTTTCATCAAGTTTGAAGCCTCAATTTTGGCTGGACAGCCGTGTCTTTATTTTTGGGTTCTGTGTGTTTTTCGACCTGGAAATGGCAAAACAGGCGCGAAAACATAGATTTGTCTCTCCTGCTGAGCACACACTTCCGATAGCTTGCGAAGGCCTAAAAAACACAATCAGCCCGTGAGTTAATATGGGAGAGACTGTTTTCATCAAGTTTGAAGCCATAGTTTTGGCACGCCAGCCGTTTCTTTCATTTTGGGGCCTATGTGTTTTTCGACCTGGAAATCGCAAAAAAGGCGCGAAAACATGGATTTGTCTCTCCTGCCGCGCACACACTTCCGATAGCTTGCAAAGGCCTAAAAAACACAAGCAGCCCGTGAGTTATTATGGGAGAGACTGTTTTCATCAAGTTTCAAGCCATAGTTTTGGCGCGGCAGCCGTTTCTTTCATTTTGGGGCCTATGTGTTTTTCGACCTTGAAATCGCAAAAAATGCACGAAAACATGGATTTGTCTCTCCTGCCGCGCACACACTTCCGATAGCTTGCGAAGGCCTAAAAAACACAAGCGGCCCTTGAGTTATTGTGGGAGAGACTGTTTTCATCAAGTTTGAAGCCTCAGTTTTGGCTGGACAGCGGTTTCTTTATTTTTGGGTTCTATGTGTTTTTCGACCTGGAAATGGCAAAAAAGGCGCGAAAACATAGATTTGTCTCTCCTGCTGCGCACACACTTCCGATAGCTTGCAAAGGCCTAAAAAACACAAGCAGCCCGTGAGTTATTATGGGAGAGACTGTTTTCATCAAGTTTGAAGCCATAGTTTTGGTGCGGCAGCCGTTTCTTTCATTTTGGGGCCTATGTGTTTTTCGACCTTGAAATCGCAAAAAAGGCGCGAAAACATGGATTTGTCTCTCCTGCCGCGCACACACTTCCGATAGCTTGCAAAGGCCTAAAAAACACAAGCAGACCGTGAGTTATTATGGGAAAGACTGTTTTCATCAAGTTTGAAGCTATAGTTTTGGCGCGCCAGCCGTTTCTTTCATTTTGGGGCCTATGTGTTTTTCGACCTTGAAATCGCAAAAAAGGCGCGAAAACATGGATTTGTCTCTCCTGCCGCGCACAACTTCCGATAGCTTGCAAAGGCCTAAAAAACACAAGCAGCCCTTGAGTTATTATGGGAGAGACTGTTTTCATCAAGTTTCAAGCCATAGTTTTGGCGCGGCAGCCGTTTCTTTCATTTTGGGGCCTATGTGTTTTTCGACCTTGAAATCGCAAAAAATGCACGAAAACATGGATTTGTCTCTCCTGCCGCGCACACACTTCCGATAGCTTGCGAAGGCCTAAAAAACACAAGCGGCCCTTGAGTTATTGTGGGAGAGACTGTTTTCATCAAGTTTGAAGCCTCAGTTTTGGCTGGACAGCGGTTTCTTTATTTTTGGGTTCTATGTGTTTTTCGACCTGGAAATGGCAAAAAAGGCGCGAAAACATAGATTTGTCTCTCCTGCTGCGCACACACTTCCGATAGCTTGCAAAGGCCTAAAAAACACAAGCAGCCCGTGAGTTATTATGGGAGAGACTGTTTTCATCAAGTTTGAAGCCATAGTTTTGGTGCGGCAGCCGTTTCTTTCATTTTGGGGCCTATGTGTTTTTCGACCTTGAAATCGCAAAAAAGGCGCGAAAACATGGATTTGTCTCTCCTGCCGCGCACACACTTCCGATAGCTTGCAAAGGCCTAAAAAACATAAGCAGACCGTGAGTTATTATGGGAAAGACTGTTTTCATCAAGTTTGAAGCTATAGTTTTGGCGCGCCAGCCGTTTCTTTCATTTTGGGGCCTATGTGTTTTTCGACCTTGAAATCGCAAAAAAGGCGCGAAAACATGGATTTGTCTCTCCTGCCGCGCACACACTTCCAATAGCTTGCAAAGGCCTAAAAAACACAAGCAGCCCGTGAGTTATTATGGGAGAGACTGTTTTCATCAAGATTGAAGCCATAGTTTTGGCGCGGCAGCCGTTTCTTTCATTTTGGGGCCTATGTGTTTTTCGACCTTGAAATCGCAAAAAAGGCGCGAAAACATGGATTTGTCTCTACTGCCGCGCACACACTTCCAATAGCTTGCAAAGGCCTAAAAAACACAAGCAGCCCGTGAGTTATTATGGGAGAGACTGTTTTCATCAAGTTTGAAGCCATAGTTTTGGCGCGGCAGCCGTTTCTTTCATTTTGGGGCCTATGTGTTTTTCGACCTTGAAATCGCAAAAAATGCGCGAAAACATGGATTTGTCTCTCCTGCCGCGCACACACTTCCGATAGCTTGCAAAGGCCTAAAAAACACAAGCAGCCCGTGAGTTATTATGGGAGAGACTGTTTTCATCAAGTTTGAAGCCATAGTTTTGGCGCGGCAGCCGTTTCTTTCATTTTGGGGCCTATGTGTTTTTCGACCTTGAAATCGCAAAAAATGCGCGAAAACATGGATTTGTCTCTCCTGCCGCGCACACACTTCCGATAGCTTGCAAAGGCCTAAAAAACACAAGCAGCCCGTGAGTTATTATGGGAGAGACTGTTTTCATCAAGTTTGAAGCCATAGTTTTGGCGCGGCAGCCGTTTCTTTCATTTTGGGGCCTATGTGTTTTTCGACCTTGAAATCGCAAAAAAGGCGCGAAAACATGGATTTGTCTCTCCTGCCGCGCACCACTTCCGATAGCTTGCAAAGGCCTAAAAAACACAAGCAGCCCTTGAGTTATTATGGGAGAGACTGTTTTCATCAAGTTTCAAGCCATAGTTTTGGCGCCCCAGCCGTTTCTTTCATTTTGGGGCCTATGTGTTTTTTGACCTTGAAATCGCAAAAAATGCGCGAAAACATGGATTTGTCTCTCCTGCCGCGCACACACTTCCGATAGCTTGCGAAGGCCTAAAAAACACAAGCGGCCCTTGAGTTATTGTGGGAGAGACTGTTTTCATCAAGTTTGAAGCCTCAGTTTTGGCTGGACAGCCGTGTCTTTATTTTTGGGTTCTGTGTGTTTTTCGACCTGGAAATGGCAAAACAGGCGCGAAAACATAGATTTGTCTCTCCTGCTGAGCACACACTTCCGATAGCTTGCGAAGGCCTAAAAAACACAATCAGCCCGTGAGTTAATATGGGAGAGACTGTTTTCATCAAGTTTGAAGCCATAGTTTTGGCACGCCAGCCGTTTCTTTCATTTTGGGGCCTATGTGTTTTTCGACCTGGAAATCGCAAAAAAGGCGCGAAAACATGGATTTGTCTCTCCTGCCGCGCACACACTTCCGATAGCTTGCAAAGGCCTAAAAAACACAAGCAGCCCGTGAGTTATTATGGGAGAGACTGTTTTCATCAAGTTTGAAGCCATAGTTTTGGCGCGGCAGCCGTTTCTTTCATTTTGGGGCCTATGTGTTTTTCGACCTTGAAATCGCAAAAAAGTCGCGAAAACATGGATTTGTCTCTCCTGCCGCGCACACACTTCCGATAGCTTGCAAAGGCCTAAAAAACACAAGCAGCCCGTGAGTTATTATGGGAAAGACTGTTTTCATCAAGTTTGAAGCCATAGTTTTGGCGCGCCAGCCGTTTCTTTCATTTTGGGGCCTATGTGTTTTTCGACCTTGAAATCGCAAAAAAGGCGCGAAAACATGGATTTGTCTCTCCTGCCGCGCACAACTTCCGATAGCTTGCAAAGGCCTAAAAAACACAAGCAGCCCTTGAGTTATTATGGGAGAGACTGTTTTCATCAAGTTTCAAGCCATAGTTTTGGCGCCCCAGCCGTTTCTTTCATTTTGGGGCCTATGTGTTTTTCGACCTTGAAATCGCAAAAAAGGCACGAAAACATGGATTTGTCTCTCCTGCCGCGCACACACTTCCGATAGCTTGCAAAGGCCTAAAAAACACAAGCAGCCCATGAGTTATTATGGGAGAGACTGTTTTCATCAAGATTGAAGCCATAGTTTTGGCGCGGCAGCCGTTTCTTTCATTTTGGGGCCTATGTGTTTTTCGACCTTGAAATCGCAAAAAAGGCGCGAAAACATGGATTTGTCTCTCCTGCCGCGCACACACTTCCAATAGCTTGCAAAGGCCTAAAAAACACAAGCAGCCCTTGAGTTATTATGGGAGAGACTGTTTTCATCAAGTTTCAAGCCATAGTTTTGGCGCGGCAGCCGTTTCTTTCATTTTGGGGCCGATGTGTTTTTCGACCTTGAAATCGCAAAAAATGCACGAAAACATGGATTTGTCTCTCCTGCCGCGCACACACTTCCGATAGCTTGCGAAGGCCTAAAAAACACAAGCGGCCCTTGAGTTATTGTGGGAGAGACTGTTTTCATCAAGTTTGAAGCCTCAGTTTTGGCTGGACAGCGGTTTCTTTATTTTTGGGTTCTATGTGTTTTTCGACCTGGAAATGGCAAAAAAGGCGCGAAAACATAGATTTGTCTCTCCTGCTGCGCACACACTTCCGATAGCTTGCAAAGGCCTAAAAAACACAAGCAGCCCGTGAGTTATTATGGGAGAGACTGTTTTCATCAAGTTTGAAGCCATAGTTTTGGCGCGGCAGCCGTTTCTTTCATTTTGGGGCCTATGTGTTTTTCGACCTTGAAATCGCAAAAAAGGCGCGAAAACATGGATTTGTCTCTCCTGCCGCGCACACACTTCCGATAGCTTGCAAAGGCCTAAAAAACACAAGCAGCCCGTGAGTTATTATGGGAGAGACTGTTTTCATCAAGTTTGAAGCCATAGTTTTGGCGCGGCAGCCGTTTCTTTCATTTTGGGGCTTATGTGTTTTTCGACCTTGAAATCGCAAAAAATGCGCGAAAACATGGATTTGTCTCTCCTGCCGCGCACACACTTCCGATAGCTTGCAAAGGCCTAAAAAACACAAGCAGCCCGTGAGTTATTATGGGAGAGACTGTTTTCATCAAGTTTGAAGCCATAGTTTTGGCGCGGCAGCCGTTTCTTTCATTTTGGGGCCTATGTGTTTTTCGACCTTGAAATCGCAAAAAAGGCGCGAAAACATGGATTTGTCTCTCCTGCCGCGCACACACTTCCGATAGCTTGCAAAGGCCTAAAAAACACAAGCAGCCCGTGAGTTATTATGGGAGAGACTGTTTTCATCAAGTTTGAAGCCATAGTTTTGGCGCGGCAGCCGTTTCTTTCATTTTGGGGCCTATGTGTTTTTCGACCTTGAAATCGCAAAAAAGGCGCGAAAACATGGATTTGTCTCTCCTGCCGCGCACACACTTCCAATAGCTTGCAAATGCCTAAAAAACACAAGCAGCCCGTGAGTTATTATGGGAGAGACTGTTTTCATCAAGTTTGAAGCCATAGTTTTGGCGCGGCAGCCGTTTCTTTCATTTTGGGGCCTATGTGTTTTTCGACCTTGAAATCGCAAAAAAGTCGCGAAAACATGGATTTGTCTCTCCTGCCGCGCACACACTTCCGATAGCTTGCAAAGGCCTAAAAAACACAAGCAGCCCGTGAGTTATTATGGGAGAGACTGTTTTCATCAAGATTGAAGCCATAGTTTTGGCGCGGCAGCCGTTTCTTTCATTTTGGGGCCTATGTGTTTTTCGACCTTGAAATCGCAAAAAAGGCGCGAAAACATGGATTTGTCTCTCCTGCCGCGCACACACTTCCGATAGCTTGCAAAGGCCTAAAAAACACAAGCAGACCGTGAGTTATTATGGGAAAGACTGTTTTCATCAAGTTTGAAGCTATAGTTTTGGCGCGCCAGCCGTTTCTTTCATTTTGGGGCCTATGTGTTTTTCGACCTTGAAATCGCAAAAAAGGCGCGAAAACATGGATTTGTCTCTCCTGCCGCGCACAACTTCCGATAGCTTGCAAAGGCCTAAAAAACACAAGCAGCCCTTGAGTTATTATGGGAGAGACTGTTTTCATCAAGTTTCAAGCCATAGTTTTGGCGCGGCAGCCGTTTCTTTCATTTTGGGGCCTATGTGTTTTTCGACCTTGAAATCGCAAAAAATGCACGAAAACATGGATTTGGCTCTCCTGCCGCGCACACACTTCCGATAGCTTGCGAAGGCCTAAAAAACACAAGCGGCCCTTGAGTTATTGTGGGAGAGACTGTTTTCATCAAGTTTGAAGCCTCAGTTTTGGCTGGACAGCGGTTTCTTTATTTTTGGGTTCTATGTGTTTTTCGACCTGGAAATGGCAAAAAAGGCGCGAAAACATAGATTTGTCTCTCCTGCTGCGCACACACTTCCGATAGCTTGCAAAGGCCTAAAAAACACAAGCAGCCCGTGAGTTATTATGGGAGAGACTGTTTTCATCAAGTTTGAAGCCATAGTTTTGGTGCGGCAGCCGTTTCTTTCATTTTGGGGCCTATGTGTTTTTCGACCTTGAAATCGCAAAAAAGGCGCGAAAACATGGATTTGTCTCTCCTGCCGCGCACACACTTCCGATAGCTTGCAAAGGCCTAAAAAACACAAGCAGACCGTGAGTTATTATGGGAAAGACTGTTTTCATCAAGTTTGAAGCTATAGTTTTGGCGCGCCAGCCGTTTCTTTCATTTTGGGGCCTATGTGTTTTTCGACCTTGAAATCGCAAAAAAGGCGCGAAAACATGGATTTGTCTCTCCTGCCGCGCACAACTTCCGATAGCTTGCAAAGGCCTAAAAAACACAAGCAGCCCTTGAGTTATTATGGGAGAGACTGTTTTCATCAAGTTTCAAGCCATAGTTTTGGCGCGGCAGCCGTTTCTTTCATTTTGGGGCCTATGTGTTTTTCGACCTTGAAATCGCAAAAAATGCACGAAAACATGGATTTGTCTCTCCTGCCGCGCACACACTTCCGATAGCTTGCGAAGGCCTAAAAAACACAAGCGGCCCTTGAGTTATTGTGGGAGAGACTGTTTTCATCAAGTTTGAAGCCTCAGTTTTGGCTGGACAGCGGTTTCTTTATTTTTGGGTTCTATGTGTTTTTCGACCTGGAAATGGCAAAAAAGGCGCGAAAACATAGATTTGTCTCTCCTGCTGCGCACACACTTCCGATAGCTTGCAAAGGCCTAAAAAACACAAGCAGCCCGTGAGTTATTATGGGAGAGACTGTTTTCATCAAGTTTGAAGCCATAGTTTTGGCGCGGCAGCCGTTTCTTTCATTTTGGGGCCTATGTGTTTTTCGACCTTGAAATCGCAAAAAAGGCGCGAAAACATGGATTTGTCTCTCCTGCCGCGCACACACTTCCAATAGCTTGCAAAGGCCTAAAAAACACAAGCAGCCCGTGAGTTATTATGGGAGAGACTGTTTTCATCAAGATTGAAGCCATAGTTTTGGCGCGGCAGCCGTTTCTTTCATTTTGGGGCCTATGTGTTTTTCGACCTTGAAATCGCAAAAAAGGCGCGAAAACATGGATTTGTCTCTACTGCCGCGCACACACTTCCAATAGCTTGCAAAGGCCTAAAAAACACAAGCAGCCCGTGAGTTATTATGGGAGAGACTGTTTTCATCAAGTTTGAAGCCATAGTTTTGGCGCGGCAGCCGTTTCTTTCATTTTGGGGCCTATGTGTTTTTCGACCTTGAAATCGCAAAAAATGCGCGAAAACATGGATTTGTCTCTCCTGCCGCGCACACACTTCCGATAGCTTGCAAAGGCCTAAAAAACACAAGCAGCCCGTGAGTTATTATGGGAGAGACTGTTTTCATCAAGTTTGAAGCCATAGTTTTGGCGCGGCAGCCGTTTCTTTCATTTTGGGGCCTATGTGTTTTTCGACCTTGAAATCGCAAAAAATGCGCGAAAACATGGATTTGTCTCTCCTGCCGCGCACACACTTCCGATAGCTTGCAAAGGCCTAAAAAACACAAGCAGCCCGTGAGTTATTATGGGAGAGACTGTTTTCATCAAGTTTGAAGCCATAGTTTTGGCGCGGCAGCCGTTTCTTTCATTTTGGGGCCTATGTGTTTTTCGACCTTGAAATCGCAAAAAAGGCGCGAAAACATGGATTTGTCTCTCCTGCCGCGCACACACTTCCAATAGCTTGCAAAGGCCTAAAAAACACAAGCAGCCCGTGAGTTATTATGGGAGAGACTGTTTTCATCAAGTTTGAAGCCATAGTTTTGGCGCGGCAGCCGTTTCTTTCATTTTGGGGCCTATGTGTTTTTCGACCTTGAAATCGCAAAAAAGTCGCGAAAACATGGATTTGTCTCTCCTGCCGCGCACACACTTCCGATAGCTTGCAAAGGCCTAAAAAACACAAGCAGCCCGTGAGTTATTATGGGAGAGACTGTTTTCATCAAGATTGAAGCCATAGTTTTGGCGCGGCAGCCGTTTCTTTCATTTTGGGGCCTATGTGTTTTTCGACCTTGAAATCGCAAAAAAGGCGCGAAAACATGGATTTGTCTCTCCTGCCGCGCACACACTTCCAATAGCTTGCAAAGGCCTAAAAAACACAAGCAGCCCGTGAGTTATTATGGGAGAGACTGTTTTCATCAAGTTTGAAGCCATAGTTTTGGCGCGGCAGCCGTTTCTTTCATTTTGGGGCCTATGTGTTTTTCGACCTTGAAATCGCAAAAAAGTCGTGAAAACATGGATTTGTCTCTCCTGCCGCGCACACACTTCCGATAGCTTGCAAAGGCCTAAAAAACACAAGCAGCCCGTGAGTTATTATGGGAGAGACTGTTTTCATCAAGATTGAAGCCATAGTTTTGGCGCGGCAGCCGTTTCTTTCATTTTGGGGCCTATGTGTTTTTCGACCTTGAAATCGCAAAAAAGGCGCGAAAACATGGATTTGTCTCTCCTGCCGCGCACACACTTCCAATAGCTTGCAAAGGCCTAAAAAACACAAGCAGCCCGTGAGTTATTATGGGAGAGACTGTTTTCATCAAGTTTGAAGCCATAGTTTTGGCGCGGCAGCCGTTTCTTTCATTTTGGGGCCTATGTGTTTTTCGACCTTGAAATCGCAAAAAATGCGCGAAAACATGGATTTGTCTCTCCTGCCGCGCACACACTTCCGATAGCTTGCAAAGGCCTAAAAAACACAAGCAGCCCGTGAGTTATTATGGGAGAGACTGTTTTCATCAAGTTTGAAGCCATAGTTTTGGCGCGGCAGCCGTTTCTTTCATTTTGGGGCCTATGTGTTTTTCGACCTTGAAATCGCAAAAAATGCGCGAAAACATGGATTTGTCTCTCCTGCCGCGCACACACTTCCGATAGCTTGCAAAGGCCTAAAAAACACAAGCAGCCCGTGAGTTATTATGGGAGAGACTGTTTTCATCAAGTTTGAAGCCATAGTTTTGGCGCGGCAGCCGTTTCTTTCATTTTGGGGCCTATGTGTTTTTCGACCTTGAAATCGCAAAAAAGGCGCGAAAACATGGATTTGTCTCTCCTGCCGCGCACACACTTCCGATAGCTTGCAAAGGCCTAAAAAACACAAGCAGCCCGTGAGTTATTATGGGAAAGACTGTTTTCATCAAGTTTGAAGCCATAGTTTTGGCGCGCCAGCCGTTTCTTTCATTTTGGGGCCTATGTGTTTTTCGACCTTGAAATCGCAAAAAAGGCGCGAAAACATGGATTTGTCTCTCCTGCCGCGCACACACTTCCGATAGCTTGCAAAGGCCTAAAAAACACAAGCAGCCCGTGAGTTATTATGGGAGAGACTGTTTTCATCAAGTTTGAAGCCATAGTTTTGGCGCGGCAGCCGTTTCTTTCATTTTGGGGCCTATGTGTTTTTCGACCTTGAAATCGCAAAAAAGGCGCGAAAACATGGATTTGTCTCTCCTGCCGCGCACACACTTCCAATAGCTTGCAAAGGCCTAAAAAACACAAGCAGCCCGTGAGTTATTATGGGAGAGACTGTTTTCATCAAGTTTGAAGCCATAGTTTTGGCGCGGCATCCGTTTCTTTCATTTTGGGGCCTATGTGTTTTTCGACCTTGAAATCGCAAAAAAGTCGCGAAAACATGGATTTGTCTCTCCTGCCGCGCACACACTTCCGATAGCTTGCAAAGGCCTAAAAAACACAAGCAGCCCGTGAGTTATTATGGGAGAGACTGTTTTCATCAAGATTGAAGCCATAGTTTTGGCGCGGCAGCCGTTTCTTTCATTTTGGGGCCTATGTGTTTTTCGACCTTGAAATCGCAAAAAAGGCGCGAAAACATGGATTTGTCTCTCCTGCCGCGCACACACTTCCAATAGCTTGCAAAGGCCTAAAAAACACAAGCAGCCCGTGAGTTATTATGGGAGAGACTGTTTTCATCAAGTTTGAAGCCATAGTTTTGGCGCGGCAGCCGTTTCTTTCATTTTGGGGCCTATGTGTTTTTCGACCTTGAAATCGCAAAAAATGCGCGAAAACATGGATTTGTCTCTCCTGCCGCGCACACACTTCCGATAGCTTGCAAAGGCCTAAAAAACACAAGCAGCCCGTGAGTTATTATGGGAGAGACTGTTTTCATCAAGTTTGAAGCCATAGTTTTGGCGCGGCAGCCGTTTCTTTCATTTTGGGGCCTATGTGTTTTTCGACCTTGAAATCGCAAAAAAGGCGCGAAAACATGGATTTGTCTCTCCTGCCGCGCACACACTTCCGATAGCTTGCAAAGGCCTAAAAAACACAAGCAGCCCGTGAGTTATTATGGGAGAGACTGTTTTCATCAAGTTTGAAGCCATAGTTTTGGCGCGGCAGCCGTTTCTTTCATTTTGGGGCCTATGTGTTTTTCGACCTTGAAATCGCAAAAAAGGCGCGAAAACATGGATTTGTCTCTCCTGCCGCGCACACACTTCCAATAGCTTGCAAAGGCCTAAAAAACACAAGCAGCCCGTGAGTTATTATGGGAGAGACTGTTTTCATCAAGTTTGAAGCCATAGTTTTGGCGCGGCAGCCGTTTCTTTCATTTTGGGGCCTATGTGTTTTTCGACCTTGAAATCGCAAAAAATGCGCGAAAACATGGATTTGTCTCTCCTGCCGCGCACAACTTCCGATAGCTTGCAAAGGCCTAAAAAACACAAGCAGCCCTTGAGTTATTATGGGAGAGACTGTTTTCATCAAGTTTCAAGCCATAGTTTTGGCGCCCCAGCCGTTTCTTTCATTTTGGAGCCTATGTGTTTTTCGACCTTGAAATCGCAAAAAAGGCGCGAAAACATGGATTTGTCTCTCCTGCCGCGCACACACTTCCAATAGCTTGCAAAGGCCTAAAAAACACAAGCAGCCCGTGAGTTATTATGGGAGAGACTGTTTTCATCAAGTTTGAAGCCATAGTTTTGGCGCGGCAGCCGTTTCTTTCATTTTGGGGCCTATGTGTTTTTCGACCTTGAAATCGCAAAAAATGCGCGAAAACATGGATTTGTCTCTCCTGCCGCGCACACACTTCCGATAGCTTGCAAAGGCCTAAAAAACACAAGCAGCCCGTGAGTTATTATGGGAGAGACTGTTTTCATCAAGTTTGAAGCCATAGTTTTGGCGCGGCAGCCGTTTCTTTCATTTTGGGGCCTATGTGTTTTTCGACCTTGAAATCGCAAAAAAGGCGCGAAAACATGGATTTGTCTCTCCTGCCGCGCACACACTTCCGATAGCTTGCAAAGGCCTAAAAAACACAAGCAGCCCGTGAGTTATTATGGGAAAGACTGTTTTCATCAAGTTTGAAGCCATAGTTTTGGCGCGCCAGCCGTTTCTTTCATTTTGGGGCCTATGTGTTTTTCGACCTTGAAATCGCAAAAAAGGCGCGAAAACATGGATTTGTCTCTCCTGCCGCGCACACACTTCCGATAGCTTGCAAAGGCCTAAAAAACACAAGCAGCCCGTGAGTTATTATGGGAGAGACTGTTTTCATCAAGTTTGAAGCCATAGTTTTGGCGCGGCAGCCGTTTCTTTCATTTTGGGGCCTATGTGTTTTTCGACCTTGAAATCGCAAAAAAGGCGCGAAAACATGGATTTGTCTCTCCTGCCGCGCACACACTTCCAATAGCTTGCAAAGGCCTAAAAAACACAAGCAGCCCGTGAGTTATTATGGGAGAGACTGTTTTCATCAAGTTTGAAGCCATAGTTTTGGCGCGGCAGCCGTTTCTTTCATTTTGGGGCCTATGTGTTTTTCGACCTTGAAATCGCAAAAAAGTCGCGAAAACATGGATTTGTCTCTCCTGCCGCGCACACACTTCCGATAGCTTGCAAAGGCCTAAAAAACACAAGCAGCCCGTGAGTTATTATGGGAGAGACTGTTTTCATCAAGATTGAAGCCATAGTTTTGGCGCGGCAGCCGTTTCTTTCATTTTGGGGCCTATGTGTTTTTCGACCTTGAAATCGCAAAAAAGGCGCGAAAACATGGATTTGTCTCTCCTGCCGCGCACACACTTCCAATAGCTTGCGAAGGCCTAAAAAACACAAGCAGCCCGTGAGTTATTATGGGAGAGACTGTTTTCATCAAGTTTGAAGCCATAGTTTTGGCGCGGCAGCCGTTTCTTTCATTTTGGGGCCTATGTGTTTTTCGACCTTGAAATCGCAAAAAAGGCGCGAAAACATGGATTTGTCTCTCCTGCCGCGCACACACTTCCGATAGCTTGCAAAGGCCTAAAAAACACAAGCAGCCCGTGAGTTATTATGGGAAAGACTGTTTTCATCAAGTTTGAAGCCATAGTTTTGGCGCGCCAGCCGTTTCTTTCATTTTGGGGCCTATGTGTTTTTCGACCTTGAAATCGCAAAAAAGGCGCGAAAACATGGATTTGTCTCTCCTGCCGCGCACACACTTCCGATAGCTTGCAAAGGCCTAAAAAACACAAGCAGCCCGTGAGTTATTATGGGAGAGACTGTTTTCATCAAGTTTGAAGCCATAGTTTTGGCGCGGCAGCCGTTTCTTTCATTTTGGGGCCTATGTGTTTTTCGACCTTGAAATCGCAAAAAAGGCGCGAAAACATGGATTTGTCTCTCCTGCCGCGCACACACTTTCAATAGCTTGCAAAGGCCTAAAAAACACAAGCAGCCCGTGAGTTATTATGGGAGAGACTGTTTTCATCAAGTTTGAAGCCATAGTTTTGGCGCGGCAGCCGTTTCTTTCATTTTGGGGCCTATGTGTTTTTCGACCTTGAAATCGCAAAAAATGCGCGAAAACATGGATTTGTCTCTCCTGCCGCGCACAACTTCCGATAGCTTGCAAAGGCCTAAAAAACACAAGCAGCCCTTGAGTTATTATGGGAGAGACTGTTTTCATCAAGTTTCAAGCCATAGTTTTGGCGCCCCAGCCGTTTCTTTCATTTTGGAGCCTATGTGTTTTTCGACCTTGAAATCGCAAAAAAGGCGCGAAAACATGGATTTGTCTCTCCTGCCGCGCACACACTTCCAATAGCTTGCAAAGGCCTAAAAAACACAAGCAGCCCGTGAGTTATTATGGGAGAGACTGTTTTCATCAAGTTTGAAGCCATAGTTTTGGCGCGGCAGCCGTTTCTTTCATTTTGGGGCCTATGTGTTTTTCGACCTTGAAATCGCAAAAAATGCGCGAAAACATGGATTTGTCTCTCCTGCCGCGCACACACTTCCGATAGCTTGCAAAGGCCTAAAAAACACAAGCAGCCCGTGAGTTATTATGGGAGAGACTGTTTTCATCAAGTTTGAAGCCATAGTTTTGGCGCGGCAGCCGTTTCTTTCATTTTGGGGCCTATGTGTTTTTCGACCTTGAAATCGCAAAAAAGGCGCGAAAACATGGATTTGTCTCTCCTGCCGCGCACACACTTCCGATAGCTTGCAAAAGCCTAAAAAACACAAGCAGCCCGTGAGTTATTATGGGAGAGACTGTTTTCATCAAGTTTGAAGCCATAGTTTTGGCGCGCCAGCAGTTTCTTTCATTTTGGGGCCTATGTGTTTTTCGACCTTGAAATCGCAAAAAAGGCGCGAAAACATTGATTTGTCTCTCCTGCCGCGCACACACTTCCGATAGCTTGCAAAGGCCTAAAAAACACAAGCGGCCCTTGAGTTATTGTGGGAGAGACTGTTTTCATCAAGTTTGAAGCCTCAGTTTTGGCTGGACAGCCGTTTCTTTATTTTTGGGGTCTGTGTGTTTTTCGACCTGGAAATGGCAAAACAGGCGCGAAAACATAGATTTGTCTCTCCTGCTGCGCACACACTTCCGATAGCTTGCGAAGGCCTAAAAAACACAATCAGCCCGTGAGTTAATATGGGAGAGACTGTTTTCATCAAGTTTGAAGCCATAGTTTTGGCGCGGCAGCCGTTTCTTTCATTTTGGGGCCTATGTGTTTTTCGACCTTGAAATCGCAAAAAATGCGCAAAAACATGGATTTGTCTCTCCTGCCGCGCACACACTTCTGATAGCTTGCTAAGGCCTAAAAAACACAAGCGGCCCTTGAGTTATTGTGGGAGAGACTGTTTTCATCAAGTTTGAAGCCTCAGTTTTGGCTGGACAGCCGTTTCTTTATTTTTGGGTTCTGTGTGTTTTTCGACCTGGAAATGGCAAAAAAGGCGCGAAAACATAGATTTGTCTCTCCTGCTGCGCACACACTTCCGATAGCTTGCGAAGGCCTAAAAAACACAATCAGCCCGTGAGTTAATATGGGAGAGACTGTTTTCATCAAGTTTGAAGCCATAGTTTTGGCGCGCCAGCCGTTTCTTTCATTTTGGGGCCTATGTGTTTTTCGACCTTGAAATCGCAAAAAAGGCGCGAAAACATGGATTTGTCTCTCCTGCCGCGCACATACTTCCGATAGCTTGCAAAGGCCTAAAAAACACAATCAGCCCGTGAGTTATTATGGGAGAGACTGTTTTCATCAAGTTTGAAGCCATAGTTTTGGCGCGCCAGCCGTTTCTTTCATTTTGGGGCCTATGTGTTTTTCGACCTTGAAATCGCAAAAAAGGCGTGAAAACATGGATTTGTCTCTCCTGCCGCGCACACACTTCCGATAGCTTGCAAAGGCCTAAAAAACACAAGCAGCCTGTGAATTATTATGGGAGAGACTGTTTTCATCAAGTTTGAAGCCATAGTTTTGGCTGGACAGCCGTTTCTTTATTTTTGGGGTCTGTGTGTTTTTCGACCTGGAAATCGCAAAAAAGGCGCGAAAACATGGATTTGTCTCTCCTGCCGCGCACACACTTCCGATAGCTTGCAAAGGCCTAAAAAACACAAGCAGCCCGTGAGTTATTATGGGAGAGACTGTTTTCATCAAGTTTGAAGCCATAGTTTTGGCGCGCCAGCCGTTTCTTTCATTTTGGGGCCTATGTGTTTTTCGACCTTGAAATCGCAAAAAAGGCGCGAAAACATGGATTTGTCTCTCCTGCCGCGCACACACTTCCGATAGCTTGCAAAGGCCTAAAAAACACAAGCAGCCCGTGAGTTATTATGGGAGAGACTGTTTTCATCAAGTTTGAAGCCATAGTTTTGGCGCGGCAGCCGTTTCTTTCATTTTGGGGCCTATGTGTTTTTCGACCTTGAAATCGCAAAAAATGCGCGAAAACATGGATTTGTCTCTACTGCCGCGCACACACTTCCGATAGCTTGCAAAGGCCTAAAAAACACAAGCGGCCCTTGAGTTATTGTGGGAGAGACTGTTTTCATCAAGTTTGAAGCCTCAGTTTTGGCTGGACAGCCGTTTCTTTATTTTTGGGGTCTGTGTGTTTTTCGACCTGGAAATGGCAAAACAGGCGCGAAAACATAGATTTGTCTCTCCTGCTGCGCACACACTTCCGATAGCTTGCGAAGGCCTAAAAAACACAATCAGCCCGTGAGTTAATATGGGAGAGACTGTTTTCATCAAGTTTGAAGCCATAGTTTTGGCGCGCCAGCCGTTTCTTTCATTTTGGGGCCTATGTGTTTTTCGACCTTGAAATCGCAAAAAAGGCGTGAAAACATGGATTTGTCTCTCCTGCCGCGCACACACTTCCGATAGCTTGCAAAGGCCTAAAAAACACAAGCAGCCTGTGAGTTATTATGGGAGAGACTGTTTTCATCAAGTTTGAAGCCATAGTTTTGGCTGGACAGCCGTTTCTTTATTTTTGGGGTCTGTGTGTTTTTCGACCTGGAAATCGCAAAAAAGGCGCGAAAACATGGATTTGTCTCTCCTGCCGCGCACACACTTCCGATAGCTTGCAAAGGCCTAAAAAACACAAGCAGCCCGTGAGTTATTATGGGAGAGACTGTTTTCATCAAGTTTGAAGCCATAGTTTTGGCGCGCCAGCCGTTTCTTGCATTTTGGGGCCTATGTGTTTTTCGACCTTGAAATCGCAAAAAAGGCGTGAAAACATGGATTTGTCTCTCCTGCCGCGCACACACTTCCGATAGCTTGCAAAGGCCTAAAAAACACAAGCAGCCTGTGAGTTATTATGGGAGAGACTGTTTTCATCAAGTTTGAAGCCATAGTTTTGGCTGGACAGCCGTTTCTTTATTTTTGGGGTCTGTGTGTTTTTCGACCTGGAAATCGCAAAAAAGGCGCGAAAACATGGATTTGTCTCTCCTGCCGCGCACACACTTCCGATAGCTTGCAAAGGCCTAAAAAACACAAGCAGCCCGTGAGTTATTATGGGAGAGACTGTTTTCATCAAGTTTGAAGCCATAGTTTTGGCGCGCCAGCCGTTTCTTTCATTTTGGGGCCTATGTGTTTTTCGACCTTGAAATCGCAAAAAAGGCGCGAAAACATGGATTTGTCTCTCCTGCCGCGCACACACTTCCGATAGCTTGCAAAGGCCTAAAAAACACAAGCAGCCCGTGAGTTATTATGGGAGAGACTGTTTTCATCAAGTTTGAAGCCATAGTTTTGGCGCGGCAGCCGTTTCTTTCATTTTGGGGCCTATGTGTTTTTCGACCTTGAAATCGCAAAAAATGCGCGAAAACATGGATTTGTCTCTACTGCCGCGCACACACTTCCGATAGCTTGCAAAGGCCTAAAAAACACAAGCGGCCCTTGAGTTATTGTGGGAGAGACTGTTTTCATCAAGTTTGAAGCCTCAGTTTTGGCTGGACAGCCGTTTCTTTATTTTTGGGGTCTGTGTGTTTTTCGACCTGGAAATGGCAAAACAGGCGCGAAAACATAGATTTGTCTCTCCTGCTGCGCACACACTTCCGATAGCTTGCGAAGGCCTAAAAAACACAATCAGCCCGTGAGTTAATATGGGAGAGACTGTTTTCATCAAGTTTGAAGCCATAGTTTTGGCGCGCCAGCCGTTTCTTTCATTTTGGGGCCTATGTGTTTTTCGACCTTGAAATCGCAAAAAAGGCGTGAAAACATGGATTTGTCTCTCCTGCCGCGCACACACTTCCGATAGCTTGCAAAGGCCTAAAAAACACAAGCAGCCTGTGAGTTATTATGGGAGAGACTGTTTTCATCAAGTTTGAAGCCATAGTTTTGGCTGGACAGCCGTTTCTTTATTTTTGGGGTCTGTGTGTTTTTCGACCTGGAAATCGCAAAAAAGGCGCGAAAACATGGATTTGTCTCTCCTGCCGCGCACACACTTCCGATAGCTTGCAAAGGCCTAAAAAACACAAGCAGCCCGTGAGTTATTATGGGAGAGACTGTTTTCATCAAGTTTGAAGCCATAGTTTTGGCGCGCCAGCCGTTTCTTTCATTTTGGGGCCTATGTGTTTTTCGACCTTGAAATCGCAAAAAAGGCGTGAAAACATGGATTTGTCTCTCCTGCCGCGCACACACTTCCGATAGCTTGCAAAGGCCTAAAAAACACAAGCAGCCTGTGAGTTATTATGGGAGAGACTGTTTTCATCAAGTTTGAAGCCATAGTTTTGGCTGGACAGCCGTTTCTTTATTTTTGGGGTCTGTGTGTTTTTCGACCTGGAAATCGCAAAAAAGGCGCGAAAACATGGATTTGTCTCTCCTGCCGCGCACACACTTCCGATAGCTTGCAAAGGCCTAAAAAACACAAGCAGCCCGTGAGTTATTATGGGAGAGACTGTTTTCATCAAGTTTGAAGCCATAGTTTTGGCGCGCCAGCCGTTTCTTTCATTTTGGGGCCTATGTGTTTTTCGACCTTGAAATCGCAAAAAAGGCGCGAAAACATGGATTTGTCTCTCCTGCCGCGCACACACTTCCGATAGCTTGCAAAGGCCTAAAAAACACAAGCAGCCCGTGAGTTATTATGGGAGAGACTGTTTTCATCAAGTTTGAAGCCATAGTTTTGGCGCGGCAGCCGTTTCTTTCATTTTGGGGCCTATGTGTTTTTCGACCTTGAAATCGCAAAAAATGCGCGAAAACATGGATTTGTCTCTCCTGCCGCGCACACACTTCCGATAGCTTGCGAAGGCCTAAAAAACACAAGCGGCCCTTGAGTTATTGTGGGAGAGACTGTTTTCATCAAGTTTGAAGCCTCAGTTTTGGCTGGACAGCCGTTTCTTTATTTTTGGGGTCTGTGTGTTTTTCGACCTGGAAATGGCAAAACAGGCGCGAAAACATAGATTTGTCTCTCCTGCTGCGCACACACTTCCGATAGCTTGCGAAGGCCTAAAAAACACAATCAGCCCGTGAGTTAATATGGGAGAGACTGTTTTAATCAAGTTTGAAGCCATAGTTTTGGCGCGCCAGCCGTTTCTTTCATTTTGGGGCCTATGTGTTTTTCGACCTTGAAATCGCAAAAAATGCGTGAAAACATGGATTTGTCTCTCCTGCCGCGCACACACTTCCGATAGCTTGCAAAGGCCTAAAAAACACAAGCAGCCTGTGAGTTATTATGGGAGAGACTGTTTTCATCAAGTTTGAAGCCATAGTTTTGGCTGGACAGCCGTTTCTTTATTTTTGGGGTCTGTGTGTTTTTCGACCTGGAAATCGCAAAAAAGGCGCGAAAACATGGATTTGTCTCTCCTGCCGCGCACACACTTCCGATAGCTTGCAAAGGCCTAAAAAACACAAGCAGCCCGTGAGTTATTATGGGAGAGACTGTTTTCATCAAGTTTGAAGCCATAGTTTTGGCGCGGCAGCCGTTTCTTTCATTTTGGGGCCTATGTGTTTTTCGACCTTGAAATCGCAAAAAATGCGCGAAAACATGGATTTGTCTCTACTGCCGCGCACACACTTCCGATAGCTTGCAAAGGCCTAAAAAACACAATCAGCCCGTGAGTTAATATGGGAGAGACTGTTTTCATCAAGTTTGAAGCCATAGTTTTGGCGCGCCAGCCGTTTCTTTCATTTTGGGGCCTATGTGTTTTTCGACCTTGAAATCGCAAAAAAGGCGCGAAAACATGGATTTGTCTCTCCTGCCGCGCACACACTTCCGATAGCTTGCAAAGGCCTAAAAAACACAAGCAGCCCGTGAGTTATTATGGGAGAGACTGTTTTCATCAAGTTTGAAGCCATAGTTTTGGCGCGGCAGCCGTTTCTTTCATTTTGGGGCCTATGTGTTTTTCGACCTTGAAATCGCAAAAAATGCGCGAAAACATGGATTTGTCTCTCCTGCCGCGCACACACTTCCGATAGCTTGCGAAGGCCTAAAAAACACAAGCGGCCCTTGAGTTATTGTGGGAGAGACTGTTTTCATCAAGTTTGAAGCCTCAGTTTTGGCTGGACAGCCGTTTCTTTATTTTTGGGGTCTGTGTGTTTTTCGACCTGGAAATGGCAAAACAGGCGCGAAAACATAGATTTGTCTCTCCTGCTGCGCATACACTTCCGATAGCTTGCGAAGGCCTAAAAAACACAATCAGCCCGTGAGTTAATATGGGAGAGACTGTTTTCATCAAGTTTGAAGCCATAGTTTTGGCGCGCCAGCCGTTTCTTTCATTTTGGGGCCTATGTGTTTTTCGACCTTGAAATCGCAAAAAAGGCGTGAAAACATGGATTTGTCTCTCCTGCCGCGCACACACTTCCGATAGCTTGCAAAGGCCTAAAAAACACAAGCAGCCTGTGAGTTATTATGGGAGAGACTGTTTTCATCAAGTTTGAAGCCATAGTTTTGGCTGGACAGCCGTTTCTTTATTTTTGGGGTCTGTGTGTTTTTCGACCTGGAAATCGCAAAAAATGCGCGAAAACATGGATTTGTCTCTCCTGCCGCGCACACACTTCCGATAGCTTGCAAAGGCCTAAAAAACACAAGCAGCCCGTGAGTTATTATGGGAGAGACTGTTTTCATCAAGTTTGAAGCCATAGTTTTGGCGCGCCAGCCGTTTCTTTCATTTTGGGGCCTATGTGTTTTTCGACCTTGAAATCGCAAAAAAGGCGCGAAAACATGGATTTGTCTCTCCTGCCGCGCACACACTTCCGATAGCTTGCAAAGGCCTAAAAAACACAAGCAGCCCGTGAGTTATTATGGGAGAGACTGTTTTCATCAAGTTTGAAGCCATAGTTTTGGCGCGGCAGCCGTTTCTTTCATTTTGGGGCCTATGTGTTTTTCGACCTTGAAATCGCAAAAAATGCGCGAAAACATGGATTTGTCTCTACTGCCGCGCACACACTTCCGATAGCTTGCAAAGGCCTAAAAAACACAAGCGGCCCTTGAGTTATTGTGGGAGAGACTGTTTTCATCAAGTTTGAAGCCATAGTTTTGGCGCGGCAGCCGTTTCTTTCATTTTGGGGCCTATGTGTTTTTCGACCTTGAAATCGCAAAAAATGCGCGAAAACATGGATTTGTCTCTCCTGCCGCGCACACACTTCCGATAGCTTGCGAAGGCCTAAAAAACACAAGCGGCCCTTGAGTTATTGTGGGAGAGACTGTTTTCATCAAGTTTGAAGCCTCAGTTTTGGCTGGACAGCAGTTTCTTTATTTTTGGGGTCTGTGTGTTTTTCGACCTGGAAATCGCAAAAAAGGCGCGAAAACATGGATTTGTCTCTCCTGCCGCGCACACACTTCCGATAGCTTGCAAAGGCCTAAAAAACACAAGCAGCCCGTGAGTTATTATGGGAGAGACTGTTTTCATCAAGTTTGAAGCCATAGTTTTGGCGCGCCATCCGTTTCTTTCATTTTGGGGCCTATGTGTTTTTCGACCTTGAAATCGCAAAAAAGGCGCGAAAACATGGATTTGTCTCTCCTGCCGCGCACACACTTCCGATAGCTTGCAAAGGCCTAAAAAACACAAGCAGCCCGTGAGTTATTATGGGAGAGACTGTTTTCCTCAAGTTTGAAGCCATAGTTTTGGCGCGCCAGCCGTTTCTTTCATTTTGGGGCCTATGTGTTTTTCGACCTTGAAATCGCAAAAAAGGCGCGAAAACATGGATTTGTCTCTCCTGCCGCGCACACACTTCCGATAGCTTGCAAAGGCCTAAAAAACACAAGCAGCCCGTGAGTTATTATTGGAGAGACTGTTTTCATCAAGTTTGAAGCCATAGTTTTGGCGCGCCAGCCGTTTCTTTCATTTTGGGGCCTATGTGTTTTTCGACCTTGAAATCGCAAAAAATGCGCAAAAACATGGATTTGTCTCTCCTGCCGCGCACACACTTCTGATAGCTTGCGAAGGCCTAAAAAACACAAGCGGCCCTTGAGTTATTGTGGGAGAGACTGTTTTCATCAAGTTTGAAGCCTCAGTTTTGGCTGGACAGCTGTTTCTTTATTTTTGGGGTCTGTGTGTTTTTCGACCTGGAAATCGTAAAAAAGGCGCGAAAACATGGATTTGTCTCTCCTGCCGCGCACACACTTCCGATAGCTTGCAAAGGCCTAAAAAACACAAGCAGCCCGTGAGTTATTATGGGAGAGACTGTTTTCATCAAGTTTGAAGCCATAGTTTTGGCGCGCCATCCGTTTCTTTCATTTTGGGGCCTATGTGTTTTTCGACCTTGAAATCGCAAAAAAGGCGCGAAAACATGGATTTGTCTCTCCTGCCGCGCACACACTTCCGATAGCTTGCAAAGGCCTAAAAAACACAAGCAGCCCGTGAGTTATTATGGGAGAGACTGTTTTCCTCAAGTTTGAAGCCATAGTTTTGGCGCGCCAGCCGTTTCTTTCATTTTGGGGCCTATGTGTTTTTCGACCTTGAAATCGCAAAAAAGGCGCGAAAACATGGATTTGTCTCTCCTGCCGCGCACACACTTCCGATAGCTTGCAAAGGCCTAAAAAACACAAGCAGCCCGTGAGTTATTATTGGAGAGACTGTTTTCATCAAGTTTGAAGCCATAGTTTTGGCGCGCCAGCCGTTTCTTTCATTTTGGGGCCTATGTGTTTTTCGACCTTGAAATCGCAAAAAATGCGCAAAAACATGGATTTGTCTCTCCTGCCGCGCACACACTTCTGATAGCTTGCGAAGGCCTAAAAAACACAAGCGGCCCTTGAGTTATTGTGGGAGAGACTGTTTTCATCAAGTTTGAAGCCTCAGTTTTGGCTGGACAGCCGTTTCTTTATTTTTGGGTTCTGTGTGTTTTTCGACCTGGAAATGAAAAAAAGGCGCGAAAACATAGATTTGTCTCTCCTGCTGCGCACACACTTCCGATAGCTTGCGAAGGCCTAAAAAACACAATCAGCCCGTGAGTTAATATGGGAGAGACTGTTTTCATCAAGTTTGAAGCCATAGTTTTGGCGCGCCAGCCGTTTCTTTCATTTTGGGGCCTATGTGTTTTTCGACCTTGAAATCGCAAAAAAGGCGCGAAAACATGGATTTGTCTCTCCTGCCGCGCACACACTTCCGATAGCTTGCGAAGGCCTAAAAAACACAAGCGGCCCTTGAGTTATTGTGGGAGAGACTGTTTTCATCAAGTTTGAAGCCTCAGTTTTGGCTGGACAGCCGTTTCTTTATTTTTGGGGTCTGTGTGTTTTTCGACCTGGAAATCGCAAAAAAGGCGCGAAAACATGGATTTGTCTCTCCTGCCGCGCACACACTTCCGATAGCTTGCAAAGGCCTAAAAAACACAAGCAGCCCGTGAGTTATTATGGGAGAGACTGTTTTCATCAAGTTTGAAGCCATAGTTTTGGCGCGCCATCCGTTTCTTTCATTTTGGGGCCTATGTGTTTTTCGACCTTGAAATCGCAAAAAAGGCGCGAAAACATGGATTTGTCTCTCCTGCCGCGCACACACTTCCGATAGCTTGCAAAGGCCTAAAAAACACAAGCAGCCCGTGAGTTATTATGGGAGAGACTGTTTTCATCAAGTTTGAAGCCATAGTTTTGGCGCGCCAGCCGTTTCTTTCATTTTGGGGCCTATGTGTTTTTCGACCTTGAAATCGCAAAAAAGGCGCGAAAACATGGATTTGTCTCTCCTGCCTCGCACACACTTCCGATAGCTTGCAAAGGCCTAAAAAACACAAGCAGCCCGTGAGTTATTATGGGAGAGACTGTTTTCATCAAGTTTGAAGCCATAGTTTTGGCGCGGCAGCCGTTTCTTTCATTTTGGGGCCTATGTGTTTTTCGACCTTGAAATCGCAAAAAATGCGCGAAAACATGGATTTGTCTCTACTGCTGCGCACACACTTCCGATAGCTTGCGAAGGCCTAAAAAACACAAGCGGCCCTTGAGTTATTTTGGGAGAGACTGTTTTCATCAAGTTTGAAGCCTCAGTTTTGGCTGGACAGCCGTTTCTTTATTTTTGGGGTCTGTGTGTTTTTCGACCTGGAAATGGCAAAAAAGGCGCGAAAACATAGATTTGTCTCTCCTGCTGCGCACACACTTCCGATAGCTTGCGAAGGCCTAAAAAACACAATCAGCCCGTGAGTTAATATGGGAGAGACTGTTTTCATCAAGTTTGAAGCCATAGTTTTGGCGCGGCAGCCGTTTCTTTCATTTTGGGGCCTATGTGTTTTTCGACCTTGAAATCGCAAAAAATGCGCGAAAACATGGATTTGTCTCTCCTGCCGCGCACACACTTCCGATAGCTTGCGAAGGCCTAAAAAACACAAGCGGCCCTTGAGTTATTGTGGGAGAGACTGTTTTCATCAAGTTTGAAGCCTCAGTTTTGGCTGGACAGCCGTTTCTTTATTTTTGGGGTCTGTGTGTTTTTCGACCTGGAAATGGCAAAACAGGCGCGAAAACATAGATTTGTCTCTCCTGCTGCGCACACACTTCCGATAGCTTGCGAAGGCCTAAAAAACACAATCAGCCCGTGAGTTAATATGGGAGAGACTGTTTTCATCAAGTTTGAAGCCATAGTTTTGGCGCGCCAGCCGTTTCTTTCATTTTGGGGCCTATGTGTTTTTCGACCTTGAAATCGCAAAAAAGGCGCGAAAACATGGATTTGTCTCTCCTGCCGCGCACACACTTCCGATAGCTTGCAAAGGCCTAAAAAACACAAGCAGCCCGTGAGTTATTATGGGAAAGACTGTTTTCATCAAGTTTGAAGCCATAGTTTTGGCGCGCCAGCCGTTTTTTTCATTTTGGGGCCTATGTGTTTTTGGACCTTGAAATCGCAAAAAAGGCGCGAAAACATGGATTTGTCTCTCCTGCCGCGCACACACTTCCGATAGCTTGCAAAGGCCTAAAAAACACAAGCGGCCCTTGAGTTATTGTGGGAGAGACAGTTTTCATCAAGTTTGAAGCCTCAGTTTTGGCTAGACAGCCGTTGCTTTATTTTTGGGTTCTGTGTGTTTTTCGACCTGGAAATGGCAAAAAAGGCGCGAAAACATAGATTTGTCTCTCCTGCTGCGCACACACTTCCGATAGCTTGCGAAGGCCTAAAAAACACAATCAGCCCGTGAGTTAATATGGGAGAGACTGTTTTCATCAAGTTTGAAGCCATAGTTTTGGCGCGGCAGCCGTTTCTTTCATTTTGGGGCCTATGTGTTTTTCGACCTTGAAATCGCAAAAAATGCGCAAAAACATGGATTTGTCTCTCCTGCCGCGCACACACTTCCGATAGCTTGCGAAGGCCTAAAAAACACAAGCGGCCCTTGAGTTATTGTGGGAGAGACTGTTTTCATCAAGTTTGAAGCCTCAGTTTTGGCTGGACAGCCGTTTCTTTATTTTTGGGGTCTGTGTGTTTTTCGACCTGGAAATGGCAAAACAGGCGCGAAAACATAGATTTGTCTCTCCTGCTGCGCACACACTTCCGATAGCTTGCGAAGGCCTAAAAAACACAATCAGCCCGTGAGTTAATATGGGAGAGACTGTTTTCATCAAGTTTGAAGCCATAGTTTTGGCGCGCCAGCCGTTTCTTTCATTTTGGGGCCTATGTGTTTTTCGACCTTGAAATCGCAAAAAAGGCGCGAAAACATGGAAATGTCTCTCCTGCCGCGCACACACTTCCGATAGCTTGCAAAGGCCTAAAAAACACAAGCAGCCCGTGAGTTATTATGGGAGAGACTGTTTTCATCAAGTTTGAAGCCATAGTTTTGGCGCGGCAGCCGTTTCTTTCATTTTGGGGCCTATGTGTTTTTCGACCTTGAAATCGCAAAAAATACGCGAAAACATGGATTTGTCTCTCCTGCCGCGCACACACTTCCGATAGCTTGCAAAGGCCTAAAAAACACAAGCAGCCCGTGAGTTATTATGGGAAAGACTGTTTTCATCAAGTTTGAAGCCATAGTTTTGGCGCGCCAGCCGTTTCTTTCATTTTGGGGCCTATGTGTTTTTCGACCTTGAAATCGCGAAAAAGGCGCGAAAACATGGATTTGTCTCTCCTGCCGCGCACACACTTCCGATAGCTTGCAAAGGCCTAAAAAACACAAGCGGCCCTTGAGTTATTGTGGGTGAGACTGTTTTCATCAAGTTTGAAGCCTCAGTTTTGGCTGGACAGCCGTTGCTTTCATTTTGGGGCCTATGTGTTTTTCGACCTTGAAATCGCAAAAAATTCGCGAAAACATGGATTTGTCTCTCCTGCCGCGCACACACTTCCGATAGCTTGCGAAGGCCTAAAAAACACAATCAGCCCGTGAGTTAATATGGGAGAGACTGTTTTCATCAAGTTTGAAGCCATAGTTTTGGCGCGGCAGCCGTTTCTTTCATTTTGGGGCCTATGTGTTTTTCGACCTTGAAATCGCAAAAAATGCGCAAAAACATGGATTTGTCTCTCCTGCCGCGCACACACTTCTGATAGCTTGCGAAGGCCTAAAAAACACAAGCGGCCCTTGAGTTATTGTGGGAGAGACTGTTTTCATCAAGTTTGAAGCCTCAGTTTTGGCTGGACAGCCGTTTCTTTATTTTTGGGGTCTGTGTGTTTTTCGACCTGGAAATGGCAAAACAGGCGCGAAAACATAGATTTGTCTCTCCTGCTGCACACACACTTCCGATAGCTTGCGAAGGCCTAAAAAACACAATCAGCCCGTGAGTTAATATGGGAGAGACTGTTTTCATCAAGTTTGAAGCCATAGTTTTGGCGCGCCAGCCGTTTCTTTCATTTTGGGGCCTATGTGTTTTTCGACCTTGAAATCGCAAAAAAGGCGCGAAAACATGGAAATGTCTCTCCTGCCGCGCACACACTTCCGATAGCTTGCAAAGGCCTAAAAAACACAAGCAGCCCGTGAGTTATTATGGGAGAGACTGTTTTCATCAAGTTTGAAGCCATAGTTTTGGCGCGGCAGCCGTTTTTTTCATTTTGGGGCCTATGTGTTTTTCGACCTTGAAATCGCAAAAAATGCGCGAAAACATGGATTTGTCTCTCCTGCCGCGCACACACTTCCGATAGCTTGCAAAGGCCTAAAAAACACAAGCAGCCCGTGAGTTATTATGGGAAAGACTGTTTTCATCAAGTTTGAAGCCATAGTTTTGGCGCGCCAGCCGTTTCTTTCATTTTGGGGCCTATGTGTTTTTCGACCTTGTAATCGCAAAAAAGGCGCGAAAACATGGATTTGTCTCTCCTGCCGCGCACACACTTCCGATAGCTTGCAAAGGCCTAAAAAACACAAGCGGCCCTTGAGTTATTGTGGGTGAGACTGTTTTCATCAAGTTTGAAGCCTCAGTTTTGGCTGGACAGCCGTTGCTTTCATTTTGGGGCCTATGTGTTTTTCGACCTTGAAATCGCAAAAAATTCGCGAAAACATGGATTTGTCTCTCCTGCCGCGCACACACTTCCGATAGCTTGCGAAGGCCTAAAAAACACAAGCGGCCCTTGAGTGATTGTGGGAGAGACTGTTTTCATCAAGTTTGAAGCCATAGTTTTGGCGCGCCAGCCGTTTCTTTCATTTTGGGGCCTATGTGTTTTTCGACCTTGAAATCGCAAAAAAGGCGCGAAAACATGGATTTGTCTCTCCTGCCGCGCACACACTTCCGATAGCTTGCAAAGGCCTAAAAAACACAAGCGGCCCTTGAGTTATTGTGGGTGAGACTGTTTTCATCAAGTTTGAAGCCTCAGTTTTGGCTGGACAACCGTTGCTTTCATTTTGGGGCCTATGTGTTTTTCGACCATGAAATCGCAAAAAATTCGCGAAAACATGGATTTGTCTCTCCTGCCGCGCACACACTTCCGATAGCTTGCGAAGGCCTAAAAAACACAAGCGGCCCTTGAGTTATTGTGGGAGAGACTGTTTTCATCAAGTTTGAAGCCATAGTTTTGGCGCGGCAGCCGTTTCTTTCATTTTGGGGCCTATGTGTTTTTCGACCTTGAAATCGCAAAAAATGCGCGAAAACATGGATTTGTCTCTCCTGCCGCGCATACACTTCCGATAGCTTGCGAAGGCCTAAAAAACACAAGCGGCCCTTGAGTTATTATGGGAGAGACTGTTTTCATCAAGTTTGAAGCCATAGTTTTGGCGCGCCAGCCGTTTCTTTCATTTTGGGGCCTATGTGTTTTTCGACCTTGAAATCGCAAAAAAGGCGCGAAAACATGGATTTGTCTCTCCTGCCGCGCACACACTTCCGATAGCTTGCAAAGGCCTAAAAAACACAAGCGGCCCTTGAGTTATTGTGGGAGAGACAGTTTTCATCAAGTTTGAAGCCTCAGTTTTGGCTAGACAGCCGTTGCTTTATTTTTGGGTTCTGTGTGTTTTTCGACCTGGAAATGGCAAAAAAGGCGCGAAAACATAGATTTGTCTCTCCTGCTGCGCACACACTTCCGATAGCTTGCGAAGGCCTAAAAAACACAATCAGCCCGTGAGTTAATATGGGAGAGACTGTTTTCATCAAGTTTGAAGCCATAGTTTTGGCGCGGCAGCCGTTTCTTTCATTTTGGGGCCTATGTGTTTTTCGACCTTGAAATCGCAAAAAATGCGCAAAAACATGGATTTGTCTCTCCTGCCGCGCACACACTTCCGATAGCTTGCGAAGGCCTAAAAAACACAAGCGGCCCTTGAGTTATTGTGGGAGAGACTGTTTTCATCAAGTTTGAAGCCTCAGTTTTGGCTGGACAGCCGTTTCTTTATTTTTGGGGTCTGTGTGTTTTTCGACCTGGAAATGGCAAAACAGGCGCGAAAACATAGATTTGTCTCTCCTGCTGCGCACACACTTCCGATAGCTTGCGAAGGCCTAAAAAACACAATCAGCCCGTGAGTTAATATGGGAGAGACTGTTTTCATCAAGTTTGAAGCCATAGTTTTGGCGCGCCAGCCGTTTCTTTCATTTTGGGGCCTATGTGTTTTTCGACCTTGAAATCGCAAAAAAGGCGCGAAAACATGGATTTGTCTCTCCTGCCGCGCACACACTTCCGATAGCTGGCAAAGGCCTAAAAAACACAAGCGGCCCTTGAGTTATTGTGGGTGAGACTGTTTTCATCAAGTTTGAAGCCTCAGTTTTGGCTGGACAGCCGTTGCTTTCATTTTGGGGCCTATGTGTTTTTCGACCTTGAAATCGCAAAAAATTCGCGAAAACATGGATTTGTCTCTCCTGCCGCGCACACACTTCCGATAGCTTGCGAAGGCCTAAAAAACACAAGCGGCCCTTGAGTGATTGTGGGAGAGACTGTTTTCATCAAGTTTGAAGCCATAGTTTTGGCGCGCCAGCCGTTTCTTTCATTTTGGGGCCTATGTGTTTTTCGACCTTGAAATCGCAAAAAAGGCGCGAAAACATGGATTTGTCTCTCCTGCCGCGCACACACTTCCGATAGCTTGCAAAGGCCTAAAAAACACAAGCGGCCCTTGAGTTATTGTGGGAGAGACTGTTTTCATCAAGTTTGAAGCCATAGTTTTGGCGCGGCAGCCGTTTCTTTCATTTTGGGGCCTATGTGTTTTTCGACCTTGAAATCGCAAAAAATGCGCGAAAACATGGAATTGTCTCTCCTGCCGCGCACACACTTCCGATAGCTTGCGAAGGCCTAAAAAACACAAGCGGCCCTTGAGTTATTATGGGAGAGACTGTTTTCATCAAGTTTGAAGCCATAGTTTTGGCGCGCCAGCCGTTTCTTTCATTTTGGGGCCTATGTGTTTTTCGACCTTGAAATCGCAAAAAAGGCGCGAAAACATGGATTTGTCTCTCCTGCCGCGCACACACTTCCGATAGCTTGCAAAGGCCTAAAAAACACAAGCGGCCCTTGAGTTATTGTGGGAGAGACAGTTTTCATCAAGTTTGAAGCCTCAGTTTTGGCTAGACAGCCGTTGCTTTATTTTTGGGTTCTGTGTGTTTTTCGACCTGGAAATGGCAAAAAAGGCGCGAAAACATAGATTTGTCTCTCCTGCTGCGCACACACTTCCGATAGCTTGCGAAGGCCTAAAAAACACAATCAGCCCGTGAGTTAATATGGGAGAGACTGTTTTCATCAAGTTTGAAGCCATAGTTTTGGCGCGCCAGCCGTTTCTTTCATTTTGGGGCCTATGTGTTTTTCGACCTTGAAATCGCAAAAAAGGCGCGAAAACATGGAAATGTCTCTCCTGCCGCGCACACACTTCCGATAGCTTGCGAAGGCCTAAAAAACACAAGCGGCCCTTGAGTGATTGTGGGAGAGACTGTTTTCATCAAGTTTGAAGCCATAGTTTTGGCGCGCCAGCCGTTTCTTTCATTTTGGGGCCTATGTGTTTTTCGACCTTGAAATCGCAAAAAAGGCGCGAAAACATGGAATTGTCTCTCCTGCCGCGCACACACTTCCGATAGCTTGCGAAGGCCTAAAAAACACAAGCGGCCCTTGAGTTATTATGGGAGAGACTGTTTTCATCAAGTTTGAAGCCATAGTTTTGGCGCGCCAGCCGTTTCTTTCATTTTGGGGCCTATGTGTTTTTCGACCTTGAAATCGCAAAAAAGGCGCGAAAACATGGATTTGTCTCTCCTGCCGCGCACACACTTCCGATAGCTTGCAAAGGCCTAAAAAACACAAGCGGCCCTTGAGTTATTGTGGGAGAGACAGTTTTCATCAAGTTTGAAGCCTCAGTTTTGGCTAGACAGCCGTTGCTTTATTTTTGGGTTCTGTGTGTTTTTCGACCTGGAAATGGCAAAAAAGGCGCGAAAACATAGATTTGTCTCTCCTGCTGCGCACACACTTCCGATAGCTTGCGAAGGCCTAAAAAACACAATCAGCCCGTGAGTTAATATGGGAGAGACTGTTTTCATCAAGTTTGAAGCCATAGTTTTGGCGCGGCAGCCGTTTCTTTCATTTTGGGGCCTATGTGTTTTTCGACCTTGAAATCGCAAAAAATGCGCTAAAACATGGATTTGTCTCTCCTGCCGCGCACACACTTCCGATAGCTTGCGAAGGCCTAAAAAACACAAGCGGCCCTTGAGTTATTGTGGGAGAGACTGTTTTCATCAAGTTTGAAGCCTCAGTTTTGGCTGGACAGCCGTTTCTTTATTTTTGGGGTCTGTGTGTTTTTCGACCTGGAAATGGCAAAACAGGCGCGAAAACATAGATTTGTCTCTCCTGCTGCGCACACACTTCCGATAGCTTGCGAAGGCCTAAAAAACACAATCAGCCCGTGAGTTAATATGGGAGAGACTGTTTTCATCAAGTTTGAAGCCATAGTTTTGGCGCGCCAGCCGTTTCTTTCATTTTGGGGCCTATGTGTTTTTCGACCTTGAAATCGCAAAAAAGGCGCGAAAACATGGATTTGTCTCTCCTGCCGCGCACACACTTCCGATAGCTTGCAAAGGCCTAAAAAACACAAGCGGCCCTTGAGTTATTGTGGGTGAGACTGTTTTCATCAAGTTTGAAGCCTCAGTTTTGGCTGGACAGCCGTTGCTTTCATTTTGGGGCCTATGTGTTTTTCGACCTTGAAATCGCAAAAAATTCGCGAAAACATGGATTTGTCTCTCCTGCCGCGCACACACTTCCGATAGCTTGCGAAGGCCTAAAAAACACAAGCGGCCCTTGAGTGATTGTGGGAGAGACTGTTTTCATCAAGTTTGAAGCCATAGTTTTGGCGCGCCAGCCGTTTCTTTCATTTTGGGGCCTATGTGTTTTTCGACCTTGAAATCGCAAAAAAGGCGCGAAAACATGGATTTGTCTCTCCTGCCGCGCACACACTTCCGATAGCTTGCAAAGGCCTAAAAAACACAAGCGGCCCTTGAGTTATTGTGGGTGAGACTGTTTTCATCAAGTTTGAAGCCTCAGTTTTGGCTGGACAGCCGTTGCTTTCATTTTGGGGCCTATGTGTTTTTCGACCTTGAAATCGCAAAAAATTCGCGAAAACATGGATTTGTCTCTCCTGCCGCGCACACACTTCCGATAGCTTGCGAAGGCCTAAAAAACACAAGCGGCCCTTGAGTTATTGTGGGAGAGACTGTTTTCATCAAGTTTGAAGCCATAGTTTTGGCGCGGCAGCCGTTTCTTTCATTTTGGGGCCTATGTGTTTTTCGACCTTGAAATCGCAAAAAATGCGCGAAAACATGGATTTGTCTCTCCTGCCGCGCACACACTTCCAATAGCTTGCGAAGGCCTAAAAAACACAAGCGGCCCTTGAGTTATTATGGGAGAGACTGTTTTCATCAAGTTTGAAGCCATAGTTTTGGCGCGCCAGCCGTTTCTTTCATTTTGGGGCCTATGTGTTTTTCGACCTTGAAATCGCAAAAAAGGCGCGAAAACATGGATTTGTCTCTCCTGCCGCGCACACACTTCCGATAGCTTGCAAAGACCTAAAAAACACAAGTGGCCCTTGAGTTATTGTGGGAGAGTGTTTTCATCAAGTTTGAAGCCTCAGTTTTGGCTGGACAGCCGTTTCTTTATTTTTGGGGTCTGTGTGTTTTTCGACCTGGAAATGGCAAAACAGGCGCGAAAACATAGATTTGTCTCTCCTGCTGCGCACACACTTCCGATAGCTTGCGAAGGCCTAAAAAACACAATCAGCCCGTGAGTTAATATGGGAGAGACTGTTTTCATCAAGTTTGAAGCCATAGTTTTGGCGCGCCAGCCGTTTCTTTCATTTTGGGGCCTATGTGTTTTTCGACCTTGAAATCGCAAAAAAGGCGCGAAAACATGGAAATGTCTCTCCTGCCGCGCACACACTTCCGATAGCTTGCGAAGGCCTAAAAAACACAAGCGGCCCTTGAGTGATTGTGGGAGAGACTGTTTTCATCAAGTTTGAAGCCATAGTTTTGGCGCGCCAGCCGTTTCTTTCATTTTGGGGCCTATGTGTTTTTCGACCTTGAAATCGCAAAAAAGGCGCGAAAACATGGATTTGTCTCTCCTGCCGCGCACACACTTCCGATAGCTTGCAAAGGCCTAAAAAACACAAGCGGCCCTTGAGTTATTGTGGGTGAGACTGTTTTCATCAAGTTTGAAGCCTCAGTTTTGGCTGGACAGCCGTTTCTTTCATTTTGGGGCCTATGTGTTTTTCGACCTTGAAATCGCAAAAAATGCGCGAAAACATGGAATTGTCTCTCCTGCCGCGCACACACTTCCGATAGCTTGCGAAGGCCTAAAAAACACAAGCGGCCCTTGAGTTATTATGGGAGAGACTGTTTTCATCAAGTTTGAAGCCATAGTTTTGGCGCGCCAGCCGTTTCTTTCATTTTGGGGCCTATGTGTTTTTCGACCTTGAAATCGCAAAAAAGGCGCGAAAACATGGATTTGTCTCTCCTGCCGCGCACACACTTCCGATAGCTTGCAAAGGCCTAAAAAACACAAGCGGCCCTTGAGTTATTGTGGGAGAGACAGTTTTCATCAAGTTTGAAGCCTCAGTTTTGGCTAGACAGCCGTTGCTTTATTTTTGGGTTCTGTGTGTTTTTCGACCTGGAAATGGCAAAAAAGGCGCGAAAACATAGATTTGTCTCTCCTGCTGCGCACACACTTCCGATAGCTTGCGAAGGCCTAAAAAACACAATCAGCCCGTGAGTTAATATGGGAGAGACTGTTTTCATCAAGTTTGAAGCCATAGTTTTGGCGCGGCAGCCGTTTCTTTCATTTTGGGGCCTATGTGTTTTTCGACCTTGAAATCGCAAAAAATGCGCTAAAACATGGATTTGTCTCTCCTGCCGCGCACACACTTCCGATAGCTTGCGAAGGCCTAAAAAACACAAGCGGCCCTTGAGTTATTGTGGGAGAGACTGTTTTCATCAAGTTTGAAGCCTCAGTTTTGGCTGGACAGCCGTTTCTTTATTTTTGGGGTCTGTGTGTTTTTCGACCTGGAAATGGCAAAACAGGCGCGAAAACATAGATTTGTCTCTCCTGCTGCGCACACACTTCCGATAGCTTGCGAAGGCCTAAAAAACACAATCAGCCCGTGAGTTAATATGGGAGAGACTGTTTTCATCAAGTTTGAAGCCATAGTTTTGGCGCGCCAGCCGTTTCTTTCATTTTGGGGCCTATGTGTTTTTCGACCTTGAAATCGCAAAAAAGGCGCGAAAACATGGATTTGTCTCTCCTGCCGCGCACACACTTCCGATAGCTTGCAAAGGCCTAAAAAACACAAGCGGCCCTTGAGTTATTGTGGGTGAGACTGTTTTCATCAAGTTTGAAGCCTCAGTTTTGGCTGGACAGCCGTTGCTTTCATTTTGGGGCCTATGTGTTTTTCGACCTTGAAATCGCAAAAAATTCGCGAAAACATGGATTTGTCTCTCCTGCCGCGCACACACTTCCGATAGCTTGCGAAGGCCTAAAAAACACAAGCGGCCCTTGAGTGATTGTGGGAGAGACTGTTTTCATCAAGTTTGAAGCCATAGTTTTGGCGCGCCAGCCGTTTCTTTCATTTTGGGGCCTATGTGTTTTTCGACCTTGAAATCGCAAAAAAGGCGCGAAAACATGGATTTGTCTCTCCTGCCGCGCACACACTTCCGATAGCTTGCAAAGGCCTAAAAAACACAAGCGGCCCTTGAGTTATTGTGGGTGAGACTGTTTTCATCAAGTTTGAAGCCTCAGTTTTGGCTGGACAGCCGTTGCTTTCATTTTGGGGCCTATGTGTTTTTCGACCTTGAAATCGCAAAAAATTCGCGAAAACATGGATTTGTCTCTCCTGCCGCGCACACACTTCCGATAGCTTGCGAAGGCCTAAAAAACACAAGCGGCCCTTGAGTTATTGTGGGAGAGACTGTTTTCATCAAGTTTGAAGCCATAGTTTTGGCGCGGCAGCCGTTTCTTTCATTTTGGGGCCTATGTGTTTTTCGACCTTGAAATCGCAAAAAATGCGCGAAAACATGGATTTGTCTCTCCTGCCGCGCACACACTTCCAATAGCTTGCGAAGGCCTAAAAAACACAAGCGGCCCTTGAGTTATTATGGGAGAGACTGTTTTCATCAAGTTTGAAGCCATAGTTTTGGCGCGCCAGCCGTTTCTTTCATTTTGGGGCCTATGTGTTTTTCGACCTTGAAATCGCAAAAAAGGCGCGAAAACATGGATTTGTCTCTCCTGCCGCGCACACACTTCCGATAGCTTGCAAAGACCTAAAAAACACAAGTGGCCCTTGAGTTATTGTGGGAGAGTGTTTTCATCAAGTTTGAAGCCTCAGTTTTGGCTGGACAGCCGTTTCTTTATTTTTGGGGTCTGTGTGTTTTTCGACCTGGAAATGGCAAAACAGGCGCGAAAACATAGATTTGTCTCTCCTGCTGCGCACACACTTCCGATAGCTTGCGAAGGCCTAAAAAACACAATCAGCCCGTGAGTTAATATGGGAGAGACTGTTTTCATCAAGTTTGAAGCCATAGTTTTGGCGCGGCAGCCGTTTCTTTCATTTTGGGGCCTATGTGTTTTTCGACCTTGAAATCGCAAAAAATGCGCGAAAACATGGATTTGGCTCTCCTGCCGCGCACACACTTCCGATAGCTTGCGAAGGCCTAAAAAACACAAGCGGCCATTGAGTTATTGTGGGAGAGACTGTTTTCATCAAGTTTGAAGCCTCAGTTTTGGCTGGACAGCCGTTTCTTTATTTTTGGGGTCTGTGTGTTTTTCGACCTTGAAATCGCAAAAAAGGCGCGAAAACATGGATTTGTCTCTCCTGCCGCGCACACACTTCCGATAGCTTGCGAAGGCCTAAAAAACACAAGCGGCCCTTGAGTGATTGTGGGAGAGACTGTTTTCATCAAGTTTGAAGCCATAGTTTTGGCGCGCCAGCCGTTTCTTTCATTTTGGGGCCTATGTGTTTTTCGACCTTGAAATCGCAAAAAAGGCGCGAAAACATGGATTTGTCTCTCCTGCCGCGCACACACTTCCGATAGCTTGCAAAGGCCTAAAAAACACAAGCGGCCCTTGAGTTATTGTGGGTGAGACTGTTTTCATCAAGTTTGAAGCCTCAGTTTTGGCTGGACAGCCGTTGCTTTCATTTTGGGGCCTATGTGTTTTTCGACCTTGAAATCGCAAAAAATTCGCGAAAACATGGATTTGTCTCTCCTGCCGCGCACACACTTCCGATAGCTTGCGAAGGCCTAAAAAACACAAGCGGCCCTTGAGTTATTGTGGGAGAGACTGTTTTCATCAAGTTTGAAGCCATAGTTTTGGCGCGGCAGCCGTTTCTTTCATTTTGGGGCCTATGTGTTTTTCGACCTTGAAATCGCAAAAAATGCGCGAAAACATGGATTTGTCTCTCCTGCCGCGCACACACTTCCAATAGCTTGCGAAGGCCTAAAAAACACAAGCGGCCCTTGAGTTATTATGGGAGAGACTGTTTTCATCAAGTTTGAAGCCATAGTTTTGGCGCGCCAGCCGTTTCTTTCATTTTGGGGCCTATGTGTTTTTCGACCTTGAAATCGCAAAAAAGGCGCGAAAACATGGATTTGTCTCTCCTGCCGCGCACACACTTCCGATAGCTTGCAAAGGCCTAAAAAACACAAGTGGCCCTTGAGTTATTGTGGGAGAGTGTTTTCATCAAGTTTGAAGCCTCAGTTTTGGCTGGACAGCCGTTTCTTTATTTTTGGGGTCTGTGTGTTTTTCGACCTGGAAATGGCAAAACAGGCGCGAAAACATAGATTTGTCTCTCCTGCTGCGCACACACTTCCGATAGCTTGCGAAGGCCTAAAAAACACAATCAGCCCGTGAGTTAATATGGGAGAGACTGTTTTCATCAAGTTTGAAGCCATAGTTTTGGCGCGGCAGCCGTTTCTTTCATTTTGGGGCCTATGTGTTTTTCGACCTTGAAATCGCAAAAAATGCGCGAAAACATGGATTTGGCTCTCCTGCCGCGCACACACTTCCGATAGCTTGCGAAGGCCTAAAAAACACAAGCGGCCATTGAGTTATTGTGGGAGAGACTGTTTTCATCAAGTTTGAAGCCTCAGTTTTGGCTGGACAGCCGTTTCTTTATTTTTGGGGTCTGTGTGTTTTTCGACCTTGAAATCGCAAAAAAGGCGCGAAAACATGGATTTGTCTCTCCTGCCGCGCACACACTTCCGATAGCTTGCAAAGGCCTAAAAAACACAAGCAGCCCGTGAGTTAATATGGGAGAGACTGTTTTCATCAAGTTTGAAGCCATAGTTTTGGCGCGCCAGCCGTTTCTTTCATTTTGGGGCCTATGTGTTTTTCGACCTTGAAATCGCAAAAAATGCGCGAAAAAATGGATTTGTCTCTCCTGCCGCGCACACACTTCCGATAGCTTGCGAAGGCCTAAAAAACACAAGCGGCCCTTGAGTTATTGTGGGAGAGACTGTTTTCATCAAGTTTGAAGCCTCAGTTTTGGCTGGACAGCCGTTTCTTTATTTTTGGGGTCTGTGTGTTTTTCGACCTGGAAATCGCAAAAAAGGCGCGAAAACATGGATTTGTCTCTACTGCCGCGCACACACTTCCGATAGCTTGCAAAGGCCTAAAAAACACAAGCGGCCCTTGAGTTATTGTGGGAGAGACTGTTTTCATCAAGTTTGAAGCCTCAGTTTTGGCTGGACAGCCGTTTCTTTATTTTTGGGGTCTGTGTGTTTTTCGACCTGGAAATGGCAAAACAGGCGCGAAAACATAGATTTGTCTCTCCTGCTGCGCACACACTTCCGATAGCTTGCGAAGGCCTAAAAAACACAATCAGCCCGTGAGTTAATATGGGAGAGACTGTTTTCATCAAGTTTGAAGCCATAGTTTTGGCGCGGTAGCCGTTTCTTTCATTTTGGGGCCTATGTGTTTTTCGACCTTGAAATCGCAAAAAATGCGCGAAAACATGGATTTGTCTCTCCTGCCGCGCACACACTTCCGATAGCTTGCGAAGGCCTAAAAAACACAAGCGGCCATTGAGTTATTGTGGGAGAGACTGTTTTCATCAAGTTTGAAGCCATAGTTTTGGCGCGCCAGCCGTTTCTTTCATTTTGGGGCCTATGTGTTTTTCGACCTTGAAATCGCAAAAAAGGCGCGAAAACATGGATTTGTCTCTCCTGCCGCGCACACACTTCCGATAGCTTGCGAAGGCCTAAAAAACACAAGCGGCCATTGAGTTATTGTGGGAGAGACTGTTTTCATCAAGTTTGAAGCTATAGTTTTGGCGCGCCAGCCGTTTCTTTCATTTTGGGGCCTATGTGTTTTTCGACCTTGAAATCGCAAAAAAGGCGCGAAAACATGGATTTGTCTCTCCTGCCGCGCACACACTTCCGATAGCTTGCAAAGGCCTAAAAAACACAAGCAGCCTCTGAGTTATTATGGGAGAGACTGTTTTCATCAAGTTTGAAGCCATAGTTTTGGCGCGGCAGCCGTTTCTTTCATTTTGGGGCCTATGTGTTTTTCGACCTTGAAATCGCAAAAAATGCGCGAAAACATGGATTTGGCTCTCCTGCCGCGCACACACTTCCGATAGCTTGCGAAGGCCTAAAAAACACAAGCGGCCATTGAGTTATTGTGGGAGAGACTGTTTTCATCAAGTTTGAAGCCTCAGTTTTGGCTGGACAGCCGTTTCTTTATTTTTGGGGTCTGTGTGTTTTTCGACCTTGAAATCGCAAAAAAGGCGCGAAAACATGGATTTGTCTCTCCTGCCGCGCACACACTTCCGATAGCTTGCAAAGGCCTAAAAAACACAAGCAGCCCGTGAGTTAATATGGGAGAGACTGTTTTCATCAAGTTTGAAGCCATAGTTTTGGCGCGCCAGCCGTTTCTTTCATTTTGGGGCCTATGTGTTTTTCGACCTTGAAATCGCAAAAAAGGCGCGAAAACATGGATTTGTCTCTCCTGCCGCGCACACACTTCCGATAGCTTGCAAAGGCCTAAAAAACACAAGCAGCCTGTGAGTTATTATGGGAGAGACTGTTTTCATCAAGTTTGAAGCCATAGTTTTGGCGCGGCAGCCGTTTCTTTCATTTTGGGGCCTATGTGTTTTTCGACCTTGAAATCGCAAAAAATGCGCGAAAAAATGGATTTGTCTCTCCTGCCGCGCACACACTTCCGATAGCTTGCGAAGGCCTAAAAAACACAAGCGGCCCTTGAGTTATTGTGGGAGAGACTGTTTTCATCAAGTTTGATGCCTCAGTTTTGGCTGGACAGCCGTTTCTTTATTTTTGGGGTCTGTGTGTTTTTCGACCTGGAAATCGCAAAAAAGGCGCGAAAACATGGATTTGTCTCTACTGCCGCGCACACACTTCCGATAGCTTGCAAAGGCCTAAAAAACACAAGCGGCCCTTGAGTTATTGTGGGAGAGACTGTTTTCATCAAGTTTGAAGCCTCAGTTTTGGCTGGACAGCCGTTTCTTTATTTTTGGGGTCTGTGTGTTTTTCGACCTGGAAATGGCAAAACAGGCGCGAAAACATAGATTTGTCTCTCCTGCTGCGCACACACTTCCGATAGCTTGCGAAGGCCTAAAAAACACAATCAGCCCGTGAGTTAATATGGGAGAGACTGTTTTCATCAAGTTTGAAGCCATAGTTTTGGCGCGGTAGCCGTTTCTTTCATTTTGGGGCCTATGTGTTTTTCGACCTTGAAATCGCAAAAAATGCGCGAAAACATGGATTTGTCTCTCCTGCCGCGCACACACTTCCGATAGCTTGCGAAGGCCTAAAAAACACAAGCGGCCATTGAGTTATTGTGGGAGAGACTGTTTTCATCAAGTTTGAAGCCATAGTTTTGGCGCGCCAGCCGTTTCTTTCATTTTGGGGCCTATGTGTTTTTCGACCTTGAAATCGCAAAAAAGGCGCGAAAACATGGATTTGTCTCTCCTGCCGCGCACACACTTCCGATAGCTTGCGAAGGCCTAAAAAACACAAGCGGCCATTGAGTTATTGTGGGAGAGACTGTTTTCATCAAGTTTGAAGCCATAGTTTTGGCGCGCCAGCCGTTTCTTTCATTTTGGGGCCTATGTGTTTTTCGACCTTGAAATCGCAAAAAATGCGCGAAAACATGGATTTGTCTCTCCTGCCGCGCACACACTTCCGATAGCTTGCGAAGGCCTAAAAAACACAAGCGGCCCTTGAGTTATTGTGGGAGAGACTGTTTTCATCAAGTTTGAAGCCTCAGTTTTGGCTGGACAGCCGTTTCTTTATTTTTGGGGTCTGTGTGTTTTTCGACCTGGAAATCGCAAAAAAGGCGCGAAAACATGGATTTGTCTCTCCTGCCGCGCACACACTTCCGATAGCTTGCAAAGGCCTAAAAAACACAAGCAGTCCGTGAGTTATTATGGGAGAGACTGTTTTCATCAAGTTTGAAGCCATAGTTTTGGCGTGCCAGCCGTTTCTTTCATTTTGGGGCCTATGTGTTTTTCGACCTTGAAATCGCAAAAAAGGCGCGAAAACATGGATTTGTCTCTCCTGCCGCGCACACACTTCCGATAGCTTGCAAAGGCCTAAAAAACACAAGCAGCCCGTGAGTTATTATGGGAGAGACTGTTTTCATCAAGTTTGAAGCCATAGTTTTGGCGCGCCAGCCGTTTCTTTCATTTTGGGGCCTATGTGTTTTTCGACCTTGAAATCGCAAAAAAGGCGCGAAAACATGGATTTGTCTCTCCTGCCGCGCACACACTTCCGATAGCTTGCGAAGGCCTAAAAAACACAAGCGGCCCTTGAGTGATTGTGGGAGAGACTGTTTTCATCAAGTTTGAAGCCATAGTTTTGGCGCGCCAGCCGTTTCTTTCATTTTGGGGCCTATGTGTTTTTCGACCTTGAAATCGCAAAAAAGGCGCGAAAACATGGATTTGTCTCTCCTGCCGCGCACACACTTCCGATAGCTTGCAAAGGCCTAAAAAACACAAGCGGCCCTTGAGTTATTGTGGGTGAGACTGTTTTCATCAAGTTTGAAGCCTCAGTTTTGGCTGGACAGCCGTTGCTTTCATTTTGGGGCCTATGTGTTTTTCGACCTTGAAATCGCAAAAAATTCGCGAAAACATGGATTTGTCTCTCCTGCCGCGCACACACTTCCGATAGCTTGCGAAGGCCTAAAAAACACAAGCGGCCCTTGAGTTATTGTGGGAGAGACTGTTTTCATCAAGTTTGAAGCCATAGTTTTGGCGCGGCAGCCGTTTCTTTCATTTTGGGGCCTATGTGTTTTTCGACCTTGAAATCGCAAAAAATGCGCGAAAACATGGATTTGTCTCTCCTGCCGCGCACACACTTCCAATAGCTTGCGAAGGCCTAAAAAACACAAGCGGCCCTTGAGTTATTATGGGAGAGACTGTTTTCATCAAGTTTGAAGCCATAGTTTTGGCGCGCCAGCCGTTTCTTTCATTTTGGGGCCTATGTGTTTTTCGACCTTGAAATCGCAAAAAAGGCGCGAAAACATGGATTTGTCTCTCCTGCCGCGCACACACTTCCGATAGCTTGCAAAGGCCTAAAAAACACAAGTGGCCCTTGAGTTATTGTGGGAGAGTGTTTTCATCAAGTTTGAAGCCTCAGTTTTGGCTGGACAGCCGTTTCTTTATTTTTGGGGTCTGTGTGTTTTTCGACCTGGAAATGGCAAAACAGGCGCGAAAACATAGATTTGTCTCTCCTGCTGCGCACACACTTCCGATAGCTTGCGAAGGCCTAAAAAACACAATCAGCCCGTGAGTTAATATGGGAGAGACTGTTTTCATCAAGTTTGAAGCCATAGTTTTGGCGCGGCAGCCGTTTCTTTCATTTTGGGGCCTATGTGTTTTTCGACCTTGAAATCGCAAAAAATGCGCGAAAACATGGATTTGGCTCTCCTGCCGCGCACACACTTCCGATAGCTTGCGAAGGCCTAAAAAACACAAGCGGCCATTGAGTTATTGTGGGAGAGACTGTTTTCATCAAGTTTGAAGCCTCAGTTTTGGCTGGACAGCCGTTTCTTTATTTTTGGGGTCTGTGTGTTTTTCGACCTTGAAATCGCAAAAAAGGCGCGAAAACATGGATTTGTCTCTCCTGCCGCGCACACACTTCCGATAGCTTGCAAAGGCCTAAAAAACACAAGCAGCCCGTGAGTTAATATGGGAGAGACTGTTTTCATCAAGTTTGAAGCCATAGTTTTGGCGCGCCAGCCGTTTCTTTCATTTTGGGGCCTATGTGTTTTTCGACCTTGAAATCGCAAAAAAGGCGCGAAAACATGGATTTGTCTCTCCTGCCGCGCACACACTTCCGATAGCTTGCAAAGGCCTAAAAAACACAAGCAGCCTGTGAGTTATTATGGGAGAGACTGTTTTCATCAAGTTTGAAGCCATAGTTTTGGCGCGGCAGCCGTTTCTTTCATTTTGGGGCCTATGTGTTTTTCGACCTTGAAATCGCAAAAAATGCGCGAAAAAATGGATTTGTCTCTCCTGCCGCGCACACACTTCCGATAGCTTGCGAAGGCCTAAAAAACACAAGCGGCCCTTGAGTTATTGTGGGAGAGACTGTTTTCATCAAGTTTGAAGCCTCAGTTTTGGCTGGACAGCCGTTTCTTTATTTTTGGGGTCTGTGTGTTTTTCGACCTGGAAATCGCAAAAAAGGCGCGAAAACATGGATTTGTCTCTACTGCCGCGCACACACTTCCGATAGCTTGCAAAGGCCTAAAAAACACAAGCGGCCCTTGAGTTATTGTGGGAGAGACTGTTTTCATCAAGTTTGAAGCCTCAGTTTTGGCTGGACAGCCGTTTCTTTATTTTTGGGGTCTGTGTGTTTTTCGACCTGGAAATGGCAAAACAGGCGCGAAAACATAGATTTGTCTCTCCTGCTGCGCACACACTTCCGATAGCTTGCGAAGGCCTAAAAAACACAATCAGCCCGTGAGTTAATATGGGAGAGACTGTTTTCATCAAGTTTGAAGCCATAGTTTTGGCGCGGTAGCCGTTTCTTTCATTTTGGGGCCTATGTGTTTTTCGACCTTGAAATCGCAAAAAATGCGCGAAAACATGGATTTGTCTCTCCTGCCGCGCACACACTTCCGATAGCTTGCGAAGGCCTAAAAAACACAAGCGGCCATTGAGTTATTGTGGGAGAGACTGTTTTCATCAAGTTTGAAGCCATAGTTTTGGCGCGCCAGCCGTTTCTTTCATTTTGGGGCCTATGTGTTTTTCGACCTTGAAATCGCAAAAAAGGCGCGAAAACATGGATTTGTCTCTCCTGCCGCGCACACACTTCCGATAGCTTGCGAAGGCCTAAAAAACACAAGCGGCCATTGAGTTATTGTGGGAGAGACTGTTTTCATCAAGTTTGAAGCCATAGTTTTGGCGCGCCAGCCGTTTCTTTCATTTTGGGGCCTATGTGTTTTTCGACCTTGAAATCGCAAAAAAGGCGCGAAAACATGGATTTGTCTCTCCTGCCGCGCACACACTTCCGATAGCTTGCAAAGGCCTAAAAAACACAAGCAGCCTCTGAGTTATTATGGGAGAGACTGTTTTCATCAAGTTTGAAGCCATAGTTTTGGCGCGGCAGCCGTTTCTTTCATTTTGGGGCCTATGTGTTTTTCGACCTTGAAATCGCAAAAAATGCGCGAAAACATGGATTTGGCTCTCCTGCCGCGCACACACTTCCGATAGCTTGCGAAGGCCTAAAAAACACAAGCGGCCATTGAGTTATTGTGGGAGAGACTGTTTTCATCAAGTTTGAAGCCTCAGTTTTGGCTGGACAGCCGTTTCTTTATTTTTGGGGTCTGTGTGTTTTTCGACCTTGAAATCGCAAAAAAGGCGCGAAAACATGGATTTGTCTCTCCTGCCGCGCACACACTTCCGATAGCTTGCAAAGGCCTAAAAAACACAAGCAGCCCGTGAGTTAATATGGGAGAGACTGTTTTCATCAAGTTTGAAGCCATAGTTTTGGCGCGCCAGCCGTTTCTTTCATTTTGGGGCCTATGTGTTTTTCGACCTTGAAATCGCAAAAAAGGCGCGAAAACATGGATTTGTCTCTCCTGCCGCGCACACACTTCCGATAGCTTGCAAAGGCCTAAAAAACACAAGCAGCCTGTGAGTTATTATGGGAGAGACTGTTTTCATCAAGTTTGAAGCCATAGTTTTGGCGCGGCAGCCGTTTCTTTCATTTTGGGGCCTATGTGTTTTTCGACCTTGAAATCGCAAAAAATGCGCGAAAAAATGGATTTGTCTCTCCTGCCGCGCACACACTTCCGATAGCTTGCGAAGGCCTAAAAAACACAAGCGGCCCTTGAGTTATTGTGGGAGAGACTGTTTTCATCAAGTTTGAAGCCTCAGTTTTGGCTGGACAGCCGTTTCTTTATTTTTGGGGTCTGTGTGTTTTTCGACCTGGAAATCGCAAAAAAGGCGCGAAAACATGGATTTGTCTCTACTGCCGCGCACACACTTCCGATAGCTTGCAAAGGCCTAAAAAACACAAGCGGCCCTTGAGTTATTGTGGGAGAGACTGTTTTCATCAAGTTTGAAGCCTCAGTTTTGGCTGGACAGCCGTTTCTTTATTTTTGGGGTCTGTGTGTTTTTCGACCTGGAAATGGCAAAACAGGCGCGAAAACATAGATTTGTCTCTCCTGCTGCGCACACACTTCCGATAGCTTGCGAAGGCCTAAAAAACACAATCAGCCCGTGAGTTAATATGGGAGAGACTGTTTTCATCAAGTTTGAAGCCATAGTTTTGGCGCGGTAGCCGTTTCTTTCATTTTGGGGCCTATGTGTTTTTCGACCTTGAAATCGCAAAAAATGCGCGAAAACATGGATTTGTCTCTCCTGCCGCGCACACACTTCCGATAGCTTGCGAAGGCCTAAAAAACACAAGCGGCCATTGAGTTATTGTGGGAGAGACTGTTTTCATCAAGTTTGAAGCCATAGTTTTGGCGCGCCAGCCGTTTCTTTCATTTTGGGGCCTATGTGTTTTTCGACCTTGAAATCGCAAAAAAGGCGCGAAAACATGGATTTGTCTCTCCTGCCGCGCACACACTTCCGATAGCTTGCGAAGGCCTAAAAAACACAAGCGGCCATTGAGTTATTGTGGGAGAGACTGTTTTCATCAAGTTTGAAGCCATAGTTTTGGCGCGCCAGCCGTTTCTTTCATTTTGGGGCCTATGTGTTTTTCGACCTTGAAATCGCAAAAAAGGCGCGAAAACATGGATTTGTCTCTCCTGCCGCGCACACACTTCCGATAGCTTGCAAAGGCCTAAAAAACACAAGCAGCCTCTGAGTTATTATGGGAGAGACTGTTTTCATCAAGTTTGAAGCCATAGTTTTGGCGCGGCAGCCGTTTCTTTCATTTTGGGGCCTATGTGTTTTTCGACCTTGAAATCGCAAAAAATGCGCGAAAACATGGATTTGTCTCTCCTGCCGCGCACACACTTCCGATAGCTTGCGAAGGCCTAAAAAACACAAGCGGCCCTTGAGTTATTGTGGGAGAGACTGTTTTCATCAAGTTTGAAGCCTCAGTTTTGGCTGGACAGCCGTTTCTTTATTTTTGGGGTCTGTGTGTTTTTCGACCTGGAAATCGCAAAAAAGGCGCGAAAACATGGATTTGTCTCTCCTGCCGCGCACACACTTCCGATAGCTTGCAAAGGCCTAAAAAACACAAGCAGTCCGTGAGTTATTATGGGAGAGACTGTTTTCATCAAGTTTGAAGCCATAGTTTTGGCGTGCCAGCCGTTTCTTTCATTTTGGGGCCTATGTGTTTTTCGACCTTGAAATCGCAAAAAAGGCGCGAAAACATGGATTTGTCTCTCCTGCCGCGCACACACTTCCGATAGCTTGCAAAGGCCTAAAAAACACAAGCGGCCCTTGAGTTATTGTGGGAGAGACTGTTTTCATCAAGTTTGAAGCCTCAGTTTTGGCTGGACAGCCGTTTCTTTATTTTTGGGGTCTGTGTGTTTTTCGACCTGGAAATGGCAAAACAGGCGCGAAAACATAGATTTGTCTCTCCTGCTGCGCACACACTTCCGATAGCTTGCGAAGGCCTAAAAAACACAATCAGCCCGTGAGTTAATATGGGAGAGACTGTTTTCATCAAGTTTGAAGCCATAGTTTTGGCGCGGTAGCCGTTTCTTTCATTTTGGGGCCTATGTGTTTTTCGACCTTGAAATCGCAAAAAATGCGCGAAAACATGGATTTGTCTCTCCTGCCGCGCACACACTTCCGATAGCTTGCGAAGGCCTAAAAAACACAAGCGGCCATTGAGTTATTGTGGGAGAGACTGTTTTCATCAAGTTTGAAGCCATAGTTTTGGCGCGCCAGCCGTTTCTTTCATTTTGGGGCCTATGTGTTTTTCGACCTTGAAATCGCAAAAAAGGCGCGAAAACATGGATTTGTCTCTCCTGCCGCGCACACACTTCCGATAGCTTGCGAAGGCCTAAAAAACACAAGCGGCCATTGAGTTATTGTGGGAGAGACTGTTTTCATCAAGTTTGAAGCCATAGTTTTGGCGCGCCAGCCGTTTCTTTCATTTTGGGGCCTATGTGTTTTTCGACCTTGAAATCGCAAAAAAGGCGCGAAAACATGGATTTGTCTCTCCTGCCGCGCACACACTTCCGATAGCTTGCAAAGGCCTAAAAAACACAAGCAGCCTCTGAGTTATTATGGGAGAGACTGTTTTCATCAAGTTTGAAGCCATAGTTTTGGCGCGGCAGCCGTTTCTTTCATTTTGGGGCCTTTGTGTTTTTCGACCTGGAAATGGCAAAAAAGGCGCGAAAACATGGATTTGTCTCTCCTGCCGCGCACACACTTCCGATAGCGTGCAAAGGCCTAAAAAACACAAGCAGCCCGTGAGTTATTATGGGAGAGACTGTTTTCATCAAGTTTGAAGCCATAGTTTTGGCGCGCCAGCCGTTTCTTTCATTTTGGGGCCTATGTGTTTTTCGACCTTGAAATCGCAAAAAAGTCGCGAAAACATTGATTTGTCTCTCCTGCCGCGCACACACTTCCGATATCTTGCGAAGGCCTAAAAAACACAAGCAGCCCTTGAGTTATTGTGGGAGAGACTGTTTTCATCAAGTTTGAAGTCATAGTTTTGGCGCGGCAGCCGTTTCTTTCATTTTGGGGCCTTTGTGTTTTTCGACCTGGAAATGGCAAAAAAGGCGCGAAAACATGGATTTGTCTCTCCTGCCGCGCACACACTTCCGATAGCGTGCAAAGGCCTAAAAAACACAAGCAGCCCGTGAGTTATTATGGGAGAGACTGTTTTCATCAAGTTTGAAGCCATAGTTTTGGCGCGCCAGCCGTTTCTTTCATTTTGGGGCCTATGTGTTTTTCGACCTTGAAATCGCAAAAAAGTTGCGAAAACATTGATTTGTCTCTCCTGCCGCGCACACACTTCCGATATCTTGCGAAGGCCTAAAAAACACAAGCAGCCCTTGAGTTATTGTGGGAGAGACTGTTTTCATCAAGTTTGAAGTCATAGTTTTGGCGCGGCAGCCGTTTCTTTCATTTTGGGGCCTTTGTGTTTTTCGACCTGGAAATGGCAAAAAAGGCGCGAAAACATGGATTTGTCTCTCCTGCCGCGCACACACTTCCGATAGCTTGCAAAGGCCTAAAAAACACAAGCGGCCCTTGAGTTATTGTGGGAGAGACTGTTTTCATCAAGTTTGAAGCCTCAGTTTTGGCTGCACAGCCGTTTCTTTATTTTTGGGGTCTGTGTGTTTTTCGACCTGGAAATGGCAAAACAGGCGCGAAAACATAGATTTGTCTCTCCTGCTGCGCACACACTTCCGATAGCTTGCGAAGGCCTAAAAAACACAATCAGCCCGTGAGTTAATATGGGAGAGACTGTTTTCATCAAGTTTTAAGCCATAGTTTTGGCGCGGTAGCCGTTTCTTTCATTTTGGGGCCTATGTGTTTTTCGACCTTGAAATCGCAAAAAATGCGCGAAAACATGGATTTGTCTCTCCTGCCGCGCACACACTTCCGATAGCTTGCGAAGGCCTAAAAAACACAAGCGGCCATTGAGTTATTGTGGGAGAGACTGTTTTCATCAAGTTTGAAGCCATAGTTTTGGCGCGCCAGCCGTTTCTTTCATTTTGGGGCCTATGTGTTTTTCGACCTTGAAATCGCAAAAAAGGCGCGAAAACATGGATTTGTCTCTCCTGCCGCGCACACACTTCCGATAGCTTGCGAAGGCCTAAAAAACACAAGCGGCCATTGAGTTATTGTGGGAGAGACTGTTTTCATCAAGTTTGAAGCCATAGTTTTGGCGCGCCAGCCGTTTCTTTCATTTTGGGGCCTATGTGTTTTTCGACCTTGAAATCGCAAAAAAGGCGCGAAAACATGGATTTGTCTCTCCTGCCGCGCACACACTTCCGATAGCTTGCAAAGGCCTAAAAAACACAAGCAGCCTGTGAGTTATTATGGGAGAGACTGTTTTCATCAAGTTTGAAGCCATAGTTTTGGCGCGGCAGCCGTTTCTTTCATTTTGGGGCCTATGTGTTTTTCGACCTTGAAATCGCAAAAAATGCGCGAAAACATGGATTTGTCTCTCCTGCCGCGCACACACTTCCGATAGCTTGCGAAGGCCTAAAAAACACAAGCGGCCCTTGAGTTATTGTGGGAGAGACTGTTTTCATCAAGTTTGAAGCCTCAGTTTTGGCTGGACAGCCGTTTCTTTATTTTTGGGGTCTGTGTGTTTTTCGACCTGGAAATCGCAAAAAAGGCGCGAAAACATGGATTTGTCTCTCCTGCCGCGCACACACTTCCGATAGCTTGCAAAGGCCTAAAAAACACAAGCAGCCCGTGAGTTATTATGGGAGAGACTGTTTTCATCAAGTTTGAAGCCATAGTTTTGGCGCGCCAGCCGTTTCTTTCATTTTGGGGCCTATGTGTTTTTCGACCTTGAAATCGCAAAAAAGGCCCGAAAACATGGATTTGTCTCTCCTGCCGCGCACACACTTCCGATAGCTTGCGAAGGCCTAAAAAACACAAGCGGCCATTGAGTTATTGTGGGAGAGACTGTTTTCATCAAGTTTGAAGCCATAGTTTTGGCGCGCCAGCCGTTTCTTTCATTTTGGGGCCTAAGTGTTTTTCGACCTTGAAATCGCAAAAAAGGCGCGAAAACATGGATTTGTCTCTCCTGCCGCACACACACTTCCGATAGCTTGCGAAGGCCTAAAAAACACAAGCGGCCATTGAGTTATTGTGGGAGAGACTGTTTTCATCAAGTTTGAAGCCATAGTTTTGGCGCGCCAGCCGTTTCTTTCATTTTGGGGCCTATGTGTTTTTCGACCTTGAAATCGCAAAAAAGGCGCGAAAACATGGATTTGTCTCTCCTGCCGCGCACACACTTCCGATAGCTTGCAAAGGCCTAAAAAACACAAGCAGCCTGTGAGTTATTATGGGAGAGACTGTTTTCATCAAGTTTGAAGCCATAGTTTTGGCGCGGCAGCCGTTTCTTTCATTTTGGGGCCTATGTGTTTTTCGACCTTGAAATCGCAAAAAATGCGCGAAAACATGGATTTGTCTCTCCTGCCGCGCACACACTTCCGATAGCTTGCGAAGGCCTAAAAAACACAAGCGGCCCTTGAGTTATTGTGGGAGAGACTGTTTTCATCAAGTTTGAAGCCTCAGTTTTGGCTGGACAGCCGTTTCTTTATTTTTGGGGTCTGTGTGTTTTTCGACCTGGAAATCGCAAAAAAGGCGCGAAAACATGGATTTGTCTCTCCTGCCGCGCACACACTTCCGATAGCTTGCAAAGGCCTAAAAAACACAAGCAGTCCGTGAGTTATTATGGGAGAGACTGTTTTCATCAAGTTTGAAGCCATAGTTTTGGCGTGCCAGCCGTTTCTTTCATTTTGGGGCCTATGTGTTTTTCGACCTTGAAATCGCAAAAAAGGCGCGAAAACATGGATTTGTCTCTCCTGCCGCGCACACACTTCCGATAGCTTGCAAAGGCCTAAAAAACACAAGCAGCCCGTGAGTTATTATGGGAGAGACTGTTTTCATCAAGTTTGAAGCCATAGTTTTGGCGCGCCAGCCGTTTCTTTCATTTTGGGGCCTATGTGTTTTTCGACCTTGAAATCGCAAAAAAGGCGCGAAAACATGGATTTGTCTCTCCTGCCGCGCACACACTTCCGATAGCTTGCAAAGGCCTAAAAAACACAAGCAGCCCGTGAGTTATTATGGGAGAGACTGTTTTCATCAAGTTTGAAGCCATAGTTTTGGCGCACCAGCCGTTTCTTTCATTTTGGGGCCTATGTGTTTTTCGACCTTGAAATCGCAAAAAAGGCGCGAAAACATGGATTTGTCTCTCCTGCCGCACACACACTTCCGATAGCTTGCAAAGGCCTAAAAAACACAAGCGGCCCTTGAGTTATTGTGGGAGAGACTGTTTTCATCAAGTTTGAAGCCTCAGTTTTGGCTGGACAGCCGTTTCTTTATTTTTGGGGTCTGTGTGTTTTTCGACCTGGAAATGGCAAAACAGGCGCGAAAACATAGATTTGTCTCTCCTGCTGCGCACACACTTCCGATAGCTTGCGAAGGCCTAAAAAACACAATCAGCCCGTGAGTTAATATGGGAGAGACTGTTTTCATCAAGTTTGAAGCCATAGTTTTGGCGCGGCAGCCGTTTCTTTCATTTTGGGGCCTATGTGTTTTTCGACCTTGAAATCGCAAAAAATGCGCGAAAACATGGATTTGGCTCTCCTGCCGCGCACACACTTCCGATAGCTTGCGAAGGCCTAAAAAACACAAGCGGCCATTGAGTTATTGTGGGAGAGACTGTTTTCATCAAGTTTGAAGCTTCAGTTTTGGCTGGACAGCCGTTTCTTTATTTTTGGGGTCTGTGTGTTTTTCGACCTGGAAATGGCAAAAAAGGCGCGAAAACATGGATTTGTCTCTCCTGCCGCGCACACACTTCCGAAAGCTTGCGAAGGCCTAAAAAACACAAGCGGCCCTTGAGTTATTGTCTGAGAGACTGTTTTCATCAAGTTTGAAGCCTCAGTTTTGGCTGGACAGCCGTTTCTTTATTTTTGGGGCCTTTGTTTTCTTCGACCTGGAAATGGAAAAAAGGCGCGAAAACATGGATTTGTCTCTCCTGCCGCGCACACACTTCCGATAGCGTGCAAAGGCCTAAAAAACACAAGCAGCCCGTGAGTTATTATGGGAGAGACTGTTTTCATCAAGTTTGAAGCCATAGTTTTGGCGCGGCAGCCGTTTCTTTCATTTTGGGGCCTATGTGTTTTTCGACCTTGAAATCGCAAAAAAGGCGCGAAAACATTGATTTGTCTCTCCTGCCGCGCACACACTTCCGTTATCTTGCGAAGGCCTAAAAAACACAAGCAGCCCTTGAGTTGTTGTGGGAGAGACTGTTTTCATCAAGTTTGAAGCCATAGTTTTGGCGCGGCAGCCGTTTCTTTCATTTTGGGGCCTTTGTGTTTTTCGACCTGGAAATGGCAAAAAAGGCGCGAAAACATGGATTTGTCTCTCCTGCCGCGCACACACTTCCGATATCTTGCGAAGGCCTAAAAAACACAAGCAGCCCTTGAGTTATTGTGGGAGAGACTGTTTTCATCAAGTTTGAAGTCATAGTTTTGGCGCGGCAGCCGTTTCTTTCATTTTGGGGCCTTTGTGTTTTTCGACCTGGAAATGGCAAAAAAGGCGCGAAAACATTGATTTGTCTCTCCTGCCGCGCACACACTTCCGATATCTTGCGAAGGCCTAAAAAACACAAGCAGCCCTTGAGTTATTGTGGGAGAGACTGTTTTCATCAAGTTTGAAGTCATAGTTTTGGCGCGGCAGCCGTTTCTTTCATTTTGGGGCCTTTGTGTTTTTCGACCTGGAAATGGCAAAAAAGGCGCGAAAACATGGATTTGTCTCTCTTGCCGCGCACACACTTCCGATAGCTTGCGAAGGCCTAAAAAACACAATCAGCCCGTGAGTTAATATGGGAGAGACTGTTTTCATCAAGTTTCAAGCCATAGTTTTGGCGCCCCAGCCGTTTCTTTCATTTTGGGGCCTATGTGTTTTTCGACCTTGAAATCGCAAAAAAGGCGCGAAAACATGGATTTGTCTCTCCTGCCGCGCACAACTTCCGATAGCTTGCAAAGGCCTAAAAAACACAAGCAGCCCTTGAGTTATTATGGGAGAGACTGTTTTCATCAAGTTTCAAGCCATAGTTTTGGCGCCCCAGCCGTTTCTTTCATTTTGGGGCCTATGTGTTTTTCGACCTTGAAATCACAAAAAATGCACGAAAACATGGATTTGTCTCTCCTGCCGCGCACACACTTCCGATAGCTTGCGAAGGCCTAAAAAACACAAGCGACCCTTGAGTTATTGTGGGAGAGGCTGTTTTCATCAAGTTTGAAGCCTCAGTTTTGGCTGGACAGCCGTTTCTTTATTGTTGGGTTCTATGTGTTTTTCGACCTGGAAATGGCAAAAAAGGCGCGAAAACATAGATTTGTCTCTCCTGCTGCGCACACACTTCCGATAGCTTGCGAAGGCCTAAAAAACACAAGCGGCCCTTGAGTTATTGTCTGAGAGACTGTTTTCATCAAGTTTGAAGCCTCAGTTTTGGCTGGACAGCCGTTTCTTTATTTTTGGGGCCTTTGTTTTCTTCGACCTGGAAATGGAAAAAAGGCGCGAAAACATGGATTTGTCTCTCCTGCCGCGCACACACTTCATATAGCGTGCAAAGGCCTAAAAAACACAAGCAGCCCGTGAGTTATTATGGGAGAGACTGTTTTCATCAAGTTTGAAGCCATAGTTTTGGCGCGGCAGCCGTTTCTTTCATTTTGGGGCCTATGTGTTTTTCGACCTTGAAATCGCAAAAAAGGCGCGAAAACATTGATTTGTCTCTCCTGCCGCGCACACACTTCCGTTATCTTGCGAAGGCCTAAAAAACACAAGCAGCCCTTGAGTTGTTGTGGGAGAGACTGTTTTCATCAAGTTTGAAGCCATAGTTTTGGCGCGGCAGCCGTTTCTTTCATTTTGGGGCCTTTGTGTTTTTCGACCTGGAAATGGCAAAAAAGGCGCGAAAACATGGATTTGTCTCTCCTGCCGCGCACACACTTCCGATAGCGTGCAAAGGCCTAAAAAACACAAGCAGCCCGTGAGTTATTATGGGAGAGACTGTTTTCATCAAGTTTGAAGCCATAGTTTTGGCGCGCCAGCCGTTTCTTTCATTTTGGGGCCTATGTGTTTTTCGACCTTGAAATCGCAAAAAAGTCGCGAAAACATTGATTTGTCTCTCCTGCCGCGCACACACTTCCGATATCTTGCGAAGGCCTAAAAAACACAAGCAGCCCTTGAGTTATTGTGGGAGAGACTGTTTTCATCAAGTTTGAAGTCATAGTTTTGGCGCGGCAGCCGTTTCTTTCATTTTGGGGCCTTTGTGTTTTTCGACCTGGAAATGGCAAAAAAGGCGCGAAAACATGGATTTGTCTCTCTTGCCGCGCACACACTTCCGATAGCTTGCGAAGGCCTAAAAAACACAATCAGCCCGTGAGTTAATATGGGAGAGACTGTTTTCATCAAGTTTCAAGCCATAGTTTTGGCGCCCCAGCCGTTTCTTTCATTTTGGGGCCTATGTGTTTTTCGACCTTGAAATCGCAAAAAAGGCGCGAAAACATGGATTTGTCTCTCCTGCCGCGCACAACTTCCGATAGCTTGCAAAGGCCTAAAAAACACAAGCAGCCCTTGAGTTATTATGGGAGAGACTGTTTTCATCAAGTTTCAAGCCATAGTTTTGGCGCCCCAGCCGTTTCTTTCATTTTGGGGCCTATGTGTTTTTCGACCTTGAAATCGCAAAAAATGCACGAAAACATGGATTTGTCTCTCCTGCCGCGCACACACTTCCGATAGCTTGCGAAGGCCTAAAAAACACAAGCGACCCTTGAGTTATTGTGGGAGAGACTGTTTTCATCAAGTTTGAAGCCTCAGTTTTGGCTGGACAGCCGTTTCTTTATTTTTGGGTTCTATGTGTTTTTCGACCTGGAAATGGCAAAAAAGGCGCGAAAACATAGATTTGTCTCTCCTGCTGCGCACACACTTCCGATAGCTTGCGAAGGCCTAAAAAACACAATCAGCCCGTGAGTTAATATGGGAGAGACTGTTTTCATCAAGTTTCAAGCCATAGTTTTGGCGCCCCAGCCGTTTCTTTCATTTTGGGGCCTATGTGTTTTTCGACCTTGAAATCGCAAAAAAGGCGCGAAAACATGGATTTGTCTCTCCTGCCGCGCACAACTTCCGATAGCTTGCAAAGGCCTAAAAAACACAAGCAGCCCTTGAGTTATTATGGGAGAGACTGTTTTCATCAAGTTTCAAGCCATAGTTTTGGCGCCCCAGCCGTTTCTTTCATTTTGGGGCCTATGTGTTTTTCGACCTTGAAATCGCAAAAAAGGCGCGAAAACATGGATTTGTCTCTCCTGCCGCGCACACACTTCCGATAGCTTGCAAAGGCCTAAAAAACACAAGCAGCCCGTGAGTTATTATGGGAGAGACTGTTTTCATCAAGTTTGAAGCCATAGTTTTGGCGCGGCAGCCGTTTCTTTCATTTTGGGGCCTATGTGTTTTTCGACCTTGAAATCGCAAAAAAGTCGCGAAAACATGGATTTGTCTCTCCTGCCGCGCACACACTTCCGATAGCTTGCAAAGGCCTAAAAAACACAAGCAGCCCGTGAGTTATTATGGGAAAGACTGTTTTCATCAAGTTTGAAGCCATAGTTTTGGCGCGCCAGCCGTTTCTTTCATTTTGGGGCCTATGTGTTTTTCGACCTTGAAATCGCAAAAAAGGCGCGAAAACATGGATTTGTCTCTCCTGCCGCGCACAACTTCCGATAGCTTGCAAAGGCCTAAAAAACACAAGCAGCCCTTGAGTTATTATGGGAGAGACTGTTTTCATCAAGTTTCAAGCCATAGTTTTGGCGCCCCAGCCGTTTCTTTCATTTTGGGGCCTATGTGTTTTTCGACCTTGAAATCGCAAAAAAGGCGCGAAAACATGGATTTGTCTCTCCTGCCGCGCACACACTTCCGATAGCTTGCAAAGGCCTAAAAAACACAAGCAGCCTGTGAGTTATTATGGGAGAGACTGTTTTCATCAAGTTTGAAGCCATAGTTTTGGCGCGGCAGCCGTTTCTTTCATTTTGGGGCCTATGTGTTTTTCGACCTTGAAATCGCAAAAAAGGCGCGAAAACATGGATTTGTCTCTCCTGCCGCGCACACACTTCCGATAGCTTGCAAAGGCCTAAAAAACACAAGCAGACCGTGAGTTATTTTGGGAAAGACTGTTTTCATCAAGTTTGAAGCTATAGTTTTGGCGCGCCAGCTGTTTCTTTCATTTTGGGGCCTATGTGTTTTTCGACCTTGAAATCGCAAAAAAGGCGCGAAAACATGGATTTGTCTCTCCTGCCGCGCACACACTTCCGATAGCTTGCAAAGGCCTAAAAAACACAAGCAGACCGTGAGTTATTATGGGAAAGACTGTTTTCATCAAGTTTGAAGCTATAGTTTTGGCGCGCCAGCCGTTTCTTTCATTTTGGGGCCTATGTGTTTTTCGACCTTGAAATCGCAAAAAAGGCGCGAAAACATGGATTTGTCTCTCCTGCCGCGCACAACTTCCGATAGCTTGCAAAGGCCTAAAAAACACAAGCAGCCCTTGAGTTATTATGGGAGAGACTGTTTTCCTTTGCAAGCTATCGGAAGTGTGTGCGCGGCAGGAGACAGCCGTTTCTTTATTTTTGGGTTATTATGGGAGAGACTGTTTTCATCAAGATTGAAGCCATAGTTTTGGCGCGGCAGCCGTTTCTTTCATTTTGGGGCCTATGTGTTTTTCGACCTTGAAATCGCAAAAAAGGCGCGAAAACATGGATTTGTCTCTCCTGCCGCGCACACACTTCCAATAGCTTGCAAAGGCCTAAAAAACACAAGCAGCCCGTGAGTTATTATGGGAGAGACTGTTTTCATCAAGTTTGAAGCCATAGTTTTGGCGCGGCAGCCGTTTCTTTCATTTTGGGGCCTATGTGTTTTTCGACCTTGAAATCGCAAAAAATGCGCGAAAACATGGATTTGTCTCTCCTGCCGCGTACACACTTCCGATAGCTTGCAAAGGCCTAAAAAACACAAGCAGCCCGTGAGTTATTATGGGAGAGACTGTTTTCATCAAGTTTGAAGCCATAGTTTTGGCGCGGCAGCCGTTTCTTTCATTTTGGGGCCTATGTGTTTTTTGACCTTGAAATCGCAATAAAGGCGCGAAAACATGGATTTGTCTCTCCTGCCGCGCACACACTTCCGATAGCTTGCAAAGGCCTAAAAAACACAAGCAGCCCGTGAGTTATTATGGGAAAGACTGTTTTCATCAAGTTTGAAGCCATAGTTTTGGCGCGCCAGCCGTTTCTTTCATTTTGGGGCCTATGTGTTTTTCGACCTTGAAATCGCAAAAAAGGCGCGAAAACATGGATTTGTCTCTCCTGCCGCGCACAACTTCCGATAGCTTGCAAAGGCCTAAAAAACACAAGCAGCCCTTGAGTTATTATGGGAGAGACTGTTTTCATCAAGTTTCAAGCCATAGTTTTGGCGCCCCAGCCGTTTCTTTCATTTTGGGGCCTATGTGTTTTTCGACCTTGAAATCGCAAAAAATGCGCGAAAACATGGATTTGTCTCTCCTGCCGCGCACACACTTCCAATAGCTTGCAAAGGCCTAAAAAACACAAGCAGCCCGTGAGTTATTATGGGAGAGACTGTTTTCATCAAGTTTGAAGCCATAGTTTTGGCGCGGCAGCCGTTTCTTTCATTTTGGGGCCTATGTGTTTTTCGACCTTGAAATCGCAAAAAATGCGCGAAAACATGGATTTGTCTCTCCTGCCGCGCACACACTTCCGATAGCTTGCAAAGGCCTAAAAAACACAAGCAGCCCGTGAGTTATTATGGGAGAGACTGTTTTCATCAAGTTTGAAGCCATAGTTTTGGCGCGGCAGCCGTTTCTTTCATTTTGGGGCCTATGTGTTTTTCGACCTTGAAATCGCAAAAAAGGCGCGAAAACATGGATTTGTCTCTCCTGCCGCGCACACACTTCCGATAGCTTGCAAAGGCCTAAAAAACACAAGCAGCCCGTGAGTTATTATGGGAGAGACTGTTTTCATCAAGTTTGAAGCCATAGTTTTGGCGCGGCAGCCGTTTCTTTCATTTTGGGGCCTATGTGTTTTTCGACCTTGAAATCGCAAAAAAGGCGCGAAAACATGGATTTGTCTCTCCTGCCGCGCACACACTTCCAATAGCTTGCAAAGGCCTAAAAAACACAAGCAGCCCGTGAGTTATTATGGGAAAGACTGTTTTCATCAAGTTTGAAGCCATAGTTTTGGCGCGCCAGCCGTTTCTTTCATTTTGGGGCCTATGTGTTTTTCGACCTTGAAATCGCAAAAAAGGCGCGAAAACATGGATTTGTCTCTCCTGCCGCGCACAACTTCCGATAGCTTGCAAAGGCCTAAAAAACACAAGCAGCCCTTGAGTTATTATGGGAGAGACTGTTTTCATCAAGTTTCAAGCCATAGTTTTGGCGCCCCAGCCGTTTCTTTCATTTTGGGGCCTATGTGTTTTTCGACCTTGAAATCGCAAAAAATGCGCGAAAACATGGATTTGTCTCTCCTGCCGCGCACACACTTCCGATAGCTTGCAAAGGCCTAAAAAACACAAGCAGCCCGTGAGTTATTATGGGAGAGACTGTTTTCATCAAGTTTGAAGCCATAGTTTTGGCGCGCCAGCCGTTTCTTTCATTTTGGGGCCTATGTGTTTTTCGACCTTGAAATCGCAAAAAAGGCGCGAAAACATGGATTTGTCTCTCCTGCCGCGCACACACTTCCGATAGCTTGCAAAGGCCTAAAAAACACAAGCAGCCCGTGAGTTATTATGGGAGAGACTGTTTTCATCAAGTTTGAAGCCATAGTTTTGGCGCGGCAGCCGTTTCTTTCATTTTGGGGCCTATGTGTTTTTCGACCTTGAAATCGCAAAAAAGGCGCGAAAACATGGATTTGTCTCTCCTGCCGCGCACACACTTCCGATAGCTTGCAAAGGCCTAAAAAACACAAGCAGCCCGTGAGTTATTATGGGAGAGACTGTTTTCATCAAGTTTGAAGCCATAGTTTTAGCGGCAGCCGTTTCTTTCATTTTGGGGCCTATGTGTTTTTCGACCTTGAAATCGCAAAAAAGGCGCGAAAACATGGATTTGTCTCTCCTTCCGCGCACACACTTCCAATAGCTTGCAAAGGCCTAAAAAACACAAGCAGCCCGTGAGTTATTATGGGAGAGACTGTTTTCATCAAGTTTGAAGCCATAGTTTTGGCGCGGCAGCCGTTTCTTTCATTTTGGGGCCTATGTGTTTTTCGACCTTGAAATCGCAAAAAAGGCGCGAAAACATGGATTTGTCTCTCCTGCCTCGCACACACTTCCGATAGCTTGCAAAGGCCTAAAAAACACAAGCAGCCCTTGAGTTATTATGGGAGAGACTGTTTTCATCAAGTTTGAAGCCATAGTTTTGGCGCGGCAGCCGTTTCTTTAATTTTGGGGCCTATGTGTTTTTCGACCTTGAAATCGCAAAAAAGGCGCGAAAACATGGATTTGTCTCTCCTGCCGCGCACACACTTCCGATAGCTTGCAAAGGCCTAAAAAACACAAGCAGCCCGTGAGTTATTATGGGAAAGACTGTTTTCATCAAGTTTGAAGCCATAGTTTTGGCGCGCCAGCCGTTTCTTTCATTTTGGGGCCTATGTGTTTTTCGACCTTGAAATCGCAAAAAAGGCGCGAAAACATGGATTTGTCTCTCCTGCCGCGCACAACTTCCGATAGCTTGCAAAGGCCTAAAAAACACAAGCAGCCCTTGAGTTATTATGGGAGAGACTGTTTTCATCAAGTTTCAAGCCATAGTTTTGGCGCGGAAGCCGTTTCTTTCATTTTGGGGCCTATGTGTTTTTCGACCTTGAAATCGCAAAAAAGGCGCGAAAACATGGATTTGTCTCTCCTGCCGCGCACACACTTCCGATAACTTGCAAAGGCCTAAAAAACACAAGCAGCCCGTGAGTTATTATGGGAGAGACTGTTTTCATCAAGATTGAAGCCATAGTTTTGGCGCGGCAGCCGTTTCTTTCATTTTGGGGCCTATGTGTTTTTCGACCTTGAAATCTCAAAAAAGGCGCGAAAACATGGATTTGTCTCTCCTGCCACGCACACACTTCCAATAGCTTGCAAAGGCCTAAAAAACACAAGCAGCCCGTGAGTTATTATGGGAAAGACTGTTTTCATCAAGTTTGAAGCCATAGTTTTGGCGCGCCAGCCGTTTCTTTCATTTTGGGGCCTATGTGTTTTTCGACCTTGAAATCGCAAAAAAGGCGCGAAAACATGGATTTGTCTCTCCTGCCGCGCACAACTTCCGATAGCTTGCAAAGGCCTAAAAAACACAAGCAGCCCTTGAGTTATTATGGGAGAGACTGTTTTCATCAAGTTTCAAGCCATAGTTTTGGCGCGGAAGCCGTTTCTTTCATTTTGGGGCCTATGTGTTTTTCGACCTTGAAATCGCAAAAAAGGCGCGAAAACATGGATTTGTCTCTCCTGCCGCGCACACACTTCCGATAGCTTGCAAAGGCCTAAAAAACACAAGCAGCCCGTGAGTTATTATGGGAGAGACTGTTTTCATCAAGATTGAAGCCATAGTTTTGGCGCGGCAGCCGTTTCTTTCATTTTGGGGCCTATGTGTTTTTCGACCTTGAAATCGCAAAAAAGGCGCGAAAACATGGATTTGTCTCTCCTGCCGCGCACACACTTCCAATAGCTTGCAAAGGCCTAAAAAACACAAGCAGCCCGTGAGTTATTATGGGAGAGACTGTTTTCATCAAGTTTGAAGCCATAGTTTTGGCGCGGCAGCCGTTTCTTTCATTTTGGGGCCTATGTGTTTTTCGACCTTGAAATCGCAAAAAATGCGCGAAAACATGGATTTGTCTCTCCTGCCGCGCACACACTTCCGATAGCTTGCAAAGGCCTAAAAAACACAAGCAGCCCGTGAGTTATTATGGGAGAGACTGTTTTCATCAAGTTTGAAGCCATAGTTTTGGCGCGGCAGCCGTTTCTTTCATTTTGGGGCCTATGTGTTTTTCGACCTTGAAATCGCAAAAAAGGCGCGAAAACATGGATTTGTCTCTCCTGCCGCGCACACACTTCCGATAGCTTGCAAAGGCCTAAAAAACACAAGCAGCCCGTGAGTTATTATGGGAAAGACTGTTTTCATCAAGTTTGAAGCCATAGTTTTGGCGCGCCAGCCGTTTCTTTCATTTTGGGGCCTATGTGTTTTTCGACCTTGAAATCGCAAAAAAGGCGCGAAAACATGGATTTGTCTCTCCTGCCGCGCACAACTTCCGATAGCTTGCAAAGGCCTAAAAAACACAAGCAGCCCTTGAGTTATTATGGGAAAGACTGTTTTCATCAAGTTTGAAGCCATAGTTTTGGCGCGCCAGCCGTTTCTTTCATTTTGGGGCCTATGTGTTTTTCGACCTTGAAATCGCAAAAAAGGCGCAAAAACATGGATTTGTCTCTCCTGCCGCGCACACACTTCCGATAGCTTGCAAAGGCCTAAAAAACACAAGCAGCCCGTGAGTTATTATGGGAAAGACTGTTTTCATCAAGTTTGAAGCCATAGTTTTGGCGCGCCAGCCGTTTCTTTCATTTTGGGGCCTATGTGTTTTTCGACCTTGAAATCGCAAAAAAGGCGCGAAAACATGGATTTGTCTCTCCTGCCGCGCACACACTTCTGATAGCTTGCAAAGGCCTAAAAAACACAAGCAGCCCGTGAGTTATTATGGGAGAGACTGTTTTCATCAAGTTTGAAGCCATAGTTTTGGCGCGGCAGCCGTTTCTTTCATTTTGGGGCCTATGTGTTTTTCGACCTTGAAATCGCAAAAAAGGCGCGAAAACATGGATTTGTCTCTCCTGCCGCGCACACACTTCCGATAGCTTGCAAAGGCCTAAAAAACACAAGCAGCCCGTGAGTTATTATGGGAAAGACTGTTTTCATCAAGTTTGAAGCCATAGTTTTGGCGCGCCAGCCGTTTCTTTCATTTTGGGGCCTATGTGTTTTTCGACCTTGAAATCGCAAAAAAGGCGCGAAAACATGGATTTGTCTCTCCTGCCGCGCACAACTTCCGATAGCTTGCAAAGGCCTAAAAAACACAAGCAGCCCTTGAGTTATTATGGGAAAGACTGTTTTCATCAAGTTTGAAGCCATAGTTTTGGCGCGCCAGCCGTTTCTTTCATTTTGGGGCCTATGTGTTTTTCGACCTTGAAATCGCAAAAAAGGCGCAAAAACATGGATTTGTCTCTCCTGCCGCGCACACACTTCCGATAGCTTGCAAAGGCCTAAAAAACACAAGCAGCCCGTGAGTTATTATGGGAAAGACTGTTTTCATCAAGTTTGAAGCCATAGTTTTGGCGCGCCAGCCGTTTCTTTCATTTTGGGGCCTATGTGTTTTTCGACCTTGAAATCGCAAAAAAGGCGCGAAAACATGGATTTGTCTCTCCTGCCGCGCACAACTTCCGATAGCTTGCAAAGGCCTAAAAAACACAAGCAGCCCTTGAGTTATTATGGGAGAGACTGTTTTCATCAAGTTTCAAGCCATAGTTTTGGCGCGGCAGCCGTTTCTTTCATTTTGGGGCCTATGTGTTTTTCGACCTTGAAATCGCAAAAAAGGCGCGAAAACATGGATTTGTCTCTCCTGCCGCGCACACACTTCCGATAGCTTGCAAAGGCCTAAAAAACACAAGCAGCCCGTGAGTTATTATGGGAGAGACTGTTTTCATCAAGATTGAAGCCATAGTTTTGGAGCGGCAGCCGTTTCTTTCATTTTGGGGCCTATGTGTTTTTCGACCTTGAAATCGCAAAAAAGGCGCGAAAACAAGGATTTGTCTCTCCTGCCGCGCACACACTTCCAATAGCTTGCAAAGGCCTAAAAAACACAAGCAGCCCGTGAGTTATTATGGGAGAGACTGTTTTCATCAAGATTGAAGCCATAGTTTTGGCGCGGCAGCCGTTTCTTTCATTTTGGGGCCTATGTGTTTTTCGACCTTGAAATCGCAAAAAATGCGCGAAAACATGGATTTGTCTCTCCTGCCGCGCACACACTTCCGATAGCTTGCAAAGGCCTAAAAAACACAAGCAGCCCGTGAGTTATTATGGGAGAGACTGTTTTCATCAAGATTGAAGCCATAGTTTTGGCGCGGCAGCCGTTTCTTTCATTTTGGGGCCTATGTGTTTTTCGACCTTGAAATCGCAAAAAAGGCGCGAAAACATGGATTTGTCTCTCCTGCCGCGCACACACTTCCAATAGCTTGCAAAGGCCTAAAAAACACAAGCAGCCCGTGAGTTATTATGGGAGAGACTGTTTTCATCAAGTTTGAAGCCATAGTTTTGGCGCGGCAGCCGTTTCTTTCATTTTGGGGCCTATGTGTTTTTCGACCTTGAAATCGCAAAAAAGGCGCGAAAACATGGATTTGTCTCTCCTGCCGCGCACACACTTCCAATAGCTTGCAAAGGCCTAAAAAACACAAGCAGCCCGTGAGTTATTATGGGAAAGACTGTTTTCATCAAGTTTGAAGCCATAGTTTTGGCGCGCCAGCCGTTTCTTTCATTTTGGGGCCTATGTGTTTTTCGACCTTGAAATCGCAAAAAAGGCGCGAAAACATGGATTTGTCTCTCCTGCCGCGCACAACTTCCGATAGCTTGCAAAGGCCTAAAAAACACAAGCAGCCCTTGAGTTATTATGGGAGAGACTGTTTTCATCAAGTTTCAAGCCATAGTTTTGGCGCCCCAGCCGTTTCTTTCATTTTGGGGCCTATGTGTTTTTCGACCTTGAAATCGCAAAAAATGCGCGAAAACATGGATTTGTCTCTCCTGCCGCGCACACACTTCCGATAGCTTGCAAAGGCCTAAAAAACACAAGCAGCCCGTGAGTTATTATGGGAGAGACTGTTTTCATCAAGTTTGAAGCCATAGTTTTGGCGCGCCAGCCGTTTCTTTCATTTTGGGGCCTATGTGTTTTTCGACCTTGAAATCGCAAAAAAGGCGCGAAAACATGGATTTGTCTCTCCTGCCGCGCACACACTTCCGATAGCTTGCAAAGGCCTAAAAAACACAAGCAGCCCGTGAGTTATTATGGGAGAGACTGTTTTCATCAAGTTTGAAGCCATAGTTTTGGCGCGGCAGCCGTTTCTTTCATTTTGGGGCCTATGTGTTTTTCGACCTTGAAATCGCAAAAAAGGCGCGAAAACATGGATTTGTCTCTCCTTCCGCGCACACACTTCCAATAGCTTGCAAAGGCCTAAAAAACACAAGCAGCCCGTGAGTTATTATGGGAGAGACTGTTTTCATCAAGTTTGAAGCCATAGTTTTGGCGCGGCAGCCGTTTCTTTCATTTTGGGGCCTATGTGTTTTTCGACCTTGAAATCGCAAAAAAGGCGCGAAAACATGGATTTGTCTCTCCTGCCGCGCACACACTTCCGATAGCTTGCAAAGGCCTAAAAAACACAAGCAGCCCGTGAGTTATTATGGGAAAGACTGTTTTCATCAAGTTTGAAGCCATAGTTTTGGCGCGCCAGCCGTTTCTTTCATTTTGGGGCCTATGTGTTTTTCGACCTTGAAATCGCAAAAAAGGCGCGAAAACATGGATTTGTCTCTCCTGCCGCGCACAACTTCCGATAGCTTGCAAAGGCCTAAAAAACACAAGCAGCCCTTGAGTTATTATGGGAGAGACTGTTTTCATCAAGTTTCAAGCCATAGTTTTGGCGCGGAAGCCGTTTCTTTCATTTTGGGGCCTATGTGTTTTTCGACCTTGAAATCGCAAAAAAGGCGCGAAAACATGGATTTGTCTCTCCTTCCGCGCACACACTTCCAATAGCTTGCAAAGGCCTAAAAAACACAAGCAGCCCGTGAGTTATTATGGGAGAGACTGTTTTCATCAAGTTTGAAGCCATAGTTTTGGCGCGGCAGCCGTTTCTTTCATTTTGGGGCCTATGTGTTTTTCGACCTTGAAATCGCAAAAAAGGCGCGAAAACATGGATTTGTCTCTCCTGCCGCGCACACACTTCCGATAGCTTGCAAAGGCCTAAAAAACACAAGCAGCCCTTGAGTTATTATGGGAGAGACTGTTTTCATCAAGTTTGAAGCCATAGTTTTGGCGCGGCAGCCGTTTCTTTAATTTTGGGGCCTATGTGTTTTTCGACCTTGAAATCGCAAAAAAGGCGCGAAAACATGGATTTGTCTCTCCTGCCGCGCACACACTTCCAATAGCTTGCAAAGGCCTAGAAAACACAAGCAGCCCGTGAGTTATTATGGGAAAGACTGTTTTCATCAAGTTTGAAGCCATAGTTTTGGCGCGCCAGCCGTTTCTTTCATTTTGGGGCCTATGTGTTTTTCGACCTTGAAATCGCAAAAAAGGCGCGAAAACATGGATTTGTCTCTCCTGCCGCGCACACACTTCTGATAGCTTGCAAAGGCCTAAAAAACACAAGCAGCCCGTGAGTTATTATGGGAGAGACTGTTTTCATCAAGTTTGAAGCCATAGTTTTGGCGCGGCAGCCGTTTCTTTCATTTTGGGGCCTATGTGTTTTTCGACCTTGAAATCGCAAAAAAGGCGCGAAAACATGGATTTGTCTCTCCTGCCGCGCACACACTTCCGATAGCTTGCAAAGGCCTAAAAAACACAAGCAGCCCGTGAGTTATTATGGGAAAGACTGTTTTCATCAAGTTTGAAGCCATAGTTTTGGCGCGCCAGCCGTTTCTTTCATTTTGGGGCCTATGTGTTTTTCGACCTTGAAATCGCAAAAAAGGCGCGAAAACATGGATTTGTCTCTCCTGCCGCGCACAACTTCCGATAGCTTGCAAAGGCCTAAAAAACACAAGCAGCCCTTGAGTTATTATGGGAGAGACTGTTTTCATCAAGTTTCAAGCCATAGTTTTGGCGCGGAAGCCGTTTCTTTCATTTTGGGGCCTATGTGTTTTTCGACCTTGAAATCGCAAAAAAGGCGCGAAAACATGGATTTGTCTCTCCTTCCGCGCACACACTTCCAATAGCTTGCAAAGGCCTAAAAAACACAAGCAGCCCGTGAGTTATTATGGGAGAGACTGTTTTCATCAAGTTTGAAGCCATAGTTTTGGCGCGGCAGCCGTTTCTTTCATTTTGGGGCCTATGTGTTTTTCGACCTTGAAATCGCAAAAAAGGCGCGAAAACATGGATTTGTCTCTCCTGCCGCGCACACACTTCCGATAGCTTGCAAAGGCCTAAAAAACACAAGCAGCCCTTGAGTTATTATGGGAGAGACTGTTTTCATCAAGTTTGAAGCCATAGTTTTGGCGCGGCAGCCGTTTCTTTAATTTTGGGGCCTATGTGTTTTTCGACCTTGAAATCGCAAAAAAGGCGCGAAAACATGGATTTGTCTCTCCTGCCGCGCACACACTTCCAATAGCTTGCAAAGGCCTAGAAAACACAAGCAGCCCGTGAGTTATTATGGGAAAGACTGTTTTCATCAAGTTTGAAGCCATAGTTTTGGCGCGCCAGCCGTTTCTTTCATTTTGGGGCCTATGTGTTTTTCGACCTTGAAATCGCAAAAAAGGCGCGAAAACATGGATTTGTCTCTCCTGCCGCGCACACACTTCTGATAGCTTGCAAAGGCCTAAAAAACACAAGCAGCCCGTGAGTTATTATGGGAGAGACTGTTTTCATCAAGTTTGAAGCCATAGTTTTGGCGCGGCAGCCGTTTCTTTCATTTTGGGGCCTATGTGTTTTTCGACCTTGAAATCGCAAAAAAGGCGCGAAAACATGGATTTGTCTCTCCTGCCGCGCACACACTTCCGATAGCTTGCAAAGGCCTAAAAAACACAAGCAGCCCGTGAGTTATTATGGGAAAGACTGTTTTCATCAAGTTTGAAGCCATAGTTTTGGCGCGCCAGCCGTTTCTTTCATTTTGGGGCCTATGTGTTTTTCGACCTTGAAATCGCAAAAAAGGCGCGAAAACATGGATTTGTCTCTCCTGCCGCGCACAACTTCCGATAGCTTGCAAAGGCCTAAAAAACACAAGCAGCCCTTGAGTTATTATGGGAAAGACTGTTTTCATCAAGTTTGAAGCCATAGTTTTGGCGCGCCAGCCGTTTCTTTCATTTTGGGGCCTATGTGTTTTTCGACCTTGAAATCGCAAAAAAGGCGCAAAAACATGGATTTGTCTCTCCTGCCGCGCACACACTTCCGATAGCTTGCAAAGGCCTAAAAAACACAAGCAGCCCGTGAGTTATTATGGGAAAGACTGTTTTCATCAAGTTTGAAGCCATAGTTTTGGCGCGCCAGCCGTTTCTTTCATTTTGGGGCCTATGTGTTTTTCGACCTTGAAATCGCAAAAAAGGCGCGAAAACATGGATTTGTCTCTCCTGCCGCGCACAACTTCCGATAGCTTGCAAAGGCCTAAAAAACACAAGCAGCCCTTGAGTTATTATGGGAGAGACTGTTTTCATCAAGTTTCAAGCCATAGTTTTGGCGCGGCAGCCGTTTCTTTCATTTTGGGGCCTATGTGTTTTTCGACCTTGAAATCGCAAAAAAGGCGCGAAAACATGGATTTGTCTCTCCTGCCGCGCACACACTTCCGATAGCTTGCAAAGGCCTAAAAAACACAAGCAGCCCGTGAGTTATTATGGGAGAGACTGTTTTCATCAAGATTGAAGCCATAGTTTTGGAGCGGCAGCCGTTTCTTTCATTTTGGGGCCTATGTGTTTTTCGACCTTGAAATCGCAAAAAAGGCGCGAAAACAAGGATTTGTCTCTCCTGCCGCGCACACACTTCCAATAGCTTGCAAAGGCCTAAAAAACACAAGCAGCCCGTGAGTTATTATGGGAGAGACTGTTTTCATCAAGATTGAAGCCATAGTTTTGGCGCGGCAGCCGTTTCTTTCATTTTGGGGCCTATGTGTTTTTCGACCTTGAAATCGCAAAAAATGCGCGAAAACATGGATTTGTCTCTCCTGCCGCGCACACACTTCCGATAGCTTGCAAAGGCCTAAAAAACACAAGCAGCCCGTGAGTTATTATGGGAGAGACTGTTTTCATCAAGATTGAAGCCATAGTTTTGGCGCGGCAGCCGTTTCTTTCATTTTGGGGCCTATGTGTTTTTCGACCTTGAAATCGCAAAAAAGGCGCGAAAACATGGATTTGTCTCTCCTGCCGCGCACACACTTCCAATAGCTTGCAAAGGCCTAAAAAACACAAGCAGCCCGTGAGTTATTATGGGAGAGACTGTTTTCATCAAGTTTGAAGCCATAGTTTTGGCGCGGCAGCCGTTTCTTTCATTTTGGGGCCTATGTGTTTTTCGACCTTGAAATCTCAAAAAAGGCGCGAAAACATGGATTTGTCTCTCCTGCCGCGCACACACTTCCGATAGCTTGCAAAGGCCTAAAAAACACAAGCAGCCCGTGAGTTATTATGGGAAAGACTGTTTTCATCAAGTTTGAAGCCATAGTTTTGGCGCGCCAGCCGTTTCTTTCATTTTGGGGCCTATGTGTTTTTCGACCATGAAATCGCAAAAAAGGCGCGAAAACATGGATTTGTCTCTCCTGCCGCGCACACACTTCCGATAGCTTGCAAAGGCCTAAAAAACACAAGCAGCCCGTGAGTTATTATGGGAGAGACTGTTTTCATCAAGTTTGAAGCCATAGTTTTGGCGCGGCAGCCGTTTCTTTCATTTTGGGGCCTATGTGTTTTTCGACCTTGAAATCTCAATAAAGGCGCGAAAACATGGATTTGTCTCTCCTGCCGCGCACACACTTCCGATAGCTTGCAAAGGCCTAAAAAACACAAGCAGCCCGTGAGTTATTATGGGAAAGACTGTTTTCATCAAGTTTGAAGCCATAGTTTTGGCGCGCCAGCCGTTTCTTTCATTTTGGGGCCTATGTGTTTTTCGACCTTGAAATCGCAAAAAAGGCGCGAAAACATGGATTTGTCTCTCCTGCCGCGCACACACTTCCGATAGCTTGCAAAGGCCTAAAAAACACAAGCAGCCCGTGAGTTATTATGGGAAAGACTGTTTTCATCAAGTTTGAAGCCATAGTTTTGGCGCGCCAGCCGTTTCTTTCATTTTGGGGCCTATGTGTTTTTCGACCTTGAAATCGCAAAAAAGGCGCGAAAACATGGATTTGTCTCTCCTGCCGCGCACAACTTCCGATAGCTTGCAAAGGCCTAAAAAACACAAGCAGCCCTTGAGTTATTATGGGAGAGACTGTTTTCATCAAGTTTCAAGCCATAGTTTTGGCGCCCCAGCCGTTTCTTTCATTTTGGGGCCTATGTGTTTTTCGACCTTGAAATCGCAAAAAATGCGCGAAAACATGGATTTGTCTCTCCTGCCGCGCACACACTTCCGATAGCTTGCAAAGGCCTAAAAAACACAAGCAGCCCGTGAGTTATTATGGGAGAGACTGTTTTCATCAAGATTGAAGCCATAGTTTTGGCGCGGCAGCCGTTTCTTTCATTTTGGGGCCTATGTGTTTTTCGACCTTGAAATCGCAAAAAAGGCGCGAAAACATGGATTTGTCTCTCCTGCCGCGCACACACTTCCAATAGCTTGCAAAGGCCTAAAAAACACAAGCAGCCCGTGAGTTATTATGGGAGAGACTGTTTTCATCAAGTTTGAAGCCATAGTTTTGGCGCGGCAGCCGTTTCTTTCATTTTGGGGCCTATGTGTTTTTCGACCTTGAAATCGCAAAAAATGCGCGAAAACATGGATTTGTCTCTCCTGCCGTGCACACACTTCCGATAGCTTGCAAAGGCCTAAAAAACACAAGCAGCCCGTGAGTTATTATGGGAGAGACTGTTTTCATCAAGTTTGAAGCCATAGTTTTGGCGCGGCAGCCGTTTCTTTCATTTTGGGGCCTATGTGTTTTTCGACCTTGAAATCGCAAAAAAGGCGCGAAAACATGGATTTGTCTCTCCTGCCGCGCACACACTTCCAATAGCTTGCAAGGGCCTAAAAAACACAAGCAGCCCGTGAGTTATTATGGGAGAGACTGTTTTCATCAAGATTGAAGCCATAGTTTTGGCGCGGCAGCCGTTTCTTTCATTTTGGGGCCTATGTGTTTTTCGACCTTGAAATCGCAAAAAAGGCGCGAAAACATGGATTTGTCTCTCCTGCCGCGCACACACTTCCAATAGCTTGCAAAGGCCTAAAAAAAACACAAGCAGCCCGTGAGTTATTATGGGAGAGACTGTTTTCATCAAGTTTGAAGCCATAGTTTTGGCGCGGCAGCCGTTTCTTTCATTTTGGGGCCTATGTGTTTTTCGACCTTGAAATCGCAAAAAATGCGCGAAAACATGGATTTGTCTCTCCTGCCGCGCACACACTTCCGATAGCTTGCAAAGGCCTAAAAAACACAAGCAGCCCGTGAGTTATTATGGGAGAGACTGTTTTCATCAAGATTGAAGCCATAGTTTTGGCGCGGCAGCCGTTTCTTTCATTTTGGGGCCTATGTGTTTTTCGACCTTGAAATCGCAAAAAAGGCGCAAAAACATTGATTTGTCTCTCCTGCCGCGCACACACTTCCGATAACTTGCAAAGGCCTAAAAAACACAAGCAGCCCGTGAGTTATTATGGGAGAGACTGTTTTCATCAAGTTTGAAGCCATAGTTTTGGCGCGCCAGCCGTTTCTTTCATTTTGGGGCCTATGTGTTTTTCGACCTTGAAATCGCAAAAAAGGGGCGAAAACATGGATTTGTCTCTCCTGCCGCGCACACACTTCCGATAGCTTGCAAAGGCCTAAAAAACACAAGCAGGCCGTGAGTTATTATGGGAGAGACTGTTTTCATCAAGTTTGAAGCCATAGTTTTGGCGCGCCAGCCGTTTCTTTCATTTTGGGGCCTATGTGTTTTTCGACCTTGAAATCGCAAAAAAGGGGCGAAAACATGGATTTGTCTCTCCTGCCGCGCACACACTTCCGATAGCTTGCAAAGGCCTAAAAAACACAAGCAGGCCGTGAGTTATTATGGGAGAGACTGTTTTCATCAAGTTTGAAGCCATAGTTTTGGTGCGCCACCCGTTTCTTTCATTTTGGGGCCTATGTGTTTTTCGACCTTGAAATCGCAAAAAAGGCGCGAAAACATGGATTTGTCTCTCCTGCCGCGCACACATTTCCGATAGCTTGCAAAAGCCTAAAAAACACAAGCAGCCCGTGAGTTATTATGGGAGAGACTGTTTTCATCAAGTTTGAAGCCATAGTTTTGGCGCGCCAGCAGTTTCTTTCATTTTGGGGCCTATGTGTTTTTTGACCTTGAAATCGCAAAAAAGGCGCGAAAACATTGATTTGTCTCTCCTGCCGCGCACACACTTCCGATAGCTTGCAAAGGTCTAAAAAACACAAGCGGCCCTTGAGTTATTGTGGGAGAGACTGTTTTCATCAAGTTTGAAGCCTCAGTTTTGGCTGGACAGCCGTTTCTTTATTTTTGGGGTCTGTGTGTTTTTCGACCTGGAAATGGCAAAACAGGCGCGAAAACATAGATTTGTCTCTCCTGCTGTGCACACACTTCCGATAGCTTGCGAAGGCCTAAAAAACACAAGCGGCCCTTGAGTTATTGTGGGAGAGACTGTTTTCATCAAGTTTGAAGCCTCAGTTTTGGCTGGACAGCCGTTTCTTTATTTTTGGGGTCTGTGTGTTTTTCGACCTGGAAATGGCAAAACAGGCGCGAAAACATAGATTTGTCTCTCCTGCTGCGCACACACTTCCGATAGCTTGCGAAGGCCTAAAAAACACAATCAGCCCGTGAGTTAATATGGGAGAGACTGTTTTCATCAAGTTTGAAGCCATAGTTTTGGCGCGCCAGCCGTTTCTTTCATTTTGGGGCCTATGTGTTTTTCGACCTTGAAATCGCAAAAAAGGCGTGAAAACATGGATTTGTCTCTCCTGCCGCGCACACACTTCCGATAGCTTGCAAAGGCCTAAAAAACACAAGCAGCCTGTGAGTTATTATGGGAGAGACTGTTTTCATCAAGTTTGAAGCCATAGTTTTGGCTGGACAGCCGTTTCTTTATTTTTGGGGTCTGTGTGTTTTTCGACCTGGAAATCGCAAAAAAGGCGCGAAAACATGGATTTGTCTCTCCTGCCGCGCACACACTTCCGATAGCTTGCAAAGGCCTAAAAAACACAAGCAGCCCGTGAGTTATTATGGGAGAGACTGTTTTCATCAAGTTTGAAGCCATAGTTTTGGCGCGCCAGCCGTTTCTTTCATTTTGGGGCCTATGTGTTTTTCGACCTTGAAATCGCAAAAAAGGCGCGAAAACATGGATTTGTCTCTCCTGCCGCGCACACACTTCCAATAGCTTGCAAAGGCCTAAAAAACACAAGCAGCCCGTGAGTTATTATGGGAGAGACTGTTTTCATCAAGATTGAAGCCATAGTTTTGGCGCGGCAGCCGTTTCTTTCATTTTGGGGCCTATGTGTTTTTCGACCTTGAAATCGCAAAAAAGGCGCGAAAACATGGATTTGTCTCTCCTGCCGCGCACACACTTCCAATAGCTTGCAAAGGCCTAAAAAACACAAGCAGCCCGTGAGTTATTATGGGAGAGACTGTTTTCATCAAGTTTGAAGCCATAGTTTTGGCGCGGCAGCCGTTTCTTTCATTTTGGGGCCTATGTGTTTTTCGACCTTGAAATCGCAAAAAATGCGCGAAAACATGGATTTGTCTCTCCTGCCGCGCACACACTTCCGATAGCTTGCAAAGGCCTAAAAAACACAAGCAGCCCGTGAGTTATTATGGGAGAGACTGTTTTCATCAAGTTTGAAGCCATAGTTTTGGCGCGGCAGCCGTTTCTTTCATTTTGGGGCCTATGTGTTTTTCGACCTTGAAATCGCAAAAAAGGCGCGAAAACATGGATTTGTCTCTCCTGCCGCGCACACACTTCCGATAGCTTGCAAAGGCCTAAAAAACACAAGCAGCCCGTGAGTTATTATGGGAAAGACTGTTTTCATCAAGTTTGAAGCCATAGTTTTGGCGCGCCAGCCGTTTCTTTCATTTTGGGGCCTATGTGTTTTTCGACCTTGAAATCGCAAAAAAGGCGCGAAAACATGGATTTGTCTCTCCTGCCGCGCACAACTTCCGATAGCTTGCAAAGGCCTAAAAAACACAAGCAGCCCGTGAGTTATTATGGGAGAGACTGTTTTCATCAAGATTGAAGCCATAGTTTTGGCGCGGCAGCCGTTTCTTTCATTTTGGGGCCTATGTGTTTTTCGACCTTGAAATCGCAAAAAAGGCGCGAAAACATGGATTTGTCTCTCCTGCCGCGCACACACTTCCAATAGCTTGCAAAGGCCTAAAAAACACAAGCAGCCCGTGAGTTATTATGGGAGAGACTGTTTTCATCAAGTTTGAAGCCATAGTTTTGGCGCGGCAGCCGTTTCTTTCATTTTGGGGCCTATGTGTTTTTCGACCTTGAAATCGCAAAAAATGCGCGAAAACATGGATTTGTCTCTCCTGCCGCGCACACACTTCCGATAGCTTGCAAAGGCCTAAAAAACACAAGCAGCCCGTGAGTTATTATGGGAGAGACTGTTTTCATCAAGTTTGAAGCCATAGTTTTGGCGCGGCAGCCGTTTCTTTCATTTTGGGGCCTATGTGTTTTTCGACCTTGAAATCGCAAAAAAGGCGCGAAAACATGGATTTGTCTCTCCTGCCGCGCACACACTTCCAATAGCTTGCAAAGGCCTAAAAAACACAAGCAGCCCGTGAGTTATTATGGGAGAGACTGTTTTCATCAAGTTTGAAGCCATAGTTTTGGCGCGGCAGCCGTTTCTTTCATTTTGGGGCCTATGTGTTTTTCGACCTTGAAATCGCAAAAAATGCGCGAAAACATGGATTTGTCTCTCCTGCCGCGCACACACTTCCGATAGCTTGCAAAGGCCTAAAAAACACAAGCAGCCCGTGAGTTATTATGGGAGAGACTGTTTTCATCAAGTTTGAAGCCATAGTTTTGGCGCGGCAGCCGTTTCTTTCATTTTGGGGCCTATGTGTTTTTCGACCTTGAAATCGCAAAAAAGGCGCGAAAACATGGATTTGTCTCTCCTGCCGCGCACACACTTCCGATAGCTTGCAAAGGCCTAAAAAACACAAGCAGCCCGTGAGTTATTATGGGAAAGACTGTTTTCATCAAGTTTGAAGCCATAGTTTTGGCGCGCCAGCCGTTTCTTTCATTTTGGGGCCTATGTGTTTTTCGACCTTGAAATCGCAAAAAAGGCGCGAAAACATGGATTTGTCTCTCCTGCCGCGCACAACTTCCGATAGCTTGCAAAGGCCTAAAAAACACAAGCAGCCCTTGAGTTATTATGGGAGAGACTGTTTTCATCAAGTTTCAAGCCATAGTTTTGGCGCCCCAGCCGTTTCTTTCATTTTGGGGCCTATGTGTTTTTCGACCTTGAAATCGCAAAAAAGGCGCGAAAACATGGATTTGTCTCTCCTGCCGCGCACACACTTCCGATAGCTTGCAAAGGCCTAAAAAACACAAGCAGCCCGTGAGTTATTATGGGAGAGACTGTTTTCATCAAGATTGAAGCCATAGTTTTGGCGCGGCAGCCGTTTCTTTCATTTTGGGGCCTATGTGTTTTTCGACCTTGAAATCGCAAAAAATGCACGAAAACATGGATTTGTCTCTCCTGCCGCGCACACACTTCCGATAGCTTGCGAAGGCCTAAAAAACACAAGCGGCCCTTGAGTTATTGTGGGAGAGACTGTTTTCATCAAGTTTGAAGCCTCAGTTTTGGCTGGACAGCCGTTTCTTTATTTTTGGCTTCTATGTGTTTTTCGACCTGGAAATGGAAAAAAAGGCGCGAAAACATAGATTTGTCTCTCCTGCTGCGCACACACTTCCGATAGCTTGCGAAGGCCTAAAAAACACAATCAGCCCGTGAGTTAATATGGGAGAGACTGTTTTCATCAAGTTTGAAGCCATAGTTTTGGCGCGGCAGCCGTTTCTTTCATTTTGGGGCCTATGTGTTTTTCGACCTTGAAATCGCAAAAAAGGCGCAAAAACATTGATTTGTCTCTCCTGCCGCGCACACACTTCCGATAACTTGCAAAGGCCTAAAAAACACAAGCAGCCCGTGAGTTATTATGGGAGAGACTGTTTTCATCAAGTTTGAAGCCATAGTTTTGGCGCGCCAGCCGTTTCTTTCATTTTGGGGCCTATGTGTTTTTCGACCTTGAAATCGCAAAAAAGGGGCGAAAACATGGATTTGTCTCTCCTGCCGCGCACACACTTCCGATAGCTTGCAAAGGCCTAAAAAACACAAGCAGGCCGTGAGTTATTATGGGAGAGACTGTTTTCATCAAGTTTGAAGCCATAGTTTTGGTGCGCCACCCGTTTCTTTCATTTTGGGGCCTATGTGTTTTTCGACCTTGAAATCGCAAAAAAGGCGCGAAAACATGGATTTGTCTCTCCTGCCGCGCACACATTTCCGATAGCTTGCAAAAGCCTAAAAAACACAAGCAGCCCGTGAGTTATTATGGGAGAGACTGTTTTCATCAAGTTTGAAGCCATAGTTTTGGCGCGCCAGCAGTTTCTTTCATTTTGGGGCCTATGTGTTTTTCGACCTTGAAATCGCAAAAAAGGCGCGAAAACATTGATTTGTCTCTCCTGCCGCGCACACACTTCCGATAGCTTGCAAAGGTCTAAAAAACACAAGCGGCCCTTGAGTTATTGTGGGAGAGACTGTTTTCATCAAGTTTGAAGCCTCAGTTTTGGCTGGACAGCCGTTTCTTTATTTTTGGGGTCTGTGTGTTTTTCGACCTGGAAATGGCAAAACAGGCGCGAAAACATAGATTTGTCTCTCCTGCTGTGCACACACTTCCGATAGCTTGCGAAGGCCTAAAAAACACAATCAGCCCGTGAGTTAATATGGGAGAGACTGTTTTCATCAAGTTTGAAGCCATAGTTTTGGCGCGGCAGCCGTTTCTTTCATTTTGGGGCCTATGTGTTTTTCGACCTTGAAATCGCAAAAAAGGCGCGAAAACATGGATTTGTCTCTCCTGCCGCGCACACACTTCCGATAGCTTGCAAAGGCCTAAAAAACACAAGCAGCCCGTGAGTTATTATGGGAGAGACTGTTTTCATCAAGTTTGAAGCCATAGTTTTGGCGCGCCAGCCGTTTCTTTCATTTTGGGGCCTATGTGTTTTTCGACCTTGAAATCGCAAAAAATGCGCGAAAACATGGATTTGTCTCTCCTGCCGCGCACACACTTCCGATAGCTTGCAAAGGCCTAAAAAACACAAGCAGCCCGTGAGTTATTATGGGAGAGACTGTTTTCATCAAGTTTGAAGCCATAGTTTTGGCGCGGCAGCCGTTTCTTTCATTTTGGGGCCTATGTGTTTTTCGACCTTGAAATCGCAAAAAAGGCGTGAAAACATGGATTTGTCTCTCCTGCCGCGCACACACTTCCGATAGCTTGCAAAGGCCTAAAAAACACAAGCAGCCTGTGAGTTATTATGGGAGAGACTGTTTTCATCAAGTTTGAAGCCATAGTTTTGGCTGGACAGCCGTTTCTTTATTTTTGGGGTCTGTGTGTTTTTCGACCTGGAAATCGCAAAAAAGGCGCGAAAACATGGATTTGTCTCTCCTGCCGCGCACACACTTCCGATAGCTTGCAAAGGCCTAAAAAACACAAGCAGCCCGTGAGTTATTATGGGAGAGACTGTTTTCATCAAGTTTGAAGCCATAGTTTTGGCGCGCCAGCCGTTTCTTTCATTTTGGGGCCTATGTGTTTTTCGACCTTGAAATCGCAAAAAAGGCGCGAAAACATGGATTTGTCTCTCCTGCCGCGCACACACTTCCGATAGCTTGCAAAGGCCTAAAAAAAAAACAAGCAGCCCGTGAGTTATTATGGGAGAGACTGTTTTCATCAAGTTTGAAGCCTCAGTTTTGGCTGGACAGCCGTTTCTTTATTTTTGGGGTCTGTGTGTTTTTCGACCTGGAAATGGCAAAACAGGCGCGAAAACATAGATTTGTCTCTCCTGCTGCGCACACACTTCCGATAGCTTGCGAAGGCCTAAAAAACACAATCAGCCCGTGAGTTAATATGGGAGAGACTGTTTTCATCAAGTTTGAAGCCATAGTTTTGGCGCGGCAGCCGTTTCTTTCATTTTGGGGCCTATGTGTTTTTCGACCTTGAAATCGCAAAAAAGGCGCGAAAACATGGATTTGTCTCTCCTGCCGCGCACACACTTCCGATAGCTTGCAAAGGCCTAAAAAACACAAGCAGCCCGTGAGTTATTATGGGAGAGACTGTTTTCCTCAAGTTTGAAGCCATAGTTTTGGCGCGCCATCCGTTTCTTTCATTTTGGGGCCTATGTGTTTTTCGACCTTGAAATCGCAAAAAAGGCGCGAAAACATGGATTTGTCTCTCCTGCCGCGCACACACTTCCGATAGCTTGCAAAGGCCTAAAAAACACAAGCAGCCCGTGAGTTATTATTGGAGAGACTGTTTTCATCAAGTTTGAAGCCATAGTTTTGGCGCGCCAGCCGTTTCTTTCATTTTGGGGCCTATGTGTTTTTCGACCTTGAAATCGCAAAAAATGCGCAAAAACATGGATTTGTCTCTCCTGCCGCGCACACACTTCCGATAGCTTGCAAAGGCCTAAAAAACACAAGCGGCCCTTGAGTTATTGTGGGAGAGACTGTTGTCATCAAGTTTGAAGCCTCAGTTTTGGCTGGACAGCCGTTGCTTTATTTTTGGGTTCTGTGTGTTTTTCGACCTGGAAATGGCAAAAAAGGCGCGAAAACATAGATTTGTCTCTCCTGCTGCGCACACACTTCCGATAGCTTGCGAAGGCCTACAAAACACAATCAGCCCGTGAGTTAATATGGGAGAGACTGTTTTCATCAAGTTTGAAGCCATAGTTTTGGCGCGGCAGCCGTTTCTTTCATTTTGGGGCCTATGTGTTTTTCGACCTTGAAATCGCAAAAAATGCGCAAAAACATGGATTTGTCTCTCCTGCCGCGCACACACTTCTGATAGCTTGCGAAGGCCTAAAAAACACAAGCGGCCCTTGAGTTATTGTGGGAGAGACTGTTTTCATCAAGTTTGAAGCCTCAGTTTTGGCTGGACAGCCGTTTCTTTATTTTTGGGTTCTGTGTGTTTTTCGACCTGGAAATGGCAAAAAAGGCGCGAAAACATAGATTTGTCTCTCCTGCTGCGCACACACTTCCGATAGCTTGCGAAGGCCTAAAAAACACAATCAGCCCGTGAGTTAATATGGGAGAGACTGTTTTCATCAAGTTTGAAGCCATAGTTTTGGCGCGCCAGCCGTTTCTTTCATTTTGGGGCCTATGTGTTTTTCGACCTTGAAATCGCAAAAAAGGCGCGAAAACATGGATTTGTCTCTCCTGCCGCGCACACACTTCCGATAGCTTGCAAAGGCCTAAAAAACACAAGCAGCCCGTGAGTTATTATGGGAGAGACTGTTTTCATCAAGTTTGAAGCCATAGTTTTGGCGCGGCAGCCGTTTCTTTCATTTTGGGGCCTATGTGTTTTTCGACCTTGAAATCGCAAAAAATGCGCGAAAACATGGATTTGTCTCTCCTGCCGCGCACACACTTCCGATAGCTTGCGAAGGCCTAAAAAACACAAGCGGCCCTTGAGTTATTGTGGGAGAGACTGTTTTCATCAAGTTTGAAGCCTCAGTTTTGGCTGGACAGCCGTTTCTTTATTTTTGGGGTCTGTGTGTTTTTCGACCTGGAAATGGCAAAACAGGCGCGAAAACATAGATTTGTCTCTCCTGCTGCGCACACACTTCCGATAGCTTGCGAAGGCCTAAAAAACACAATCAGCCCGTGAGTTAATATGGGAGAGACTGTTTTCATCAAGTTTGAAGCCATAGTTTTGGCGCGCCAGCCGTTTCTTTCATTTTGGGGCCTATGTGTTTTTCGACCTTGAAAACGCAAAAAAGGCGTGAAAACATGGATTTGTCTCTCCTGCCGCGCACACACTTCCGATAGCTTGCAAAGGCCTAAAAAACACAAGCAGCCTGTGAGTTATTATGGGAGAGACTGTTTTCATCAAGTTTGAAGCCATAGTTTTGGCTGGACAGCCGTTTCTTTATTTTTGGGGTCTGTGTGTTTTTCGACCTGGAAATCGCAAAAAAGGCGCGAAAACATGGATTTGTCTCTCCTGCCGCGCACACACTTCCGATAGCTTGCAAAGGCCTAAAAAACACAAGCAGCCCGTGAGTTATTATGGGAGAGACTGTTTTCATCAAATTTGAAGCCATAGTTTTGGCGCGCCAGCCGTTTCTTTCATTTTGGGGCCTATGTGTTTTTCGACCTTGAAATCGCAAAAAAGGCGCGAAAACATGGATTTGTCTCTCCTGCCGCGCACACACTTCCGATAGCTTGCGAAGGCCTAAAAAACACAATCAGCCCGTGAGTTAATATGGGAGAGACTGTTTTCATCAAGTTTGAAGCCATAGTTTTGGCGCGGCAGCCGTTTCTTTCATTTTGGGGCCTATGTGTTTTTCGACCTTGAAATCGCAAAAAATGCGCAAAAACATGGATTTGTCTCTCCTGCCGCGCACACACTTCCGATAGCTTGCGAAGGCCTAAAAAACACAAGCGGCCATTGAGTTATTGTGGGAGAGACTGTTTTCATCAAGTTTGAAGCCTCAGTTTTGGCTGGACAGCCGTTTCTTTATTTTTGGGGTCTGTGTGTTTTTCGACCTGGAAATCGCAAAAAAGGCGCGAAAACATGGATTTGTCTCTCCTGCCGCGCACACACTTCCGATAGCTTGCAAAGGCCTAAAAAACACAAGCAGCCCGTGAGTTATTATGGGAGAGACTGTTTTCCTCAAGTTTGAAGCCTCAGTTTTGGCTGGACAGCCGTTTCTTTATTTTTGGGTTCTGTGTGTTTTTCGACCTGGAAATGAAAAAAAGGCGCGAAAACATAGATTTGTCTCTCCTGCTGCGCACACACTTCCGATAGCTTGCGAAGGCCTAAAAAACACAATCAGCCCGTGAGTTAATATGGGAGAGACTGTTTTCATCAAGTTTGAAGCCATAGTTTTGGCGCCCCAGCCGTTTCTTTCATTTTGGGGCCTATGTGTTTTTCGACCTTGAAATCGCAAAAAAGGCGCGAAAACATGGATTTGTCTCTCCTGCCGCGCACACACTTCCGATAGCTTGCGAAGGCCTAAAAAACACAAGCGGCCATTGAGTTATTGTGGGAGAGACTGTTTTCATCAAGTTTGAAGCCTCAGTTTTGGCTGGACAGCCGTTTCTTTATTTTTGGGGTCTGTGTGTTTTTCGACCTGGAAATCGCAAAAAAGGCGCGAAAACATGGATTTGTCTCTCCTGCCGCGCACACACTTCCGATAGCTTGCAAAAGCCTAAAAAACACAAGCAGCCCGTGAGTTATTATGGGAGAGACTGTTTTCCTCAAGTTTGAAGCCATAGTTTTGGCGCGCCATCCGTTTCTTTCATTTTGGGGCCTATGTGTTTTTCGACCTTGAAATCGCAAAAAAGGAGCGAAAACATGGATTTGTCTCTCCTGCCGCGCACACACTTCCGATAGCTTGCAAAGGCCTAAAAAACACAAGCAGCCCGTGAGTTATTATGGGAGAGACTGTTTTCATCAAGTTTGAAGCCATAGTTTTGGCGCGCCAGCCGTTTCTTTCATTTTGGGGCCTATGTGTTTTTCGACCTTGAAATCGCAAAAAAGGCGCGAAAACATGGATTTGTCTCTCCTGCCGCGCACACACTTCCGATAGCTTGCAAAGGCCTAAAAAACACAAGCAGCCCGTGAGTTATTATTGGAGAGACTGTTTTCATCAAGTTTGAAGCCATAGTTTTGGCGTGCCAGCCGTTTCTTTCATTTTGGGGCCTATGTGTTTTTCGACCTTGAAATTGCAAAAAATGCGCAAAAACATGGATTTGTCTCTCCTGCCGCGCACACACTTCTGATAGCTTGCGAAGGCCTAAAAAACACAAGCGGCCCTTGAGTTATTGTGGGAGAGACTGTTTTCATCAAGTTTGAAGCCTCAGTTTTGGCTGGACAGCCGTTTCTTTATTTTTGGGTTCTGTGTGTTTTTCGACCTGGAAATGAAAAAAAGGCGCGAAAACATAGATTTGTCTCTCCTGCTGCGCACACACTTCCGATAGCTTGCGAAGGCCTAAAAAACACAATCAGCCCGTGAGTTAATATGGGAGAGACTGTTTTCATCAAGTTTGAAGCCATAGTTTTGGCGCGCCAGCCGTTTCTTTCATTTTGGGGCCTATGTGTTTTTCGACCTGGAAATGGCAAAAAAGGCGCGAAAACATGGATTTGTCTCTCCTGCCGCGCACACACTTCCGATAGCTTGCAAAGGCCTAAAAAACACAAGCAGCCCGTGAGTTATTATGGGAGAGACTGTTTTCATCAAGTTTGAAGCCATAGTTTTGGCGCGGCAGCCGTTTCTTTCATTTTGGGGCCTATGTGTTTTTCGACCTTGAAATCGCAAAAAATGCGCGAAAACATGGATTTGTCTCTCCTGCCGCGCACACACTTCCGATAGCTTGCGAAGGCCTAAAAAACACAAGCGGCCCTTGAGTTATTGTGGGAGAGACTGTTTTCATCAAGTTTGAAGCCTCAGTTTTGGCTGGACAGCCGTTTCTTTATTTTTGGGGTCTGTGTGTTTTTCGACCTGGAAATGGCAAAACAGGCGCGAAAACATAGATTTGTCTCTCCTGCTGCGCACACACTTCCGATAGCTTGCGAAGGCCTAAAAAACACAATCAGCCCGTGAGTTAATATGGGAGAGACTGTTTTCATCAAGTTTGAAACCATAGTTTTGGCGCGGCAGCCGTTTCTTTCATTTTGGGGCCTATGTGTTTTTCGACCTTGAAATCGCAAAAAATGCGCGAAAACATGGATTTGTCTCTCCTGCCGCGCACACACTTCCGATAGCTTGCGAAGGCCTAAAAAACACAAGCGGCCATTGAGTTATTGTGGGAGAGACTGTTTTCATCAAGTTTGAAGCCTCAGTTTTGGCTGGACAGCCGTTTCTTTATTTTTGGGGTCTGTGTGTTTTTCGACCTGGAAATCGCAAAAAAGGCGCGAAAACATGGATTTGTCTCTCCTGCCGCGCACACACTTCCGATAGCTTGCAAAAGCCTAAAAAACACAAGCAGCCCGTGAGTTATTATGGGAGAGACTGTTTTCCTCAAGTTTGAAGCCATAGTTTTGGCGCGCCATCCGTTTCTTTCATTTTGGGGCCTATGTGTTTTTCGACCTTGAAATCGCAAAAAAGGCGCGAAAACATGGATTTGTCTCTCCTGCCGCGCACACACTTCCGATAGCTTGCAAAGGCCTAAAAAACACAAGCAGCCCGTGAGTTATTATGGGAGAGACTGTTTTCATCAAGTTTGAAGCCATAGTTTTGGCGCGCCAGCCGTTTCTTTCATTTTGGGGCCTATGTGTTTTTCGACCTTGAAATCGCAAAAAAGGCGCGAAAACATGGATTTGTCTCTCCTGCCGCGCACACACTTCTGATAGCTTGCGAAGGCCTAAAAAACACAAGCGGCCCTTGAGTTATTGTGGGAGAGACTGTTTTCATCAAGTTTGAAGCCTCAGTTTTGGCTGGACAGCCGTTTCTTTATTTTTGGGTTCTGTGTGTTTTTCGACCTGGAAATGAAAAAAAGGCGCGAAAACATAGATTTGTCTCTCCTGCTGCGCACACACTTCCGATAGCTTGCGAAGGCCTAAAAAACACAATCAGCCCGTGAGTTAATATGGGAGAGACTGTTTTCATCAAGTTTGAAGCCATAGTTTTGGCGCGCCAGCCGTTTCTTTCATTTTGGGGCCTATGTGTTTTTCGACCTTGAAATCGCAAAAAAGGCGCGAAAACATGGATTTGTCTCTCCTGCCGCGCACACACTTCCGATAGCTTGCAAAGGCCTAAAAAACACAAGCAGCCCGTGAGTTATTATGGGAGAGACTGTTTTCATCAAGTTTGAAGCCATAGTTTTGGCGCGGCAGCCGTTTCTTTCATTTTGGGGCCTATGTGTTTTTCGACCTTGAAATCGCAAAAAATGCGCGAAAACATGGATTTGTCTCTTCTGCCGCGCACACACTTCCGATAGCTTGCGAAGGCCTAAAAAACACAAGCGGCCCTTGAGTTATTGTGGGAGAGACTGTTTTCATCAAGTTTGAAGCCTCAGTTTTGGCTGGACAGCCGTTTCTTTATTTTTGGGGTCTGTGTGTTTTTCGACCTGGAAATGGCAAAACAGGCGCGAAAACATAGATTTGTCTCTCCTGCTGCGCACACACTTCCGATAGCTTGCGAAGGCCTAAAAAACACAATCAGCCCGTGAGTTAATATGGGAGAGACTGTTTTCATCAAGTTTGAAGCCATAGTTTTGGCGCGGCAGCCGTTTCTTTCATTTTGGGGCCTATGTGTTTTTCGACCTTGAAATCGCAAAAAATGCGCGAAAACATGGATTTGTCTCTCCTGCCGCGCACACACTTCCGATAGCTTGCGAAGGCCTAAAAAACACAAGCGGCCCTTGAGTTATTGTGGGAGAGACTGTTTTCATCAAGTTTGAAGCCTCAGTTTTGGCTGGACAGCCGTTTCTTTATTTTTGGGGTCTGTGTGTTTTTCGACCTGGAAATCGCAAAAAAGTTGCGAAAACATGGATTTGTCTCTCCTGCCGCGCACACACTTCCGATAGCTTGCAAAAGCCTAAAAAACACAAGCAGCCCGTGAGTTATTATTGGAGAGACTGTTTTCATCAAGTTTGAAGCCATAGTTTTGGCGCGCCAGCCGTTTCTTTCATTTTGGGGCCTATGTGTTTTTCGACCTTGAAATCGCAAAAAATGCTCAAAAACATGGATTTGTCTCTCCTGCCGCGCACACACTTCTGATAGCTTGCGAAGGCCTAAAAAACACAAGCGGCCCTTGAGTTATTGTGGGAGAGACTGTTTTCATCAAGTTTGAAGCCTCAGTTTTGGCTGGACAGCCGTTTCTTTATTTTTGGGTTCTGTGTGTTTTTCGACCTGGAAATGAAAAAAAGGCGCGAAAACATAGATTTGTCTCTCCTGCTGCGCACACACTTCCGATAGCTTGCGAAGGCCTAAAAAACACAATCAGCCCGTGAGTTAATATGGGAGAGACTGTTTTCATCAAGTTTGAAGCCATAGTTTTGGCGCGCCAGCCGTTTCTTTCATTTTGGGGCCTATGTGTTTTTCGACCTTGAAATCGCAAAAAAGGCGCGAAAACATGGATTTGTCTCTCCTGCCGCGCACACACTTCCGATAGCTTGCAAAGGCCTAAAAAACACAAGCAGCCCGTGAGTTATTATGGGAGAGACTGTTTTCATCAAGTTTGAAGCCATAGTTTTGGCGCGCCAGCCGTTTCTTTCATTTTGGGGCCTATGTGTTTTTCGACCTGGAAATGGCAAAAAAGGCGCGAAAACATGGATTTGTCTCTCCTGCCGCGCACACACTTCCGATAGCTTGCAAAGGCCTAAAAAACACAAGCAGCCCGTGAGTTATTATGGGAGAGACTGTTTTCATCAAGTTTGAAGCCATAGTTTTGGCGCGGCAGCCGTTTCTTTCATTTTGGGGCCTATGTGTTTTTCGACCTTGAAATCGCAAAAAATGCGCGAAAACATGGATTTGTCTCTCCTGCCGCGCACACACTTCCGATAGCTTGCGAAGGCCTAAAAAACACAAGCGGCCCTTGAGTTATTGTGGGAGAGACTGTTTTCATCAAGTTTGAAGCCTCAGTTTTGGCTGGACAGCCGTTTCTTTATTTTTGGGGTCTGTGTGTTTTTCGACCTGGAAATCGCAAAAAAGGCGCGAAAACATGAATTTGTCTCTCCTGCCGCGCACACACTTCCGATAGCTTGCAAAAGCCTAAAAAACACAAGCAGCCCGTGAGTTATTATGGGAGAGACTGTTTTCCTCAAGTTTGAAGCCATAATTTTGGCGCGCCATCCGTTTCTTTCATTTTGGGGCCTATGTGTTTTTCGACCTTGAAATCGCAAAAAAGGCGCGAAAACATGGATTTGTCTCTCCTGCCGCGCACACACTTCCGATAGCTTGCAAAGGCCTAAAAAACACAAGCAGCCCGTGAGTTATTATGGGAGAGACTGTTTTCATCAAGTTTGAAGCCATAGTTTTGGCGCGGCAGCCGTTTCTTTCATTTTGGGGCCTATGTGTTTTTCGACCATGAAATCGCAAAAAATGCGCGAAAACATGGATTTGTCTCTACTGCCGCGCACACACTTCCGATAGCTTGCGAAGGCCTAAAAAACACAAGCGGCCCTTGAGTTATTTTGGGAGAGACTGTTTTCATCAAGTTTGAAGCCTCAGTTTTGGCTGGACAGCCGTTTCTTTATTTTTGGGGTCTGTGTGTTTTTCGACCTGGAAATGGCAAAAAAGGCGCGAAAACATAGATTTGTCTCTCCTGCTGCGCACACACTTCCGATAGCTTGCGAAGGCCTAAAAAACACAATCAGCCCGTGAGTTAATATGGGAGAGACTGTTTTCATCAAGTTTGAAGCCATAGTTTTGGCGCGGCAGCCGTTTCTTTCATTTTGGGGCCTATGTGTTTTTCGACCTTGAAATCGCAAAAAAGGCGCGAAAACATGGATTTGTATCTCCTGCCGCGCACACACTTCCGATAGCTTGCAAAGGCCTAAAAAACACAAGCAGCCCGTGAGTTATTATGGGAGAGACTGTTTTCATCAAGTTTGAAGCCATAGTATTGGCGCGGCAGCCGTTTCTTTCATTTTGGGGCCTATGTGTTTTTCGACCTTGAAATCGCAAAAAATGCGCAAAAACATGGATTTGTCTCTCCTGCCGCGCACACACTTCTGATAGCTTGCGAAGGCCTAAAAAACACAAGCGGCGCTTGAGTTATTGTGGGAGAGACTGTTTTCATCAAGTTTGAAGCCTCAGTTTTGGCTGGACAGCCGTTTCTTTATTTTTGGGTTCTGTGTGTTTTTCGACCTGGAAATGGCAAAAAAGGCGCGAAAACATAGATTTGTCTCTCCTGCTGCGCACACACTTCCGATAGCTTGCGAAGGCCTAAAAAACACAATCAGCCCGTGAGTTAATATGGGAGAGACTGTTTTCATCAAGTTTGAAGCCATAGTTTTGGCGCGCCAGCCGTTTCTTTCATTTTGGGGCCTATGTGTTTTTCGACCTTGAAATCGCAAAAAAGGCGCGAAAACATGGATTTGTCTCTCCTGCCGCGCACACACTTCCGATAGCTTGCAAAGGCCTAAAAAACACAAGTAGCCCGTGAGTTATTATGGGAGAGACTGTTTTCATCAAGTTTGAAGCCATAGTTTTGGCGCGGCAGCCGTTTCTTTCATTTTGGGGCCTATGTGTTTTTCGACCTTGAAATCGCAAAAAATGCGCGAAAACATGGATTTGTCTCTACTGCCGCGCACACACTTCCGATAGCTTGCGAAGGCCTAAAAAACACAAGCGGCCCTTGAGTTATTTTGGGAGAGACTGTTTTCATCAAGTTTGAAGCCATAGTTTTGGCGCGGCAGCCGTTTCTTTCATTTTGGGGCCTATGTGTTTTTCGACCTTGAAATCGCAAAAAAGGCGCAAAAACATTGATTTGTCTCTCCTGCCGCGCACACACTTCCGATAACTTGCAAAGGCCTAAAAAACACAAGCAGCCCGTGAGTTATTATGGGAGAGACTGTTTTCATCAAGTTTGAAGCCATAGTTTTGGCGCGGCAGCCGTTTCTTTCATTTTGGGGCCTATGTGTTTTTCGACCTTGAAATCGCAAAAAAGGCGCGAAAACATGGATTTGTCTCTCCTGCCGCGCACACACTTCCGATAGCTTGCAAAGGCCTAAAAAACACAAGCAGCCCGTGAGTTATTATGGGAGAGACTGTTTTCATCAAGTTTGAAGCCATAGTTTTGGCGCGGCAGCCGTTTCTTTCATTTTGGGGCCTATGTGTTTTTCGACCTTGAAATCGCAAAAAATGCGCGAAAACATGGATTTGTCTCTCCTGCCGCGCACACACTTCCGATAGCTTGCAAAGGCCTAAAAAACACAAGCAGCCCGTGAGTTATTATGGGAAAGACTGTTTTCATCAAGTTTGAAGCCATAGTTTTGGCGCGCCAGCCGTTTCTTTCATTTTGGGGCCTATGTGTTTTTCGACCTTGAAATCGCAAAAAAGGCGCGAAAACATGGATTTGTCTCTCCTGCCGCGCACAACTTCCGATAGCTTGCAAAGGCCTAAAAAACACAAGCAGCCCGTGAGTTATTATGGGAGAGACTGTTTTCATCAAGTTTCAAGCCATAGTTTTGGCGCCCCAGCCGTTTCTTTCATTTTGGGGCCTATGTGTTTTTCGACCTTGAAATCGCAAAAAAGGCGCGAAAACATGGATTTGTCTCTCCTGCCGCGCACACACTTCCGATAGCTTGCAAAGGCCTAAAAAACACAAGCAGCCCGTGAGTTATTATGGGAAAGACTGTTTTCATCAAGTTTGAAGCCATAGTTTTGGCGCGCCAGCCGTTTCTTTCATTTTGGGGCCTATGTGTTTTTCGACCTTGAAATCGCAAAAAAGGCGCGAAAACATGGATTTGTCTCTCCTGCCGCGCACACACTTCCGATAGCTTGCAAAGGCCTAAAAAACACAAGCAGCCCGTGAGTTATTATGGGAAAGACTGTTTTCATCAAGTTTGAAGCCATAGTTTTGGCGCGCCAGCCGTTTCTTTCATTTTGGGGCCTATGTGTTTTTCGACCTTGAAATCGCAAAAAAGGCGCGAAAACATGGATTTGTCTCTCCTGCCGCGCACAACTTCCGATAGCTTGCAAAGGCCTAAAAAACACAAGCAGCCCGTGAGTTATTATGGGAGAGACTGTTTTCATCAAGTTTGAAGCCATAGTTTTGGCGCGCCAGCCGTTTCTTTCATTTTGGGGCCTATGTGTTTTTCGACCTTGAAATCGCAAAAAAGGCGCGAAAACATGGATTTGTCTCTCCTGCCGCGCACACACTTCCAATAGCTTGCAAAGGCCTAAAAAACACAAGCAGCCCGTGAGTTATTATGGGAGAGACTGTTTTCATCAAGTTTGAAGCCATAGTTTTGGCGCGGCAGCCGTTTCTTTCATTTTGGGGCCTATGTGTTTTTCGACCTTGAAATCGCAAAAAAGGCGCAAAAACATTGATTTGTCTCTCCTGCCGCGCACACACTTCCGATAACTTGCAAAGGCCTAAAAAACACAAGCAGCCCGTGAGTTATTATGGGAGAGACTGTTTTCATCAAGTTTGAAGCCATAGTTTTGGCGCGGCAGCCGTTTCTTTCATTTTGGGGCCTATGTGTTTTTCGACCTTGAAATCGCAAAAAAGGCGCGAAAACATGGATTTGTCTCTCCTGCCGCGCAAACACTTCCAATAGCTTGCAAAGGCCTAAAAAACACAAGCAGCCCGTGAGTTATTATGGGAGAAACTGTTTTCATCAAGTTTGAAGCCATAGTTTTGGCGCGGCAGCCGTTTCTTTCATTTTGGGGCCTATGTGTTTTTCGACCTTGAAATCGCAAAAAATGCGCGAAAACATGGATTTGTCTCTCCTGCCGCGCACACACTTCCGATAGCTTGCAAAGGCCTAAAAAACACAAGCAGCCCGTGAGTTATTATGGGAGATACTGTTTTCATCAAGTTTGAAGCCATAGTTTTGGCGCGGCAGCCGTTTCTTTCATTTTGGGGCCTATGTGTTTTTCGACCTTGAAATCGCAAAAAAGGCGCGAAAACATGGATTTGTCTCTCCTGCCGCGCACAACTTCCGATAGCTTGCAAAGGCCTAAAAAACACAAGCAGCCCTTGAGTTATTATGGGAGAGACTGTTTTCATCAAGTTTCAAGCCATAGTTTTGGCGCCCCAGCCGTTTCTTTCATTTTGGGGCCTATGTGTTTTTCGACCTTGAAATCGCAAAAAAGGCGCGAAAACATGGATTTGTCTCTCCTGCCGCGCACACACTTCCGATAGCTTGCAAAGGCCTAAAAAACACAAGCAGCCCGTGAGTTATTATGGGAGAGACTGTTTTCATCAAGATTGAAGCCATAGTTTTGGCGCGGCAGCCGTTTCTTTCATTTTGGGGCCTATGTGTTTTTAGACCTTGAAATCGCAAAAAATGCACGAAAACATGGATTTGTCTCTCCTGCCGCGCACACACTTCCGATAGCTTGCGAAGGCCTAAAAAACACAAGCGGCCCTTGAGTTATTGTGGGAGAGACTGTTTTCATCAAGTTTGAAGCCTCAGTTTTGGCTGGACAGCCGTTTCTTTATTTTTGGGTTCTATGTGTTTTTCGACCTGGAAATGGCAAAAAAGGCGCGAAAACATAGATTTGTCTCTCCTGCTGCGCACACACTTCCGATAGCTTGCGAAGGCCTAAAAAACACAATCAGCCCGTGAGTTAATATGGGAGAGACTGTTTTCATCAAGTTTGAAGCCATAGTTTTGGCGCGGCAGCCGTTTCTTTCATTTTGGGGCCTATGTGTTTTTCGACCTTGAAATCGCAAAAAAGGCGCAAAAACATTGATTTGTCTCTCCTGCCGCGCACACACTTCCGATAACTTGCAAAGGCCTAAAAAACACAAGCAGCCCGTGAGTTATTATGGGAGAGACTGTTTTCATCAAGTTTGAAGCCATAGTTTTGGCGCGCCAGCCGTTTCTTTCATTTTGGGGCCTATGTGTTTTTCGACCTTGAAATCGCAAAAAAGGCGCGAAAACATGGATTTGTCTCTCCTGCCGCGCACACACTTCCGATAGCTTGCAAAGGCCTAAAAAACACAAGCAGCCCGTGAGTTATTATGGGAGAGACTGTTTTCATCAAGTTTGAAGCCATAGTTTTGGCGCGCCAGCAGTTTCTTTCATTTTGGGGCCTATGTGTTTTTCGACCTTGAAATCGCAAAAAAGGCGCTAAAACATTGATTTGTCTCTCCTGCCGCGCACACACTTCCGATAGCTTGCAAAGGCCTAAAAAACACAAGCGGCCCTTGAGTTATTGTGGGAGAGACTGTTTTCATCAAGTTTGAAGCCTCAGTTTTGGCTGGACAGCCGTTTCTTTATTTTTGGGGTCTGTGTGTTTTTCGACCTGGAAATGGCAAAACAGGCGCGAAAACATAGATTTGTCTCTCCTGCTGTGCACACACTTCCGATAGCTTGCGAAGGCCTAAAAAACACAATCAGCCCGTGAGTTAATATGGGAGAGACTGTTTTCATCAAGTTTGAAGCCATAGTTTTGGCGCGGCAGCCGTTTCTTTCATTTTGGGGCCTATGTGTTTTTCGACCTTGAAATCGCAAAAAAGGCGCGAAAACATGGATTTGTCTCTCCTGCCGCGCACACACTTCCGATAGCTTGCAAAGGCCTAAAAAACACAAGCAGCCCGTGAGTTATTATGGGAGAGACTGTTTTCATCAAGTTTGAAGCCATAGTTTTGGCGCGGCAGCCGTTTCTTTCATTTTGGGACCTATGTGTTTTTCGACCTTGAAATCGCAAAAAAGGTGCAAAAACATGGATTTGTCTCTCCTGCCGCGCACACACTTCCGATAGCTTGCGAAGGCCTAAAAAACACAAGCGGCCCTTGAGTTATTGTGGGAGAGACTGTTTTCATCAAGTTTGAAGCCTCAGTTTTGGCTGGACAGCCGTTTCTTTATTTTTGGGTTCTGTGTGTTTTTCGACCTGGAAATGGCAAAAAAGGCGCGAAAACATAGATTTGTCTCTCCTGCCGCGCACACACTTCCGATAGCTTGCAAAGGCCTAAAAAACACAAGCAGCCCGTGAGTTATTATGGGAAAGACTGTTTTCATCAAGTTTGAAGCCATAGTTTTGGCGCGGCAGCCGTTTCTTTCATTTTGGGGCCTATGTGTTTTTCGACCTTGAAATCGCAAAAAATGCGCGAAAACATGGATTTGTCTCTCCTGCCGCGCACACACTTCCGATAGCTTGCAAAGGCCTAAAAAACACAAGCAGCCCGTGAGTTATTATGGGAGAGACTGTTTTCATCAAGTTTGAAGCCATAGTTTTGACGCGGCAGCCGTTTCTTTCATTTTGGGGCCTATGTGTTTTTCGACCTTGAAATCGCAAAAAAGGCGCGAAAACATGGATTTGTCTCTCCTGCCGCGCACACACTTCCGATAGCTTGCAAAGGCCTAAAAAACACAAGCAGCCCGTGACTATTATGGGAGAGACTGTTTTCATCAAGATTGAAGCCATAGTTTTGGCGCGGCAGCCGTTTCTTTCATTTTGGGGCCTATGTGTTTTTCGACCTTGAAATCGCAAAAAATGCACGAAAACATGGATTTGTCTCTCCTGCCGCGCACACACTTCCGATAGCTTGCGAAGGCCTAAAAAACACAAGCGGCCCTTGAGTTATTGTGGGAGAGACTGTTTTCATCAAGTTTGAAGCCTCAGTTTTGGCTGGACAGCCGTTTCTTTATTTTTGGGTTCTGTGTGTTTTTCGACCTGGAAATGGCAAAACAGGCGCGAAAACATAGATTTGTCTCTCCTGCCGCGCACACACTTCCGATAGCTTGCAAAGGCCTAAAAAACACAAGCAGCCCTTGAATTATTATGGGAGAGACTGTTTTCATCAAGATTGAAGCCATAGTTTTGGCGCGGCAGCCGTTTCTTTCATTTTGGGGCCTATGTGTTTTTCGACCTTGAAATCGCAAAAAATGCGCGAAAACATGGATTTGTCTCTCCTGCCGCGCACACACTTCCAATAGCTTGCAAAGGCCTAAAAAACACAAGCAGCCCGTGAGTTATTATGGGAGAGACTGTTTTCATCAAGTTTGAAGCCATAGTTTTGGCGCGCCAGCCGTTTCTTTCATTTTGGGGCCTATGTGTTTTTCGACCTTGAAATCGCAAAAAAGGCGCGAAAACATGGATTTGTCTCTCCTGCCGCGCACACACTTCCAATAGCTTGCAAAGGCCTAAAAAACACAAGCAGCCCGTGAGTTATTATGGGAGAGACTGTTTTCATCAAGTTTGAAGCCATAGTTTTGGCGCGGCAGCCGTTTCTTTCATTTTGGGGCCTATGTGTTTTTCGACCTTGAAATCGCAAAAAAGGCGCAAAAACATTGATTTGTCTCTCCTGCCGCGCACACACTTCCGATAACTTGCAAAGGCCTAAAAAACACAAGCAGCCCGTGAGTTATTATGGGAGAGACTGTTTTCATCAAGTTTGAAGCCATAGTTTTGGCGCGGCAGCCGTTTCTTTCATTTTGGGGCCTATGTGTTTTTCGACCTTGAAATCGCAAAAAAGGCGCGAAAACATGGATTTGTCTCTCCTGCCGCGCACACACTTCCAATAGCTTGCAAAGGCCTAAAAAACACAAGCAGCCCGTGAGTTATTATGGGAGAGACTGTTTTCATCAAGTTTGAAGCCATAGTTTTGGCGCGGCAGCCGTTTCTTTCATTTTGGGGCCTATGTGTTTTTCGACCTTGAAATCGCAAAAAATGCGCGAAAACATGGATTTGTCTCTCCTGCCGCGCACACACTTCCGATAGCTTGCAAAGGCCTAAAAAACACAAGCAGCCCGTGAGTTATTATGGGAGAGACTGTTTTCATCAAGTTTGAAGCCATAGTTTTGGCGCGGCAGCCGTTTCTTTCATTTTGGGGCCTATGTGTTTTTCGACCTTGAAATCGCAAAAAAGGCGCGAAAACATGGATTTGTCTCTCCTGCCGCGCACAACTTCCGATAGCTTGCAAAGGCCTAAAAAACACAAGCAGCCCTTGAGTTATTATGGGAGAGACTGTTTTCATCAAGTTTCAAGCCATAGTTTTGGCGCCCCAGCCGTTTCTTTCATTTTGGGGCCTATGTGTTTTTCGACCTTGAAATCGCAAAAAAGGCGCGAAAACATGGATTTGTCTCTCCTGCCGCGCACACACTTCCGATAGCTTGCAAAGGCCTAAAAAACACAAGCAGCCCGTGAGTTATTATGGGAGAGACTGTTTTCATCAAGATTGAAGCCATAGTTTTGACGCGGCAGCCGTTTCTTTCATTTTGGGGCCTATGTGTTTTTAGACCTTGAAATCGCAAAAAATGCACGAAAACATGGATTTGTCTCTCCTGCCGCGCACACACTTCCGATAGCTTGCAAAGGCCTAAAAAACACAAGCGGCCCTTGAGTTATTGTGGGAGAGACTGTTTTCATCAAGTTTGAAGCCTCAGTTTTGGCTGGACAGCCGTTTCTTTATTTTTGGGTTCTATGTGTTTTTCGACCTGGAAATGGCAAAAAAGGCGCGAAAACATAGATTTGTCTCTCCTGCTGCGCACACACTTCCGATAGCTTGCGAAGGCCTAAAAAACACAATCAGCCCGTGAGTTAATATGGGAGAGACTGTTTTCATCAAGTTTGAAGCCATAGTTTTGGCGCGGCAGCCGTTTCTTTCATTTTGGGGCCTATGTGTTTTTCGACCTTGAAATCGCAAAAAAGGGGCGAAAACATGGATTTGTCTCTCCTGCCGCGCACACATTTCCGATAGCTTGCAAAGGCCTAAAAAACACAAGCAGCCCGTGAGTTATTATGGGAGAGACTGTTTTCATCAAGTTTGAAGCCATAGTTTTGGCGCGGCAGCCGTTTCTTTCATTTTGGGGCCTATGTGTTTTTCGACCTTGAAATCGCAAAAAATGCGCGAAAACATGGATTTGTCTCTCCTGCCGCGCACACACTTCCGATAGCTTGCAAAGGCCTAAAAAACACAAGCAGCCCGTGAGTTATTATGGGAGAGACTGTTTTCATCAAGTTTGAAGCCATAGTTTTGGCGCGGCAGCCGTTTCTTTCATTTTGGGGCCTATGTGTTTTTCGACCTTGAAATCGCAAAAAAGGCGCGAAAACATGGATTTGTCTCTCCTGCCGCGCACAACTTCCGATAGCTTGCAAAGGCCTAAAAAACACAAGCAGCCCTTGAGTTATTATGGGAGAGACTGTTTTCATCAAGTTTCAAGCCATAGTTTTGGCGCCCCAGCCGTTTCTTTCATTTTGGGGCCTATGTGTTTTTCGACCTTGAAATCGCAAAAAAGGCGCGAAAACATGGATTTGTCTCTCCTGCCGCGCACACACTTCCGATAGCTTGCAAAGGCCTAAAAAACACAAGCAGCCCGTGAGTTATTATGGGAGAGACTGTTTTCATCAAGATTGAAGCCATAGTTTTGGCGCGGCAGCCGTTTCTTTCATTTTGGGGCCTATGTGTTTTTAGACCTTGAAATCGCAAAAAATGCACGAAAACATGGATTTGTCTCTCCTGCCGCGCACACACTTCCGATAGCTTGCGAAGGCCTAAAAAACACAAGCGGCCCTTGAGTTATTGTGGGAGAGACTGTTTTCATCAAGTTTGAAGCCTCAGTTTTGGCTGGACAGCCGTTTCTTTATTTTTGGGTTCTATGTGTTTTTCGACCTGGAAATGGCAAAAAAGGCGCGAAAACATAGATTTGTCTCTCCTGCTGCGCACACACTTCCGATAGCTTGCGAAGGCCTAAAAAACACAATCAGCCCGTGAGTTAATATGGGAGAGACTGTTTTCATCAAGTTTGAAGCCATAGTTTTGGCGCGGCAGCCGTTTCTTTCATTTTGGGGCCTATGTGTTTTTCGACCTTGAAATCGCAAAAAAGGGGCGAAAACATGGATTTGTCTCTCCTGCCGCGCACACATTTCCGATAGCTTGCAAAGGCCTAAAAAACACAAGCAGCCCGTGAGTTATTATGGGAGAGACTGTTTTCATCAAGTTTGAAGCCATAGTTTTGGCGCGGCAGCCGTTTCTTTCATTTTGGGGCCTATGTGTTTTTCGACCTTGAAATCGCAAAAAAGGCGCGAAAACATGGATTTGTCTCTCCTGCAGCGCACACACTTCCGATAGCTTGCAAAGGCCTAAAAAACACAAGCGGCCCTTGAGTTATTGTGGGAGAGACTGTTTTCATCAAGTTTGAAGCCTCAGTTTTGGCTGGACAGCCGTTTCTTTATTTTTGGGGTCTGTGTGTTTTTCGACCTGGAAATGGCAAAACAGGCGCGAAAACATAGATTTGTCTCTCCTGCTGTGCACACACTTCCGATAGCTTGCGAAGGCCTAAAAAACACAATCAGCCCGTGAGTTAATATGGGAGAGACTGTTTTCATCAAGTTTGAAGCCATAGTTTTGGCGCGGCAGCCGTTTCTTTCATTTTGGGGCCTATGTGTTTTTCGACCTTGAAATCGCAAAAAAGGCGCGAAAACATGGATTTGTCTCTCCTGCCGCGCACACACTTCCGATAGCTTGCAAAGGCCTAAAAAACACAAGCAGCCCGTGAGTTATTATGGGAGAGACTGTTTTCATCAAGTTTGAAGCCATAGTTTTGGCGCGCCAGCCGTTTCTTTCATTTTGGGGCCTATGTGTTTTTCGACCTTGAAATCGCAAAAAATGCGCGAAAACATGGATTTGTCTCTCCTGCCGCGCACACACTTCCGATAGCTTGCAAAGGCCTAAAAAACACAAGCAGCCCGTGAGTTATTATGGGAGAGACCGTTTTCATCAAGTTTGAAGCCATAGTTTTGGCGCGGCAGCCGTTTCTTTCATTTTGGGACCTATGTGTTTTTCGACCTTGAAATCGCAAAAAAGGTGCAAAAACATGGATTTGTCTCTCCTGCCGCGCACACACTTCCGATAGCTTGCGAAGGCCTAAAAAACACAAGCGGCCCTTGAGTTATTGTGGGAGAGACTGTTTTCATCAAGTTTGAAGCCTCGGTTTTGGCTGGACAGCCGTTTCTTTATTTTTGGGTTCTGTGTGTTTTTCGACCTGGAAATGGCAAAAAAGGCGCGAAAACATAGATTTGACTCTCCTGCCGCGCACACACTTCCGATAGCTTGCAAAGGCCTAAAAAACACAAGCAGCCCGTGAGTTATTATGGGAAAGACTGTTTTCATCAAGTTTGAAGCCATAGTTTTGGCGCGGCAGCCGTTTCTTTCATTTTGGGGCCTATGTGTTTTTCGACCTTGAAATCGCAAAAAATGCGCGAAAACATGGATTTGTCTCTCCTGCCGCGCACACACTTCCGATAGCTTGCAAAGGCCTAAAAAACACAAGCAGCCCGTGAGTTATTATGGGAGAGACTGTTTTCATCAAGTTTGAAGCCATAGTTTTGGCGCGGCAGCCGTTTCTTTCATTTTGGGGCCTATGTGTTTTTCGACCTTGAAATCGCAAAAAAGGCGCGAAAACATGGATTTGTCTCTCCTGCCGCGCACACACTTCCGATAGCTTGCAAAGGCCTAAAAAACACAAGCAGCCCGTGAGTTATTATGGGAAAGACTGTTTTCATCAAGTTTGAAGCCATAGTTTTGGCGCGCCAGCCGTTTCTTTCATTTTGGGGCCTATGTGTTTTTCGACCTTGAAATCGCAAAAAAGGCGCGAAAACATGGATTTGTCTCTCCTGCCGCGCACAACTTCCGATAGCTTGCAAAGGCCTAAAAAACACAAGCAGCCCTTGAGTTATTATGGGAGAGACTGTTTTCATCAAGTTTCAAGCCATAGTTTTGGCGCCCCAGCCGTTTCTTTCATTTTGGGGCCTATGTGTTTTTCGACCTTGAAATCGCAAAAAAGGCGCGAAAACATGGATTTGTCTCTCCTGCCGCGCACACACTTCCGATAGCTTGCAAAGGCCTAAAAAACACAAGCAGCCCGTGAGTTATTATGGGAGAGACTGTTTTCATCAAGATTGAAGCCATAGTTTTGGCGCGGCAGCCGTTTCTTTCATTTTGGGGCCTATGTGTTTTTCGACCTTGAAATCGCAAAAAATGCACGAAAACATGGATTTGTCTCTCCTGCCGCGCACACACTTCCGATAGCTTGCGAAGGCCTAAAAAACACAAGCGGCCCTTGAGTTATTGTGGGAGAGACTGTTTTCATCAAGTTTGAAGCCTCAGTTTTGGCTGGACAGCCGTTTCTTTATTTTTGGGTTCTGTGTGTTTTTCGACCTGGAAATGGCAAAAAAGGCGCGAAAACATAGATTTGTCTCTCCTGCTGCGCACACACTTCCGATAGCTTGCGAAGGCCTAAAAAACACAATCAGCCCGTGAGTTAATATGGGAGAGACTGTTTTCATCAAGTTTGAAGCCATAGTTTTGGCGCGGCAGCCGTTTCTTTCATTTTGGGGCCTATGTGTTTTTCGACCTTGAAATCGCAAAAAAGGCGCAAAAACATTGATTTGTCTCTCCTGCCGCGCACACACTTCCGATAACTTGCAAAGGCCTAAAAAACACAAGCAGCCCGTGAGTTATTATGGGAGAGACTGTTTTCATCAAGTTTGAAGCCATAGTTTTGGCGCGCCAGCCGTTTCTTTCATTTTGGGGCCTATGTGTTTTTCGACCTTGAAATCGCAAAAAAGGGGCGAAAACATGGATTTGTCTCTCCTGCCGCGCACACATTTCCGATAGCTTGCAAAGGCCTAAAAAACACAAGCAGCCCGTGAGTTATTATGGGAGAGACTGTTTTCATCAAGTTTGAAGCCATAGTTTTGGCGCGCCAGCAGTTTCTTTCATTTTGGGGCCTATGTGTTTTTCGACCTTGAAATCGCAAAAAAGGCGCTAAAACATTGATTTGTCTCTCCTGCCGCGCACACACTTCCGATAGCTTGCAAAGGCCTAAAAAACACAAGCGGCCCTTGAGTTATTGTGGGAGAGACTGTTTTCATCAAGTTTGAAGCCTCAGTTTTGGCTGGACAGCCGTTTCTTTATTTTTGGGTTCTGTGTGTTTTTCGACCTGGAAATGGCAAAAAAGGCGCGAAAACATAGATTTGTCTCTCCTGCCGCGCACACACTTCCGATAGCTTGCAAAGGCCTAAAAAACACAAGCAGCCCGTGAGTTATTATGGGAGAGACTGTTTTCATCAAGTTTGAAGCCATAGTTTTGGCGCGCCAGCCGTTTCTTTCATTTTGGGGCCTATGTGTTTTTCGACCTTGAAATCGCAAAAAATGCGCGAAAACATGGATTTGTCTCTCCTGCCGCGCACACACTTCCGATAGCTTGCAAAGGCCTAAAAAACACAAGCAGCCCGTGAGTTATTATGGGAGAGACTGTTTTCATCAAGTTTGAAGCCATAGTTTTGGCGCGGCAGCCGTTTCTTTCATTTTGGGGCCTATGTGTTTTTCGACCTTGAAATCGCAAAAAAGGCGCGAAAACATAGATTTGTCTCTCCTGCCGCGCACACACTTCCGATAGCTTGCAAAGGCCTAAAAAACACAAGCAGCCCGTGAGTTATTATGGGAGAGACTGTTTTCATCAAGTTTGAAGCCATAGTTTTGGCGCGCCAGCCGTTTCTTTCATTTTGGGGCCTATGTGTTTTTCGACCTTGAAATCGCAAAAAATGCGCGAAAACATGGATTTGTCTCTCCTGCCGCGCACACACTTCCGATAGCTTGCAAAGGCCTAAAAAACACAAGCAGCCCGTGAGTTATTATGGGAGAGACTGTTTTCATCAAGTTTGAAGCCATAGTTTTGGCGCGGCAGCCGTTTCTTTCATTTTGGGGCCTATGTGTTTTTCGACCTTGAAATCGCAAAAAAGGCGCGAAAACATGGATTTGTCTCTCCTGCCGCGCACACACTTCCGATAGCTTGCAAAGGCCTAAAAAACACAAGCAGCCCGTGAGTTATTATGGGAGAGACTGTTTTCATCAAGTTTGAAGCCATAGTTTTGGCGCGCCAGCCGTTTCTTTCATTTTGGGGCCTATGTGTTTTTCGACCTTGAAATCGCAAAAAATGCGCGAAAACATGGATTTGTCTCTCCTGCCGCGCACACACTTCCGATAGCTTGCAAAGGCCTAAAAAACACAAGCAGCCCGTGAGTTATTATGGGAGAGACCGTTTTCATCAAGTTTGAAGCCATAGTTTTGGCGCGGCAGCCGTTTCTTTCATTTTGGGACCTATGTGTTTTTCGACCTTGAAATCGCAAAAAAGGTGCAAAAACATGGATTTGTCTCTCCTGCCGCGCACACACTTCCGATAGCTTGCGAAGGCCTAAAAAACACAAGCGGCCCTTGAGTTATTGTGGGAGAGACTGTTTTCATCAAGTTTGAAGCCTCGGTTTTGGCTGGACAGCCGTTTCTTTATTTTTGGGTTCTGTGTGTTTTTCGACCTGGAAATGGCAAAAAAGGCGCGAAAACATAGATTTGACTCTCCTGCCGCGCACACACTTCCGATAGCTTGCAAAGGCCTAAAAAACACAAGCAGCCCGTGAGTTATTATGGGAAAGACTGTTTTCATCAAGTTTGAAGCCATAGTTTTGGCGCGGCAGCCGTTTCTTTCATTTTGGGGCCTATGTGTTTTTCGACCTTGAAATCGCAAAAAATGCGCGAAAACATGGATTTGTCTCTCCTGCCGCGCACACACTTCCGATAGCTTGCAAAGGCCTAAAAAACACAAGCAGCCCGTGAGTTATTATGGGAGAGACTGTTTTCATCAAGTTTGAAGCCATAGTTTTGGCGCGGCAGCCGTTTCTTTCATTTTGGGGCCTATGTGTTTTTCGACCTTGAAATCGCAAAAAAGGCGCGAAAACATGGATTTGTCTCTCCTGCCGCGCACACACTTCCGATAGCTTGCAAAGGCCTAAAAAACACAAGCAGCCCGTGAGTTATTATGGGAAAGACTGTTTTCATCAAGTTTGAAGCCATAGTTTTGGCGCGCCAGCCGTTTCTTTCATTTTGGGGCCTATGTGTTTTTCGACCTTGAAATCGCAAAAAAGGCGCGAAAACATGGATTTGTCTCTCCTGCCGCGCACAACTTCCGATAGCTTGCAAAGGCCTAAAAAACACAAGCAGCCCTTGAGTTATTATGGGAGAGACTGTTTTCATCAAGTTTCAAGCCATAGTTTTGGCGCCCCAGCCGTTTCTTTCATTTTGGGGCCTATGTGTTTTTCGACCTTGAAATCGCAAAAAAGGCGCGAAAACATGGATTTGTCTCTCCTGCCGCGCACACACTTCCGATAGCTTGCAAAGGCCTAAAAAACACAAGCAGCCCGTGAGTTATTATGGGAGAGACTGTTTTCATCAAGATTGAAGCCATAGTTTTGGCGCGGCAGCCGTTTCTTTCATTTTGGGGCCTATGTGTTTTTCGACCTTGAAATCGCAAAAAATGCACGAAAACATGGATTTGTCTCTCCTGCCGCGCACACACTTCCGATAGCTTGCGAAGGCCTAAAAAACACAAGCGGCCCTTGAGTTATTGTGGGAGAGACTGTTTTCATCAAGTTTGAAGCCTCAGTTTTGGCTGGACAGCCGTTTCTTTATTTTTGGGTTCTGTGTGTTTTTCGACCTGGAAATGGCAAAAAAGGCGCGAAAACATAGATTTGTCTCTCCTGCTGCGCACACACTTCCGATAGCTTGCGAAGGCCTAAAAAACACAATCAGCCCGTGAGTTAATATGGGAGAGACTGTTTTCATCAAGTTTGAAGCCATAGTTTTGGCGCGGCAGCCGTTTCTTTCATTTTGGGGCCTATGTGTTTTTCGACCTTGAAATCGCAAAAAAGGCGCAAAAACATTGATTTGTCTCTCCTGCCGCGCACACACTTCCGATAACTTGCAAAGGCCTAAAAAACACAAGCAGCCCGTGAGTTATTATGGGAGAGACTGTTTTCATCAAGTTTGAAGCCATAGTTTTGGCGCGCCAGCCGTTTCTTTCATTTTGGGGCCTATGTGTTTTTCGACCTTGAAATCGCAAAAAAGGGGCGAAAACATGGATTTGTCTCTCCTGCCGCGCACACACTTCCGATAGCTTGCAAAGGCCTAAAAAACACAAGCGGCCCTTGAGTTATTGTGGGAGAGACTGTTTTCATCAAGTTTGAAGCCTCAGTTTTGGCTGGACAGCCGTTTCTTTATTTTTGGGTTCTGTGTGTTTTTCGACCTGGAAATGGCAAAAAAGGCGCGAAAACATAGATTTGTCTCTCCTGCCGCGCACACACTTCCGATAGCTTGCAAAGGCCTAAAAAACACAAGCAGCCCGTGAGTTATTATGGGAGAGACTGTTTTCATCAAGTTTGAAGCCATAGTTTTGGCGCGCCAGCCGTTTCTTTCATTTTGGGGCCTATGTGTTTTTCGACCTTGAAATCGCAAAAAATGCGCGAAAACATGGATTTGTCTCTCCTGCCGCGCACACACTTCCGATAGCTTGCAAAGGCCTAAAAAACACAAGCAGCCCGTGAGTTATTATGGGAGAGACTGTTTTCATCAAGTTTGAAGCCATAGTTTTGGCGCGGCAGCCGTTTCTTTCATTTTGGGACCTATGTGTTTTTCGACCTTGAAATCGCAAAAAAGTGCAAAAACATGGATTTGTCTCTCCTGCCGCGCACACACTTCCGATAGCTTGCGAAGGCCTAAAAAACACAAGCGGCCCTTGAGTTATTGTGGGAGAGACTGTTTTCATCAAGTTTGAAGCCTCAGTTTTGGCTGGACAGCCGTTTCTTTATTTTTGGGTTCTGTGTGTTTTTCGACCTGGAAATGGCAAAAAAGGCGCGAAAACATAGATTTGTCTCTCCTGCCGCGCACACACTTCCGATAGCTTGCAAAGGCCTAAAAAACACAAGCAGCCCGTGAGTTATTATGGGAAAGACTGTTTTCATCAAGTTTGAAGCCATAGTTTTGGCGCGGCAGCCGTTTCTTTCATTTTGGGGCCTATGTGTTTTTTGACCTTGAAATCGCAAAAAATGCGCGAAAACATGGATTTGTCTCTCCTGCCGCGCACACACTTCCGATAGCTTGCAAAGGCCTAAAAAACACAAGCAGCCCGTGAGTTATTATGGGAGAGACTGTTTTCATCAAGTTTGAAGCCATAGTTTTGGCGCGGCAGCCGTTTCTTTCATTTTGGGGCCTATGTGTTTTTCGACCTTGAAATCGCAAAAAAGGCGCGAAAACATGGATTTGTCTCTCCTGCCGCGCACACACTTCCGATAGCTTGCAAAGGCCTAAAAAACACAAGCAGCCCGTGAGTTATTATGGGAGAGACTGTTTTCATCAAGTTTGAAGCCATAGTTTTGGCGCGGCAGCCGTTTCTTTCATTTTGGGGCCTATGTGTTTTTCGACCTTGAAATCGCAAAAAAGGCGCGAAAACATGGATTTGTCTCTCCTGCCGCGCACACACTTCCGATAGCTTGCAAAGGCCTAAAAAACACAAGCAGCCCGTGAGTTATTATGGGAGAGACTGTTTTCATCAAGTTTGAAGCCATAGTTTTGGCGCGCCAGCCGTTTCTTTCATTTTGGGGCCTATGTGTTTTTCGACCTTGAAATCGCAAAAAATGCGCGAAAACATGGATTTGTCTCTCCTGCCGCGCACACACTTCCGATAGCTTGCAAAGGCCTAAAAAACACAAGCAGCCCGTGAGTTATTATGGGAGAGACTGTTTTCATCAAGTTTGAAGCCATAGTTTTGGCGCGGCAGCCGTTTCTTTCATTTTGGGACCTATGTGTTTTTCGACCTTGAAATCGCAAAAAAGTGCAAAAACATGGATTTGTCTCTCCTGCCGCGCACACACTTCCGATAGCTTGCGAAGGCCTAAAAAACACAAGCGGCCCTTGAGTTATTGTGGGAGAGACTGTTTTCATCAAGTTTGAAGCCTCAGTTTTGGCTGGACAGCCGTTTCTTTATTTTTGGGTTCTGTGTGTTTTTCGACCTGGAAATGGCAAAAAAGGCGCGAAAACATAGATTTGTCTCTCCTGCCGCGCACACACTTCCGATAGCTTGCAAAGGCCTAAAAAACACAAGCAGCCCGTGAGTTATTATGGGAAAGACTGTTTTCATCAAGTTTGAAGCCATAGTTTTGGCGCGGCAGCCGTTTCTTTCATTTTGGGGCCTATGTGTTTTTTGACCTTGAAATCGCAAAAAATGCGCGAAAACATGGATTTGTCTCTCCTGCCGCGCACACACTTCCGATAGCTTGCAAAGGCCTAAAAAACACAAGCAGCCCGTGAGTTATTATGGGAGAGACTGTTTTCATCAAGTTTGAAGCCATAGTTTTGGCGCGGCAGCCGTTTCTTTCATTTTGGGGCCTATGTGTTTTTCGACCTTGAAATCGCAAAAAAGGCGCGAAAACATGGATTTGTCTCTCCTGCCGCGCACAACTTCCGATAGCTTGCAAAGGCCTAAAAAACACAAGCAGCCCGTGAGTTATTATGGGAGAGACTGTTTTCATCAAGTTTGAAGCCATAGTTTTGGCGCGGCAGCCGTTTCTTTCATTTTGGGACCTATGTGTTTTTCGACCTTGAAATCGAAAAAAAGGTGCAAAAACATGGATTTGTCTCTCCTGCCGCGCACACACTTCCGATAGCTTGCGAAGGCCTAAAAAACACAAGCGGCCCTTGAGTTATTGTGGGAGAGACTGTTTTCATCAAGTTTGAAGCCTCAGTTTTGGCTGGACAGCCGTTTCTTTATTTTTGGGTTCTGTGTGTTTTTCGACCTGGAAATGGCAAAAAAGGCGCGAAAACATAGATTTGTCTCTCCTGCCGCGCACACACTTCCGATAGCTTGCAAAGGCCTAAAAAACACAAGCAGCCCGTGAGTTATTATGGGAAAGACTGTTTTCATCAAGTTTGAAGCCATAGTTTTGGCGCGGCAGCCGTTTCTTTCATTTTGGGGCCTATGTGTTTTTCGACCTTGAAATCGCAAAAAATGCGCGAAAACATGGATTTGTCTCTCCTGCCGCGCACACACTTCCGATAGCTTGCAAAGGCCTAAAAAACACAAGCAGCCCGTGAGTTATTATGGGAGAGACTGTTTTCATCAAGTTTGAAGCCATAGTTTTGGCGCGGCAGCCGTTTCTTTCATTTTGGGGCCTATGTGTTTTTCGACCTTGAAATCGCAAACAAGGCGCGAAAACATGGATTTGTCTCTCCTGCCGCGCACACACTTCCGATAGCTTGCAAAGGCCTAAAAAACACAAGCAGCCCGTGAGTTATTATGGGAAAGACTGTTTTCATCAAGTTTGAAGCCATAGTTTTGGCGCGCCAGCCGTTTCTTTCATTTTGGGGCCTATGTGTTTTTCGACCTTGAAATCGCAAAAAAGGCGCGAAAACATGGATTTGTCTCTCCTGCCGCGCACAACTTCCGATAGCTTGCAAAGGCCTAAAAAACACAAGCAGCCCTTGAGTTATTATGGGAGAGACTGTTTTCATCAAGTTTCAAGCCATAGTTTTGGCGCCCCAGCCGTTTCTTTCATTTTGGGGCCTATGTGTTTTTCGACCTTGAAATCGCAAAAAAGGCGCGAAAACATGGATTTGTCTCTCCTGCCGCGCACACACTTCCGATAGCTTGCAAAGGCCTAAAAAACACAAGCAGCCCGTGAGTTATTATGGGAGAGACTGTTTTCATCAAGATTGAAGCCATAGTTTTGGCGCGGCAGCCGTTTCTTTCATTTTGGGGCCTATGTGTTTTTCGACCTTGAAATCGCAAAAAATGCACGAAAACATGGATTTGTCTCTCCTGCCGCGCACACACTTCCGATAGCTTGCGAAGGCCTAAAAAACACAAGCGGCCCTTGAGTTATTGTGGGAGAGACTGTTTTCATCAAGTTTGAAGCCTCAGTTTTGGCTGGACAGCCGTTTCTTTATTTTTGGGTTCTGTGTGTTTTTCGACCTGGAAATGGCAAAAAAGGCGCGAAAACATAGATTTGTCTCTCCTGCTGCGCACACACTTCCGATAGCTTGCGAAGGCCTAAAAAACACAATCAGCCCGTGAGTTAATATGGGAGAGACTGTTTTCATCAAGTTTGAAGCCATAGTTTTGGCGCGGCAGCCGTTTCTTTCATTTTGGGGCCTATGTGTTTTTCGACCTTGAAATCGCAAAAAAGGCGCGAAAACATGGATTTGTCTCTCCTGCCGCGCACACACTTCCGATAGTTTGCAAAGGCCTAAAAAACACAAGCAGCCCGTGAGTTATTATGGGAGAGACTGTTTTCATCAAGTTTGAAGCCATAGTTTTGGCGCGCCAGCAGTTTCTTTCATTTTGGGGCCTATGTGTTTTTCGACCTTGAAATCGCAAAAAAGGCGCGAAAACATTGATTTGTCTCTCCTGCCGCGCACACACTTCCGATAGCTTGCAAAGGCCTAAAAAACACAAGCGGCCCTTGAGTTATTGTGGGAGAGACTGTTTTCATCAAGTTTGAAGCCTCAGTTTTGGCTGGACAGCCGTTTCTTTATTTTTGGGGTCTGTGTGTTTTTCGACCTGGAAATGGCAAAACAGGCGCGAAAACATAGATTTGTCTCTCCTGCTGTGCACACACTTCCGATAGCTTGCGAAGGCCTAAAAAACACAATCAGCCCGTGAGTTAATATGGGAGAGACTGTTTTCATCAAGTTTGAAGCCATAGTTTTGTCGCGGCAGCCGTTTCTTTTCATTTTGGGGCCTATGTGTTTTTCGACCTTGAAATCGCAAAAAAGGCGCGAAAACATGGATTTGTCTCTCCTGCCGCGCACACACTTCCGATAGCTTGCAAAGGCCTAAAAAACACAAGCAGCCCGTGAGTTATTATGGGAGAGACTGTTTTCATCAAGTTTGAAGCCATAGTTTTGGCGCGCCAGCCGTTTCTTTCATTTTGGGGCCTATGTGTTTTTCGACCTTGAAATCGCAAAAAATGCGCGAAAACATGGATTTGTCTCTCCTGCCGCGCACACACTTCCGATAGCTTGCAAAGGCCTAAAAAACACAAGCAGCCCGTGAGTTATTATGGGAGAGACTGTTTTCATCAAGTTTGAAGCCATAGTTTTGGCGCGGCAGCCGTTTCTTTCATTTTGGGGCCTATGTGTTTTTCGACCTTGAAATCGCAAAAAATTCGCGAAAACATGGATTTGTCTCTCCTGCCGCGCACACACTTCCGATAGCTTGCGAAGGCCTAAAAAACACAAGCGGCCATTGAGTTATTGTGGGAGAGACTGTTTTCATCAAGTTTGAAGCCTCAGTTTTGGCTGGACAGCCGTTTCTTTATTTTTGGGGTCTGTGTGTTTTTCGACCTGGAAATGGCAAAACAGGCGCGAAAACATAGATTTGTCTCTCCTGCTGCGCACACACTTCCGATAGCTTGCGAAGGCCTAAAAAACACAATCAGCCCGTGAGTTAATATGGGAGAGACTGTTTTCATCAAGTTTGAAGCCATAGTTTCGGCGCGCCAGCCGTTTCTTTCATTTTGGGGCCTATGTGTTTTTCGACCTTGAAATCGCAAAAAAGGCGCGAAAACATGGATTTGTCTCTCCTGCCGCGCACACACTTCGATAGCTTGCAAAGGCCTAAAAAACACAAGCAGCCCGTGAGTTATTATGGGAAAGACTGTTTTCATCAAGTTTGAAGCCATAGTTTTGGCGCGGCAGCCGTTTCTTTCATTTTGGGGCCTATGTGTTTTTCGACCTTGAAATCGCAAAAAATGCGCGAAAACATGGATTTGTCTCTCCTGCCGCGCACACACTTCCGATAGCTTGCAAAGGCCTAAAAAACACAAGCAGCCCGTGAGTTATTATGGGAGAGACTGTTTTCATCAAGTTTGAAGCCATAGTTTTGGCGCGGCAGCCGTTTCTTTCATTTTGGGGCCTATGTGTTTTTCGACCTTGAAATCGCAAAAAAGGCGCGAAAACATGGATTTGTCTCTCCTGCCGCGCACACACTTCCGATAGCTTGCAAAGGCCTAAAAAACACAAGCAGCCCGTGAGTTATTATGGGAAAGACTGTTTTCATCAAGTTTGAAGCCATAGTTTTGGCGCGCCAGCCGTTTCTTTCATTTTGGGGCCTATGTGTTTTTCGACCTTGAAATCGCAAAAAAGGCGCGAAAACATGGATTTGTCTCTCCTGCCGCGCACAACTTCCGATAGCTTGCAAAGGCCTAAAAAACACAAGCAGCCCTTGAGTTATTATGGGAGAGACTGTTTTCATCAAGTTTCAAGCCATAGTTTTGGCGCCCCAGCCGTTTCTTTCATTTTGGGGCCTATGTGTTTTTCGACCTTGAAATCGCAAAAAAGGCGCGAAAACATGGATTTGTCTCTCCTGCCGCGCACACACTTCCGATAGCTTGCAAAGGCCTAAAAAACACAAGCAGCCCGTGAGTTATTATGGGAGAGACTGTTTTCATCAAGATTGAAGCCATAGTTTTGGCGCGGCAGCCGTTTCTTTCATTTTGGGGCCTATGTGTTTTTCGACCTTGAAATCGCAAAAAATGCACGAAAACATGGATTTGTCTCTCCTGCCGCGCACACACTTCCGATAGCTTGCGAAGGCCTAAAAAACACAAGCGGCCCTTGAGTTATTGTGGGAGAGACTGTTTTCATCAAGTTTGAAGCCTCAGTTTTGGCTGGACAGCCGTTTCTTTATTTTTGGGTTCTGTGTGTTTTTCGACCTGGAAATGGCAAAAAAGGCGCGAAAACATAGATTTGTCTCTCCTGCTGCGCACACACTTCCGATAGCTTGCGAAGGCCTAAAAAACACAATCAGCCCATGAGTTAATATGGGAGAGACTGTTTTCATCAAGTTTGAAGCCATAGTTTTGGCGCGGCAGCCGTTTCTTTCATTTTGGGGCCTATGTGTTTTTCGACCTTGAAATCGCAAAAAAGGCGCAAAAACATTGATTTGTCTCTCCTGCCGCGCACACACTTCCGATAGCTTGCAAAGGCCTAAAAAACACAAGCGGCCCGTGAGTTATTATGGGAGTGACTGTTTTCATCAAGTTTGAAGCCATAGTTTTGGCGCGCCAGCAGTTTCTTTCATTTTGGGGCCTATGTGTTTTTCGACCTTGAAATCGCAAAAAAGGCGCGAAAACATGGATTTGTCTCTCCTGCCGCGCACACACTTCCGATAGCTTGCAAAGGCCTAAAAAACACAAGCAGCCCGTGAGTTATTATGGGAGAGACTGTTTTCATCAAGTTTGAAGCCACAGTTTTGGCGCGCCAGCCGTTTCTTTCATTTTGGGGCCTATGTGTTTTTCGACCTTGAAATCGCAAAAAAGGCGCGAAAACATGGATTTGTCTCTCCTGCCGCGCACACACTTCCGATAGCTTGCAAAGGCCTAAAAAACACAAGCGGCCCTTGAGTTATTGTGGGAGAGACTGTTTTCATCAAGTTTGAAGCCTCAGTTTTGGCTGGACAGCCGTTTCTTTATTTTTGGGGTCTGTGTGTTTTTCGACCTGGAAATGGCAAAACAGGCGCGAAAACATAGATTTGTCTCTCCTGCTGCGCACACACTTCCGATAGCTTGCGAAGGCCTAAAAAACACAATCAGCCCGTGAGTTAATATGGGAGAGACTGTTTTCATCAAGTTTGAAGCCATAGTTTTGGCGCGGCAGCCGTTTCTTTCATTTTGGGGCCTATGTGTTTTTCGACCTTGAAATCGCAAAAAATGCGCGAAAACATGGATTTGTCTCTACTGCCGCGCACACACTTCCGATAGCTTGCAAAGGCCTAAAAAACACAAGCGGCCCTTGAGTTATTGTGGGAGGGACTGTTTTCATCAAGTTTGAAGCCTCAGTTTTGGCTGGACAGCCGTTTCTTTATTTTTGGGTTCTGTGTGTTTTTCGACCTGGAAATGGCAAAAAAGGCGCGAAAACATAGATTTGTCTCTCCTGCTGCGCACACACTTCCGATAGCTTGCGAAGGCCTAAAAAACACAATCAGCCCGTGAGTTAATATGGGAGAGACTGTTTTCATCAAGTTTGAAGCCATAGTTTTGGCGCCCCAGCCGTTTCTTTCATTTTGGGGCCTATGTGTTTTTCGACCTTGAAATCGCAAAAAAGGCGCGAAAACATGGATTTGTCTCTCCTGCCGCGCACACACTTCCGATAGCTTGCAAAGGCCTAAAAAACACAAGCAGCCCGTGAGTTATTATGGGAGAGACTGTTTTCATCAAGATTGAAGCCATATTTTTGGCGCGGCAGCCGTTTCTTTCATTTTGGGGCCTATGTGTTTTTCGACCTTGAAATCGCAAAAAAGGCGCGAAAACATGGATTTGTCTCTCCTGCCGCGCATACACTTCCAATAGCTTGCAAAGGCCTAAAAAACACAAGCAGCCCGTGAGTTATTATGGGAGAGACTGTTTTCATCAAGTTTGAAGCCATAGTTTTGGCGCGGCAGCCGTTTCTTTCATTTTGGGGCCTATGTGTTTTTCGACCTTGAAATCGCAAAAAATGCGCGAAAACATGGATTTGTCTCTCCTGCCGCGCACACACTTCCGATAGCTTGCAAAGGCCTAAAAAACACAAGCAGCCCGTGAGTTATTATGGGAGAGACTGTTTTCATCAAGTTTGAAGCCATAGTTTTGGCGCGGCAGCCGTTTCTTTCATTTTGGGGCCTATGTGTTTTTCGACCTTGAAATCGCAAAAAAGGCGCGAAAACATGGATTTGTCTCTCCTGCCGCGCACACACTTCCGATAGCTTGCAAAGGCCTAAAAAACACAAGCAGCCCTTGAGTTATTATGGAAGAGACTGTTTTCATCAAGTTTCAAGCCATATTTTTGGCGCCCCAGCCGTTTCTTTCATTTTGGGGCCTATGTGTTTTTCGACCTTGAAATCGCAAAAAATGCGCGAAAACATGGATTTGTCTCTCCTGCCGCGCACACACTTCCGATAGCTTGCGAAGGCCTAAAAAACACAAGCGGCCCTTGAGTTATTGTGGGAGAGACTGTTTTCATCAAGTTTGAAGCCTCAGTTTTGGCTGGACAGCCGTTTCTTTATTTTTGGGTTCTGTGTGTTTTTCGACCTGGAAATGGCAAAACAGGCGCGAAAACATAGATTTGTCTCTCCTGCTGAGCACACACTTCCGATAGCTTGCGAAGGCCTAAAAAACACAATCAGCCCGTGAGTTAATATGGGAGAGACTGTTTTCATCAAGTTTGAAGCCATAGTTTTGGCGCGGCAGCCGTTTCTTTCATTTTGGGGCCTATGTGTTTTTCGACCTTGAAATCGCAAAAAAGGCGCGAAAACATGGATTTGTCTCTCCTGCCGCGCACAACTTCCGATAGCTTGCAAAGGCCTAAAAAACACAAGCAGCCCTTGAGTTATTATGGGAGAGACTGTTTTCATCAAGTTTCAAGCCATAGTTTTGGCGCCCCAGCCGTTTCTTTCATTTTGGGGCCTATGTGTTTTTCGACCTTGAAATCGCAAAAAAGGCGCGAAAACATGGATTTGTCTCTCCTGCCGCGCACACACTTCCGATAGCTTGCAAAGGCCTAAAAAACACAAGCAGCCCGTGAGTTATTATGGGAGAGACTGTTTTCATCAAGATTGAAGCCATAGTTTTGGCGTGGCAGCCGTTTCTTTCATTTTGGGGCCTATGTGTTTTTCGACCTTGAAAACGCAAAAAATGCACGAAAACATGGATTTGTCTCTCCTGCCGCGCACACACTTCCGATAGCTTGCGAAGGCCTAAAAAACACAAGCGGCCCTTGAGTTATTGTGGGAGAGACTGTTTTCATCAAGTTTGAAGCCATAGTTTTGGCGCGACAGCCGTTTCTTTCATTTTGGGGCCTATGTGTTTTTCGACCTTGAAATCGCAAAAAAGTCGCGAAAACATGGATTTGTCTCTCCTGCCGCGCACACACTTCCGATAGCTTGCAAAGGCCTAAAAAACACAAGCAGCCCGTGAGTTATTATGGGAAAGACTGTTTTCATCAAGTTTGAAGCCATAGTTTTGGCGCGCCAGCCGTTTCTTTCATTTTGGGGCCTATGGGTTTTTCGACCTTGAAATCGCAAAAAAGGCGCGAAAACATGGATTTGTCTGTCCTGCCGCGCACACACTTCCGATAGCTTGCAAAGGCCTAAAAAACACAAGCAGCCCGTGAGTTATTATGGGAGAGACTGTTTTCATCAAGATTGAAGCCATAGTTTTGGCGCGGCAGCCGTTTCTTTCATTTTGGGGCCTATGTGTTTTTCGACCTTGAAATCGCAAAAAAGGCGCGAAAACATGGATTTGTCTCTCCTGCCGCGCACACACTTCCGATAGCTTGCAAAGGCCTAAAAAACACAAGCAGCCCGTGAGTTATTATGGGAAAGACTGTTTTCATCAAGTTTGAAGCCATAGTTTTGGCGCGCCAGCCGTTTCTTTCATTTTGGGGCCTATGTGTTTTTCGACCTTGAAATCGCAAAAAATGCGCGAAAACATGGATTTGTCTCTCCTGCCGCGCACACACTTCCGATAGCTTGCGAAGGCCTAAAAAACACAAGCGGCCCTTGAGTTATTGTGGGAGAGACTGTTTTCATCAAGTTTGAAGCCTCAGTTTTGGCTGGACAGCCGTTTCTTTATTTTTGGGTTCTGTGTGTTTTTCGACCTGGAAATGGCAAAACAGGCGCGAAAACATAGATTTGTCTCTCCTGCTGAGCACACACTTCCGATAGCTTGCGAAGGCCTAAAAAACACAATCAGCCCGTGAGTTAATATGGGAGAGACTGTTTTCATCAAGTTTGAAGCCATAGTTTTGGCGCGCCAGCCGTTTCTTTCATTTTGGGGCCTATGTGTTTTTCGACCTTGAAATCGCAAAAAAGGCGCGAAAACATGGATTTGTCTCTCCTGCCGCGCACACACTTCCGATAGCTTGCAAAGGCCTAAAAAACACAAGCAGCCCGTGAGTTATTATGGGAGAGACTGTTTTCATCAAGTTTGAAGCCATAGTTTTGGCGCGGCAGCCGTTTCTTTCATTTTGGGGCCTATGTGTTTTTCGACCTTGAAATCGCAAAAAAGGCGCGAAAACATGGATTTGTCTCTCCTGCCGCGCACACACTTCCGATAGCTTGCAAAGGCCTAAAAAACACAAGCAGCCCGTGAGTTATTATGGGAAAGACTGTTTTCATCAAGTTTGAAGCCATAGTTTTGGCGCGCCAGCCGTTTCTTTCATTTTGGGGCCTATGTGTTTTTCGACCTTGAAATCGCAAAAAATGCGCGAAAACATGGATTTGTCTCTCCTGCCGCGCACACACTTCCGATAGCTTGCGAAGGCCTAAAAAACACAAGCGGCCCTTGAGTTATTGTGGGAGAGACTGTTTTCATCAAGTTTGAAGCCTCAGTTTTGGCTGGACAGCCGTTTCTTTATTTTTGGGTTCTGTGTGTTTTTCGACCTGGAAATGGCAAAACAAGCGCGAAAACATAGATTTGTCTCTCCTGCTGAGCACACACTTCCGATAGCTTGCGAAGGCCTAAAAAACACAATCAGCCCGTGAGTTAATATGGGAGAGACTGTTTTCATCAAGTTTGAAGCCATAGTTTTGGCGCGCCAGCCGTTTCTTTCATTTTGGGGCCTATGTGTTTTTCGACCTTGAAATCGCAAAAAATGCGCGAAAACATGGATTTGTCTCTCCTGCCGTGCACACACTTCCGATAGCTTGCGAAGGCCTAAAAAACACAAGCAGCCCGTGAGTTATTATGGGAGAGACTGTTTTCATCAAGTTTGAAGCCATAGTTTTGGCGCGCCAGCAGTTTCTTTCATTTTGGGGCCTATGTGTTTTTCGACCTTGAAATCGCAAAAAAGGCGCGAAAACATGGATTTGTCTCTCCTGCCGCGCACACACTTCCGATAGCTTGCAAAGGCCTAAAAAACACAAGCAGCCCGTGAGTTATTATGGGAGAGACTGTTTTCATCAAGTTTGAAGCCATAGTTTTGGCGCGGCAGCCGTTTCTTTCATTTTGGGGCCTATGTGTTTTTCGACCTTGAAATCGCAAAAAAGTCGCGAAAACATGGATTTGTCTCTCCTGCCGCGCACACACTTCCGATAGCTTGCAAAGGCCTAAAAAACACAAGCAGCCCGTGAGTTATTATGGGAGAGACTGTTTTCATCAAGTTTGAAGCTATAGTTTTGGCGCGCCAGCCGTTTCTTTCATTTTGGGGCCTATGTGTTTTTCGACCTTGAAATCGCAAAAAAGGCGCGAAAACATGGATTTGTCTCTCCTGCCGCGCACAACTTCCGATAGCTTGCAAAGGCCTAAAAAACACAAGCAGCCCTTGAGTTATTGTGGGAGAGACTGTTTTCATCAAGATTGAAGCCATAGTTTTGGCGCGGCAGCCGTTTCTTTCATTTTGGGGCCTATGTGTTTTTCGACCTTGAAATCGCAAAAAATGCACGAAAACATGGATTTGTCTCTCCTGCCGCGCACACACTTCCGATAGCTTGCGAAGGCCTAAAAAACACAAGCAGCCCGTGAGTTATTGTGGGAGAGACTGTTTTCATCAAGTTTGAAGCCTCAGTTTTGGCTGGACAGCCGTTTCTTTATTTTTGGGTTCTATGTGTTTTTCGACCTGGAAATGGCAAAAAAGGCGCGAAAACATAGATTTGTCTCTCCTGCTGCGCACACACTTCCGATAGCTTGCGAAGGCCTAAAAAACACAATCAGCCCGTGAGTTAATATGGGAGAGACTGTTTTCATCAAGTTTCAAGCCATAGTTTTGGCGCCCCAGCCGTTTCTTTCATTTTGGGGCCTATGTGTTTTTCGACCTTGAAATCGCAAAAAAGGCGCGAAAACATGGATTTGTCTCTCCTGCCGCGCACAACTTCCGATAGCTTGCAAAGGCCTAAAAAACACAAGCAGCCCTTGAGTTATTATGGGAGAGACTGTTTTCATCAAGTTTCAAGCCATAGTTTTGGCGCCCCAGCCGTTTCTTTCATTTTGGGGCCTATGTGTTTTTCGACCTTGAAATCGCAAAAAAGGCGCGAAAACATGGATTTGTCTCTCCTGCCGCGCACACACTTCCGATAGCTTGCAAAGGCCTAAAAAACACAAGCAGCCCGTGAGTTATTATGGGAGAGACTGTTTTCATCAAGTTTGAAGCCATAGTTTTGGCGCGGCAGCCGTTTCTTTCATTTTGGGGCCTATGTGTTTTTCGACCTTGAAATCGCAAAAAAGTCGCGAAAACATGGATTTGTCTCTCCTGCCGCGCACACACTTCCGATAGCTTGCAAAGGCCTAAAAAACACAAGCAGCCCGTGAGTTATTATGGGAGAGACTGTTTTCATCAAGATTGAAGCCATAGGTTTGGTGCGGCAGCCGTTTCTTTCATTTTGGGGCCTATGTGTTTTTCGACCTTGAAATCGCAAAAAAGGCGCGAAAACATGGATTTGTCTCTCCTGCCGCGCACACACTTCCGATAGCTTGCAAAGGCCTAAAAAACACAAGCAGCCCGTGAGTTATTATGGGAAAGACTGTTTTCATCAAGTTTGAAGCCATAGTTTTGGCGCGCCAGCCGTTTCTTTCATTTTGGGGCCTATGTGTTTTTCGACCTTGAAATCGCAAAAAATGCGCGAAAACATGGATTTGTCTCTCCTGCCGCGCACACACTTCCGATAGCTTGCGAAGGCCTAAAAAACACAAGCGGCCCTTGAGTTATTGTGGGAGAGACTGTTTTCATCAAGTTTGAAGCCTCAGTTTTGGCTGGACAGCCGTTTCTTTATTTTTGGGTTCTGTGTGTTTTTCGACCTGGAAATGGCAAAACAGGCGCGAAAACATAGATTTGTCTCTCCTGCTGAGCACACACTTCCGATAGCTTGCGAAGGCCTAAAAAACACAATCAGCCCGTGAGTTAATATGGGAGAGACTGTTTTCATCAAGTTTGAAGCCATAGTTTTGGCGCGCCAGCCGTTTCTTTCATTTTGGGGCCTATGTGTTTTTCGACCTTGAAATCGCAAAAAAGGCGCGAAAACATGGATTTGTCTCTCCTGCCGCGCACACACTTCCGATAGCTTGCAAAGGCCTAAAAAACACAAGCAGCCCGTGAGTTATTATGGGAGAGACTGTTTTCATCAAGTTTGAAGCCATAGTTTTGGCGCGGCAGCCGTTTCTTTCATTTTGGGGCCTATGTGTTTTTCGACCTTGAAATCGCAAAAAAGGCGCGAAAACATGGATTTGTCTCTCCTGCCGCGCACACACTTCCGATAGCTTGCAAAGGCCTAAAAAACACAAGCAGCCCGTGAGTTATTATGGGAAAGACTGTTTTCATCAAGTTTGAAGCCATAGTTTTGGCGCGCCAGCCGTTTCTTTCATTTTGGGGCCTATGTGTTTTTCGACCTTGAAATCGCAAAAAATGCGCGAAAACATGGATTTGTCTCTCCTGCCGCGCACACACTTCCGATAGCTTGCGAAGGCCTAAAAAACACAAGCGGCCCTTGAGTTATTGTGGGAGAGACTGTTTTCATCAAGTTTGAAGCCTCAGTTTTGGCTGGACAGCCGTTTCTTTATTTTTGGGTTCTATGTGTTTTTCGACCTGGAAATGGCAAAAAAGGCGCGAAAACATAGATTTGTCTCTCCTGCTGCGCACACACTTCCGATAGCTTGCGAAGGCCTAAAAAACACAATCAGCCCGTGAGTTAATATGGGAGAGACTGTTTTCATCAAGTTTCAAGCCATAGTTTTGGCGCCCCAGCCGTTTCTTTCATTTTGGGGCCTATGTGTTTTTCGACCTTGAAATCGCAAAAAAGGCGCGAAAACATGGATTTGTCTCTCCTGCCGCGCACAACTTCCGATAGCTTGCAAAGGCCTAAAAAACACAAGCAGCCCTTGAGTTATTATGGGAGAGACTGTTTTCATCAAGTTTGAAGCCATAGTTTTGGCGCGGCAGCCGTTTCTTTCATTTTGGGGCCTATGTGTTTTTCGACCTTGAAATCGCAAAAAAGGCGCGAAAACATGGATTTGTCTCTCCTGCCGCGCACACACTTCCGATAGCTTGCAAAGGCCTAAAAAACACAAGCAGCCCGTGAGTTATTATGGGAAAGACTGTTTTCATCAAGTTTGAAGCCAAAGTTTTGGCGCGCCAGCCGTTTCTTTCATTTTGGGGCCTATGTGTTTTTCGACCTTGAAATCGCAAAAAAGGCGCGAAAACATGGATTTGTCTGTCCTGCCGCGCACACACTTCCGATAGCTTGCAAAGGCCTAAAAAACACAAGCAGCCCGTGAGTTATTATGGGAGAGACTGTTTTCATCAAGATTGAAGCCATAGGTTTGGTGCGGCAGCCGTTTCTTTCATTTTGGGGCCTATGTGTTTTTCGACCTTGAAATCGCAAAAAAGGCGCGAAAACATGGATTTGTCTCTCCTGCCGCGCACACACTTCCGATAGCTTGCAAAGGCCTAAAAAACACAAGCAGCCCGTGAGTTATTATGGGAAAGACTGTTTTCATCAAGTTTGAAGCCATAGTTTTGGCGCGCCAGCCGTTTCTTTCATTTTGGGGCCTATGTGTTTTTCGACCTTGAAATCGCAAAAAATGCGCGAAAACATGGATTTGTCTCTCCTGCCGCGCACACACTTCCGATAGCTTGCGAAGGCCTAAAAAACACAAGCGGCCCTTGAGTTATTGTGGGAGAGACTGTTTTCATCAAGTTTGAAGCCTCAGTTTTGGCTGGACAGCCGTTTCTTTATTTTTGGGTTCTGTGTGTTTTTCGACCTGGAAATGGCAAAACAGGCGCGAAAACATAGATTTGTCTCTCCTGCTGAGCACACACTTCCGATAGCTTGCGAAGGCCTAAAAAACACAATCAGCCCGTGAGTTAATATGGGAGAGACTGTTTTCATCAAGTTTGAAGCCATAGTTTTGGCGCGCCAGCCGTTTCTTTCATTTTGGGGCCTATGTGTTTTTCGACCTTGAAATCGCAAAAAAGGCGCGAAAACATGGATTTGTCTCTCCTGCCGCGCACACACTTCCGATAGCTTGCAAAGGCCTAAAAAACACAAGCAGCCCGTGAGTTATTATGGGAGAGACTGTTTTCATCAAGTTTGAAGCCATAGTTTTGGCGCGGCAGCCGTTTCTTTCATTTTGGGGCCTATGTGTTTTTCGACCTTGAAATCGCAAAAAAGGCGCGAAAACATGGATTTGTCTCTCCTGCCGCGCACACACTTCCGATAGCTTGCAAAGGCCTAAAAAACACAAGCAGCCCGTGAGTTATTATGGGAAAGACTGTTTTCATCAAGTTTGAAGCCATAGTTTTGGCGCGCCAGCCGTTTCTTTCATTTTGGGGCCTATGTGTTTTTCGACCTTGAAATCGCAAAAAATGCACGAAAACATGGATTTGTCTCTCCTGCCGCGCACACACTTCCGATAGCTTGCGAAGGCCTAAAAAACACAAGCGGCCCTTGAGTTATTGTGGGAGAGACTGTTTTCATCAAGTTTGAAGCCTCAGTTTTGGCTGGACAGCCGTTTCTTTATTTTTGGGTTCTATGTGTTTTTCGACCTGGAAATGGCAAAAAAGGCGCGAAAACATAGATTTGTCTCTCCTGCTGCGCACACACTTCCGATAGCTTGCGAAGGCCTAAAAAACACAATCAGCCCGTGAGTTAATATGGGAGAGACTGTTTTCATCAAGTTTCAAGCCATAGTTTTGGCGCCCCAGCCGTTTCTTTCATTTTGGGGCCTATGTGTTTTTCGACCTTGAAATCGCAAAAAAGGCGCGAAAACATGGATTTGTCTCTCCTGCCGCGCACAACTTCCGATAGCTTGCAAAGGCCTAAAAAACACAAGCAGCCCTTGAGTTATTATGGGAGAGACTGTTTTCATCAAGTTTCAAGCCATAGTTTTGGCGCCCCAGCCGTTTCTTTCATTTTGGGGCCTATGTGTTTTTCGACCTTGAAATCGCAAAAAAGGCGCGAAAACATGGATTTGTCTCTCCTGCCGCGCACACACTTCCGATAGCTTGCAAAGGCCTAAAAAACACAAGCAGCCCGTGAGTTATTATGGGAAAGACTGTTTTCATCAAGTTTGAAGCCATAGTTTTGGCGCGCCAGCCGTTTCTTTCATTTTGGGGCCTATGTGTTTTTCGACCTTGAAATCGCAAAAAATGCGCGAAAACATGGATTTGTCTCTCCTGCCGCGCACACACTTCCGATAGCTTGCGAAGGCCTAAAAAACACAAGCGGCCCTTGAGTTATTGTGGGAGAGACTGTTTTCATCAAGTTTGAAGCCTCAGTTTTGGCTGGACAGCCGTTTCTTTATTTTTGGGTTCTGTGTGTTTTTCGACCTGGAAATGGCAAAACAGGCGCGAAAACATAGATTTGTCTCTCCTGCTGAGCACACACTTCCGATAGCTTGCGAAGGCCTAAAAAACACAATCAGCCCGTGAGTTAATATGGGAGAGACTGTTTTCATCAAGTTTGAAGCCATAGTTTTGGCGCGCCAGCCGTTTCTTTCATTTTGGGGCCTATGTGTTTTTCGACCTTGAAATCGCAAAAAAGGCGCGAAAACATGGATTTGTCTCTCCTGCCGCGCACACACTTCCGATAGCTTGCAAAGGCCTAAAAAACACAAGCAGCCCGTGAGTTATTATGGGAGAGACTGTTTTCATCAAGTTTGAAGCCATAGTTTTGGCGCGGCAGCCGTTTCTTTCATTTTGGGGCCTATGTGTTTTTCGACCTTGAAATCGCAAAAAAGGCGCGAAAACATGGATTTGTCTCTCCTGCCGCGCACACACTTCCGATAGCTTGCAAAGGCCTAAAAAACACAAGCAGCCCGTGAGTTATTATGGGAAAGACTGTTTTCATCAAGTTTGAAGCCATAGTTTTGGCGCGCCAGCCGTTTCTTTCATTTTGGGGCCTATGTGTTTTTCGACCTTGAAATCGCAAAAAATGCACGAAAACATGGATTTGTCTCTCCTGCCGCGCACACACTTCCGATAGCTTGCGAAGGCCTAAAAAACACAAGCGGCCCTTGAGTTATTGTGGGAGAGACTGTTTTCATCAAGTTTGAAGCCTCAGTTTTGGCTGGACAGCCGTTTCTTTATTTTTGGGTTCTATGTGTTTTTCGACCTGGAAATGGCAAAAAAGGCGCGAAAACATAGATTTGTCTCTCCTGCTGCGCACACACTTCCGATAGCTTGCGAAGGCCTAAAAAACACAATCAGCCCGTGAGTTAATATGGGAGAGACTGTTTTCATCAAGTTTCAAGCCATAGTTTTGGCGCCCCAGCCGTTTCTTTCATTTTGGGGCCTATGTGTTTTTCGACCTTGAAATCGCAAAAAAGGCGCGAAAACATGGATTTGTCTCTCCTGCCGCGCACAACTTCCGATAGCTTGCAAAGGCCTAAAAAACACAAGCAGCCCTTGAGTTATTATGGGAGAGACTGTTTTCATCAAGTTTCAAGCCATAGTTTTGGCGCCCCAGCCGTTTCTTTCATTTTGGGGCCTATGTGTTTTTCGACCTTGAAATCGCAAAAAAGGCGCGAAAACATGGATTTGTCTCTCCTGCCGCGCACACACTTCCGATAGCTTGCAAAGGCCTAAAAAACACAAGCAGCCCGTGAGTTATTATGGGAGAGACTGTTTTCATCAAGTTTGAAGCCATAGTTTTGGCGCGGCAGCCGTTTCTTTCATTTTGGGGCCTATGTGTTTTTCGACCTTGAAATCGCAAAAAAGTCGCGAAAACATGGATTTGTCTCTCCTGCCGCGCACACACTTCCGATAGCTTGCAAAGGCCTAAAAAACACAAGCAGCCCGTGAGTTATTATGGGAAAGACTGTTTTCATCAAGATTGAAGCCATAGGTTTGGTGCGGCAGCCGTTTCTTTCATTTTGGGGCCTATGTGTTTTTCGACCTTGAAATCGCAAAAAAGGCGCGAAAACATGGATTTGTCTCTCCTGCCGCGCACACACTTCCGATAGCTTGCAAAGGCCTAAAAAACACAAGCAGCCCGTGAGTTATTATGGGAAAGACTGTTTTCATCAAGTTTGAAGCCATAGTTTTGGCGCGCCAGCCGTTTCTTTCATTTTGGGGCCTATGTGTTTTTCGACCTTGAAATCGCAAAAAATGCGCGAAAACATGGATTTGTCTCTCCTGCCGCGCACACACTTCCGATAGCTTGCGAAGGCCTAAAAAACACAAGCGGCCCTTGAGTTATTGTGGGAGAGACTGTTTTCATCAAGTTTGAAGCCTCAGTTTTGGCTGGACAGCCGTTTCTTTATTTTTGGGTTCTGTGTGTTTTTCGACCTGGAAATGGCAAAACAGGCGCGAAAACATAGATTTGTCTCTCCTGCTGAGCACACACTTCCGATAGCTTGCGAAGGCCTAAAAAACACAATCAGCCCGTGAGTTAATATGGGAGAGACTGTTTTCATCAAGTTTGAAGCCATAGTTTTGGCGCGCCAGCCGTTTCTTTCATTTTGCGGCCTATGTGTTTTTCGACCTTGAAATCGCAAAAAATGCGCGAAAACATGGATTTGTCTCTCCTGCCGCGCACACACTTCCGATAGCTTGCAAAGGCCTAAAAAACACAAGCAGCCCGTGAGTTATTATGGGAGAGACTGTTTTCATCAAGTTTGAAGCCATAGTTTTGGCGCGGCAGCCGTTTCTTTCATTTTGGGGCCTATGTGTTTTTCGACCTTGAAATCGCAAAAAATGCGCGAAAACATGGATTTGTCTCTCCTGCCGCGCACACACTTCCGATAGCTTGCGAAGGCCTAAAAAACACAAGCAGCCCGTGAGTTATTATGGGAGAGACTGTTTTCATCAAGTTTGAAGCCATAGTTTTGGCGCGCCAGCAGTTTCTTTCATTTTGGGGCCTATGTGTTTTTCGACCTTGAAATCGCAAAAAAGGCGCGAAAACATGGATTTGTCTCTCCTGCCGCGCACACACTTCCGATAGCTTGCAAAGGCCTAAAAAACACAAGCAGCCCGTGAGTTATTATGGGAGAGACTGTTTTCATCAAGTTTGAAGCCATAGTTTTGGCGCGGCAGCCGTTTCTTTCATTTTGGGGCCTATGTGTTTTTCGACCTTGAAATCGCAAAAAAGGCGCGAAAACATGGATTTGTCTCTCCTGCCGCGCACACACTTCCGATAGCTTGCAAAGGCCTAAAAAACACAAGCAGCCCGTGAGTTATTATGGGAAAGACTGTTTTCATCAAGTTTGAAGCCATAGTTTTGGCGCGCCAGCCGTTTCTTTCATTTTGGGGCCTATGTGTTTTTCGACCTTGAAATCGCAAAAAAGGCGCGAAAACATGGATTTGTCTCTCCTGCCGCGCACAACTTCCGATAGCTTGCAAAGGCCTAAAAAACACAAGCAGCCCTTGAGTTATTATGAGAGAGACTGTTTTCATCAAGTTTCAAGCCATAGTTTTGGCGCCCCAGCCGTTTCTTTCATTTTGGGGCCTATGTGTTTTTCGACCTTGAAATCGCAAAAAAGGCGCGAAAACATGGATTTGTCTCTCCTGCCGCGCACACACTTCCGATAGCTTGCAAAGACCTAAAAAACACAAGCAGCCCATGAGTTATTATGGGAGAGACTGTTTTCATCAAGATTGAAGCCATAGTTTTGGCGCGGCAGCCGTTTCTTTCATTTTGGGGCCTATGTGTTTTTCGACCTTGAAATCGCAAAAAAGGCGCGAAAACATGGATTTGTCTCTCCTGCCGCGCACACACTTCCAATAGCTTGCAAAGGCCTAAAAAACACAAGCAGCCCGTGAGTTATTATGGGAGAGACTGTTTTCATCAAGTTTGAAGCCATAGTTTTGGCGCGGCAGCCGTTTCTTTCATTTTGGGGCCTATGTGTTTTTCGACCTTGAAATCGCAAAAAAGGCGCGAAAACATGGATTTGTCTCTCCTGCCGCGCACACACTTCCGATAGCTTGCAAAGGCCTAAAAAACACAAGCAGCCCGTGAGTTATTATGGGAGAGACTGTTTTCATCAAGTTTGAAGCCATAGTTTTGGCGCGCCAGCAGTTTCTTTCATTTTGGGGCCTATGTGTTTTTCGACCTTGAAATCGCAAAAAAGGCGCGAAAACATGGATTTGTCTCTCCTGCCGCGCACACACTTCCGATAGCTTGCAAAGGCCTAAAAAACACAAGCAGCCCGTGAGTTATTATGGGAGAGACTGTTTTCATCAAGTTTGAAGCCATAGTTTTGGCGCGGCAGCCGTTTCTTTCATTTTGGGGCCTATGTGTTTTTCGACCTTGAAATCGCAAAAAAGGCGCGAAAACATGGATTTGTCTCTCCTGCCGCGCACACACTTCCGATAGCTTGCAAAGGCCTAAAAAACACAAGCAGCCCGTGAGTTATTATGGGAAAGACTGTTTTCATCAAGTTTGAAGCCATAGTTTTGGCGCGCCAGACGTTTCTTTCATTTTGGGGCCTATGTGTTTTTCGACCTTGAAATCGCAAAAAAGGCGCGAAAACATGGATTTGTCTCTCCTGCCGCGCACAACTTCCGATAGCTTGCAAAGGCCTAAAAAACACAAGCAGCCCTTGAGTTATTATGGGAGAGACTGTTTTCATCAAGTTTCAAGCCATAGTTTTGGCGCCCCAGCCGTTTCTTTCATTTTGGGGCCTATGTGTTTTTCGACCTTGAAATCGCAAAAAAGGCGCGAAAACATGGATTTGTCTCTCCTGCCGCGCACACACTTCCGATAGCTTGCAAAGGCCTAAAAAACACAAGCAGCCCGTGAGTTATTATGGGAGAGACTGTTTTCATCAAGTTTGAAGCCATAGTTTTGGCGCGGCAGCCGTTTCTTTCATTTTGGGGCCTATGTGTTTTTCGACCTTGAAATCGCAAAAAATGCGCGAAAACATGGATTTGTCTCTCCTGCCGCGCACACACTTCCGATAGCTTGCGAAGGCCTAAAAAACACAAGCAGCCCGTGAGTTATTATGGGAGAGACTGTTTTCATCAAGTTTGAAGCCATAGTTTTGGCGCGCCAGCAGTTTCTTTCATTTTGGGGCCTATGTGTTTTTCGACCTTGAAATCGCAAAAAAGGCGCGAAAACATGGATTTGTCTCTCCTGCCGCGCACACACTTCCGATAGCTTGCAAAGGCCTAAAAAACACAAGCAGCCCGTGAGTTATTATGGGAGAGACTGTTTTCATCAAGTTTGAAGCCATAGTTTTGGCGCGGCAGCCGTTTCTTTCATTTTGGGGCCTATGTGTTTTTCGACCTTGAAATCGCAAAAAAGTCGCGAAAACATGGATTTGTCTCTCCTGCCGCGCACACACTTCCGATAGCTTGCAAAGGCCTAAAAAACACAAGCAGCCCGTGAGTTATTATGGGAAAGACTGTTTTCATCAAGTTTGAAGCCATAGTTTTGGCGCGCCAGCCGTTTCTTTCATTTTGGGGCCTATGTGTTTTTCGACCTTGAAATCGCAAAAAAGGCGCGAAAACATGGATTTGTCTCTCCTGCCGCGCACAACTTCCGATAGCTTGCAAAGGCCTAAAAAACACAAGCAGCCCTTGAGTTATTATGAGAGAGACTGTTTTCATCAAGTTTCAAGCCATAGTTTTGGCGCCCCAGCCGTTTCTTTCATTTTGGGGCCTATGTGTTTTTCGACCTTGAAATCGCAAAAAAGGCGCGAAAACATGGATTTGTCTCTCCTGCCGCGCACACACATCCGATAGCTTGCAAAGACCTAAAAAACACAAGCAGCCCATGAGTTATTATGGGAGAGACTGTTTTCATCAAGATTGAAGCCATAGTTTTGGCGCGGCAGCCGTTTCTTTCATTTTGGGGCCTATGTGTTTTTCGACCTTGAAATCGCAAAAAAGGCGCGAAAACATGGATTTGTCTCTCCTGCCGCACACACACTTCCAATAGCTTGCAAAGGCCTAAAAAACACAAGCAGCCCGTGAGTTATTATGGGAGAGACTGTTTTCATCAAGTTTGAAGCCATAGTTTTGGCGCGGCAGCCGTTTCTTTCATTTTGGGGCCTATGTGTTTTTCGACCTTGAAATCGCAAAAAATGCGCGAAAACATGGATTTGTCTCTCCTGCCGCGCACACACTTCCGATAGCTTGCGAAGGCCTAAAAAACACAAGCAGCCCGTGAGTTATTATGGGAGAGACTGTTTTCATCAAGTTTGAAGCCATAGTTTTGGCGCGCCAGCAGTTTCTTTCATTTTGGGGCCTATGTGTTTTTCGACCTTGAAATCGCAAAAAAGGCGCGAAAACATGGATTTGTCTCTCCTGCCGCGCACACACTTCCGATAGCTTGCAAAGGCCTAAAAAACACAAGCAGCCCGTGAGTTATTATGGGAGAGACTGTTTTCATCAAGTTTGAAGCCATAGTTTTGGCGCGGCAGCCGTTTCTTTCATTTTGGGGCCTATGTGTTTTTCGACCTTGAAATCGCAAAAAAGTCGCGAAAACATGGATTTGTCTCTCCTGCCGCGCACACACTTCCGATAGCTTGCAAAGGCCTAAAAAACACAAGCAGCCCGTGAGTTATTATGGGAAAGACTGTTTTCATCAAGTTTGAAGCCATAGTTTTGGCGCGCCAGCCGTTTCTTTCATTTTGGGGCCTATGTGTTTTTCGACCTTGAAATCGCAAAAAAGGCGCGAAAACATGGATTTGTCTCTCCTGCCGCGCACAACTTCCGATAGCTTGCAAAGGCCTAAAAAACACAAGCAGCCCTTGAGTTATTATGAGAGAGACTGTTTTCATCAAGTTTCAAGCCATAGTTTTGGCGCCCCAGCCGTTTCTTTCATTTTGGGGCCTATGTGTTTTTCGACCTTGAAATCGCAAAAAAGGCGCGAAAACATGGATTTGTCTCTCCTGCCGCGCACACACTTCCGATAGCTTGCAAAGACCTAAAAAACACAAGCAGCCCATGAGTTATTATGGGAGAGACTGTTTTCATCAAGATTGAAGCCATAGTTTTGGCGCGGCAGCCGTTTCTTTCATTTTGGGGCCTATGTGTTTTTCGACCTTGAAATCGCAAAAAAGGCGCGAAAACATGGATTTGTCTCTCCTGCCGCGCACACACTTCCAATAGCTTGCAAAGGCCTAAAAAACACAAGCAGCCCGTGAGTTATTATGGGAGAGACTGTTTTCATCAAGTTTGAAGCCATAGTTTTGGCGCGGCAGCCGTTTCTTTCATTTTGGGGCCTATGTGTTTTTCGACCTTGAAATCGCAAAAAAGGCGCGAAAACATGGATTTGTCTCTCCTGCCGCGCACACACTTCCGATAGCTTGCAAAGGCCTAAAAAACACAAGCAGCCCGTGAGTTATTATGGGAGAGACTGTTTTCATCAAGTTTGAAGCCATAGTTTTGGCGCGCCAGCAGTTTCTTTCATTTTGGGGCCTATGTGTTTTTCGACCTTGAAATCGCAAAAAAGGCGCGAAAACATGGATTTGTCTCTCCTGCCGCGCACACACTTCCGATAGCTTGCAAAGGCCTAAAAAACACAAGCAGCCCGTGAGTTATTATGGGAGAGACTGTTTTCATCAAGTTTGAAGCCATAGTTTTGGCGCGGCAGCCGTTTCTTTCATTTTGGGGCCTATGTGTTTTTCGACCTTGAAATCGCAAAAAAGGCGCGAAAACATGGATTTGTCTCTCCTGCCGCGCACACACTTCCGATAGCTTGCAAAGGCCTAAAAAACACAAGCAGCCCGTGAGTTATTATGGGAAAGACTGTTTTCATCAAGTTTGAAGCCATAGTTTTGGCGCGCCAGACGTTTCTTTCATTTTGGGGCCTATGTGTTTTTCGACCTTGAAATCGCAAAAAAGGCGCGAAAACATGGATTTGTCTCTCCTGCCGCGCACAACTTCCGATAGCTTGCAAAGGCCTAAAAAACACAAGCAGCCCGTGAGTTATTATGGGAGAGACTGTTTTCATCAAGATTGAAGCCATAGTTTTGGCGCGGCAGCCGTTTCTTTCATTTTGGGGCCTATGTGTTTTTCGACCTTGAAATCGCAAAAAAGGCGCGAAAACATGGATTTGTCTCTCCTGCCGCGCACAACTTCCGATAGCTTGCAAAGGCCTAAAAAACACAAGCAGCCCTTGAGTTATTATGGGAGAGACTGTTTTCATCAAGTTTCAAGCCATAGTTTTGGCGCCCCAGCCGTTTCTTTCATTTTGGGGCCTATGTGTTTTTCGACCTTGAAATCGCAAAAAAGGCGCGAAAACATGGATTTGTCTCTCCTGCCGCGCACACACTTCCGATAGCTTGCAAAGGCCTAAAAAACACAAGCAGCCCGTGAGTTATTATGGGAGAGACTGTTTTCATCAAGATTGAAGCCATAGTTTTGGCGCGGCAGCCGTTTCTTTCATTTTGGGGCCTATGTGTTTTTCGACCTTGAAATCGCAAAAAAGGCGCGAAAACATGGATTTGTCTCTCCTGCCGCGCACACACTTCCGATAGCTTGCAAAGGCCTAAAAAACACAAGCAGCCCGTGAGTTATTATGGGAGAGACTGTTTTCATCAAGTTTCAAGCCATAGTTTTGGCGCCCCAGCCGTTTCTTTCATTTTGGGGCCTATGTGTTTTTCGACCTTGAAATCGCAAAAAAGGCGCGAAAACATGGATTTGTCTCTCCTGCCGCGCACACACTTCCGATAGCTTGCGAAGGCCTAAAAAACACAAGCGGCCCTTGAGTTATTGTGGGAGAGACTGTTTTCATCAAGTTTGAAGCCTCAGTTTTGGCTGGACAGCCGTTTCTTTATTTTTGGGTTCTATGTGTTTTTCGACCTGGAAATGGCAAAAAAGGCGCGAAAACATAGATTTGTCTCTCCTGCTGCGCACACACTTCCGATAGCTTGCGAAGGCCTAAAAAACACAATCAGCCCGTGAGTTAATATGGGAGAGACTGTTTTCATCAAGTTTCAAGCCATAGTTTTGGCGCCCCAGCCGTTTCTTTCATTTTGGGGCCTATGTGTTTTTCGACCTTGAAATCGCAAAAAAGGCGCGAAAACATGGATTTGTCTCTCCTGCCGCGCACAACTTCCGATAGCTTGCAAAGGCCTAAAAAACACAAGCAGCCCTTGAGTTATTATGGGAGAGACTGTTTTCATCAAGTTTCAAGCCATAGTTTTGGCGCCCCAGCCGTTTCTTTCATTTTGGGGCCTATGTGTTTTTCGACCTTGAAATCGCAAAAAAGGCGCGAAAACATGGATTTGTCTCTCCTGCCGCGCACACACTTCCGATAGCTTGCAAAGGCCTAAAAAACACAAGCAGCCCGTGAGTTATTATGGGAGAGACTGTTTTCATCAAGTTTGAAGCCATAGTTTTGGCGCGGCAGCCGTTTCTTTCATTTTGGGGCCTATGTGTTTTTCGACCTTGAAATCGCAAAAAATGCGCGAAAACATGGATTTGTCTCTCCTGCCGCGCACACACTTCCGATAGCTTGCAAAGGCCTAAAAAACACAAGCAGCCCGTGAGTTATTATGGGAGAGACTGTTTTCATCAAGTTTGAAGCCATAGTTTTGGCGCGGCAGCCGTTTCTTTCATTTTGGGGCCTATGTGTTTTTCGACCTTGAAATCGCAAAAAAGGCGCGAAAACATGGATTTGTCTCTCCTGCCGCGCACACACTTCCGATAGCTTGCAAAGGCCTAAAAAACACAAGCAGCCCGTGAGTTATTATGGGAGAGACTGTTTTCATCAAGTTTGAAGCCATAGTTTTGGCGCGGCAGCCGTTTCTTTCATTTTGGGGCCTATGTGTTTTTCGACCTTGAAATCGCAAAAAATGCGCGAAAACATGGATTTGTCTCTCCTGCCGCGCACACACTTCCGATAGCTTGCAAAGGCCTAAAAAACACAAGCAGCCCGTGAGTTATTATGGGAGAGACTGTTTTCATCAAGTTTGAAGCCATAGTTTTGGCGCGGCAGCCGTTTCTTTCATTTTGGGGCCTATGTGTTTTTCGACCTTGAAATCGCAAAAAAGTCGCGAAAACATGGATTTGTCTCTCCTGCCGCGCACACACTTCCGATAGCTTGCAAAGGCCTAAAAAACACAAGCAGCCCGTGAGTTATTATGGGAAAGACTGTTTTCATCAAGTTTGAAGCCATAGTTTTGGCGCGCCAGCCGTTTCTTTCATTTTGGGGCCTATGTGTTTTTCGACCTTGAAATCGCAAAAAAGGCGCGAAAACATGGATTTGTCTCTCCTGCCGCGCACACACTTCCGATAGCTTGCAAAGGCCTAAAAAACACAAGCAGCCCTTGAGTTATTATGAGAGAGACTGTTTTCATCAAGTTTCAAGCCATAGTTTTGGCGCCCCAGCCGTTTCTTTCATTTTGGGGCCTATGTGTTTTTCGACCTTGAAATCGCAAAAAAGGCGCGAAAACATGGATTTGTCTCTCCTGCCGCGCACACACTTCCGATAGCTTGCAAAGACCTAAAAAACACAAGCGGCCCATGAGTTATTATGGGAGAGACTGTTTTCATCAAGATTGAAGCCATAGTTTTGGCGCGGCAGCCGTTTCTTTCATTTTGGGGCCTATGTGTTTTTCGACCTTGAAATCGCAAAAAAGGCGCGAAAACATGGATTTGTCTCTCCTGCCGCGCACACACTTCCAATAGCTTGCAAAGGCCTAAAAAACACAAGCAGCCCGTGAGTTATTATGGGAGAGACTGTTTTCATCAAGTTTGAAGCCATAGTTTTGGCGCGGCAGCCGTTTCTTTCATTTTGGGGCCTATGTGTTTTTCGACCTTGAAATCGCAAAAAAGTCGCGAAAACATGGATTTGTCTCTCCTGCCGCGCACACACTTCCGATAGCTTGCAAAGGCCTAAAAAACACAAGCAGCCCGTGAGTTATTATGGGAGAGACTGTTTTCATCAAGTTTGAAGCCATAGTTTTGGCGCGCCAGCAGTTTCTTTCATTTTGGGGCCTATGTGTTTTTCGACCTTGAAATCGCAAAAAAGGCGCGAAAACATGGATTTGTCTCTCCTGCCGCGCACACACTTCCGATAGCTTGCAAAGGCCTAAAAAACACAAGCAGCCCGTGAGTTATTATGGGAGAGACTGTTTTCATCAAGTTTCAAGCCATAGTTTTGGCGCCCCAGCCGTTTCTTTCATTTTGGGGCCTATGTGTTTTTCGACCTTGAAATCGCAAAAAAGGCGCGAAAACATGGATTTGTCTCTCCTGCCGCGCACACACTTCCGATAGCTTGCGAAGGCCTAAAAAACACAAGCGGCCCTTGAGTTATTGTGGGAGAGACTGTTTTCATCAAGTTTGAAGCCTCAGTTTTGGCTGGACAGCCGTTTCTTTATTTTTGGGTTCTATGTGTCTTTCGACCTGGAAATGGCAAAAAAGGCGCGAAAACATAGATTTGTCTCTCCTGCTGCGCACACACTTCCGATAGCTTGCGAAGGCCTAAAAAACACAATCAGCCCGTGAGTTAATATGGGAGAGACTGTTTTCATCAAGTTTCAAGCCATAGTTTTGGCGCCCCAGCCGTTTCTTTCATTTTGGGGCCTATGTGTTTTTCGACCTTGAAATCGCAAAAAAGGCGCGAAAACATGGATTTGTCTCTCCTGCCGCGCACAACTTCCGATAGCTTGCAAAGGCCTAAAAAACACAAGCAGCCCTTGAGTTATTATGGGAGAGACTGTTTTCATCAAGTTTGAAGCCATAGTTTTGGCGCGGCAGCCGTTTCTTTCATTTTGGGGCCTATGTGTTTTTCGACCTTGAAATCGCAAAAAAGTCGCGAAAACATGGATTTGTCTCTCCTGCCGCGCACACACTTCCGATAGCTTGCAAAGGCCTAAAAAACACAAGCAGCCCGTGAGTTATTATGGGAAAGACTGTTTTCATCAAGTTTGAAGCCATAGTTTTGGCGCGCCAGCCGTTTCTTTCATTTTGGGGCCTATGTGTTTTTCGACCTTGAAATCGCAAAAAAGGCGCGAAAACATGGATTTGTCTCTCCTGCCGCGCACACACTTCCGATAGCTTGCAAAGGCCTAAAAAACACAAGCAGCCCATGAGTTATTATGGGAGAGACTGTTTTCATCAAGATTGAAGCCATAGTTTTGGCGCGGCAGCCGTTTCTTTCATTTTGGGGCCTATGTGTTTTTCGACCTTGAAATCGCAAAAAAGGCGCGAAAACATGGATTTGTCTCTCCTGCCGCGCACATTCTTCCAATAGCTTGCAAAGGCCTAAAAAACACAAGCAGCCCGTGAGTTATTATGGGAGAGACTGTTTTCATCAAGTTTGAAGCCATAGTTTTGGCGCGGCAGCCGTTTCTTTCATTTTGGGGCCTATGTGTTTTTCGACCTTGAAATCGCAAAAAATGCTCGAAAACATGGATTTGTCTCTCCTGCCGCGCACACACTTCCGATAGCTTGCGAAGGCCTAAAAAACACAAGCAGCCCGTGAGTTATTATGGGAGAGACTGTTTTCATCAAGTTTGAAGCCATAGTTTTGGCGCGCCAGCAGTTTCTTTCATTTTGGGGCCTATGTGTTTTTCGACCTTGAAATCGCAAAAAAGGCGCGAAAACATGGATTTGTCTCTCCTGCCGCGCACACACTTCCGATAGCTTGCAAAGGCCTAAAAAACACAAGCAGCCCGTGAGTTATTATGGGAGAGACTGTTTTCATCAAGTTTCAAGCCATAGTTTTGGCGCCCCAGCCGTTTCTTTCATTTTGGGGCCTATGTGTTTTTCGACCTTGAAATCGCAAAAAAGGCGCGAAAACATGGATTTGTCTCTCCTGCCGCGCACACACTTCCGATAGCTTGCGAAGGCCTAAAAAACACAAGCGGCCCTTGAGTTATTGTGGGAGAGACTGTTTTCATCAAGTTTGAAGCCTCAGTTTTGGCTGGACAGCCGTTTCTTTATTTTTGGGTTCTATGTGTCTTTCGACCTGGAAATGGCAAAAAAGGCGCGAAAACATAGATTTGTCTCTCCTGCTGCGCACACACTTCCGATAGCTTGCGAAGGCCTAAAAAACACAATCAGCCCGTGAGTTAATATGGGAGAGACTGTTTTCATCAAGTTTCAAGCCATAGTTTTGGCGCCCCAGCCGTTTCTTTCATTTTGGGGCCTATGTGTTTTTCGACCTTGAAATCGCAAAAAAGGCGCGAAAACATGGATTTGTCTCTCCTGCCGCGCACAACTTCTGATAGCTTGCAAAGGCCTAAAAAACACAAGCAGCCCTTGAGTTATTATGGGAGAGACTGTTTTCATCAAGTTTGAAGCCATAGTTTTGGCGCGGCAGCCGTTTCTTTCATTTTGGGGCCTATGTGTTTTTCGACCTTGAAATCGCAAAAAAGTCGCGAAAACATGGATTTGTCTCTCCTGCCGCGCACACACTTCCGATAGCTTGCAAAGGCCTAAAAAACACAAGCAGCCCGTGAGTTATTATGGGAAAGACTGTTTTCATCAAGTTTGAAGCCATAGTTTTGGCGCGCCAGCCGTTTCTTTCATTTTGGGGCCTATGTGTTTTTCGACCTTGAAATCGCAAAAAAGGCGCGAAAACATGGATTTGTCTCTCCTGCCGCGCACACACTTCCGATAGCTTGCAAAGGCCTAAAAAACACAAGCAGCCCATGAGTTATTATGGGAGAGACTGTTTTCATCAAGATTGAAGCCATAGTTTTGGCGCGGCAGCCGTTTCTTTCATTTTGGGGCCTATGTGTTTTTCGACCTTGAAATCGCAAAAAAGGCGCGAAAACATGGATTTGTCTCTCCTGCCGCGCACATTCTTCCAATAGCTTGCAAAGGCCTAAAAAACACAAGCAGCCCGTGAGTTATTATGGGAGAGACTGTTTTCATCAAGTTTGAAGCCATAGTTTTGGCGCGGCAGCCGTTTCTTTCATTTTGGGGCCTATGTGTTTTTCGACCTTGAAATCGCAAAAAATGCTCGAAAACATGGATTTGTCTCTCCTGCCGCGCACACACTTCCGATAGCTTGCGAAGGCCTAAAAAACACAAGCAGCCCGTGAGTTATTATGGGAGAGACTGTTTTCATCAAGTTTGAAGCCATAGTTTTGGCGCGCCAGCAGTTTCTTTCATTTTGGGGCCTATGTGTTTTTCGACCTTGAAATCGCAAAAAAGGCGCGAAAACATGGATTTGTCTCTCCTGCCGCGCACACACTTCCGATAGCTTGCAAAGGCCTAAAAAACACAAGCAGCCCGTGAGTTATTATGGGAGAGACTGTTTTCATCAAGTTTGAAGCCATAGTTTTGGCGCGGCAGCCGTTTCTTTCATTTTGGGGCCTATGTGTTTTTCGACCTTGAAATCGCAAAAAAGTCGCGAAAACATGGATTTGTCTCTCCTGCCGCGCACACACTTCCGATAGCTTGCAAAGGCCTAAAAAACACAAGCAGCCCGTGAGTTATTATGGGAAAGACTGTTTTCATCAAGTTTGAAGCCATAGTTTTGGCGCGCCAGCCGTTTCTTTCATTTTGGGGCCTATGTGTTTTTCGACCTTGAAATCGCAAAAAAGGCGCGAAAACATGGATTTGTCTCTCCTGCCGCGCACAACTTCCGATAGCTTGCAAAGGCCTAAAAAACACAAGCAGCCCTTGAGTTATTATGGGAGAGACTGTTTTCATCAAGTTTCAAGCCATAGTTTTGGCGCCCCAGCCGTTTCTTTCATTTTGGGGCCTATGTGTTTTTCGACCTTGAAATCGCAAAAAAGGCGCGAAAACATGGATTTGTCTCTCCTGCCGCGCACACACTTCCGATAGCTTGCAAAGGCCTAAAAAACACAAGCAGCCCATGAGTTATTATGGGAGAGACTGTTTTCATCAAGATTGAAGCCATAGTTTTGGCGCGGCAGCCGTTTCTTTCATTTTGGGGCCTATGTGTTTTTCGACCTTGAAATCGCAAAAAAGGCGCGAAAACATGGATTTGTCTCTCCTGCCGCGCACATTCTTCCAATAGCTTGCAAAGGCCTAAAAAACACAAGCAGCCCGTGAGTTATTATGGGAGAGACTGTTTTCATCAAGTTTGAAGCCATAGTTTTGGCGCGGCAGCCGTTTCTTTCATTTTGGGGCCTATGTGTTTTTCGACCTTGAAATCGCAAAAAATGCTCGAAAACATGGATTTGTCTCTCCTGCCGCGCACACACTTCCGATAGCTTGCGAAGGCCTAAAAAACACAAGCAGCCCGTGAGTTATTATGGGAGAGACTGTTTTCATCAAGTTTGAAGCCATAGTTTTGGCGCGCCAGCAGTTTCTTTCATTTTGGGGCCTATGTGTTTTTCGACCTTGAAATCGCAAAAAAGGCGCGAAAACATGGATTTGTCTCTCCTGCCGCGCACACACTTCCGATAGCTTGCAAAGGCCTAAAAAACACAAGCAGCCCGTGAGTTATTATGGGAGAGACTGTTTTCATCAAGTTTGAAGCCATAGTTTTGGCGCGGCAGCCGTTTCTTTCATTTTGGGGCCTATGTGTTTTTCGACCTTGAAATCGCAAAAAAGTCGCGAAAACATGGATTTGTCTCTCCTGCCGCGCACACACTTCCGATAGCTTGCAAAGGCCTAAAAAACACAAGCAGCCCGTGAGTTATTATGGGAAAGACTGTTTTCATCAAGTTTGAAGCCATAGTTTTGGCGCGCCAGCCGTTTCTTTCATTTTGGGGCCTATGTGTTTTTCGACCTTGAAATCGCAAAAAAGGCGCGAAAACATGGATTTGTCTCTCCTGCCGCGCACAACTTCCGATAGCTTGCAAAGACCTAAAAAACACAAGCAGCCCTTGAGTTATTATGGGAGAGACTGTTTTCACCAAGTTTCAAGCCATAGTTTTGGCGCCCCAGCCGTTTCTTTCATTTTGGGGCCTATGTGTTTTTCGACCTTGAAATCGCAAAAAAGGCGCGAAAACATGGATTTGTCTCTCCTGCCGCGCACACACTTCCGATAGCTTGCAAAGGCCTAAAAAACACAAGCAGCCCGTGAGTTATTATGGGAGAGACTGTTTTCATCAAGTTTGAAGCCATAGTTTTGGCGCGGCAGCCGTTTCTTTCATTTTGGGGCCTATGTGTTTTTCGACCTTGAAATCGCAAAAAAGTCGCGAAAACATGGATTTGTCTCTCCTGCCGCGCACACACTTCCGATAGCTTGCAAAGGCCTAAAAAACACAAGCAGCCCGTGAGTTATTATGGGAAAGACTGTTTTCATCAAGATTGAAGCCATAGGTTTGGTGCGGCAGCCGTTTCTTTCATTTTGGGGCCTATGTGTTTTTCGACCTTGAAATCGCAAAAAAGGCGCGAAAACATGGATTTGTCTCTCCTGCCGCGCACACACTTCCGATAGCTTGCAAAGGCCTAAAAAACACAAGCAGCCCGTGAGTTATTATGGGAAAGACTGTTTTCATCAAGTTTGAAGCCATAGTTTTGGCGCGCCAGCCGTTTCTTTCATTTTGGGGCCTATGTGTTTTTCGACCTTGAAATCGCAAAAAATGCGCGAAAACATGGATTTGTCTCTCCTGCCGCGCACACACTTCCGATAGCTTGCGAAGGCCTAAAAAACACAAGCGGCCCTTGAGTTATTGTGGGAGAGACTGTTTTCATCAAGTTTGAAGCCTCAGTTTTGGCTGGACAGCCGTTTCTTTATTTTTGGGTTCTGTGTGTTTTTCGACCTGGAAATGGCAAAACAGGCGCGAAAACATAGATTTGTCTCTCCTGCTGAGCACACACTTCCGATAGCTTGCGAAGGCCTAAAAAACACAATCAGCCCGTGAGTTAATATGGGAGAGACTGTTTTCATCAAGTTTGAAGCCATAGTTTTGGCGCGCCAGCCGTTTCTTTCATTTTGGGGCCTATGTGTTTTTCGACCTTGAAATCGCAAAAAAGGCGCGAAAACATGGATTTGTCTCTCCTGCCGCGCACACACTTCCGATAGCTTGCAAAGGCCTAAAAAACACAAGCAGCCCGTGAGTTATTATGGGAGAGACTGTTTTCATCAAGTTTGAAGCCATAGTTTTGGCGCGGCAGCCGTTTCTTTCATTTTGGGGCCTATGTGTTTTTCGACCTTGAAATCGCAAAAAAGGCGCGAAAACATGGATTTGTCTCTCCTGCCGCGCACACACTTCCGATAGCTTGCAAAGGCCTAAAAAACACAAGCAGCCCGTGAGTTATTATGGGAAAGACTGTTTTCATCAAGTTTGAAGCCATAGTTTTGGCGCGCCAGCCGTTTCTTTCATTTTGGGGCCTATGTGTTTTTCGACCTTGAAATCGCAAAAAATGCGCGAGAACATGGATTTGTCTCTCCTGCCGCGCACACACTTCCGATAGCTTGCGAAGGCCTAAAAAACACAAGCGGCCCTTGAGTTATTATGAGAGAGACTGTTTTCATCAAGTTTCAAGCCATAGTTTTGGCGCCCCAGCCGTTTCTTTCATTTTGGGGCCTATGTGTTTTTCGACCTTGAAATCGCAAAAAAGGCGCGAAAACATGGATTTGTCTCTCCTGCCGCGCACACACATCCGATAGCTTGCAAAGACCTAAAAAACACAAGCAGCCCATGAGTTATTATGGGAGAGACTGTTTTCATCAAGATTGAAGCCATAGTTTTGGCGCGGCAGCCGTTTCTTTCATTTTGGGGCCTATGTGTTTTTCGACCTTGAAATCGCAAAAAAGGCGCGAAAACATGGATTTGTCTCTCCTGCCGCGCACACACTTCCAATAGCTTGCAAAGGCCTAAAAAACACAAGCAGCCCGTGAGTTATTATGGGAGAGACTGTTTTCATCAAGTTTGAAGCCATAGTTTTGGCGCGGCAGCCGTTTCTTTCATTTTGGGGCCTATGTGTTTTTCGACCTTGAAATCGCAAAAAAGTCGCGAAAACATGGATTTGTCTCTCCTGCCGCGCACACACTTCCGATAGCTTGCAAAGGCCTAAAAAACACAAGCAGCCCGTGAGTTATTATGGGAAAGACTGTTTTCATCAAGTTTGAAGCCATAGTTTTGGCGCGCCAGCCGTTTCTTTCATTTTGGGGCCTATGTGTTTTTCGACCTTGAAATCGCAAAAAAGGCGCGAAAACATGGATTTGTCTTTCCTGCCGCGCACAACTTCCGATAGCTTGCAAAGGCCTAAAAAACACAAGCAGCCCTTGAGTTATTATGGGAGAGACTGTTTTCATCAAGTTTCAAGCCATAGTTTTGGCGCCCCAGCCGTTTCTTTCATTTTGGGGCCTATGTGTTTTTCGACCTTGAAATCGCAAAAAAGGCGCGAAAACATGGATTTGTCTCTCCTGCCGCGCACACACTTCCGATAGCTTGCAAAGGCCTAAAAAACACAAGCAGCCCATGAGTTATTATGGGAGAGACTGTTTTCATCAAGATTGAAGCCATAGTTTTGGCGCGGCAGCCGTTTCTTTCATTTTGGGGCCTATGTGTTTTTCGACCTTGAAATCGCAAAAAAGGCGCGAAAACATGGATTTGTCTCTCCTGCCGCGCACATTCTTCCAATAGCTTGCAAAGGCCTAAAAAACACAAGCAGCCCGTGAGTTATTATGGGAGAGACTGTTTTCATCAAGTTTGAAGCCATAGTTTTGGCGCGGCAGCCGTTTCTTTCATTTTGGGGCCTATGTGTTTTTCGACCTTGAAATCGCAAAAAATGCTCGAAAACATGGATTTGTCTCTCCTGCCGCGCACACACTTCCGATAGCTTGCAAAGGCCTAAAAAACACAAGCAGCCCGTGAGTTATTATGGGAGAGACTGTTTTCATCAAGTTTGAAGCCATAGTTTTGGCGCGGCAGCCGTTTCTTTCATTTTGGGGCCTATGTGTTTTTCGACCTTGAAATCGCAAAAAAGGCGCGAAAACATGGATTTGTCTCTCCTGCCGCGCACACACTTCCGATAGCTTGCAAAGGCCTAAAAAACACAAGCAGACCGTGAGTTATTATGGGAGAGACTGTTTTCCTTTGCAAGCTATCGGAAGTGTGTGCGCGGCAGGAGACAGCCGTGTCTTTATTTTTGGGTTCTGTGTGTTTTTCGACCTGGAAATGGCAAAACAGGCGCGAAAACATAGATTTGTCTCTCCTGCTGAGCACACACTTCCGATAGCTTGCGAAGGCCTAAAAAACACAATCAGCCCGTGAGTTAATATGGGAGAGACTGTTTTCATCAAGTTTGAAGCCATAGTTTTGGCGCGCCTGCCGTTTCTTTCATTTTGGGGCCTATGTGTTTTTCGACCTTGAAATCGCAAAAAAGGCGCGAAAACATGGATTTGTCTCTCCTGCCGCGCACACACTTCCGATAGCTTGCAAAGGCCTAAAAAACACAAGCAGCCCCTGAGTTATTATGGGAGAGACTGTTTTCATCAAGTTTGAAGCCATAGTTTTGGCGCGGCAGCCGTTTCTTTCATTTTGGGGCCTATGTGTTTTTCGACCTTGAAATCGCAAAAAATGCACGAAAACATGGATTTGTCTCTCCTGCCGCGCACACACTTCCGATAGCTTGCGAAGGCCTAAAAAACACAAGCGGCCCTTGAGTTATTGTGGGAGAGACTGTTTTCATCAAGTTTGAAGCCTCAGTTTTGGCTGGACAGCCGTTTCTTTATTTTTGGGTTCTATGTGTTTTTCGACCTGGAAATGGCAAAAAAGGCGCGAAAACATAGATTTGTCTCTCCTGCTGCGCACACACTTCCGATAGCTTGCGAAGGCCTAAAAAACACAATCAGCCCGTGAGTTAATATGGGAGAGACTGTTTTCATCAAGTTTCAAGCCATAGTTTTGGCGCCCCAGCCGTTTCTTTCATTTTGGGGCCTATGTGTTTTTCGACCTTGAAATCGCAAAAAAGGCGCGAAAACATGGATTTGTCTCTCCTGCCGCGCACACACTTCCGATAGCTTGCAAAGGCCTAAAAAACACAAGCAGCCCGTGAGTTATTATGGGAAAGACTGTTTTCATCAAGTTTGAAGCCATAGTTTTGGCGCGCCAGCCGTTTCTTTCATTTTGGGGCCTATGTGTTTTTCGACCTTGAAATCGCAAAAAAGGCGCGAAAACATGGATTTGTCTCTCCTGCCGCGCACAACTTCCGATAGCTTGCAAAGGCCTAAAAAACACAAGCGGCCCTTGAGTTATTGTGGGAGAGACTGTTTTCATCAAGTTTGAAGCCTCAGTTTTGGCTGGACAGCCGTGTCTTTATTTTTGGGTTCTGTGTGTTTTTCGACCTGGAAATGGCAAAACAGGCGCGAAAACATAGATTTGTCTCTCCTGCTGAGCACACACTTCCGATAGCTTGCGAAGGCCTAAAAAACACAATCAGCCCGTGAGTTAATATGGGAGAGACTGTTTTCATCAAGTTTGAAGCCATAGTTTTGGCGCGCCAGCCGTTTCTTTCATTTTGGGGCCTATGTGTTTTTCGACCTTGAAATCGCAAAAAAGGCGCGAAAACATGGATTTGTCTCTCCTGCCGCGCACACACTTCCGATAGCTTGCAAAGGCCTAAAAAACACAAGCAGCCCGTGAGTTATTATGGGAGAGACTGTTTTCATCAAGTTTCAAGCCATAGTTTTGGCGCCCCAGCCATTTCTTTCATTTTGGGGCCTATGTGTTTTTCGACCTTGAAATCGCAAAAAATGCGCGAAAACATGGATTTGTCTCTCCTGCCGCGCACACACTTCCGATAGCTTGCGAAGGCCTAAAAAACACAAGCAGCCCGTGAGTTATTATGGGAGAGACTGTTTTCATCAAGTTTGAAGCCATAGTTTTGGCGCGCCAGCCGTTTCTTTCATTTTGGGGCCTATGTGTTTTTCGACCTTGAAATCGCAAAAAATTCGCGAAAACATGGATTTGTCTCTCCTGCCGCGTACACACTTCCGATAGCTTGCAAAGGCCTAAAAAACACAAGCAGCCCGTGAGTTATTATGGGAGAGACTGTTTTCATCAAGTTTGAAGCCATAGTTTTGGCGCGGCAGCCGTTTCTTTCATTTTGGGGCCTATGTGTTTTTCGACCTTGAAATCGCAAAAAAGGCGCGAAAACATGGATTTGTCTCTCCTGCCCCGCACACACTTCCAATAGCTTGCAAAGGCCTAAAAAAACACAAGCAGCCCGTGAGTTATTATGGGAGAGACTGTTTTCATCAAGTTTGAAGCCATAGTTTTGGCGCGGCAGCTGTTTCTTTCATTTTGGGGCCTATGTGTTTTTCGACCTTGAAATCGCAAAAAAGGCGCGAAAACATGGATTTGTCTCTCCTGCCGCGCACACACTTCCGATAGCTTGCAAAGGCCTAAAAAACACAAGCAGCCCGTGAGTTATTATGGGAAAGACTGTTTTCATCAAGTTTGAAGCCATAGTTTTGGCGCGCCAGCCGTTTCTTTCATTTTGGGGCCTATGTGTTTTTCGACCTTGAAATCGCAAAAAAAGCGCGAAAACATGGATTTGTCTCTCCTGCCGCGCACACACTTCCGATAGCTTGCGAAGGCCTAAAAAACACAAGCGGCCCTTGAGTTATTGTGGGAGAGACTGTTTTCATCAAGTTTCAAGCCATAGTTTTGGCGCCCCAGCCGTTTCTTTCATTTTGGGGCCTATGTGTTTTTCGACCTTGAAATCGCAAAAAAGGCGCGAAAACATGGATTTGTCTCTCCTGCCGCGCACACACTTCCGATAGCTTGCGAAGGCCTAAAAAACACAAGCGGCCCTTGAGTTATTGTGGGAGAGACTGTTTTCATCAAGTTTGAAGCCTCAGTTTTGGCTGGACAGCCGTTTCTTTATTTTTGGGTTCTATGTGTTTTTCGACCTGGAAATGGCAAAAAAGGCGCGAAAACATAGATTTGTCTCTCCTGCTGCGCACACACTTCCGATAGCTTGCGAAGGCCTAAAAAACACAATCAGCCCGTGAGTTAATATGGGAGAGACTGTTTTCATCAAGTTTGAAGCCATAGTTTTGGCGCGGCAGCCGTTTCTTTCATTTTGGGGCCTATGTGTTTTTCGACCTTGAAATCGCAAAAAAGGCGCAAAAACATTGATTTGTCTCTCCTGCCGCGCACACACTTCCGATAACTTGCAAAGGCCTAAAAAACACAAGCAGCCCGTGAGTTATTATGGGAGAGACTGTTTTCATCAAGTTTGAAGCCATAGTTTTGGCGCGGCAGCCGTTTCTTTCATTTTGGGGCCTATGTGTTTTTCGACCTTGAAATCGCAAAAAATGCGCGAAAACATGGATTTGTCTCTCCTGCCGCGCACACACTTCCGATAGCTTGCAAAGGCCTAAAAAACACAAGCAGCCCGTGAGTTATTATGGGAGAGACTGTTTTCATCAAGATTGAAGCCATAGTTTTGGCGCGGCAGCCGTTTCTTTCATTTTGGGGCCTATGTGTTTTTCGACCTTGAAATCGCAAAAAAGGCGCGAAAACATGGATTTGTCTCTCCTGCCGCGCACACACTTCCAATAGCTTGCAAAGGCCTAAAAAACACAAGCAGCCCGTGAGTTATTATGGGAGAGACTGTTTTCATCAAGTTTGAAGCCATAGTTTTGGCGCGGCAGCCGTTTCTTTCATTTTGGGGCCTATGTGTTTTTCGACCTTGAAATCGCAAAAAATGCGCGAAAACATGGATTTGTCTCTCCTGCCGCGCACACACTTCCGATAGCTTGCAAAGGCCTAAAAAACACAAGCAGCCCGTGAGTTATTATGGGAAAGACCGTTTTCATCAAGTTTGAAGCCATAGTTTTGGCGCGCCAGCCGTTTCTTTCATTTTGGGGCCTATGTGTTTTTCGACCTTGAAATCGCAAAAAAGGCGCGAAAACATGGATTTGTCTCTCCTGCCGCGCACAACTTCCGATAGCTTGCAAAGGCCTAAAAAACACAAGCAGCCCTTGAGTTATTATGGGAGAGACTGTTTTCATCAAGTTTCAAGCCATAGTTTTGGCGCCCCAGCCGTTTCTTTCATTTTGGGGCCTATGTGTTTTTCGACCTTGAAATCGCAAAAAAGGCGCGAAAACATGGATTTGTCTCTCCTGCCGCGCACACACTTCCGATAGCTTGCAAAGGCCTAAAAAACACAATCAGCCCGTGAGTTAATATGGGAGAGACTGTTTTCATCAAGTTTGAAGCCATAGTTTTGGCGCGGCAGCCGTTTCTTTCATTTTGGGGCCTATGTGTTTTTCGACCTTGAAATCGCAAAAAATGCGCAAAAACATGGATTTGTCTCTCCTGCCGCGCACACACTTCTGATAGCTTGCGAAGGCCTAAAAAACACAAGCGGCCCTTGAGTTATTGTGGGAGAGACTGTTTTCATCAAGTTTGAAGCCTCAGTTTTGGCTGGACAGCCGTTTCTTTATTTTTGGGTTCTGTGTGTTTTTCGACCTGGAAATGGCAAAAAAGGCGCGAAAACATAGATTTGTCTCTCCTGCTGCGCACACACTTCCGATAGCTTGCGAAGGCCTAAAAAACACAATCAGCCCGTGAGTTAATATGGGAGAGACTGTTTTCATCAAGTTTGAAGCCATAGTTTTGGCGCGCCAGCCGTTTCTTTCATTTTGGGGCCTATGTGTTTTTCGACCTTGAAATCGCAAAAAATGCGCGAAAACATGGATTTGTCTCTCCTGCCGCGCACACACTTCCGATAGCTTGCGAAGGCCTAAAAAACACAAGCGGCCCTTGAGTTATTGTGGGAGAGACTGTTTTCATCAAGTTTGAAGCCTCAGTTTTGGCTGGACAGCCGTTTCTTTATTTTTGGGGTCTGTGTGTTTTTCGACCTGGAAATGGCAAAACAGGCGCGAAAACATAGATTTGTCTCTCCTGCTGCGCACACACTTCCGATAGCTTGCGAAGGCCTAAAAAACACAATCAGCCCGTGAGTTAATATGGGAGAGACTGTTTTCATCAAGTTTGAAGCCATAGTTTTGGCGCGCCAGCCGTTTCTTTCATTTTGGGGCCTATGTGTTTTTCGACCTTGAAATCGCAAAAAAGGCGTGAAAACATGGATTTGTCTCTCCTGCCGCGCACACACTTCCGATAGCTTGCAAAGGCCTAAAAAACACAAGCAGCCTGTGAGTTATTATGGGAGAGACTGTTTTCATCAAGTTTGAAGCCATAGTTTTGGCTGGACAGCCGTTTCTTTATTTTTGGGGTCTGTGTGTTTTTCGACCTGGAAATCGCAAAAAAGGCGCGAAAACATGGATTTGTCTCTCCTGCCGCGCACAACTTCCGATAGCTTGCAAAGGCCTAAAAAACACAAGCAGCCCTTGAGTTATTATGGGAGAGACTGTTTTCATCAAGTTTCAAGCCATAGTTTTGGCGCCCCAGCCGTTTCTTTCATTTTGGGGCCTATGTGTTTTTCGACCTTGAAATCGCAAAAAAGGCGCGAAAACATGGATTTGTCTCTCCTGCCGCGCACACACTTCCGATAGCTTGCAAAGGCCTAAAAAACACAAGCAGCCCGTGAGTTATTATGGGAGAGACTGTTTTCATCAAGTTTGAAGCCATAGTTTTGGCGCGGCAGCCGTTTCTTTCATTTTGGGGCCTATGTGTTTTTCGACCTTGAAATCGCAAAAAAGTCGCGAAAACATGGATTTGTCTCTCCTGCCGCGCACACACTTCCGATAGCTTGCGAAGGCCTAAAAAACACAAGCGGCCCTTGAGTTATTGTGGGAGAGACTGTTTTCATCAAGTTTGAAGCCTCAGTTTTGGCTGGACAGCCGTTTCTTTATTTTTGGGTTCTGTGTGTTTTTCGACCTGGAAATGGCAAAACAGGCGCGAAAACATAGATTTGTCTCTCCTGCTGAGCACACACTTCCGATAGCTTGCGAAGGCCTAAAAAACACAATCAGCCCGTGAGTTAATATGGGAGAGACTGTTTTCATCAAGTTTGAAGCCATAGTTTTGGCGCGCCAGCCGTTTCTTTCATTTTGGGGCCTATGTGTTTTTCGACCTTGAAATCGCAAAAAAGGCGCGAAAACATGGATTTGTCTCTCCTGCCGCGCACACACTTCCGATAGCTTGCAAAGGCCTAAAAAACACAAGCAGCCCGTGAGTTATTATGGGAGAGACTGTTTTCATCAAGTTTGAAGCCATAGTTTTGGCGCGGCAGCCGTTTCTTTCATTTTGGGGCCTATGTGTTTTTCGACCTTGAAATCGCAAAAAAGGCGCGAAAACATGGATTTGTCTCTCCTGCCGCGCACACACTTCCGATAGCTTGCAAAGGCCTAAAAAACACAAGCAGCCCGTGAGTTATTATGGGAAAGACTGTTTTCATCAAGTTTGAAGCCATAGTTTTGGCGCGCCAGCCGTTTCTTTCATTTTGGGGCCTATGTGTTTTTCGACCTTGAAATCGCAAAAAATGCGCGAGAACATGGATTTGTCTCTCCTGCCGCGCACACACTTCCGATAGCTTGCGAAGGCCTAAAAAACACAAGCGGCCCTTGAGTTATTATGAGAGAGACTGTTTTCATCAAGTTTCAAGCCATAGTTTTGGCGCCCCAGCCGTTTCTTTCATTTTGGGGCCTATGTGTTTTTCGACCTTGAAATCGCAAAAAAGGCGCGAAAACATGGATTTGTCTCTCCTGCCGCGCACACACATCCGATAGCTTGCAAAGACCTAAAAAACACAAGCAGCCCATGAGTTATTATGGGAGAGACTGTTTTCATCAAGATTGAAGCCATAGTTTTGGCGCGGCAGCCGTTTCTTTCATTTTGGGGCCTATGTGTTTTTCGACCTTGAAATCGCAAAAAAGGCGCGAAAACATGGATTTGTCTCTCCTGCCGCGCACACACTTCCAATAGCTTGCAAAGGCCTAAAAAACACAAGCAGCCCGTGAGTTATTATGGGAGAGACTGTTTTCATCAAGTTTGAAGCCATAGTTTTGGCGCGGCAGCCGTTTCTTTCATTTTGGGGCCTATGTGTTTTTCGACCTTGAAATCGCAAAAAATGCGCGAAAACATGGATTTGTCTCTCCTGCCGCGCACACACTTCCGATAGCTTGCGAAGGCCTAAAAAACACAAGCAGCCCGTGAGTTATTATGGGAGAGACTGTTTTCATCAAGTTTGAAGCCATAGTTTTGGCGCGCCAGCAGTTTCTTTCATTTTGGGGCCTATGTGTTTTTCGACCTTGAAATCGCAAAAAAGGCGCGAAAACATGGATTTGTCTCTCCTGCCGCGCACACACTTCCGATAGCTTGCAAAGGCCTAAAAAACACAAGCAGCCCGTGAGTTATTATGGGAGAGACTGTTTTCATCAAGTTTGAAGCCATAGTTTTGGCGCGGCAGCCGTTTCTTTCATTTTGGGGCCTATGTGTTTTTCGACCTTGAAATCGCAAAAAAGTCGCGAAAACATGGATTTGTCTCTCCTGCCGCGCACACACTTCCGATAGCTTGCAAAGGCCTAAAAAACACAAGCAGCCCGTGAGTTATTATGGGAAAGACTGTTTTCATCAAGTTTGAAGCCATAGTTTTGGCGCGCCAGCCGTTTCTTTCATTTTGGGGCCTATGTGTTTTTCGACCTTGAAATCGCAAAAAAGGCGCGAAAACATGGATTTGTCTCTCCTGCCGCGCACAACTTCCGATAGCTTGCAAAGGCCTAAAAAACACAAGCAGCCCTTGAGTTATTATGAGAGAGACTGTTTTCATCAAGTTTCAAGCCATAGTTTTGGCGCCCCAGCCGTTTCTTTCATTTTGGGGCCTATGTGTTTTTCGACCTTGAAATCGCAAAAAAGGCGCGAAAACATGGATTTGTCTCTCCTGCCGCGCACACACTTCCAATAGCTTGCAAAGGCCTAAAAAACACAAGCAGCCCGTGAGTTATTATGGGAGAGACTGTTTTCATCAAGTTTGAAGCCATAGTTTTGGCGCGGCAGCCGTTTCTTTCATTTTGGGGCCTATGTGTTTTTCGACCTTGAAATCGCAAAAAAGGCGCGAAAACATGGATTTGTCTCTCCTGCCGCGCACACACTTCCGATAGCTTGCAAAGGCCTAAAAAACACAAGCAGCCCGTGAGTTATTATGGGAGAGACTGTTTTCATCAAGTTTGAAGCCATAGTTTTGGCGCGCCAGCAGTTTCTTTCATTTTGGGGCCTATGTGTTTTTCGACCTTGAAATCGCAAAAAAGGCGCGAAAACATGGATTTGTCTCTCCTGCCGCGCACACACTTCCGATAGCTTGCAAAGGCCTAAAAAACACAAGCAGCCCGTGAGTTATTATGGGAGAGACTGTTTTCATCAAGTTTGAAGCCATAGTTTTGGCGCGGCAGCCGTTTCTTTCATTTTGGGGCCTATGTGTTTTTCGACCTTGAAATCGCAAAAAAGGCGCGAAAACATGGATTTGTCTCTCCTGCCGCGCACACACTTCCGATAGCTTGCAAAGGCCTAAAAAACACAAGCAGCCCGTGAGTTATTATGGGAAAGACTGTTTTCATCAAGTTTGAAGCCATAGTTTTGGCGCGCCAGACGTTTCTTTCATTTTGGGGCCTATGTGTTTTTCGACCTTGAAATCGCAAAAAAGGCGCGAAAACATGGATTTGTCTCTCCTGCCGCGCACAACTTCCGATAGCTTGCAAAGGCCTAAAAAACACAAGCAGCCCGTGAGTTATTATGGGAGAGACTGTTTTCATCAAGATTGAAGCCATAGTTTTGGCGCGGCAGCCGTTTCTTTCATTTTGGGGCCTATGTGTTTTTCGACCTTGAAATCGCAAAAAAGGCGCGAAAACATGGATTTGTCTCTCCTGCCGCGCACAACTTCCGATAGCTTGCAAAGGCCTAAAAAACACAAGCAGCCCTTGAGTTATTATGGGAGAGACTGTTTTCATCAAGTTTCAAGCCATAGTTTTGGCGCCCCAGCCGTTTCTTTCATTTTGGGGCCTATGTGTTTTTCGACCTTGAAATCGCAAAAAAGGCGCGAAAACATGGATTTGTCTCTCCTGCCGCGCACACACTTCCGATAGCTTGCGAAGGCCTAAAAAACACAAGCGGCCCTTGAGTTATTGTGGGAGAGACTGTTTTCATCAAGTTTGAAGCCTCAGTTTTGGCTGGACAGCCGTTTCTTTATTTTTGGGTTCTATGTGTTTTTCGACCTGGAAATGGCAAAAAAGGCGCGAAAACATAGATTTGTCTCTCCTGCTGCGCACACACTTCCGATAGCTTGCGAAGGCCTAAAAAACACAATCAGCCCGTGAGTTAATATGGGAGAGACTGTTTTCATCAAGTTTCAAGCCATAGTTTTGGCGCCCCAGCCGTTTCTTTCATTCTGGGGCCTATGTGTTTTTCGACCTTGAAATCGCAAAAAAGGCGCGAAAACATGGATTTGTCTCTCCTGCCGCGCACAACTTCCGATAGCTTGCAAAGGCCTAAAAAACACAAGCAGCCCTTGAGTTATTATGGGAGAGACTGTTTTCATCAAGTTTCAAGCCATAGTTTTGGCGCCCCAGCCGTTTCTTTCATTTTGGGGCCTATGTGTTTTTCGACCTTGAAATCGCAAAAAAGGCGCGAAAACATGGATTTGTCTCTCCTGCCGCGCACACACTTCCGATAGCTTGCAAAGGCCTAAAAAACACAAGCAGCCCGTGAGTTATTATGGGAGAGACTGTTTTCATCAAGTTTGAAGCCATAGTTTTGGCGCGGCAGCCGTTTCTTTCATTTTGGGGCCTATGTGTTTTTCGACCTTGAAATCGCAAAAAATGCGCGAAAACATGGATTTGTCTCTCCTGCCGCGCACACACTTCCGATAGCTTGCGAAGGCCTAAAAAACACAAGCGGCCCTTGAGTTATTGTGGGAGAGACTGTTTTCATCAAGTTTGAAGCCTCAGTTTTGGCTGGACAGCCGTTTCTTTATTTTTGGGTTCTGTGTGTTTTTCGACCTGGAAATGGCAAAACAGGCGCGAAAACATAGATTTGTCTCTCCTGCTGAGCACACACTTCCGATAGCTTGCGAAGGCCTAAAAAACACAATCAGCCCGTGAGTTAATATGGGAGAGACTGTTTTCATCAAGTTTGAAGCCATAGTTTTGGCGCGCCAGCCGTTTCTTTCATTTTGCGGCCTATGTGTTTTTCGACCTTGAAATCGCAAAAAAGGCGCGAAAACATGGATTTGTCTCTCCTGCCGCGCACACACTTCCGATAGCTTGCAAAGGCCTAAAAAACACAAGCAGCCCGTGAGTTATTATGGGAGAGACTGTTTTCATCAAGTTTGAAGCCATAGTTTTGGCGCGGCAGCCGTTTCTTTCATTTTGGGGCCTATGTGTTTTTCGACCTTGAAATCGCAAAAAATGCGCGAAAACATGGATTTGTCTCTCGTGCCGCGCACACACTTCCGATAGCTTGCGAAGGCCTAAAAAACACAAGCAGCCCGTGAGTTATTATGGGAGAGACTGTTTTCATCAAGTTTGAAGCCATAGTTTTGGCGCGCCAGCAGTTTCTTTCATTTTGGGGCCTATGTGTTTTTCGACCTTGAAATCGCAAAAAAGGCGCGAAAACATGGATTTGTCTCTCCTGCCGCGCACACACTTCCGATAGCTTGCAAAGGCCTAAAAAACACAAGCAGCCCGTGAGTTATTATGGGAGAGACTGTTTTCATCAAGTTTGAAGCCATAGTTTTGGCGCGCCAGCCGTTTCTTTCATTTTGGGGCCTATGTGTTTTTCGACCTTGAAATCGCAAAAAAGGCGCGAAAACATGGATTTGTCTCTCCTGCCGCGCACACACTTCCGATAGCTTGCAAAGGCCTAAAAAACACAAGCAGCCCGTGAGTTATTATGGGAAAGACTGTTTTCATCAAGTTTGAAGCCATAGTTTTGGCGCGCCAGCCGTTTCTTTCATTTTGGGGCCTATGTGTTTTTCGACCTTGAAATCGCAAAAAAGGCGCGAAAACATGGATTTGTCTCTCCTGCCGCGCACACACTTCCGATAGCTTGCAAAGGCCTAAAAAACACAAGCAGCCCTTGAGTTATTATGAGAGAGACTGTTTTCATCAAGTTTCAAGCCATAGTTTTGGCGCCCCAGCCGTTTCTTTCATTTTGGGGCCTATGTGTTTTTCGACCTTGAAATCGCAAAAAAGGCGCGAAAACATGGATTTGTCTCTCCTGCCGCGCACACACTTCCGATAGCTTGCAAAGACCTAAAAAACACAAGCGGCCCATGAGTTATTATGGGAGAGACTGTTTTCATCAAGATTGAAGCCATAGTTTTGGCGCGGCAGCCGTTTCTTTCATTTTGGGGCCTATGTGTTTTTCGACCTTGAAATCGCAAAAAAGGCGCGAAAACATGGATTTGTCTCTCCTGCCGCGCACACACTTCCAATAGCTTGCAAAGGCCTAAAAAACACAAGCAGCCCGTGAGTTATTATGGGAGAGACTGTTTTCATCAAGTTTGAAGCCATAGTTTTGGCGCGGCAGCCGTTTCTTTCATTTTGGGGCCTATGTGTTTTTCGACCTTGAAATCGCAAAAAAGTCGCGAAAACATGGATTTGTCTCTCCTGCCGCGCACACACTTCCGATAGCTTGCAAAGGCCTAAAAAACACAAGCAGCCCGTGAGTTATTATGGGAGAGACTGTTTTCATCAAGTTTGAAGCCATAGTTTTGGCGCGCCAGCAGTTTCTTTCATTTTGGGGCCTATGTGTTTTTCGACCTTGAAATCGCAAAAAAGGCGCGAAAACATGGATTTGTCTCTCCTGCCGCGCACACACTTCCGATAGCTTGCAAAGGCCTAAAAAACACAAGCAGCCCGTGAGTTATTATGGGAGAGACTGTTTTCATCAAGTTTCAAGCCATAGTTTTGGCGCCCCAGCCGTTTCTTTCATTTTGGGGCCTATGTGTTTTTCGACCTTGAAATCGCAAAAAAGGCGCGAAAACATGGATTTGTCTCTCCTGCCGCGCACACACTTCCGATAGCTTGCGAAGGCCTAAAAAACACAAGCGGCCCTTGAGTTATTGTGGGAGAGACTGTTTTCATCAAGTTTGAAGCCTCAGTTTTGGCTGGACAGCCGTTTCTTTATTTTTGGGTTCTATGTGTTTTTCGACCTGGAAATGGCAAAAAAGGCGCGAAAACATAGATTTGTCTCTCCTGCTGCGCACACACTTCCGATAGCTTGCGAAGGCCTAAAAAACACAATCAGCCCGTGAGTTAATATGGGAGAGACTGTTTTCATCAAGTTTCAAGCCATAGTTTTGGCGCCCCAGCCGTTTCTTTCATTTTGGGGCCTATGTGTTTTTCGACCTTGAAATCGCAAAAAAGGAACGAAAACATGGATTTGTCTCTCCTGCCGCGCACAACTTCCGATAGCTTGCAAAGGCCTAAAAAACACAAGCAGCCCTTGAGTTATTATGGGAGAGACTGTTTTCATCAAGTTTGAAGCCATAGTTTTGGCGCGGCAGCCGTTTCTTTCATTTTGGGGCCTATGTGTTTTTCGACCTTGAAATCGCAAAAAAGTCGCGAAAACATGGATTTGTCTCTCCTGCCGCGCACACACTTCCGATAGCTTGCAAAGGCCTAAAAAACACAAGCAGCCCGTGAGTTATTATGGGAAAGACTGTTTTCATCAAGTTTGAAGCCATAGTTTTGGCGCGCCAGCCGTTTCTTTCATTTTGGGGCCTATGTGTTTTTCGACCTTGAAATCGCAAAAAAGGCGCGAAAACATGGATTTGTCTTTCCTGCCGCGCACAACTTCCGATAGCTTGCAAAGGCCTAAAAAACACAAGCAGCCCTTGAGTTATTATGGGAGAGACTGTTTTCATCAAGTTTCAAGCCATAGTTTTGGCGCCCCAGCCGTTTCTTTCATTTTGGGGCCTATGTGTTTTTCGACCTTGAAATCGCAAAAAAGGCGCGAAAACATGGATTTGTCTCTCCTGCCGCGCACACACTTCCGATAGCTTGCAAAGGCCTAAAAAACACAAGCAGCCCATGAGTTATTATGGGAGAGACTGTTTTCATCAAGATTGAAGCCATAGTTTTGGCGCGGCAGCCGTTTCTTTCATTTTGGGGCCTATGTGTTTTTCGACCTTGAAATCGCAAAAAAGGCGCGAAAACATGGATTTGTCTCTCCTGCCGCGCACATTCTTCCGATAGCTTGCAAAGGCCTAAAAAACACAAGCAGCCCGTGAGTTATTATGGGAGAGACTGTTTTCATCAAGTTTGAAGCCATAGTTTTGGCGCGGCAGCCGTTTCTTTCATTTTGGGGCCTATGTGTTTTTCGACCTTGAAATCGCAAAAAATGCTCGAAAACATGGATTTGTCTCTCCTGCCGCGCACACACTTCCGATAGCTTGCAAAGGCCTAAAAAACACAAGCAGCCCGTGAGTTATTATGGGAGAGACTGTTTTCATCAAGTTTGAAGCCATAGTTTTGGCGCGGCAGCCGTTTCTTTCATTTTGGGGCCTATGTGTTTTTCGACCTTGAAATCGCAAAAAAGGCGCGAAAACATGGATTTGTCTCTCCTGCCGCGCACACACTTCCGATAGCTTGCAAAGGCCTAAAAAACACAAGCAGACCGTGAGTTATTATGGGAAAGACTGTTTTCATCAAGTTTGAAGCTATAGTTTTGGCGCGCCAGCCGTTTCTTTCATTTTGGGGCCTATGTGTTTTTCGACCTTGAAATCGCAAAAAAGGCGCGAAAACATGGATTTGTCTCTCCTGCCGCGCACACACTTCCGATAGCTTGCGAAGGCCTAAAAAACACAAGCGGCCCTTGAGTTATTGTGGGAGAGACTGTTTTCATCAAGTTTGAAGCCTCAGTTTTGGCTGGACAGCCGTTTCTTTATTTTTGGGTTCTATGTGTTTTTCGACCTGGAAATGGCAAAAAAGGCGCGAAAACATAGATTTGTCTCTCCTGCCGCGCACACACTTCCGATAGCTTGCGAAGGCCTAAAAAACACAATCAGCCCGTGAGTTAATATGGGAGAGACTGTTTTCATCAAGTTTCAAGCCATAGTTTTGGCGCCCCAGCCGTTTCTTTCATTTTGGGGCCTATGTGTTTTTCGACCTTGAAATCGCAAAAAAGGCGCGAAAACATGGATTTGTCTCTCCTGCCGCGCACACACTTCCGATAGCTTGCAAAGGCCTAAAAAACACAAGCAGCCCATGAGTTATTATGGGAGAGACTGTTTTCATCAAGATTGAAGCCATAGTTTTGGCGCGGCAGCCGTTTCTTTCATTTTGGGGCCTATGTGTTTTTCGACCTTGAAATCGCAAAAAAGGCGCGAAAACATGGATTTGTCTCTCCTGCCGCGCACACACTTCCGATAGCTTGCAAAGGCCTAAAAAACACAAGCAGCCCTTGAGTTATTATGGGAGAGACTGTTTTCATCAAGTTTCAAGCCATAGTTTTGGCGCCCCAGCCGTTTCTTTCATTTTGGGGCCTATGTGTTTTTCGACCTTGAAATCGCAAAAAAGGCGCGAAAACATGGATTTGTCTCTCCTGCCGCGCACACACTTCCGATAGCTTGCAAAGGCCTAAAAAACACAAGCAGCCCGTGAGTTATTATGGGAGAGACTGTTTTCATCAAGATTGAAGCCATAATTTTGGTGCGGCAGCCGTTTCTTTCATTTTGGGGCCTATGTGTTTTTCGACCTTGAAATCGCAAAAAATGCACGAAAACATGGATTTGTCTCTCCTGCCGCGCACACACTTCCGATAGCTTGCGAAGGCCTAAAAAACACATGCGGCCCTTGAGTTATTGTGGGAGAGACTGTTTTCATCAAGTTTGAAGCCTCAGTTTTGGCTGGACAGCCGTTTCTTTATTTTTGGGTTCTATGTGTTTTTCGACCTGGAAATGGCAAAAAAGGCGCGAAAACATAGATTTGTCTCTCCTGCCGCGCACACACTTCCGATAGCTTGCGAAGGCCTAAAAAACACAATCAGCCCGTGAGTTAATATGGGAGAGACTGTTTTCATCAAGTTTCAAGCCATAGTTTTGGCGCCCCAGCCGTTTCTTTCATTTTGGGGCCTATGTGTTTTTCGACCTTGAAATCGCAAAAACGGCGCGAAAACATGGATTTGTCTCTCCTGCCGCGCACACACTTCCGATAGCTTGCAAAGGCCTAAAAAACACAAGCAGACCGTGAGTTATTATGGGAAAGACTGTTTTCATCAAGTTTGAAGCTATAGTTTTGGCGCGCCAGCCGTTTCTTTCATTTTGGGGCCTATGTGTTTTTCGACCTTGAAATCGCAAAAAAGGCGCGAAAACATGGATTTGTCTCTCCTGCCGCGCACAACTTCCGATAGCTTGCAAAGGCCTAAAAAACACAAGCAGCCCTTGAGTTATTATGGGAGAGACTGTTTTCCTTTGCAAGCTATCGGAAGTGTGTGCGCGGCAGGAGACAGCCGTGTCTTTATTTTTGGGTTCTGTGTGTTTTTCGACCTGGAAATGGCAAAACAGGCGCGAAAACATAGATTTGTCTCTCCTGCTGAGCACACACTTCCGATAGCTTGCGAAGGCCTAAAAAACACAATCAGCCCGTGAGTTAATATGGGAGAGACTGTTTTCATCAAGTTTGAAGCCATAGTTTTGGCGCGCCAGCCGTTTCTTTCATTTTGGGGCCTATGTGTTTTTCGACCTTGAAATCGCAAAAAAGGCGCGAAAACATGGATTTGTCTCTCCTGCCGCGCACACACTTCCGATAGCTTGCAAAGGCCTAAAAAACACAAGCAGCCCCTGAGTTATTATGGGAGAGACTGTTTTCATCAAGTTTGAAGCCATAGTTTTGGCGCGGCAGCCGTTTCTTTCATTTTGGGGCCTATGTGTTTTTCGACCTTGAAATCGCAAAAAATGCACGAAAACATGGATTTGTCTCTCCTGCCGCGCACACACTTCCGATAGCTTGCGAAGGCCTAAAAAACACAAGCGGCCCTTGAGTTATTGTGGGAGAGACTGTTTTCATCAAGTTTGAAGCCTCAGTTTTGGCTGGACAGCCGTTTCTTTATTTTTGGGTTCTATGTGTTTTTCGACCTGGAAATGGCAAAAAAGGCGCGAAAACATAGATTTGTCTCTCCTGCTGCGCACACACTTCCGATAGCTTGCGAAGGCCTAAAAAACACAATCAGCCCGTGAGTTAATATGGGAGAGACTGTTTTCATCAAGTTTCAAGCCATAGTTTTGGCGCCCCAGCCGTTTCTTTCATTTTGGGGCCTATGTGTTTTTCGACCTTGAAATCGCAAAAAAGGCGCGAAAACATGGATTTGTCTCTCCTGCCGCGCACAACTTCCGATAGCTTGCAAAGGCCTAAAAAACACAAGCAGCCCTTGAGTTATTATGGGAGAGACTGTTTTCATCAAGATTGAAGCCATAGTTTTGGCGCGGCAGCCGTTTCTTTCATTTTTGGGCCTATGTGTTTTTCGACCTTGAAATCGCAAAAAAGGCGCGAAAACATGGATTTGTCTCTCCTGCCGCGCACACACTTCCGATAGCTTGCAAAGGCCTAAAAAACACAAGCAGCCCGTGAGTTATTATGGGAAAGACTGTTTTCATCAAGTTTGAAGCCATAGTTTTGGCGCGCCAGCCGTTTCTTTCATTTTGGGGCCTATGTGTTTTTCGACCTTGAAATCGCAAAAAAGGCGCGAAAACATGGATTTGTCTCTCCTGCCGCGCACAACTTCCGATAGCTTGCAAAGGCCTAAAAAACACAAGCGGCCCTTGAGTTATTGTGGGAGAGACTGTTTTCATCAAGTTTGAAGCCTCAGTTTTGGCTGGACAGCCGTGTCTTTATTTTTGGGTTCTGTGTGTTTTTCGACCTGGAAATGGCAAAACAGGCGCGAAAACATAGATTTGTCTCTCCTGCTGAGCACACACTTCCGATAGCTTGCGAAGGCCTAAAAAACACAATCAGCCCGTGAGTTAATATGGGAGAGACTGTTTTCATCAAGTTTGAAGCCATAGTTTTGGCGCGCCAGCCGTTTCTTTCATTTTGGGGCCTATGTGTTTTTCGACCTTGAAATCGCAAAAAAGGCGCGAAAACATGGATTTGTCTCTCCTGCCGCGCACACACTTCCGATAGCTTGCAAAGGCCTAAAAAACACAAGCAGCCCGTGAGTTATTATGGGAGAGACTGTTTTCATCAAGTTTCAAGCCATAGTTTTGGCGCCCCAGCCATTTCTTTCATTTTGGGGCCTATGTGTTTTTCGACCTTGAAATCGCAAAAAATGCGCGAAAACATGGATTTGTCTCTCCTGCCGCGCACACACTTCCGATAGCTTGCAAAGGCCTAAAAAACACAAGCAGCCCGTGAGTTATTATGGGAGAGACTGTTTTCATCAAGTTTCAAGCCATAGTTTTGGCGCCCCAGCCGTTTCTTTCATTTTGGGTCCTATGTGTTTTTCGACCTTGAAATCGCAAAAAATGCGCGAAAACATGGATTTGTCTCTCCTGCCGCGCACACACTTCCGATAGCTTGCGAAGGCCTAAAAAACACAAGCAGCCCGTGAGTTATTATGGGAGAGACTGTTTTCATCAAGTTTGAAGCCATAGTTTTGGCGCGCCAGCCGTTTCTTTCATTTTGGGGCCTATGTGTTTTTCGACCTTGAAATCGCAAAAAATGCGCGAAAACATGGATTTGTCTCTCCTGCCGCGCACACACTTCCGATAGCTTGCGAAGGCCTAAAAAACACAAGCAGCCCGTGAGTTATTATGGGAGAGACTGTTTTCATCAAGTTTGAAGCCATAGTTTTGGCGCGCCAGCCGTTTCTTTCATTTTGGGGCCTATGTGTTTTTCGACCTTGAAATCGCAAAAAATGCGCGAAAACATGGATTTGTCTCTCCTGCCGCGTACACACTTCCGATAGCTTGCAAAGGCCTAAAAAACACAAGCAGCCCGTGAGTTATTATGGGAGAGACTGTTTTCATCAAGTTTGAAGCCATAGTTTTGGCGCGGCAGCCGTTTCTTTCATTTTGGGGCCTATGTGTTTTTCGACCTTGAAATCGCAAAAAAGGCGCGAAAACATGGATTTGTCTCTCCTGCCCCGCACACACTTCCAATAGCTTGCAAAGGCCTAAAAAAACACAAGCAGCCCGTGAGTTATTATGGGAGAGACTGTTTTCATCAAGTTTGAAGCCATAGTTTTGGCGCGGCAGCTGTTTCTTTCATTTTGGGGCCTATGTGTTTTTCGACCTTGAAATCGCAAAAAAGGCGCGAAAACATGGATTTGTCTCTCCTGCCGCGCACACACTTCCGATAGCTTGCGAAGGCCTAAAAAACACAAGCGGCCCTTGAGTTATTGTGGGAGAGACTGTTTTCATCAAGTTTCAAGCCATAGTTTTGGCGCCCCAGCCGTTTCTTTCATTTTGGGGCCTATGTGTTTTTCGACCTTGAAATCGCAAAAAAGGCGCGAAAACATGGATTTGTCTCTCCTGCCGCGCACACACTTCCGATAGCTTGCGAAGGCCTAAAAAACACAAGCGGCCCTTGAGTTATTGTGGGAGAGACTGTTTTCATCAAGTTTGAAGCCTCAGTTTTGGCTGGACAGCCGTTTCTTTATTTTTGGGTTCTATGTGTTTTTCGACCTGGAAATGGCAAAAAAGGCGCGAAAACATAGATTTGTCTCTCCTGCTGCGCACACACTTCCGATAGCTTGCGAAGGCCTAAAAAACACAATCAGCCCGTGAGTTAATATGGGAGAGACTGTTTTCATCAAGTTTGAAGCCATAGTTTTGGCGCGGCAGCCGTTTCTTTCATTTTGGGGCCTATGTGTTTTTCGACCTTGAAATCGCAAAAAAGGCGCAAAAACATTGATTTGTCTCTCCTGCCGCGCACACACTTCCGATAACTTGCAAAGGCCTAAAAAACACAAGCAGCCCGTGAGTTATTATGGGAGAGACTGTTTTCATCAAGTTTGAAGCCATAGTTTTGGCGCGGCAGCCGTTTCTTTCATTTTGGGGCCTATGTGTTTTTCGACCTTGAAATCGCAAAAAATGCGCGAAAACATGGATTTGTCTCTCCTGCCGCGCACACACTTCCGATAGCTTGCAAAGGCCTAAAAAACACAAGCAGCCCGTGAGTTATTATGGGAGAGACTGTTTTCATCAAGATTGAAGCCATAGTTTTGGCGCGGCAGCCGTTTCTTTCATTTTGGGGCCTATGTGTTTTTCGACCTTGAAATCGCAAAAAAGGCGCGAAAACATGGATTTGTCTCTCCTGCCGCGCACACACTTCCAATAGCTTGCAAAGGCCTAAAAAACACAAGCAGCCCGTGAGTTATTATGGGAGAGACTGTTTTCATCAAGTTTGAAGCCATAGTTTTGGCGCGGCAGCCGTTTCTTTCATTTTGGGGCCTATGTGTTTTTCGACCTTGAAATCGCAAAAAATGCGCGAAAACATGGATTTGTCTCTCCTGCCGCGCACACACTTCCGATAGCTTGCAAAGGCCTAAAAAACACAAGCAGCCCGTGAGTTATTATGGGAAAGACCGTTTTCATCAAGTTTGAAGCCATAGTTTTGGCGCGCCAGCCGTTTCTTTCATTTTGGGGCCTATGTGTTTTTCGACCTTGAAATCGCAAAAAAGGCGCGAAAACATGGATTTGTCTCTCCTGCCGCGCACACACTTCCGATAGCTTGCAAAGGCCTAAAAAACACAAGCAGCCCGTGAGTTATTATGGGAGAGACTGTTTTCATCAAGTTTGAAGCCATAGTTTTGGCGCGGCAGCCGTTTCTTTCATTTTGGGGCCTATGTGTTTTTCGACCTTGAAATCGCAAAAAAGGCGCGAAAACATGGATTTGTCTCTCCTGCCGCGCACACACTTCCGATAGCTTGCAAAGGCCTAAAAAACACAAGCGGCCCATGAGTTATTGTGGGAGAGACTGTTGTCATCAAGTTTGAAGCCTCAGTTTTGGCTGGACAGCCGTTGCTTTATTTTTGGGTTCTGTGTGTTTTTCGACCTGGAAATGGCAAAAAAGGCGCGAAAACATAGATTTGTCTCTCCTGCTGCGCACACACTTCCGATAGCTTGCGAAGGCCTAAAAAACACAATCAGCCCGTGAGTTAATATGGGAGAGACTGTTTTCATCAAGTTTGAAGCCATAGTTTTGGCGCGGCAGCCGTTTCTTTCATTTTGGGGCCTATGTGTTTTTCGACCTTGAAATCGCAAAAAATGCGCAAAAACATGGATTTGTCTCTCCTGCCGCGCACACACTTCTGATAGCTTGCGAAGGCCTAAAAAACACAAGCGGCCCTTGAGTTATTGTGGGAGAGACTGTTTTCATCAAGTTTGAAGCCTCAGTTTTGGCTGGACAGCCGTTTCTTTATTTTTGGGTTCTGTGTGTTTTTCGACCTGGAAATGGCAAAAAAGGCGCGAAAACATAGATTTGTCTCTCCTGCTGCGCACACACTTCCGATAGCTTGCGAAGGCCTAAAAAACACAATCAGCCCGTGAGTTAATATGGGAGAGACTGTTTTCATCAAGTTTGAAGCCATAGTTTTGGCGCGCCAGCCGTTTCTTTCATTTTGGGGCCTATGTGTTTTTCGACCTTGAAATCGCAAAAAATGCGCGAAAACATGGATTTGTCTCTCCTGCCGCGCACACACTTCCGATAGCTTGCGAAGGCCTAAAAAACACAAGCGGCCCTTGAGTTATTGTGGGAGAGACTGTTTTCATCAAGTTTGAAGCCTCAGTTTTGGCTGGACAGCCGTTTCTTTATTTTTGGGGTCTGTGTGTTTTTCGACCTGGAAATGGCAAAACAGGCGCGAAAACATAGATTTGTCTCTCCTGCTGCGCACACACTTCCGATAGCTTGCGAAGGCCTAAAAAACACAATCAGCCCGTGAGTTAATATGGGAGAGACTGTTTTCATCAAGTTTGAAGCCATAGTTTTGGCGCGCCAGCCGTTTCTTTCATTTTGGGGCCTATGTGTTTTTCGACCTTGAAATCGCAAAAAAGGCGTGAAAACATGGATTTGTCTCTCCTGCCGCGCACACACTTCCGATAGCTTGCAAAGGCCTAAAAAACACAAGCAGCCTGTGAGTTATTATGGGAGAGACTGTTTTCATCAAGTTTGAAGCCATAGTTTTGGCTGGACAGCCGTTTCTTTATTTTTGGGGTCTGTGTGTTTTTCGACCTGGAAATCGCAAAAAAGGCGCGAAAACATGGATTTGTCTCTCCTGCCGCGCACACACTTCCGATAGCTTGCAAAGGCCTAAAAAACACAAGCAGCCCGTGAGTTATTATGGGAGAGACTGTTTTCATCAAGTTTGAAGCCATAGTTTTGGCGCGGCAGCCGTTTCTTTCATTTTGGGGCCTATGTGTTTTTCGACCTTGAAATCGCAAAAAATGCGCGAAAACATGGATTTGTCTCTACTGCCGCGCACACACTTCCGATAGCTTGCAAAGGCCTAAAAAACACAAGCGGCCCTTGAGTTATTGTGGGAGAGACTGTTTTCATCAAGTTTGAAGCCATAGTTTTGGCGCGGCAGCCGTTTCTTTCATTTTGGGGCCTATGTGTTTTTCGACCTTGAAATCGCAAAAAATGCGCGAAAACATGGATTTGTCTCTCCTGCCGCGCACACACTTCCGATAGCTTGCGAAGGCCTAAAAAACACAAGCGGCCCTTGAGTTATTGTGGGAGAGACTGTTTTCATCAAGTTTGAAGCCTCAGTTTTGGCTGGACAGCCGTTTCTTTATTTTTGGGGTCTGTGTGTTTTTCGACCTGGAAATGGCAAAACAGGCGCGAAAACATAGATTTGTCTCTCCTGCTGCGCACACACTTCCGATAGCTTGCGAAGGCCTAAAAAACACAATCAGCCCGTGAGTTAATATGGGAGAGACTGTTTTCATCAAGTTTGAAGCCATAGTTTTGGCGCGGCAGCCGTTTCTTTCATTTTGGGGCCTATGTGTTTTTCGACCTTGAAATCGCAAAAAATGCGCAAAAACATGGATTTGTCTCTCCTGCCGCGCACACACTTCCGATAGCTTGCGAAGGCCTAAAAAACACAAGCGGCCATTGAGTTATTGTGGGAGAGACTGTTTTCATCAAGTTTGAAGCCTCAGTTTTGGCTGGACAGCCGTTTCTTTATTTTTGGGGTCTGTGTGTTTTTCGACCTGGAAATCGCAAAAAAGGCGCGAAAACATGGATTTGTCTCTCCTGCCGCGCACACACTTCCGATAGCTTGCAAAGGCCTAAAAAACACAAGCAGCCCGTGAGTTATTATGGGAGAGACTGTTTTCATCAAGTTTGAAGCCATAGTTTTGGCGCGCCATCCGTTTCTTTCATTTTGGGGCCTATGTGTTTTTCGACCTTGAAATCGCAAAAAAGGCGCGAAAACATGGATTTGTCTCTCCTGCCGCGCACACACTTCCGATAGCTTGCGAAGGCCTAAAAAACACAAGCGGCCCTTGAGTTATTGTGGGAGAGACTGTTTTCATCAAGTTTGAAGCCTCAGTTTTGGCTGGACAGCCGTTTCTTTATTTTTGGGGTCTGTGTGTTTTTCGACCTGGAAATGGCAAAACAGGCGCGAAAACATAGATTTGTCTCTCCTGCTGCGCACACACTTCCGATAGCTTGCGAAGGCCTAAAAAACACAATCAGCCCGTGAGTTAATATGGGAGAGACTGTTTTCATCAAGTTTGAAGCCATAGTTTTGGCGCGCCAGCCGTTTCTTTCATTTTGGGGCCTATGTGTTTTTCGACCTTGAAATCGCAAAAAAGGCGTGAAAACATGGATTTGTCTCTCCTGCCGCGCACACACTTCCGATAGCTTGCAAAGGCCTAAAAAACACAAGCAGCCTGTGAGTTATTATGGGAGAGACTGTTTTCATCAAGTTTGAAGCCATAGTTTTGGCTGGACAGCCGTTTCTTTATTTTTGGGGTCTGTGTGTTTTTCGACCTGGAAATCGCAAAAAAGGCGCGAAAACATGGATTTGTCTCTCCTGCCGCGCACACACTTCCGATAGCTTGCAAAGGCCTAAAAAACACAAGCAGCCCGTGAGTTATTATGGGAGAGACTGTTTTCATCAAGTTTGAAGCCATAGTTTTGGCGCGGCAGCCGTTTCTTTCATTTTGGGGCCTATGTGTTTTTCGACCTTGAAATCGCAAAAAATGCGCGAAAACATGGATTTGTCTCTCCTGCCGCGCACACACTTCCGATAGCTTGCAAAGGCCTAAAAAACACAAGCAGCCCGTGAGTTATTATGGGAGAGACTGTTTTCATCAAGTTTGAAGCCTCAGTTTTGGCTGGACAGCCGTTTCTTTATTTTTGGGGTCTGTGTGTTTTTCGACCTGGAAATGGCAAAACAGGCGCGAAAACATAGATTTGTCTCTCCTGCTGCGCACACACTTCCGATAGCTTGCGAAGGCCTAAAAAACACAATCAGCCCGTGAGTTAATATGGGAGAGACTGTTTTCATCAAGTTTGAAGCCATAGTTTTGGCGCGGCAGCCGTTTCTTTCATTTTGGGGCCTATGTGTTTTTCGACCTTGAAATCGCAAAAAATGCGCAAAAACATGGATTTGTCTCTCCTGCCGCGCACACACTTCCGATAGCTTGCGAAGGCCTAAAAAACACAAGCGGCCATTGAGTTATTGTGGGAGAGACTGTTTTCATCAAGTTTGAAGCCTCAGTTTTGGCTGGACAGCCGTTTCTTTATTTTTGGGGTCTGTGTGTTTTTCGACCTGGAAATCGCAAAAAAGGCGCGAAAACATGGATTTGTCTCTCCTGCCGCGCACACACTTCCGATAGCTTGCAAAGGCCTAAAAAACACAAGCAGCCCGTGAGTTATTATGGGAGAGACTGTTTTCATCAAGTTTGAAGCCATAGTTTTGGCGCGCCATCCGTTTCTTTCATTTTGGGGCCTATGTGTTTTTCGACCTTGAAATCGCAAAAAAGGCGCGAAAACATGGATTTGTCTCTCCTGCCGCGCACACACTTCCGATAGCTTGCAAAGGCCTAAAAAACACAAGCAGCCCGTGAGTTATTATGGGAGAGACTGTTTTCATCAAGTTTGAAGCCATAGTTTTGGCGCGCCAGCCGTTTCTTTCATTTTGGGGCCTATGTGTTTTTCGACCTTGAAATCGCAAAAAAGGCGCGAAAACATGGATTTGTCTCTCCTGCCGCGCACACACTTCCGATAGCTTGCAAAGGCCTAAAAAACACAAGCAGCCCGTGAGTTATTATGGGAGAGACTGTTTTCATCAAGTTTGAAGCCATAGTTTTGGCGCAGCAGCCGTTTCTTTCATTTTGGGGCCTATGTGTTTTTCGACCTTGAAATCGCAAAAAATGCGCGAAAACATGGATTTGTCTCTCCTGCCGCGCACACACTTCCGATAGCTTGCGAAGGCCTAAAAAACACAAGCGGCCCTTGAGTTATTGTGGGAGAGACTGTTTTCATCAAGTTTGAAGCCTCAGTTTTGGCTGGACAGCCATTTCTTTATTTTTGGGGTCTGTGTGTTTTTCGACCTGGAAATGGCAAAACAGGCGCGAAAACATAGATTTGTCTCTCCTGCTGCGCACACACTTCCGATAGCTTGCGAAGGCCTAAAAAACACAATCAGCCCGTGAGTTAATATGGGAGAGACTGTTTTCATCAAGTTTGAAGCCATAGTTTTGGCGCGCCAGCCGTTTCTTTCATTTTGGGGCCTATGTGTTTTTCGACCTTGAAATCGCAAAAAAGGCGTGAAAACATGGATTTGTCTCTCCTGCCGCGCACACACTTCCGATAGCTTGCAAAGGCCTAAAAAACACAAGCAGCCTGTGAGATATTATGGGAGAGACTGTTTTCATCAAGTTTGAAGCCATAGTTTTGGCTGGACAGCCGTTTCTTTATTTTTGGGGTCTGTGTGTTTTTCGACCTGGAAATCGCAAAAAAGGCGCGAAAACATGGATTTGTCTCTCCTGCCGCGCACACACTTCCGATAGCTTGCAAAGGCCTAAAAAACACAAGCAGCCTGTGAGTTATTATGGGAGAGACTGTTTTCATCAAGTTTGAAGCCATAGTTTTGGCGCGCCAGCCGTTTCTTTCATTTTGGGGCCTATGTGTTTTTCGACCTTGAAATCGCAAAAAAGGCGCGAAAACATGGATTTGTCTCTCCTGCCGCGCACACACTTCCGATAGCTTGCAAAGGCCTAAAAAACACAAGCAGCCCGTGAGTTATTATGGGAGAGACTGTTTTCATCAAGTTTGAAGCCATAGTTTTGGCGCGGCAGCCGTTTCTTTCATTTTGGGGCCTATGTGTTTTTCGACCTTGAAATCGCAAAAAATGCGCGAAAACATGGATTTGTCTCTACTGCCGCGCACACACTTCCGATAGCTTGCAAAGGCCTAAAAAACACAAGCGGCCCTTGAGTTATTGTGGGAGAGACTGTTTTCATCAAGTTTGAAGCCATAGTTTTGGCGCGGCAGCCGTTTCTTTCATTTTGGGGCCTATGTGTTTTTCGACCTTGAAATCGCAAAAAATGCGCGAAAACATGGATTTGTCTCTCCTGCCGCGCACACACTTCCGATAGCTTGCGAAGGCCTAAAAAACACAAGCGGCCCTTGAGTTATTGTGGGAGAGACTGTTTTCATCAAGTTTGAAGCCTCAGTTTTGGCTGGACAGCCGTTTCTTTATTTTTGGGGTCTGTGTGTTTTTCGACCTGGAAATGGCAAAACAGGCGCGAAAACATAGATTTGTCTCTCCTGCTGCGCACACACTTCCGATAGCTTGCGAAGGCCTAAAAAACACAATCAGCCCGTGAGTTAATATGGGAGAGACTGTTTTCATCAAGTTTGAAGCCATAGTTTTGGCGCGGCAGCCGTTTCTTTCATTTTGGGGCCTATGTGTTTTTCGACCTTGAAATCGCAAAAAATGCGCAAAAACATGGATTTGTCTCTCCTGCCGCGCACACACTTCCGATAGCTTGCGAAGGCCTAAAAAACACAATCAGCCCGTGAGTTAATATGGGAGAGACTGTTTTCATCAAGTTTGAAGCCATAGTTTTGGCGCGGCAGCCGTTTCTTTCATTTTGGGGCCTATGTGTTTTTCGACCTTGAAATCGCAAAAAATGCGCAAAAACATGGATTTGTCTCTCCTGCCGCGCACACACTTCCGATAGCTTGCAAAGGCCTAAAAAACACAAGCAGCCCGTGAGTTATTATGGGAGAGACTGTTTTCATCAAGTTTGAAGCCATAGTTTTGGCGCAGCAGCCGTTTCTTTCATTTTGGGGCCTATGTGTTTTTCGACCTTGAAATCGCAAAAAATGCGCGAAAACATGGATTTGTCTCTCCTGCCGCGCACACACTTCCGATAGCTTGCAAAGGCCTAAAAAACACAAGCAGCCTGTGAGTTATTATGGGAGAGACTGTTTTCATCAAGTTTGAAGCCATAGTTTTGGCTGGACAGCCGTTTCTTTATTTTTGGGGTCTGTGTGTTTTTCGACCTGGAAATCGCAAAAAAGGCGCGAAAACATGGATTTGTCTCTCCTGCCGCGCACACACTTCCGATAGCTTGCAAAGGCCTAAAAAACACAAGCAGCCTGTGAGTTATTATGGGAGAGACTGTTTTCATCAAGTTTGAAGCCATAGTTTTGGCGCGCCAGCCGTTTCTTTCATTTTGGGGCCTATGTGTTTTTCGACCTTGAAATCGCAAAAAAGGCGCGAAAACATGGATTTGTCTCTCCTGCCGCGCACACACTTCCGATAGCTTGCAAAGGCCTAAAAAACACAAGCAGCCCGTGAGTTATTATGGGAGAGACTGTTTTCATCAAGTTTGAAGCCATAGTTTTGGCGCGGCAGCCGTTTCTTTCATTTTGGGGCCTATGTGTTTTTCGACCTTGAAATCGCAAAAAATGCGCGAAAACATGGATTTGTCTCTACTGCCGCGCACACACTTCCGATAGCTTGCAAAGGCCTAAAAAACACAAGCGGCCCTTGAGTTATTGTGGGAGAGACTGTTTTCATCAAGTTTGAAGCCATAGTTTTGGCGCGGCAGCCGTTTCTTTCATTTTGGGGCCTATGTGTTTTTCGACCTTGAAATCGCAAAAAATGCGCGAAAACATGGATTTGTCTCTCCTGCCGCGCACACACTTCCGATAGCTTGCGAAGGCCTAAAAAACACAAGCGGCCCTTGAGTTATTGTGGGAGAGACTGTTTTCATCAAGTTTGAAGCCTCAGTTTTGGCTGGACAGCCGTTTCTTTATTTTTGGGGTCTGTGTGTTTTTCGACCTGGAAATGGCAAAACAGGCGCGAAAACATAGATTTGTCTCTCCTGCTGCGCACACACTTCCGATAGCTTGCGAAGGCCTAAAAAACACAATCAGCCCGTGAGTTAATATGGGAGAGACTGTTTTCATCAAGTTTGAAGCCATAGTTTTGGCGCGGCAGCCGTTTCTTTCATTTTGGGGCCTATGTGTTTTTCGACCTTGAAATCGCAAAAAATGCGCAAAAACATGGATTTGTCTCTCCTGCCGCGCACACACTTCCGATAGCTTGCGAAGGCCTAAAAAACACAATCAGCCCGTGAGTTAATATGGGAGAGACTGTTTTCATCAAGTTTGAAGCCATAGTTTTGGCGCGGCAGCCGTTTCTTTCATTTTGGGGCCTATGTGTTTTTCGACCTTGAAATCGCAAAAAATGCGCAAAAACATGGATTTGTCTCTCCTGCCGCGCACACACTTCCGATAGCTTGCAAAGGCCTAAAAAACACAAGCAGCCCGTGAGTTATTATGGGAGAGACTGTTTTCATCAAGTTTGAAGCCATAGTTTTGGCGCAGCAGCCGTTTCTTTCATTTTGGGGCCTATGTGTTTTTCGACCTTGAAATCGCAAAAAATGCGCGAAAACATGGATTTGTCTCTCCTGCCGCGCACACACTTCCGATAGCTTGCGAAGGCCTAAAAAACACAAGCGGCCCTTGAGTTATTGTGGGAGAGACTGTTTTCATCAAGTTTGAAGCCTCAGTTTTGGCTGGACAGCCGTTTCTTTATTTTTGGGGTCTGTGTGTTTTTCGACCTGGAAATGGTAAAACAGGCGCGAAAACATAGATTTGTTACTCCTGCTGCGCACACACTTCCGATAGCTTGCGAAGGCCTAAAAAACACAATCAGCCCGTGAGTTAATATGGGAGAGACTGTTTTCATCAAGTTTGAAGCCATAGTTTTGGCTGGACAGCCGTTTCTTTATTTTTGGGGTCTGTGTGTTTTTCGACCTGGAAATCGCAAAAAAGGCGCGAAAACATGGATTTGTCTCTCCTGCCGCGCACACACTTCCGATAGCTTGCAAAGGCCTAAAAAACACAAGCAGCCTGTGAGTTATTATGGGAGAGACTGTTTTCATCAAGTTTGAAGCCATAGTTTTGGCGCGCCAGCCGTTTCTTTCATTTTGGGGCCTATGTGTTTTTCGACCTTGAAATCGCAAAAAAGGCGCGAAAACATGGATTTGTCTCTCCTGCCGCGCACACACTTCCGATAGCTTGCAAAGGCCTAAAAAACACAAGCAGCCCGTGAGTTATTATGGGAGAGACTGTTTTCATCAAGTTTGAAGCCATAGTTTTGGCGCGGCAGCCGTTTCTTTCATTTTGGGGCCTATGTGTTTTTCGACCTTGAAATCGCAAAAAATGCGCGAAAACATGGATTTGTCTCTACTGCCGCGCACACACTTCCGATAGCTTGCAAAGGCCTAAAAAACACAAGCGGCCCTTGAGTTATTGTGGGAGAGACTGTTTTCATCAAGTTTGAAGCCATAGTTTTGGCGCGGCAGCCGTTTCTTTCATTTTGGGGCCTATGTGTTTTTCGACCTTGAAATCGCAAAAAATGCGCGAAAACATGGATTTGTCTCTCCTGCCGCGCACACACTTCCGATAGCTTGCGAAGGCCTAAAAAACACAAGCGGCCCTTGAGTTATTGTGGGAGAGACTGTTTTCATCAAGTTTGAAGCCTCAGTTTTGGCTGGACAGCCGTTTCTTTATTTTTGGGGTCTGTGTGTTTTTCGACCTGGAAATGGCAAAACAGGCGCGAAAACATAGATTTGTCTCTCCTGCTGCGCACACACTTCCGATAGCTTGCGAAGGCCTAAAAAACACAATCAGCCCGTGAGTTAATATGGGAGAGACTGTTTTCATCAAGTTTGAAGCCATAGTTTTGGCGCGGCAGCCGTTTCTTTCATTTTGGGGCCTATGTGTTTTTCGACCTTGAAATCGCAAAAAATGCGCAAAAACATGGATTTGTCTCTCCTGCCGCGCACACACTTCCGATAGCTTGCGAAGGCCTAAAAAACACAATCAGCCCGTGAGTTAATATGGGAGAGACTGTTTTCATCAAGTTTGAAGCCATAGTTTTGGCGCGGCAGCCGTTTCTTTCATTTTGGGGCCTATGTGTTTTTCGACCTTGAAATCGCAAAAAATGCGCAAAAACATGGATTTGTCTCTCCTGCCGCGCACACACTTCCGATAGCTTGCGAATGCCTAAAAAACACAAGCGGCCATTGAGTTATTGTGGGAGAGACTGTTTTCATCAAGTTTGAAGCCTCAGTTTTGGCTGGACAGCCGTTTCTTTATTTTTGGGGTCTGTGTGTTTTTCGACCTGGAAATCGCAAAAAAGGCGCGAAAACATGGATTTGTCTCTCCTGCCGCGCACACACTTCCGATAGCTTGCAAAGGCCTAAAAAACACAAGCAGCCCGTGAGTTATTATGGGAGAGACTGTTTTCATCAAGTTTGAAGCCATAGTTTTGGCGCGCCATCCGTTTCTTTCATTTTGGGGCCTATGTGTTTTTCGACCTTGAAATCGCAAAAAAGGCGCGAAAACATGGATTTGTCTCTCCTGCCGCGCACACACTTCCGATAGCTTGCAAAGGCCTAAAAAACACAAGCAGCCCGTGAGTTATTATGGGAGAGACTGTTTTCATCAAGTTTGAAGCCATAGTTTTGGCGCGCCAGCCGTTTCTTTCATTTTGGGGCCTATGTGTTTTTCGACCTTGAAATCGCAAAAAATGCGCAAAAACATGGATTTGTCTCTCCTGCCGCGCACACACTTCTGATAGCTTGCGAAGGCCTAAAAAACACAAGCGGCCCTTGAGTTATTGTGGGAGAGACTGTTTTCATCAAGTTTGAAGCCTCAGTTTTGGCTGGACAGCCGTTTCTTTATTTTTGGGGTCTGTGTGTTTTTCGACCTGGAAATCGCAAAAAAGGCGCGAAAACATGGATTTGTCTCTCCTGCCGCGCACACACTTCCGATAGCTTGCAAAGGCCTAAAAAACACAAGCAGCCCGTGAGTTATTATGGGAGAGACTGTTTTCATCAAGTTTGAAGCCATAGTTTTGGCGCGCCATCCGTTTCTTTCATTTTGGGGCCTATGTGTTTTTCGACCTTGAAATCGCAAAAAAGGCGCGAAAACATGGATTTGTCTCTCCTGCCGCGCACACACTTCCGATAGCTTGCAAAGGCCTAAAAAACACAAGCAGCCCGTGAGTTATTATGGGAGAGACTGTTTTCATCAAGTTTGAAGCCATAGTTTTGGCGCGCCAGCCGTTTCTTTCATTTTGGGGCCTATGTGTTTTTCGACCTTGAAATCGCAAAAAAGGCGCGAAAACATGGATTTGTCTCTCCTGCCGCGCACACACTTCCGATAGCTTGCAAAGGCCTAAAAAACACAAGCAGCCCGTGAGTTATTATGGGAGAGACTGTTTTCATCAAGTTTGAAGCCATAGTTTTGGCGCAGCAGCCGTTTCTTTCATTTTGGGGCCTATGTGTTTTTCGACCTTGAAATCGCAAAAAATGCGCGAAAACATGGATTTGTCTCTCCTGCCGCGCACACACTTCCGATAGCTTGCGAAGGCCTAAAAAACACAAGCGGCCCTTGAGTTATTGTGGGAGAGACTGTTTTCATCAAGTTTGAAGCCTCAGTTTTGGCTGGACAGCCGTTTCTTTATTTTTGGTGTCTGTGTGTTTTTCGACCTGGAAATGGTAAAACAGGCGCGAAAACATAGATTTGTCTCTCCTGCTGCGCACACACTTCCGATAGCTTGCGAAGGCCTAAAAAACACAATCAGCCCGTGAGTTAATATGGGAGAGACTGTTTTCATCAAGTTTGAAGCCATAGTTTTGGCGCGCCAGCCGTTTCTTTCATTTTGGGGCCTATGTGTTTTTCGACCTTGAAATCGCAAAAAAGGCGTGAAAACATGGATTTGTCTCTCCTGCCGCGCACACACTTCCGATAGCTTGCAAAGGCCTAAAAAACACAAGCAGCCTGTGAGTTATTATGGGAGAGACTGTTTTCATCAAGTTTGAAGCCATAGTTTTGGCTGGACAGCCGTTTCTTTATTTTTGGGGTCTGTGTGTTTTTCGACCTGGAAATCGCAAAAAAGGCGCGAAAACATGGATTTGTCTCTCCTGCCGCGCACACACTTCCGATAGCTTGCAAAGGCCTAAAAAACACAAGCAGCCTGTGAGTTATTATGGGAGAGACTGTTTTCATCAAGTTTGAAGCCATAGTTTTGGCGCGCCAGCCGTTTCTTTCATTTTGGGGCCTATGTGTTTTTCGACCTTGAAATCGCAAAAAAGGCGCGAAAACATGGATTTGTCTCTCCTGCCGCGCACACACTTCCGATAGCTTGCAAAGGCCTAAAAAACACAAGCAGCCCGTGAGTTATTATGGGAGAGACTGTTTTCATCAAGTTTGAAGCCATAGTTTTGGCGCGGCAGCCGTTTCTTTCATTTTGGGGCCTATGTGTTTTTCGACCTTGAAATCGCAAAAAATGCGCGAAAACATGGATTTGTCTCTACTGCCGCGCACACACTTCCGATAGCTTGCAAAGGCCTAAAAAACACAAGCGGCCCTTGAGTTATTGTGGGAGAGACTGTTTTCATCAAGTTTGAAGCCATAGTTTTGGCGCGGCAGCCGTTTCTTTCATTTTGGGGCCTATGTGTTTTTCGACCTTGAAATCGCAAAAAATGCGCGAAAACATGGATTTGTCTCTCCTGCCGCGCACACACTTCCGATAGCTTGCGAAGGCCTAAAAAACACAAGCGGCCCTTGAGTTATTGTGGGAGAGACTGTTTTCATCAAGTTTGAAGCCTCAGTTTTGGCTGGACAGCCGTTTCTTTATTTTTGGGGTCTGTGTGTTTTTCGACCTGGAAATGGCAAAACAGGCGCGAAAACATAGATTTGTCTCTCCTGCTGCGCACACACTTCCGATAGCTTGCGAAGGCCTAAAAAACACAATCAGCCCGTGAGTTAATATGGGAGAGACTGTTTTCATCAAGTTTGAAGCCATAGTTTTGGCGCGGCAGCCGTTTCTTTCATTTTGGGGCCTATGTGTTTTTCGACCTTGAAATCGCAAAAAATGCGCAAAAACATGGATTTGTCTCTCCTGCCGCGCACACACTTCCGATAGCTTGCGAAGGCCTAAAAAACACAAGCGGCCATTGAGTTATTGTGGGAGAGACTGTTTTCATCAAGTTTGAAGCCTCAGTTTTGGCTGGACAGCCGTTTCTTTATTTTTGGGGTCTGTGTGTTTTTCGACCTGGAAATCGCAAAAAAGGCGCGAAAACATGGATTTGTCTCTCCTGCCGCGCACACACTTCCGATAGCTTGCAAAGGCCTAAAAAACACAAGCAGCCCGTGAGTTATTATGGGAGAGACTGTTTTCATCAAGTTTGAAGCCATAGTTTTGGCGCGCCATCCGTTTCTTTCATTTTGGGGCCTATGTGTTTTTCGACCTTGAAATCGCAAAAAAGGCGCGAAAACATGGATTTGTCTCTCCTGCCGCGCACACACTTCCGATAGCTTGCAAAGGCCTAAAAAACACAAGCAGCCCGTGAGTTATTATGGGAGAGACTGTTTTCATCAAGTTTGAAGCCATAGTTTTGGCGCGCCAGCCGTTTCTTTCATTTTGGGGCCTATGTGTTTTTCGACCTTGAAATCGCAAAAAAGGCGCGAAAACATGGATTTGTCTCTCCTGCCGCGCACACACTTCCGATAGCTTGCAAAGGCCTAAAAAACACAAGCAGCCCGTGAGTTATTATGGGAGAGACTGTTTTCATCAAGTTTGAAGCCATAGTTTTGGCGCGCCAGCCGTTTCTTTCATTTTGGGGCCTATGTGTTTTTCGACCTTGAAATCGCAAAAAATGCGCAAAAACATGGATTTGTCTCTCCTGCCGCGCACACACTTCTGATAGCTTGCGAAGGCCTAAAAAACACAAGCGGCCCTTGAGTTATTGTGGGAGAGACTGTTTTCATCAAGTTTGAAGCCTCAGTTTTGGCTGGACAGCCGTTTCTTTATTTTTGGGTTCTGTGTGTTTTTCGACCTGGAAATGAAAAAAAGGCGCGAAAACATAGATTTGTCTCTCCTGCTGCGCACACACTTCCGATAGCTTGCGAAGGCCTAAAAAACACAATCAGCCCGTGAGTTAATATGGGAGAGACTGTTTTCATCAAGTTTGAAGCCATAGTTTTGGCGCGCCAGCCGTTTCTTTCATTTTGGGGCCTATGTGTTTTTCGACCTTGAAATCGCAAAAAAGGCGCGAAAACATGGATTTGTCTCTCCTGCCGCGCACACACTTCCGATAGCTTGCAAAGGCCTAAAAAACACAAGCAGCCCGTGAGTTATTATGGGAGAGACTGTTTTCATCAAGTTTGAAGCCATAGTTTTGGCGCGCCAGCCGTTTCTTTCATTTTGGGGCCTATGTGTTTTTCGACCTTGAAATCGCAAAAAAGGCGCGAAAACATGGATTTGTCTCTCCTGCCGCGCACACACTTCCGATAGCTTGCAAAGGCCTAAAAAACACAAGCAGCCCGTGAGTTATTATGGGAGAGACTGTTTTCATCAAGTTTGAAGCCATAGTTTTGGCGCGCCAGCCGTTTCTTTCATTTTGGGGCCTATGTGTTTTTCGACCTTGAAATCGCAAAAAAGGCGCGAAAACATGGATTTGTCTCTCCTGCCGCGCACACACTTCCGATAGCTTGCAAAGGCCTAAAAAACACAAGCAGCCCGTGAGTTATTATTGGAGAGACTGTTTTCATCAAGTTTGAAGCCATAGTTTTGGCTGGACAGCCGTTTCTTTATTTTTGGGGTCTGTGTGTTTTTCGACCTGGAAATCGCAAAAAAGGCGCGAAAACATGGATTTGTCTCTCCTGCCGCGCACACACTTCCGATAGCTTGCAAAGGCCTAAAAAACACAAGCAGCCCGTGAGTTATTATGGGAGAGACTGTTTTCATCAAGTTTGAAGCCTCAGTTTTGGCTGGACAGCCGTTTCTTTATTTTTGGGTTCTGTGTGTTTTTCGACCTGGAAATGAAAAAAAGGCGCGAAAACATAGATTTGTCTCTCCTGCTGCGCACACACTTCCGATAGCTTGCGAAGGCCTAAAAAACACAATCAGCCCGTGAGTTAATATGGGAGAGACTGTTTTCATCAAGTTTGAAGCCATAGTTTTGGCGCGCCAGCCGTTTCTTTCATTTTGGGGCCTATGTGTTTTTCGACCTTGAAATCGCAAAAAAGGCGCGAAAACATGGATTTGTCTCTCCTGCCGCGCACACACTTCCGATAGCTTGCAAAGGCCTAAAAAACACAAGCAGCCCGTGAGTTATTATGGGAGAGACTGTTTTCATCAAGTTTGAAGCCATAGTTTTGGCGCGGCAGCCGTTTCTTTCATTTTGGGGCCTATGTGTTTTTCGACCTTGAAATCGCAAAAAAGGCGCGAAAACATGGATTTGTCTCTCCTGCCGCGCACACACTTCCGATAGCTTGCAAAGGCCTAAAAAACACAAGCAGCCCGTGAGTTATTATGGGAGAGACTGTTTTCATCAAGTTTGAAGCCATAGTTTTGGCGCGCCAGCCGTTTCTTTCATTTTGGGGCCTATGTGTTTTTCGACCTTGAAATCGCAAAAAAGGCGCGAAAACATGGATTTGTCTCTCCTGCCGCGCACACACTTCCGATAGCTTGCAAAGGCCTAAAAAACACAAGCAGCCCGTGAGTTATTATTGGAGAGACTGTTTTCATCAAGTTTGAAGCCATAGTTTTGGCGCGCCAGCCGTTTCTTTCATTTTGGGGCCTATGTGTTTTTCGACCTTGAAATCGCAAAAAATGCGCAAAAACATGGATTTGTCTCTCCTGCCGCGCACACACTTCTGATAGCTTGCGAAGGCCTAAAAAACACAAGCGGCCCTTGAGTTATTGTGGGAGAGACTGTTTTCATCAAGTTTGAAGCCTCAGTTTTGGCTGGACAGCCGTTTCTTTATTTTTGGGTTCTGTGTGTTTTTCGACCTGGAAATGAAAAAAAGGCGCGAAAACATAGATTTGTCTCTCCTGCTGCGCACACACTTCCGATAGCTTGCGAAGGCCTAAAAAACACAATCAGCCCGTGAGTTAATATGGGAGAGACTGTTTTCATCAAGTTTGAAGCCATAGTTTTGGCGCGCCAGCCGTTTCTTTCATTTTGGGGCCTATGTGTTTTTCGACCTGGAAATGGCAAAAAAGGCGCGAAAACATGGATTTGTCTCTCCTGCCGCGCACACACTTCCGATAGCTTGCAAAGGCCTAAAAAACACAAGCAGCCCGTGAGTTATTATGGGAGAGACTGTTTTCATCAAGTTTGAAGCCATAGTTTTGGCGCGCCAGCCGTTTCTTTCATTTTGGGGCCTATGTGTTTTTCGACCTTGAAATCGCAAAAAAGGCGCGAAAACATGGATTTGTCTCTCCTGCCGCGCACACACTTCCGATAGCTTGCAAAGGCCTAAAAAACACAAGCAGCCCGTGAGTTATTATGGGAGAGACTGTTTTCATCAAGTTTGAAGCCATAGTTTTGGCGCGCCAGCCGTTTCTTTCATTTTGGGGCCTATGTGTTTTTCGACCTTGAAATCGCAAAAAAGGCGCGAAAACATGGATTTGTCTCTCCTGCCGCGCACACACTTCCGATAGCTTGCGAAGGCCTAAAAAACACAAGCGGCCCTTGAGTTATTGTGGGAGAGACTGTTTTCATCAAGTTTGAAGCCTCAGTTTTGGCTGGACAGCCGTTTCTTTATTTTTGGGGTCTGTGTGTTTTTCGACCTGGAAATGGCAAAACAGGCGCGAAAACATGGATTTGTCTCTCCTGCCGCGCACACACTTCCGATAGCTTGCAAAGGCCTAAAAAACACAAGCAGCCCGTGAGTTATTATGGGAGAGACTGTTTTCATCAAGTTTGAAGCCATAGTTTTGGCGCGCCAGCCGTTTCTTTCATTTTGGGGCCTATGTGTTTTTCGACCTTGAAATCACAAAAAATGCGCAAAAACATGGATTTGTCTCTCCTGCCGCGCACACACTTCTGATAGCTTGCGAAGGCCTAAAAAACACAAGCGGCCCTTGAGTTATTGTGGGAGAGACTGTTTTCATCAAGTTTGAAGCCTCAGTTTTGGCTGGACAGCCGTTTCTTTATTTTTGGGTTCTGTGTGTTTTTCGACCTGGAAATGAAAAAAAGGCGCGAAAACATAGATACACACTTCCGATAGCTTGCGAAGGCCTAAAAAACACAATCAGCCCGTGAGTTAATATGGGAGAGACTGTTTTCATCAAGTTTGAAGCCATAGTTTTGGCGCGCCAGCCGTTTCTTTCATTTTGGGGCCTATGTGTTTTTCGACCTTGAAATCGCAAAAAAGGCGCGAAAACATGGATTTGTCTCTCCTGCCGCGCACACACTTCCGATAGCTTGCAAAGGCCTAAAAAACACAAGCAGCCCGTGAGTTATTATGGGAGAGACTGTTTTCATCAAGTTTGAAGCCATAGTTTTGGCGCGGCAGCCGTTTCTTTCATTTTGGGGCCTATGTGTTTTTCGACCTTGAAATCGCAAAAAATGCGCGAAAACATGGATTTGTCTCTCCTGCCGCGCACACACTTCCGATAGCTTGCGAAGGCCTAAAAAACACAAGCGGCCCTTGAGTTATTGTGGGAGAGACTGTTTTCATCAAGTTTGAAGCCTCAGTTTTGGCTGGACAGCCGTTTCTTTATTTTTGGGGTCTGTGTGTTTTTCGACCTGGAAATCGCAAAAAAGGCGCGAAAACATGGATTTGTCTCTCCTGCCGCGCACACACTTCCGATAGCTTGCAAAGGCCTAAAAAACACAAGCAGCCCGTGAGTTATTATGGGAGAGACTGTTTTCATCAAGTTTGAAGCCATAGTTTTGGCGCGGCAGCCGTTTCTTTCATTTTGGGGCCTATGTGTTTTTCGACCTTGAAATCGCAAAAAATGCGCGAAAACATGGATTTGTCTCTCCTGCCGCGCACACACTTCCGATAGCTTGCGAAGGCCTAAAAAACACAAGCGGCCCTTGAGTTATTGTGGGAGAGACTGTTTTCATCAAGTTTGAAGCCTCAGTTTTGGCTGGACAGCCGTTTCTTTATTTTTGGGTTCTGTGTGTTTTTCGACCTGGAAATGAAAAAAAGGCGCGAAAACATAGATACACACTTCCGATAGCTTGCGAAGGCCTAAAAAACACAATCAGCCCGTGAGTTAATATGGGAGAGACTGTTTTCATCAAGTTTGAAGCCATAGTTTTGGCGCGCCAGCCGTTTCTTTCATTTTGGGGCCTATGTGTTTTTCGACCTTGAAATCGCAAAAAAGGCGCGAAAACATGGATTTGTCTCTCCTGCCGCGCACACACTTCCGATAGCTTGCAAAGGCCTAAAAAACACAAGCAGCCCGTGAGTTATTATGGGAGAGACTGTTTTCATCAAGTTTGAAGCCATAGTTTTGGCGCGCCATCCGTTTCTTTCATTTTGGGGCCTATGTGTTTTTCGACCTTGAAATCGCAAAAAAGGCGCGAAAACATGGATTTGTCTCTCCTGCCGCGCACACACTTCCGATAGCTTGCAAAGGCCTAAAAAACACAAGCAGCCCGTGAGTTATTATGGGAGAGACTGTTTTCATCAAGTTTGAAGCCATAGTTTTGGCGCGCCATCCGTTTCTTTCATTTTGGGGCCTATGTGTTTTTCGACCTTGAAATCGCAAAAAAGGCGCGAAAACATGGATTTGTCTCTCCTGCCGCGCACACACTTCCGATAGCTTGCAAAGGCCTAAAAAACACAATCAGCCCGTGAGTTAATATGGGAGAGACTGTTTTCATCAAGTTTGAAGCCATAGTTTTGGCGCGCCAGCCGTTTCTTTCATTTTGGGGCCTATGTGTTTTTCGACCTTGAAATCGCAAAAAAGGCGCGAAAACATGGATTTGTCTCTCCTGCCGCGCACACACTTCCGATAGCTTGCAAAGGCCTAAAAAACACAAGCAGCCCGTGAGTTATTATGAGAGAGACTGTTTTCATCAAGTTTGAAGCCATAGTTTTGGCGCGCCATCCGTTTCTTTCATTTTGGGGCCTATGTGTTTTTCGACCTTGAAATCGCAAAAAAGGCGCGAAAACATGGATTTGTCTCTCCTGCCGCGCACACACTTCCGATAGCTTGCAAAGGCCTAAAAAACACAATCAGCCCGTGAGTTAATATGGGAGAGACTGTTTTCATCAAGTTTGAAGCCATAGTTTTGGCGCGCCAGCCGTTTCTTTCATTTTGGGGCCTATGTGTTTTTCGACCTTGAAATCGCAAAAAAGGCGCGAAAACATGGATTTGTCTCTCCTGCCGCGCACACACTTCTGATAGCTTGCGAAGGCCTAAAAAACACAAGCGGCCCTTGAGTTATTGTGGGAGAGACTGTTTTCATCAAGTTTGAAGCCTCAGTTTTGGCTGGACAGCCGTTTCTTTATTTTTGGGTTCTGTGTGTTTTTCGACCTGGAAATGAAAAAAAGGCGCGAAAACATAGATTTGTCTCTCCTGCTGCGCACACACTTCCGATAGCTTGCGAAGGCCTAAAAAACACAAGCGGCCCTTGAGTTATTGTGGGAGAGACTGTTTTCATCAAGTTTGAAGCCTCAGTTTTGGCTGGACAGCCGTTTCTTTATTTTTGGGTTCTGTGTGTTTTTCGACCTGGAAATGAAAAAAAGGCGCGAAAACATAGATACACACTTCCGATAGCTTGCGAAGGCCTAAAAAACACAATCAGCCCGTGAGTTAATATGGGAGAGACTGTTTACATCAAGTTTGAAGCCATAGTTTTGGCGCGCCAGCCGTTTCTTTCATTTTGGGGCCTATGTGTTTTTCGACCTTGAAATCGCAAAAAAGGCGCGAAAACATGGATTTGTCTCTCCTGCCGCGCACACACTTCCGATAGCTTGCAAAGGCCTAAAAAACACAAGCAGCCCGTGAGTTATTATGGGAGAGACTGTTTTCATCAAGTTTGAAGCCATAGTTTTGGCGCGGCAGCCGTTTCTTTCATTTTGGGGCCTATGTGTTTTTCGACCTTGAAATCGCAAAAAATGCGCGAAAACATGGATTTGTCTCTCCTGCCGCGCACACACTTCCGATAGCTTGCGAAGGCCTAAAAAACACAAGCGGCCCTTGAGTTATTGTGGGAGAGACTGTTTTCATCAAGTTTGAAGCCTCAGTTTTGGCTGGACAGCCGTTTCTTTATTTTTGGGGTCTGTGTGTTTTTCGACCTGGAAATCGCAAAAAAGGCGCGAAAACATGGATTTGTCTCTCCTGCCGCGCACACACTTCCGATAGCTTGCAAAGGCCTAAAAAACACAAGCAGCCCGTGAGTTATTATGGGAGAGACTGTTTTCATCAAGTTTGAAGCCATAGTTTTGGCGCGCCATCCGTTTCTTTCATTTTGGGGCCTATGTGTTTTTCGACCTTGAAATCGCAAAAAAGGCGCGAAAACATGGATTTGTCTCTCCTGCCGCGCACACACTTCCGATAGCTTGCAAAGGCCTAAAAAACACAAGCAGCCCGTGAGTTATTATGGGAGAGACTGTTTTCATCAAGTTTGAAGCCATAGTTTTGGCGCGCCAGCCGTTTCTTTCATTTTGGGGCCTATGTGTTTTTCGACCTTGAAATCGCAAAAAAGGCGCGAAAACATGGATTTGTCTCTCCTGCCGCGCACACACTTCCGATAGCTTGCAAAGGCCTAAAAAACACAAGCAGCCCGTGAGTTATTATTGGAGAGACTGTTTTCATCAAGTTTGAAGCCATAGTTTTGGCGCGCCAGCCGTTTCTTTCATTTTGGGGCCTATGTGTTTTTCGACCTTGAAATCGCAAAAAATGCGCAAAAACATGGATTTGTCTCTCCTGCCGCGCACACACTTCTGATAGCTTGCGAAGGCCTAAAAAACACAAGCGGCCCTTGAGTTATTGTGGGAGAGACTGTTTTCATCAAGTTTGAAGCCTCAGTTTTGGCTGGACAGCCGTTTCTTTATTTTTGGGTTCTGTGTGTTTTTCGACCTGGAAATGAAAAAAAGGCGCGAAAACATAGATTTGTCTCTCCTGCTGCGCACACACTTCCGATAGCTTGCGAAGGCCTAAAAAACACAATCAGCCCGTGAGTTAATATGGGAGAGACTGTTTTCATCAAGTTTGAAGCCATAGTTTTGGCGCGCCAGCCGTTTCTTTCATTTTGGGGCCTATGTGTTTTTCGACCTGGAAATGGCAAAAAAGGCGCGAAAACATGGATTTGTCTCTCCTGCCGCGCACACACTTCCGATAGCTTGCAAAGGCCTAAAAAACACAAGCAGCCCGTGAGTTATTATGGGAGAGACTGTTTTCATCAAGTTTGAAGCCATAGTTTTGGCGCGGCAGCCGTTTCTTTCATTTTGGGGCCTATGTGTTTTTCGACCTTGAAATCGCAAAAAATGCGCGAAAACATGGATTTGTCTCTCCTGCCGCGCACACACTTCCGATAGCTTGCGAAGGCCTAAAAAACACAAGCGGCCCTTGAGTTATTGTGGGAGAGACTGTTTTCATCAAGTTTGAAGCCTCAGTTTTGGCTGGACAGCCGTTTCTTTATTTTTGGGGTCTGTGTGTTTTTCGACCTGGAAATGGCAAAACAGGCGCGAAAACATAGATTTGTCTCTCCTGCTGCGCACACACTTCCGATAGCTTGCGAAGGCCTAAAAAACACAATCAGCCCGTGAGATAATATGGGAGAGACTGTTTTCATCAAGTTTGAAGCCATAGTTTTGGCGCGGCAGCCGTTTCTTTCATTTTGGGGCCTATGTGTTTTTCGACCTTGAAATCGCAAAAAATGCGCGAAAACATGGATTTGTCTCTCCTGCCGCGCACACACTTCCGATAGCTTGCGAAGGCCTAAAAAACACAAGCGGCCATTGAGTTATTGTGGGAGAGACTGTTTTCATCAAGTTTGAAGCCTCAGTTTTGGCTGGACAGCCGTTTCTTTATTTTTGGGGTCTGTGTGTTTTTCGACCTGGAAATCGCAAAAAAGGCGCGAAAACATAGATTTGTCTCTCCTGCTGCGCACACACTTCCGATAGCTTGCGAAGGCCTAAAAAACACAATCAGCCCGTGAGTTAATATGGGAGAGACTGTTTTCATCAAGTTTGAAGCCATAGTTTTGGCGCGGCAGCCGTTTCTTTCATTTTGGGGCCTATGTGTTTTTCGACCTTGAAATCGCAAAAAAGGCGCGAAAACATGGATTTGTATCTCCTGCCGCGCACACACTTCCGATAGCTTGCAAAGGCCTAAAAAACACAAGCAGCCCGTGAGTTATTATGGGAGAGACTGTTTTCATCAAGTTTGAAGCCATAGTATTGGCGCGGCAGCCGTTTCTTTCATTTTGGGGCCTATGTGTTTTTCGACCTTGAAATCGCAAAAAATGCGCGAAAACATGGATTTGTCTCTCCTGCCGCGCACACACTTCCGATAGCTTGCGAAGGCCTAAAAAACACAAGCGGCCCTTGAGTTATTGTGGGAGAGACTGTTTTCATCAAGTTTGAAGCCTCAGTTTTGGCTGGACAGCCGTTTCTTTATTTTTGGGGTCTGTGTGTTTTCCGACCTGGAAATGACAAAACAGGCGCGAAAACAAAGATTTGTCTCTCCTGCTGCGCACACACTTCCGATAGCTTGCGAAGGCCTAAAAAACACAATCAGCCCGTGAGTTAATATGGGAGAGACTGTTTTCATCAAGTTTGAAGCCATAGTTTTGGCGCACCAGCCGTTTCTTTCATTTTGGGGCCTATGTGTTTTTCGACCTTGAAATCGCAAAAAAGGCGCGAAAACATGGATTTGTCTCTCCTGCCGCGCACACACTTCCGATAGCTTGCAAAGGCCTAAAACACACAAGCAGCCCGTGAGTTATTATGGGAGAGACTGTTTTCATCAAGTTTGAAGCCATAGTTTTGGCGCGGCAGCCGTTTCTTTCATTTTGGGGCCTATGTGTTTTTCGACCTTGAAATCGCAAAAAATGCGCGAAAACATGGATTTGTCTCTACTGCCGCGCACACACTTCCGATAGCTTGCGAAGGCCTAAAAAACACAAGCGGCCCTTGAGTTATTGTGGGAGAGACTGTTTTCATCAAGTTTGAAGCCTCAGTTTTGGCTGGACAGCCGTTTCTTTATTTTTGGGGTCTGTGTGTTTTTCGACCTGGAAATGGCAAAACAGGCGCGAAAACATAGATTTGTCTCTCCTGCTGCGCACACACTTCCGATAGCTTGCGAAGGCCTAAAAAACACAATCAGCCCGTGAGTTAATATGGGAGAGACTGTTTTCATCAAGTTTGAAGCCATAGTTTTGGCGCGCCAGCCGTTTCTTTCATTTTGGGGCCTATGTGTTTTTCGACCTTGAAATCGCAAAAAAGGCGCGAAAACATGGATTTGTCTCTCCTGCCGCGCACACACTTCCGATAGCTTGCGATGGCCTAAAAAACACAAGCGGCCCTTGAGTTATTGTGGGAGAGACTGTTTTCATCAAGTTTGAAGCCTCAGTTTTGGCTGGACAGCCGTTTCTTTATTTTTGGGGTCTGTGTGTTTTTCGACCTGGAAATCGCAAAAAAGGCGCGAAAACATGGATTTGTCTCTCCTGCCGCGCACACACTTCCGATAGCTTGCAAAGGCCTAAAAAACACAAGCAGTCCGTGAGTTATTATGGGAGAGACTGTTTTCATCAAGTTTGAAGCCATAGTTTTGGCGTGCCAGCCGTTTCTTTCATTTTGGGGCCTATGTGTTTTTCGACCTTGAAATCGCAAAAAAGGCGCGAAAACATGGATTTGTCTCTCCTGCCGCGCACACACTTCCGATAGCTTGCAAAGGCCTAAAAAACACAAGCAGCCCGTGAGTTATTATGGGAGAGACTGTTTTCATCAAGTTTGAAGCCATAGTTTTGGCGCGCCAGCCGTTTCTTTCATTTTGGGGCCTATGTGTTTTTCGACCTTGAAATCGCAAAAAAGGCGCGAAAACATGGATTTGTCTCTCCTGCCGCGCACACACTTCCGATAGCTTGCAAAGGCCTAAAAAACACAAGCGGCCCTTGAGTTATTGTGGGAGAGACTGTTTTCATCAAGTTTGAAGCCTCAGTTTTGGCTGGACAGCCGTTTCTTTATTTTTGGGGTCTGTGTGTTTTTCGACCTGGAAATGGCAAAACAGGCGCGAAAACATAGATTTGTCTCTCCTGCTGCGCACACACTTCCGATAGCTTGCGAAGGCCTAAAAAACACAATCAGCCCGTGAGTTAATATGGGAGAGACTGTTTTCATCAAGTTTGAAGCCATAGTTTTGGCGCGGCAGCCGTTTCTTTCATTTTGGGGCCTATGTGTTTTTCGACCTTGAAATCGCAAAAAATGCGCGAAAACATGGATTTGGCTCTCCTGCCGCGCACACACTTCCGATAGCTTGCGAAGGCCTAAAAAACACAAGCGGCCATTGAGTTATTGTGGGAGAGACTGTTTTCATCAAGTTTGAAGCCTCAGTTTTGGCTGGACAGCCGTTTCTTTATTTTTGGGGTCTGTGTGTTTTTCGACCTTGAAATCGCAAAAAAGGCGCGAAAACATGGATTTGTCTCTCCTGCCGCGCACACACTTCCGATAGCTTGCAAAGGCCTAAAAAACACAAGCAGCCCGTGAGTTAATATGGGAGAGACTGTTTTCATCAAGTTTGAAGCCATAGTTTTGGCGCGCCAGCCGTTTCTTTCATTTTGGGGCCTATGTGTTTTTCGACCTTGAAATCGCAAAAAAGTCGCGAAAACATTGATTTGTCTCTCCTGCCGCGCACACACTTCCGATATCTTGCGAAGGCCTAAAAAACACAAGCAGCCCTTGAGTTATTGTGGGAGAGACTGTTTTCATCAAGTTTGAAGTCATAGTTTTGGCGCGGCAGCCGTTTCTTTCATTTTGGGGCCTTTGTGTTTTTCGACCTGGAAATGGCAAAAAAGGCGCGAAAACATGGATTTGTCTCTCCTGCCGCGCACACACTTCCGATAGCTTGCGAAGGCCTAAAAAACACAAGCGGCCCTTGAGTTATTGTCTGAGAGACTGTTTTCATCAAGTTTGAAACCTCAGTTTTGGCTGGACAGCCGTTTCTTTATTTTTGGGGCCTTTGTTTTCTTCGACCTGGAAATGGAAAAAAGGCGCGAAAACATGGATTTGTCTCTCCTGCCGCGCACACACTTCCGATAGCGTGCAAAGGCCTAAAAAACACAAGCAGCCCGTGAGTTATTATGGGAGAGACTGTTTTCATCAAGTTTCAACCCTAACCATAACCATCAACCCGACCCCGACCCTATCCCTCTCCCTAACCCCAACCCCGACCCCGACCCTGACCACAACCCTAACCATAACCATCAACCCGACCCCGACCCTATCCCTTTCCCTAACCCCAACCCCGACCCCGACCCTGACCACAACCCTAACCATAACCATCAACCCGACCCCGACCCTATCCCTTTCCCTAACCCCAACCCCGACCCCGACCCTGACCACAACCCTAACCATAACCATCAACCCGACCCCGACCCTATCCCTTTCCCTAACCCCAACCCCGACCCCGACCCTGACCACAACCCTAACCATAACCATCAACCCGACCCCGACCCTATCCCTTTCCCTAACCCCAACCCCGACCCCGACCCTGACCACAACCCTAACCATAACCATCAACCCGACCCCGACCCTATCCCTTTCCCTAACCCCAACCCCGACCCCGACCCTGACCACAACCCTAACCATAACCATCAACCCGACCCCGACCCTATCCCTTTCCCTAACCCCAACCCCGACCCCGACCCTGACCACAACCCTAACCATAACCATCAACCCGACCCCGACCCTATCCCTTTCCCTAACCCCAACCCCGACCCCGACCCTGACCACAACCCTAACCATAACCATCAACCCGACCCCGACCCTATCCCTTTCCCTAACCCCAACCCCGACCCCGACCCTGACCACAACCCTAACCATAACCATCAACCCGACCCCGACCCTATCCCTTTCCCTAACCCCAACCCCGACCCCGACCCTGACCACAACCCTAACCATAACCATCAACCCGACCCCGACCCTATCCCTTTCCCTAACCCCAACCCCGACCCCGACCCTGACCACAACCCTAACCATAACCATCAACCCGACCCCGACCCTATCCCTTTCCCTAACCCCAACCCCGACCCCGACCCTGACCACAACCCTAACCATAACCATCAACCCGACCCCGACCCTATCCCTTTCCCTAACCCCAACCCCGACCCCGACCCTGACCACAACCCTAACCATAACCATCAACCCGACCCCGACCCTATCCCTTTCCCTAACCCCAACCCCGACCCCGACCCTGACCACAACCCTAACCATAACCATCAACCCGACCCCGACCCTATCCCTTTCCCTAACCCCAACCCCGACCCCGACCCTGACCACAACCCTAACCATAACCATCAACCCGACCCCGACCCTATCCCTTTCCCTAACCCCAACCCCGACCCCGACCCTGACCACAACCCTAACCATAACCATCAACCCGACCCCGACCCTATCCCTTTCCCTAACCCCAACCCCGACCCCGACCCTGACCACAACCCTAACCATAACCATCAACCCGACCCCGACCCTATCCCTTTCCCTAACCCCAACCCCGACCACGACCCTGACCACAACCCTAACCATAACCATCAACCCGACCCCGACCCTATCCCTTTCCCTAACCCCAACCCCGACCCTGACCACAACCCTAACCATAACCATCAACCCGACCCCGACCCTATCCCTTTCCCTAACCCCAACCCCGACCCTGACCACAACCCTAACCATAACCATCAACCCGACCCCGACCCTATCCCTTTCCCTAACCCCAACCCCGACCCCGACCCTGACCACAACCCTAACCATAACCATCAACCCGACCCCGACCCTATCCCTTTCCCTAACCCCAACCCCGACCCTGACCACAACCCTAACCATAACCATCAACCCGACCCCGACCCTATCCCTTTCCCTAACCCCGACCCCGACCCTGACCACAACCCTAACCATAACCATCAACCCGACCCCGACCCTATCCCTTTCCCTAACCCCGACCCCGACCCTGACCACAACCCTAACCATAACCATCAACCCGACCCCGACCCTATCCCTTTCCCTAACCCCAACCCCGACCCTGACCACAACCCTAACCATAACCATCAACCCGACCCTATCCCTTTCCCTAACCCCAACCCCGACCCCGACCCTGACCACAACTCTAACCATAACCATCAACCCGACCCCGACCCTATCCCTTTCCCTAACCCCAACCCCGACCCCGACCCTGACCACAACCCTAACCATAACCATCAACCCGACCCCGACCCTATCCCTTTCCCTAACCCCAACCCCGACCCCGACCCTGACCACAACCCTAACCATAACCATCAACCCGACCCCGACCCTATCCCTTTCCCTAACCCCAACCCCGACCCCGACCCTGACCACAACCCTAACCATAACCATCAACCCGACCCCGACCCTATCCCTTTCCCTAACCCCAACCCCGACCCCGACCCTGACCACAACCCTAACCATAACCATCAACCCGACCCCGACCCTATCCCTTTCCCTAACCCCAACCCCGACCCCGACCCTGACCACAACCCTAACCATAACCATCAACCCGACCCCGACCCTATCCCTTTCCCTAACCCCAACCCCGACCCCGACCCTGACCACAACCCTAACCATAACCATCAACCCGACCCCGACCCTATCCCTTTCCCTAACCCCAACCCCGACCCCGACCCTGACCACAACCCTAACCATAACCATCAACCCGACCCCGACCCTATCCCTTTCCCTAACCCCAACCCCGACCCCGACCCTGACCACAACCCTAACCATAACCATCAACCCGACCCCGACCCTATCCCTTTCCCTAACCCCAACCCCGACCCCGACCCTGACCACAACCCTAACCATAACCATCAACCCGACCCCGACCCTATCCCTTTTCCTAACCCCAACCCCGACCCCGACCCTGACCACAACCCTAACCATAACCATCAACCCGACCCCGACCCTATCCCTTTCCCTAACCCCAACCCCGACCCCGACCCTGACCACAACCCTAACCATAACCATCAACCCGACCCCGACCCTATCCCTTTCCCTAACCCCAACCCCGACCCCGACCCTGACCACAACCCTAACCATAACCATCAACCCGACCCCGACCCTATCCCTTTCCCTAACCCCAACCCCGCCCCCGACCCTGACCACAACCCTAACCATAACCATCAACCCGACCCCGACCCTATCCCTTTCCCTAACCCCAACCCCGACCCCGACCCTGACCACAACCCTAACCATAACCATCAACCCGACCCCGACCCTATCCCTTTCCCTAACCCCAACCCCGACCCCGACGCTGACCACAACCCTAACCATAACCATCAACCCGACCCCGACCCTATCCCTTTCCCTAACCCCAACCCCGACCCCGACCCTGACCACAACCCTAACCATAACCATCAACCCGACCCCGACCCTATCCCTTTCCCTAACCCCAACCCCGACCCCGACCCTGACCACAACCCTAACCATAACCATCAACCCGACCCCGACCCTATCCCTTTCCCTAACCCCAACCCCGACCCCGACCCTGACCACAACCCTAACCATAACCATCAACCCGACCCCGACCCTATCCCTTTCCCTAACCCCAACCCCGACCCCGACCCTGACCACAACCCTAACCATAACCATCAACCCGACCCCGACCCTATCCCTTTCCCTAACCCCAACCCCGACCCTGACCACAACCCTAACCCTAACCCTAACCCGACCCCGACCCTATCCCTTTCCCTAACCCCATCCCCGAACCCGACCCTGACCACAACCCTAACCATAACCATCAACCCGACCCCGACCCTATCCCTTTCCCTAACCCCAACCCCGACCCCGACCCTGACCACAACCCTAACCATAACCATCAACCCGACCCCGACCCTATCCCTTTCCCTAACCCCAACCCCGACCCCGACCCTGACCACAACCCTAACCATAACCATCAACCCGACCCCGACCCTATCCCTTTCCCTAACCCCAACCCCGACCCCGACCCTGACCACAACCCTAACCATAACCATCAACCCGACCCCGACCCTATCCCTTTCCCTAACCCCAACCCCGCCCCCGACCCTGACCACAACCCTAACCATAACCATCAACCCGACCCCGACCCTATCCCTTTCCCTAACCCCAACCCCGACCCCGACCCTGACCACAACCCTAACCATAACCATCAACCCGACCCCGACCCTATCCCTTTCCCTAACCCCAACCCCGACCCCGACGCTGACCACAACCCTAACCATAACCATCAACCCGACCCCGACCCTATCCCTTTCCCTAACCCCAACCCCGACCCCGACGCTGACCACAACCCTAACCATAACCATCAACCCGACCCCGACCCTATCCCTTTCCCTAACCCCAACCCCGACCCCGACCCTGACCACAACCCTAACCATAACCATCAACCCGACCCCGACCCTATCCCTTTCCCTAACCCCAACCCCGACCCTGACCACAACCCTAACCATAACCATCAACCCGACCCCGACCCTATCCCTTTCCCTAACCCCAACCCCGACCCCGACCCTGACCACAACCCTAACCATAACCATCAACCCGACCCCGACCCTATCCCTTTCCCTAACCCCAACCCCGACCCCGACACTGACCACAACCCTAACCATAACCATCAACCCGACCCCGACCCTATCCCTTTCCCTAACCCCAACCCCGACCCTGACCACAACCCTAACCCTAACCCTAACCCGACCCCGACCCTATCCCTTTCCCTAACCCCATCCCCGAACCCGACCCTGACCACAACCCTAACCATAACCATCAACCCGACCCCGACCCTATCCCTTTCCCTAACCCCAACCCCGACCCCGACCCTGACCACAACCCTAACCATAACCATCAACCCGACCCCGACCCTATCCCTTTCCCTAACCCCAACCCCGACCCCGACCCTGACCACAACCCTAACCATAACCATCAACCCGACCCCGACCCTATCCCTTTCCCTAACCCCAACCCCGACCCCGACCCTGACCACAACCCTAACCATAACCATCAACCCGACCCCGACCCTATCCCTTTCCCTAACCCCAACCCCGACCCCGACCCTGACCACAACCCTAACCATAACCATCAACCCGACCCCGACCCTATCCCTTTCCCTAACCCCAACCCCGACCCCGACCCTGACCACAACCCTAACCATAACCATCAACCCGACCCCGACCCTATCCCTTTCCCTAACCCCAACCCCGACCCCGACCCTGACCACAACCCTAACCATAACCATCAACCCGACCCCGACCCTATCCCTTTCCCTAACCCCAACCCCGACCCCGACCCTGACCACAACCCTAACCATAACCATCAACCCGACCCCGACCCTATCCCTTTCCCTAACCCCAACCCCGACCCCGACCCTGACCACAACCCTAACCATAACCATCAACCCGACCCCGACCCTATCCCTTTCCCTAACCCCAACCCCGACCCCGACCCTGACCACAACCCTAACCATAACCATCAACCCGACCCCGACCCTATCCCTTTCCCTAACCCCAACCCCGACCCCGACCCTGACCACAACCCTAACCATAACCATCAACCCGACCCCGACCCTATCCCTTTCCCTAACCCCAACCCCGACCCCGACCCTGACCACAACCCTAACCATAACCATCAACCCGACCCCGACCCTATCCCTTTCCCTAACCCCAACCCCGACCCCGACCCTGACCACAACCCTAACCATAACCATCAACCCGACCCCGACCCTATCCCTTTCCCTAACCCCAACCCCGACCCCGACCCTGACCACAACCCTAACCATAACCATCAACCCGACCCCGACCCTATCCCTTTCCCTAACCCCAACCCCGACCCCGACCCTGACCACAACCCTAACCATAACCATCAACCCGACCCCGACCCTATCCCTTTCCCTAACCCCAACCCCGACCCCGACGCTGACCACAACCCTAACCATAACCATCAACCCGACCCCGACCCTATCCCTTTCCCTAACCCCAACCCCGACCCCGACCCTGACCACAACCCTAACCATAACCATCAACCCGACCCCGACCCTATCCCTTTCCCTAACCCCAACCCCGACCCCGACCCTGACCACAACCCTAACCATAACCATCAACCCGACCCTGACCCTATCCCTTTCCCTAACCCCAACCCCGACCCCGACCCTGACCACAACCCTAACCATAACCATCAACCCGACCCCGACCCTATCCCTTTCCCTAACCCCAACCCCGACCCCGACCCTGACCACAACCCTAACCATAACCATCAACCCGACCCCGACCCTATCCCTTTCCCTAACCCCAACCCCGACCCTGACCACAACCCTAACCCTAACCCTAACCCGACCCCGACCCTATCCCTTTCCCTAACCCCATCCCCGAACCCGACCCTGACCACAACCCTAACCATAACCATCAACCCGACCCCGACCCTATCCCTTTCCCTAACCCCAACCCCGACCCCGACCCTGACCACAACCCTAACCATAACCATCAACCCGACCCCGACCCTATCCCTTTCCCTAACCCCAACCCCGACCCCGACCCTGACCACAACCCTAACCATAACCATCAACCCGACCCCGACCCTATCCCTTTCCCTAACCCCAACCCCGACCCCGACCCTGACCACAACCCTAACCATAACCATCAACCCGACCCCGACCCTATCCCTTTCCCTAACCCCAACCCCGCCCCCGACCCTGACCACAACCCTAACCATAACCATCAACCCGACCCCGACCCTATCCCTTTCCCTAACCCCAACCCCGACCCCGACCCTGACCACAACCCTAACCATAACCATCAACCCGACCCCGACCCTATCCCTTTCCCTAACCCCAACCCCGACCCCGACGCTGACCACAACCCTAACCATAACCATCAACCCGACCCCGACCCTATCCCTTTCCCTAACCCCAACCCCGACCCCGACGCTGACCACAACCCTAACCATAACCATCAACCCGACCCCGACCCTATCCCTTTCCCTAACCCCAACCCCGACCCCGACCCTGACCACAACCCTAACCATAACCATCAACCCGACCCCGACCCTATCCCTTTCCCTAACCCCAACCTCGACCCTGACCACAACCCTAACCATAACCATCAACCCGACCCCGACCCTATCCCTTTCCCTAACCCCAACCCCGACCCCGACCCTGACCACAACCCTAACCATAACCATCAACCCGACCCCGACCCTATCCCTTTCCCTAACCCCAACCCCGACCCCGACACTGACCACAACCCTAACCATAACCATCAACCCGACCCCGACCCTATCCCTTTCCCTAACCCCAACCCCGACCCTGACCACAACCCTAACCCTAACCCTAACCCGACCCCGACCCTATCCCTTTCCCTAACCCCATCCCCGAACCCGACCCTGACCACAACCCTAACCATAACCATCAACCCGACCCCGACCCTATCCCTTTCCCTAACCCCAACCCCGACCCCGACCCTGACCACAACCCTAACCATAACCATCAACCCGACCCCGACCCTATCCCTTTCCCTAACCCCAACCCCGACCCCGACCCTGACCACAACCCTAACCATAACCATCAACCCGACCCCGACCCTATCCCTTTCCCTAACCCCAACCCCGACCCCGACCCTGACCACAACCCTAACCATAACCATCAACCCGACCCCGACCCTATCCCTTTCCCTAACCCCAACCCCGACCCCGACCCTGACCACAACCCTAACCATAACCATCAACCCGACCCCGACCCTATCCCTTTCCCTAACCCCAACCCCGACCCCGACCCTGACCACAACCCTAACCATAACCATCAACCCGACCCCGACCCTATCCCTTTCCCTAACCCCAACCCCGACCCCGACCCTGACCACAACCCTAACCATAACCATCAACCCGACCCCGACCCTATCCCTTTCCCTAACCCCAACCCCGACCCCGACCCTGACCACAACCCTAACCATAACCATCAACCCGACCCCGACCCTATCCCTTTCCCTAACCCCAACCCCGACCCCGACCCTGACCACAACCCTAACCATAACCATCAACCCGACCCCGACCCTATCCCTTTCCCTAACCCCAACCCCGACCCCGACCCTGACCACAACCCTAACCATAACCATCAACCCGACCCCGACCCTATCCCTTTCCCTAACCCCAACCCCGACCCCGACCCTGACCACAACCCTAACCATAACCATCAACCCGACCCCGACCCTATCCCTTTCCCTAACCCCAACCCCGACCCTGACCACAACCCTAACCATAACCATCAACCCGACCCCGACCCTATCCCTTTCCCTAACCCCAACCCCGACCCTGACCACAACCCTAACCATAACCATCAACCCGACCCCGACCCTATCCCTTTCCCTAACCCCAACCCCGACCCCGACCCTGACCACAACCCTAACCATAACCATCAACCCGACCCCGACCCTATCCCTTTCCCTAACCCCAACCCCGACCCCGACCCTGACCACAACCCTAACCATAACCATCAACCCGACCCCGACCCTATCCCTTTCCCTAACCCCAACCCCGACCCCGACCCTGACCACAACCCTAACCATAACCATCAACCCGACCCCGACCCTATCCCTTTCCCTAACCCCAACCCCGACCCCGACGCTGACCACAACCCTAACCATAACCATCAACCCGACCCCGACCCTATCCCTTTCCCTAACCCCAACCCCGACCCCGACCCTGACCACAACCCTAACCATAACCATCAACCCGACCCCGACCCTATCCCTTTCCCTAACCCCAACCCCGACCCCGACCCTGACCACAACCCTAACCATAACCATCAACCCGACCCCGACCCTATCCCTTTCCCTAACCCCAACCCCGACCCCGACCCTGACCACAACCCTAACCATAACCATCAACCCGACCCCGACCCTATCCCTTTCCCTAACCCCAACCCCGACCCCGACCCTGACCACAACCCTAACCATAACCATCAACCCGACCCCGACCCTATCCCTTTCCCTAACCCCAACCCCGACCCTGACCACAACCCTAACCCTAACCCTAACCCGACCCCGACCCTATCCCTTTCCCTAACCCCATCCCCGAACCCGACCCTGACCACAACCCTAACCATAACCATCAACCCGACCCCGACCCTATCCCTTTCCCTAACCCCAACCCCGACCCCGACCCTGACCACAACCCTAACCATAACCATCAACCCGACCCCGACCCTATCCCTTTCCCTAACCCCAACCCCGACCCCGACCCTGACCACAACCCTAACCATAACCATCAACCCGACCCCGACCCTATCCCTTTCCCTAACCCCAACCCCGACCCCGACCCTGACCACAACCCTAACCATAACCATCAACCCGACCCCGACCCTATCCCTTTCCCTAACCCCAACCCCGACCCCGACCCTGACCACAACCCTAACCATAACCATCAACCCGACCCCGACCCTATCCCTTTCCCTAACCCCAACCCCGACCCCGACCCTGACCACAACCCTAACCATAACCATCAACCCGACCCCGACCCTATCCCTTTCCCTAACCCCAACCCCGACCCCGACCCTGACCACAACCCTAACCATAACCATCAACCCGACCCCGACCCTATCCCTTTCCCTAACCCCAACCCCGACCCCGACCCTGACCACAACCCTAACCATAACCATCAACCCGACCCCGACCCTATCCCTTTCCCTAACCCCAACCCCGACCCCGACCCTGACCACAACCCTAACCATAACCATCAACCCGACCCCGACCCTATCCCTTTCCCTAACCCCAACCCCGACCCCGACCCTGACCACAACCCTAACCATAACCATCAACCCGACCCCGACCCTATCCCTTTCCCTAACCCCAACCCCGACCCCGACCCTGACCACAACCCTAACCATAACCATCAACCCGACCCCGACCCTATCCCTTTCCCTAACCCCAACCCCCGACCCCTGACCACAACCCTAACCATAACCATCAACCCGACCCCGACCCTATCCCTTTCCCTAACCCCAACCCCGACCCCGACCCTGACCACAACCCTAACCATAACCATCAACCCGACCCCGACCCTATCCCTTTCCCTAACCCCAACCCCGACCCCGACCCTGACCACAACCCTAACCATAACCATCAACCCGACCCCGACCCTATCCCTTTCCCTAACCCCAACCCCGACCCCGACCCTGACCACAACCCTAACCATAACCATCAACCCGACCCCGACCCTATCCCTTTCCCTAACCCCAACCCCGACCCCGACCCTGACCACAACCCTAACCATAACCATCAACCCGACCCCGACCCTATCCCTTTCCCTAACCCCAACCCCGACCCCGACCCTGACCACAACCCTAACCATAACCATCAACCCGACCCCGACCCTATCCCTTTCCCTAACCCCAACCCCGACCCCGACCCTGACCACAACCCTAACCATAACCATCAACCCGACCCCGACCCTATCCCTTTCCCTAACCCCAACCCCGACCCCGACCCTGACCACAACCCTAACCATAACCATCAACCAGACCCCGACCCTATCCCTTTCCCTAACCCCAACCCCGACCCCGACCCTGACCACAACCCTAACCATAACCATCAACCCGACCCCGACCCTATCCCTTTCCCTAACCCCAACCCCGACCCCGACCCTGACCACAACCCTAACCATAACCATCAACCCGACCCCGACCCTATCCCTTTCCCTAACCCCAACCCCGACCCCGACCCTGACCACAACCCTAACCATAACCATCAACCCGACCCCGACCCTATCCCTTTCCCTAACCCCAACCCCGACCCCGACCCTGACCACAACCCTAACCATAACCATCAACCCGACCCCGACCCTATCCCTTTCCCTAACCCCAACCCCGACCCCGACCCTGACCACAACCCTAACCATAACCATCAACCCGACCCCGACCCTATCCCTTTCCCTAACCCCAACCCCGACCCCGACCCTGACCACAACCCTAACCATAACCATCAACCCGACCCCGACCCTATCCCTTTCCCTAACCCCAACCCCGACCCCGACCCTGACCACAACCCTAACCATAACCATCAACCCGACCCCGACCCTATCCCTTTCCCTAACCCCAACCCCGACCCCGACCCTGACCACAACCCTAACCATAACCATCAACCCGACCCCGACCCTATCCCTTTCCCTAACCCCAACCCCGACCCCGACCCTGACCACAACCCTAACCATAACCATCAACCCGACCCCGACCCTATCCCTTTCCCTAACCCCAACCCCGACCCCGACCCTGACCACAACCCTAACCATAACCATCAACCCGACCCCGACCCTATCCCTTTCCCTAACCCCAACCCCGACCCCGACCCTGACCACAACCCTAACCATAACCATCAACCCGACCCCGACCCTATCCCTTTCCCTAACCCCAACCCCGACCCCGACCCTGACCACAACCCTAACCATAACCATCAACCCGACCCCGACCCTATCCCTTTCCCTAACCCCAACCCCGACCCCGACCCTGACCACAACCCTAACCATAACCATCAACCCGACCCCGACCCTATCCCTTTCCCTAACCCCAACCCCGACCCCGACCCTGACCACAACCCTAACCATAACCATCAACCCGACCCCGACCCTATCCCTTTCCCTAACCCCAACCCCGACCCCGACCCTGACCACAACCCTAACCATAACCATCAACCCGACCCCGACCCTATCCCTTTCCCTAACCCCAACCCCGACCCCGACCCTGACCACAACCCTAACCATAACCATCAACCCGACCCCGACCCTATCCCTTTCCCTAACCCCAACCCCGACCCCGACCCTGACCACAACCCTAACCATAACCATCAACCCGACCCCGACCCTATCCCTTTCCCTAACCCCAACCCCGACCCCGACCCTGACCACAACCCTAACCATAACCATCAACCCGACCCCGACCCTATCCCTTTCCCTAACCCCAACCCCGACCCCGACCCTGACCACAACCCTAACCATAACCATCAACCCGACCCCGACCCTATCCCTTTCCCTAACCCCAACCCCGACCCCGACCCTGACCACAACCCTAACCATAACCATCAACCCGACCCCGACCCTATCCCTTTCCCTAACCCCAACCCCGACCCCGACCCTGACCACAACCCTAACCATAACCATCAACCCGACCCCGACCCTATCCCTTTCCCTAACCCCAACCCCGACCCCGACCCTGACCACAACCCTAACCATAACCATCAACCCGACCCCGACCCTATCCCTTTCCCTAACCCCAACCCCCCGACCCTGACCACAACCCTAACCATAACCATCAACCCGACCCCGACCCTATCCCTTTCCCTAACCCCAACCCCGACCCTGACCACAACCCTAACCATAACCATCAACCCGACCCCGACCCTATCCCTTTCCCTAACCCCAACCCCGACCCCGACCCTGACCACAACCCTAACCATAACCATCAACCCGACCCCGACCCTATCCCTTTCCCTAACCCCAACCCCGACCCCGACCCTGACCACAACCCTAACCATAACCATCAACCCGACCCCGACCCTATCCCTTTCCCTAACCCCAACCCCGACCCCGACCCTGACCACAACCCTAACCATAACCATCAACCCGACCCCGACCCTATCCCTTTCCCTAACCCCAACCCCGACCCCGACCCTGACCACAACCCTAACCATAACCATCAACCCGACCCCGACCCTATCCCTTTCCCTAACCCCAACCCCGACCCTGACCACAAACCTAACCATAACCATCAACCCGACCCCGACCCTATCCCTTTCCCTAACCCCAACCCCGACCCTGACCACAACCCTAACCATAACCATCAACCCGACCCCGACCCTATCCCTTTCCCTAACCCCAACCCCGACCCTGACCACAACACTAACCATAACCATCAACCCGACCACGACCCTATCCCTTTCCCTAACCCCAACCCCGACCCCGACCCTGACCACAACCCTAACCATAACCATCAACCCGACCCCGACCCTATCCCTTTCCCTAACCCCAACCCCGACCCCGACCCTGACCACAACCCTAACCATAACCATCAACCCGACCCCGACCCTATCCCTTTCCCTAACCCCAACCCCGACCCCGACCCTGACCACAACCCTAACCATAACCATCAACCCGACCCCGACCCTATCCCTTTCCCTAACCCCAACCCCGACCCCGACCCTGACCACAACTCTAACCATAACCATCAACCCGACCCCGACCCTATCCCTTTCCCTAACCCCAACCCCGACCCCGACCCTGACCACAACCCTAACCATAACCATCAACCCGACCCCGACCCTATCCCTTTCCCTAACCCCAACCCCGACCCCGACCCTGACCACAACCCTAACCATAACCATCAACCCGACCCCGACCCTATCCCTTTCCCTAACCCCAACCCCGACCCCGACCCTGACCACAACCCTAACCATAACCATCAACCCGACCCCGACCCTATCCCTTTCCCTAACCCCAACCCCGACCCCGACCCTGACCACAACCCTAACCATAACCATCAACCCGACCCCGACCCTATCCCTTTCCCTAACCCCAACCCCGACCCCGACCCTGACCACAACCCTAACCATAACCATCAACCCGACCCCGATCCTATCCCTTTCCCTAACCCCAACCCCGACCCTGACCACAACCCTAACCATAACCATCAACCCGACCCCGACCCTATCCCTTTCCCTAACCCCAACCCCGACCCTGACCACAACCCTAACCATAACCATCAACCCGACCCCGACCCTATCCCTTTCCCTAACCCCAACCCCGACCCCGACCCTGACCACAACCCTAACCATAACCATCAACCCGACCCCGACCCTATCCCTTTCCCTAACCCCAACCCCGACCCCGACCCTGACCACAACCCTAACCATAACCATCAACCCGACCCCGACCCTATCCCTTTCCCTAACCCCAACCCCGACCCCGACCCTGACCACAACCCTAACCATAACCATCAACCCGACCCCGACCCTATCCCTTTCCCTAACCCCAACCCCGACCCTGACCACAAACCTAACCATAACCATCAACCCGACCCCGACCCTATCCCTTTCCCTAACCCCAACCCCGACCCTGACCACAACCCTAACCATAACCATCAACCCGACCCCGACCCTATCCCTTTCCCTAACCCCAACCCCGAACCCGACCCTGACCACAACCCTAACCATAACCATCAACCCGACCCCGACCCTATCCCTTTCCCTAACCCCAACCCCGACCCCGACCCTGACCACAACCCTAACCATAACCATCAACCCGACCCCGACCCTATCCCTTTCCCTAACCCCAACCCCGACCCCGACCCTGACCACAACCCTAACCATAACCATCAACCCGACCCCGACCCTATCCCTTTCCCTAACCCCAACCCCGACCCCGACCCTGACCACAACCCTAACCATAACCATCAACCCGACCCCGACCCTATCCCTTTCCCTAACCCCAACCCCGACCCCGACCCTGACCACAACCCTAACCATAACCATCAACCCGACCCCGACCCTATCCCTTTCCCTAACCCCAACCCCGACCCCGACCCTGACCACAACCCTAACCATAACCATCAACCCGACCCCGACCCTATCCCTTTCCCTAACCCCAACCCCGACCCCGACCCTGACCACAACCCTAACCATAACCATCAACCCGACCCCGACCCTATCCCTTTCCCTAACCCCAACCCCGACCCCGACCCTGACCACAACCCTAACCATAACCATCAACCCGACCCCGACCCTATCCCTTTCCCTAACCCCAACCCCGACCCCGACCCTGACCACAACCCTAACCATAACCATCAACCCGACCCCGACCCTATCCCTTTCCCTAACCCCAACCCCGACCCCGACCCTGACCACAACCCTAACCATAACCATCAACCCGACCCCGACCCTATCCCTTTCCCTAACCCCAACCCCGACCCCGACCCTGACCACAACCCTAACCATAACCATCAACCCGACCCCGACCCTATCCCTTTCCCTAACCCCAACCCCGACCCCGACCCTGACCACAACCCTAACCATAACCATCAACCCGACCCCGACCCTATCCCTTTCCCTAACCCCAACCCCGACCCCGACCCTGACCACAACCCTAACCATAACCATCAACCCGACCCCGACCCTATCCCTTTCCCTAACCCCAACCCCGACCCCGACCCTGACCACAACCCTAACCATAACCATCAACCCGACCCCGACCCTATCCCTTTCCCTAACCCCAACCCCGACCCCGACCCTGACCACAACCCTAACCATAACCATCAACCCGACCCCGACCCTATCCCTTTCCCTAACCCCAACCCCCGACCCTGACCACAACCCTAACCATAACCATCAACCCGACCCCGACCCTATCCCTTTCCCTAACCCCAACCCCGACCCTGACCACAACCCTAACCATAACCATCAACCCGACCCCGACCCTATCCCTTTCCCTAACCCCAACCCCGACCCCGACCCTGACCACAACCCTAACCATAACCATCAACCCGACCCCGACCCTATCCCTTTCCCTAACCCCAACCCCGACCCCGACCCTGACCACAACCCTAACCATAACCATCAACCCGACCCCGACCCTATCCCTTTCCCTAACCCCAACCCCGACCCCGACCCTGACCACAACCCTAACCATAACCATCAACCCGACCCCGACCCTATCCCTTTCCCTAACCCCAACCCCGACCCCGACCCTGACCACAACCCTAACCATAACCATCAACCCGACCCCGACCCTATCCCTTTCCCTAACCCCAACCCCGACCCCGACCCTGACCACAACCCTAACCATAACCATCAACCCGACCCCGACCCTATCCCTTTCCCTAACCCCAACCCCGACCCCGACCCTGACCACAACCCTAACCATAACCATCAACCCGACCCCGACCCTATCCCTTTCCCTAACCCCAACCCCGACCCCGACCCTGACCACAACCCTAACCATAACCATCAACCCGACCCCGACCCTATCCCTTTCCCTAACCCCAACCCCGACCCCGACCCTGACCACAACCCTAACCATAACCATCAACCCGACCCCGACCCTATCCCTTTCCCTAACCCCAACCCCGACCCCGACCCTGACCACAACCCTAACCATAACCATCAACCCGACCCCGACCCTATCCCTTTCCCTAACCCCAACCCCGACCCCGACCCTGACCACAACCCTAACCATAACCATCAACCCGACCCCGACCCTATCCCTTTCCCTAACCCCAACCCCGACCCCGACCCTGACCACAACCCTAACCATAACCATCAACCCGACCCCGACCCTATCCCTTTCCCTAACCCCAACCCCGACCCCGACCCTGACCACAACCCTAACCATAACCATCAACCCGACCCCGACCCTATCCCTTTCCCTAACCCCAACCCCGACCCCGACCCTGACCACAACCCTAACCATAACCATCAACCCGACCCCGACCCTATCCCTTTCCCTAACCCCAACCCCGACCCCGACCCTGACCACAACCCTAACCATAACCATCAACCCGACCCCGACCCTATCCCTTTCCCTAACCCCAACCCCGACCCCGACCCTGACCACAACCCTAACCATAACCATCAACCCGACCCCGACCCTATCCCTTTCCCTAACCCCAACCCCGACCCTGACCACAACCCTAACCATAACCATCAACCCGACCCCGACCCTATCCCTTTCCCTAACCCCAACCCCGACCCCGACCCTGACCACAACCCTAACCATAACCATCAACCCGACCCCGACCCTATCCCTTTCCCTAACCCCAACCCCGACCCCGACCCTGACCACAACCCTAACCATAACCATCAACCCGACCCCGACCCTATCCCTTTCCCTAACCCCAACCCCGACCCCGACCCTGACCACAACCCTAACCATAACCATCAACCCGACCCCGACCCTATCCCTTTCCCTAACCCCAACCCCGACCCCGACCCTGACCACAACCCTAACCATAACCATCAACCCGACCCCGACCCTATCCCTTTCCCTAACCCCAACCCCGACCCCGACCCTGACCACAACCCTAACCATAACCATCAACCCGACCCCGACCCTATCCCTTTCCCTAACCCCAACCCCGACCCCGACCCTGACCACAACCCTAACCATAACCATCAACCCGACCCCGACCCTATCCCTTTCCCTAACCCCAACCCCGACCCCGACCCTGACCACAACCCTAACCATAACCATCAACCCGACCCCGACCCTATCCCTTTCCCTAACCCCAACCCCGACCCCGACCCTGACCACAACCCTAACCATAACCATCAACCCGACCCCGACCCTATCCCTTTCCCTAACCCCAACCCCGACCCCGACCCTGACCACAACCCTAACCATAACCATCAACCCGACCCCGACCCTATCCCTTTCCCTAACCCCAACCCCGACCCCGACCCTGACCACAACCCTAACCATAACCATCAACCCGACCCCGACCCTATCCCTTTCCCTAACCCCAACCCCGACCCCGACCCTGACCACAACCCTAACCATAACCATCAACCCGACCCCGACCCTATCCCTTTCCCTAACCCCAACCCCGACCCCGACCCTGACCACAACCCTAACCATAACCATCAACCCGACCCCGACCCTATCCCTTTCCCTAACCCCAACCCCGACCCCGACCCTGACCACAACCCTAACCATAACCATCAACCCGACCCCGTCCCTATCCCTTTCCCTAACCCCAACCCCGACCCCGACCCTGACCACAACCCTAACCATAACCATCAACCCGACCCCTACCCTATCCCTTTCCCTAACCCCAACCCCGACCCTGACCACAACCCTAACCATAACCATCAACCCGACCCCGACCCTATCCCTTTCCCTAACCCCAACCCCGAACCCGACCCTGACCACAACCCTAACCATAACCATCAACCCGACCCCGACCCTATCCCTTTCCCTAACCCCAACCCCGACCCCGACCCTGACCACAACCCTAACCATAACCATCAACCCGACCCCGACCCTATCCCTTTCCCTAACCCCAACCCCGACCCCGACCCTGACCACAACCCTAACCATAACCATCAACCCGACCCCGACCCTATCCCTTTCCCTAACCCCAACCCCGACCCCGACCCTGACCACAACCCTAACCATAACCATCAACCCGACCCCGACCCTATCCCTTTCCCTAACCCCAACCCCGACCCCGACCCTGACCACAACCCTAACCATAACCATCAACCCGACCCCGACCCTATCCCTTTCCCTAACCCCAACCCCGACCCCGACCCTGACCACAACCCTAACCATAACCATCAACCCGACCCCGACCCTATCCCTTTCCCTAACCCCAACCCCGACCCTGACCACAACCCTAACCATAACCATCAACCCGACCCCGACCCTATCCCTTTCCCTAACCTCAACCCCGACCCTGACCACAACCCTAACCCTAACCGGAAATGGCAAAACAGGCGCGAAAACATAGATTTGTCTCTCCTGCTGCGCACACACTTCCGATAGCTTGCGAAGGCCTAAAAAACACAATCAGCCCGTGAGTTAATATGGGAGAGACTGTTTTCATCAAGTTTGAAGCCATAGTTTTGGCGCGGCAGCCGTTTCTTTCATTTTGGGGCCTATGTGTTTTTCGACTTTGAAATCGCAAAAAAGGTGCGAAAACATGGATTTGTCTCTCCTGCCGCGCACACACTTCCGATAGCTTGCAAAGGCCTAAAAAACACAAGCAGCCCGTGAGTTATTATGGGAGAGACTGTTTTCATCAAGTTTGAAGCCATAGTTTTGGCGCGGCAGCCGTTTCTTTCATTTTGGGGCCTATGTGTTTTTCGACCTTGAAATCGCAAAAAAGGTGCGAAAACATGGATTTGTCTCTCCTGCCGCGCACACACTTCCGAAAGCGTGCAAAGGTCTAAAAAACACAAGCAGCCCGTGAGTTATTATGGGAGAGACTGTTTTCATCAAGTTTGAAGCCATAGTTTTGGCGCGCCAGCCGTTTCTTTCATTTTGGGGCCAATGTGTTTTTCGACCTTGAAATCGCAAAAAAGTCGCGAAAACATTGATTTGTCTCTCCTGCCGCGCACACACTTCCGATATCTTGCGAAGGCCTAAAAAACACAAGCAGCCCTTGAGTTATTGTGGGAGAGACTGTTTTCATCAAGTTTGAAGTCATAGTTTTGGCGCAGCAGCCGTTTCTTTCATTTTGGGGCCTTTGTGTTTTTCGACCTGGAAATGGCAAAAAAGGCGCGAAAACATGGATTTGTCTCTCCTGCCGTGCACACACTTCCGATAGCTTGCGAAGGCCTAAAAAACACAAGCGGCCCTTGAGTTATTGTCTGAGAGACTGTTTTCATCAAGTTTGAAGCCATAGTTTTGGCGCGCCAGCCGTTTCTTTCATTTTGGGGCCTATGTGTTTTTCGACCTTGAAATCGCAAAAAAGGCGCGAAAACATGGATTTGTCTCTCCTGCCGCGCACACACTTCCGATAGCTTGCAAAGGCCTAAAAAACACAAGCAGCCCGTGAGTTATTATGGGAGAGACTGTTTTCATCAAGTTTGAAGCCATAGTTTTGGCGCGCCAGCCGTTTCTTTCATTTTGGGGCCTATGTGTTTTTCGACCTTGAAATCGCAAAAAATGCGCAAAAACATGGATTTGTCTCTCCTGCCGCGCACACACTTCTGATAGCTTGCGAAGGCCTAAAAAACACAAGCGGCCCTTGAGTTATTGTGGGAGAGACTGTTTTCATCAAGTTTGAAGCCTCAGTTTTGGCTGGACAGCCGTTTCTTTATTTTTGGGTTCTGTGTGTTTTTCGACCTGGAAATGAAAAAAAGGCGCGAAAACATAGATTTGTCTCTCCTGCCGCGCACACACTTCCGATAGCTTGCAAAGGCCTAAAAAACACAAGCAGCCCGTGAGTTATTATGGGAGAGACTGTTTTCATCAAGTTTGAAGCCATAGTTTTGGCGCGGCAGCCGTTTCTTTCATTTTGGGGCCTATGTGTTTTTCGACCTTGAAATCGCAAAAAATGCGCGAAAACATGGATTTGTCTCTCCTGCCGCGCACACACTTCCGATAGCTTGCGAAGGCCTAAAAAACACAAGCGGCCCTTGAGTTATTGTGGGAGAGACTGTTTTCATCAAGTTTGAAGCCTCAGTTTTGGCTGGACAGCCGTTTCTTTATTTTTGGGGTCTGTGTGTTTTTCGACCTGGAAATGGCAAAACAGGCGCGAAAACATAGATTTGTCTCTCCTGCTGCGCACACACTTCCGATAGCTTGCGAAGGCCTAAAAAACACAATCAGCCCGTGAGTTAATATGGGAGAGACTGTTTTCATCAAGTTTGAAGCCATAGTTTTGGCGCGGCAGCCGTTTCTTTCATTTTGGGGCCTATGTGTTTTTCGACCTTGAAATCGCAAAAAATGCGCGAAAACATGGATTTGTCTCTCCTGCCGCGCACACACTTCCGATAGCTTGCGAAGGCCTAAAAAACACAAGCGGCCATTGAGTTATTGTGGGAGAGACTGTTTTCATCAAGTTTGAAGCCTCAGTTTTGGCTGGACAGCCGTTTCTTTATTTTTGGGGTCTGTGTGTTTTTCGACCTTGAAATCGCAAAAAAGGCGCGAAAACATGGATTTGTATCTCCTGCCGCGCACACACTTCCGATAGCTTGCAAAGGCCTAAAAAACACAAGCAGCCCGTGAGTTATTATGGGAGAGACTGTTTTCATCAAGTTTGAAGCCATAGTATTGGCGCGGCAGCCGTTTCTTTCATTTTGGGGCCTATGTGTTTTTCGACCTTGAAATCGCAAAAAATGCGCGAAAACATGGATTTGTCTCTCCTGCCGCGCACACACTTCCGATAGCTTGCGAAGGCCTAAAAAACACAAGCGGCCCTTGAGTTATTGTGGGAGAGACTGTTTTCATCAAGTTTGAAGCCTCAGTTTTGGCTGGACAGCCGTTTCTTTATTTTTGGGGTCTGTGTGTTTTTCGACCTGGAAATGGCAAAACAGGCGCGAAAACATAGATTTGTCTCTCCTGCTGCGCACACACTTCCGATAGCTTGCGAAGGCCTAAAAAACACAATCAGCCCGTGAGTTAATATGGGAGAGACTGTTTTCATCAAGTTTGAAGCCATAGTTTTGGCGCGCCAGCCGTTTCTTTCATTTTGGGGCCTATGTGTTTTTCGACCTTGAAATCGCAAAAAAGGCGCGAAAACATGGATTTGTCTCTCCTGCCGCGCACACACTTCCGATAGCTTGCAAAGGCCTAAAAAACACAAGCAGCCCGTGAGTTATTATGGGAAAGACTGTTTTCATCAAGTTTGAAGCCATAGTTTTGGCGCGCCAGCCGTTTCTTTCATTTTGGGGCCTATGTGTTTTTCGACCTTGAAATCGCAAAAAAGGCGCGAAAACATGGATTTGTCTCTCCTGCCGCGCACACACTTCCGATAGCTTGCAAAGGCCTAAAAAACACAAGCGGCCCTTGAGTTATTGTGGGAGAGACAGTTTTCATCAAGTTTGAAGCCTCAGTTTTGGCTAGACAGCCGTTGCTTTATTTTTGGGTTCTGTGTGTTTTTCGACCTGGAAATGGCAAAAAAGGCGCGAAAACATAGATTTGTCTCTCGTGCTGCGCACACACTTCCGATAGCTTGCGAAGGCCTAAAAAACACAATCAGCCCGTGAGTTAATATGGGAGAGACTGTTTTCATCAAGTTTGAAGCCATAGTTTTGGCGCGGCAGCCGTTTCTTTCATTTTGGGGCCTATGTGTTTTTCGACCTTGAAATCGCAAAAAATGGGCAAAAACATGGATTTGTCTCTCCTGCCGCGCACACACTTCCGATAGCTTGCGAAGGCCTAAAAAACACAAGCGGCCCTTGAGTTATTATGGGAGAGACTGTTTTCATCAAGTTTGAAGCCATAGTTTTGGCGCGCCAGCCGTTTCTTTCATTTTGGGGCCTATGTGTTTTTCGACCTTGAAATCGCAAAAAAGGCGCGAAAACATGGATTTGTCTCTCCTGCCGCGCACACACTTCCGATAGCTTGCAAAGGCCTAAAAAACACAAGCGGCCCTTGAGTTATTGTGGGTGAGACTGTTTTCATCAAGTTTGAAGCCTCAGTTTTGGCTGGACAGCCGTTGCTTTCATTTTGGGGCCTATGTGTTTTTCGACCTTGAAATCGCAAAAAAGGCGCGAAAACATGGATTTGTCTCTCCTGCCGCGCACACACTTCCGATAGCTTGCAAAGGCCTAAAAAACACAAGCGGCCCTTGAGTTATTGTGGGTGAGACTGTTTTCATCAAGTTTGAAGCCTCAGTTTTGGCTGGACAGCCGTTGCTTTCATTTTGGGGCCTATGTGTTTTTCGACCTTGAAATCGCAAAAAATTCGCGAAAACATGGATTTGTCTCTCCTGCCGCGCACACACTTCCGATAGCTTGCGAAGGCCTAAAAAACACAAGCGGCCCTTGAGTTATTGTGGGAGAGACTGTTTTCATCAAGTTTGAAGCCATAGTTTTGGCGCGGCAGCCGTTTCTTTCATTTTGGGGCCTATGTGTTTTTCGACCTTGAAATCGCAAAAAATGCGCGAAAACATGGATTTGTCTCTCCTGCCGCGCACACACTTCCGATAGCTTGCGAAGGCCTAAAAAACACAAGCGGCCATTGAGTTATTGTGGGAGAGACTGTTTTCATCAAGTTTGAAGCCTCAGTTTTGGCTGGACAGCCGTTTCTTTATTTTTGGGGTCTGTGTGTTTTTCGACCTGGAAATCGCAAAAAAGGCGCGAAAACATGGATTTGTCTCTCCTGCCGCGCACACACTTCCGATAGCTTGCAAAGGCCTAAAAAACACAAGCAGCCCGTGAGTTATTATGGGAGAGACTGTTTTCATCAAGTTTGAAGCCATAGTTTTGGCGCGGCAGCCGTTTCTTTCATTTTGGGGCCTATGTGTTTTTCGACCTTGAAATCGCAAAAAAGGCGCGAAAACATGGATTTGTCTCTCCTGCCGCGCACACACTTCCGATAGCTTGCGAAGGCCTAAAAAACACAAGCGGCCATTGAGTTATTGTGGGAGAGACTGTTTTCATCAAGTTTGAAGCCTCAGTTTTGGCTGGACAGCCGTTTCTTTATTTTTGGGGTCTGTGTGTTTTTCGACCTGGAAATCGCAAAAAAGGCGCGAAAACATGGATTTGTCTCTCCTGCCGCGCACACACTTCCGATAGCTTGCAAAGGCCTAAAAAACACAAGCAGCCCGTGAGTTATTATGGGAGAGACTGTTTTCATCAAGTTTGAAGCCATAGTTTTGGCGCGCCAGCCGTTTCTTTCATTTTGGGGCCTATGTGTTTTTCGACCTTGAAATCGCAAAAAAGGCGCGAAAACATGGATTTGTCTCTCCTGCCGCGCACACACTTCCGATAGCTTGCAAAGGCCTAAAAAACACAAGCAGCCTGTGAGTTATTATGGGAGAGACTGTTTTCATCAAGTTTGAAGCCATAGTTTTGGCGCGGCAGCCGTTTCTTTCATTTTGGGGCCTATGTGTTTTTCGACCTTGAAATCGCAAAAAAGGCGCGAAAACATGGATTTGTCTCTCCTGCCGCGCACACACTTCCGATAGCTTGCGAAGGCCTAAAAAACACAAGCGGCCCTTGAGTTATTATGGGAGAGACTGTTTTCATCAAGTTTGAAGCCATAGTTTTGGCGCGCCAGCCGTTTCTTTCATTTTGGGGCCTATGTGTTTTTCGACCTTGAAATCGCAAAAAAGGCGCGAAAACATGGATTTGTCTCTCCTGCCGCGCACACACTTCCGATAGCTTGCAAAGGCCTAAAAAACACAAGCAGCCCGTGAGTTATTATGGGAGAGACTGTTTTCATCAAGTTTGAAGCCATAGTTTTGGCGCGCCAGCCGTTTCTTTCATTTTGGGGCCTATGTGTTTTTCGACCTTGAAATCGCAAAAAAGGCGCGAAAACATGGATTTGTCTCTCCTGCCGCGCACACACTTCCGATAGCTTGCAAAGGCCTAAAAAACACAAGCGGCCCTTGAGTTATTGTGGGAGAGAGTGTTTTCATCAAGTTTGAAGCCTCAGTTTTGGCTGGACAGCCGTTTCTTTATTTTTGGGGTCTGTGTGTTTTTCGACCTGGAAATGGCAAAACAGGCGCGAAAACATAGATTTGTCTCTCCTGCTGCGCACACACTTCCGATAGCTTGCGAAGGCCTAAAAAACACAATCAGCCCGTGAGTTAATATGGGAGAGACTGTTTTCATCAAGTTTGAAGCCATAGTTTTGGCGCGGCAGCCGTTTCTTTCATTTTGGGGCCTATGTGTTTTTCGACCTTGAAATCGCAAAAAAGGCGCGAAAACATGGATTTGTCTCTCCTGCCGCGCACACACTTCCGATAGCTTGCAAAGGCCTAAAAAACACAAGCAGCCTGTGAGTTATTATGGGAGAGACTGTTTTCATCAAGTTTGAAGCCATAGTTTTGGCGCGGCAGCCGTTTCTTTCATTTTGGGGCCTATGTGTTTTTCGACCTTGAAATCGCAAAAAATGCGCGAAAACATGGATTTGTCTCTCCTGCCGCGCACACACTTCCGATAGCTTGCGAAGGCCTAAAAAACACAAGCGGCCCTTGAGTTATTATGGGAGAGACTGTTTTCATCAAGTTTGAAGCCATAGTTTTGGCGCGCCAGCCGTTTCTTTCATTTTGGGGCCTATGTGTTTTTCGACCTTGAAATCGCAAAAAAGGCGCGAAAACATGGATTTGTCTCTCCTGCCGCGCACACACTTCCGATAGCTTGCAAAGGCCTAAAAAACACAAGCAGCCCGTGAGTTATTATGGGAGAGACTGTTTTCATCAAGTTTGAAGCCATAGTTTTGGCGCGCCAGCCGTTTCTTTCATTTTGGGGCCTATGTGTTTTTCGACCTTGAAATCGCAAAAAAGGCGCGAAAACATGGATTTGTCTCTCCTGCCGCGCACACACTTCCGATAGCTTGCAAAGGCCTAAAAAACACAAGCGGCCCTTGAGTTATTGTGGGAGAGAGTGTTTTCATCAAGTTTGAAGCCTCAGTTTTGGCTGGACAGCCGTTTCTTTATTTTTGGGGTCTGTGTGTTTTTCGACCTGGAAATGGCAAAACAGGCGCGAAAACATAGATTTGTCTCTCCTGCTGCGCACACACTTCCGATAGCTTGCGAAGGCCTAAAAAACACAATCAGCCCGTGAGTTAATATGGGAGAGACTGTTTTCATCAAGTTTGAAGCCATAGTTTTGGCGCGGCAGCCGTTTCTTTCATTTTGGGGCCTATGTGTTTTTCGACCTTGAAATCGCAAAAAATGCGCGAAAACATGGATTTGGCTCTCCTGCCGCGCACACACTTCCGATAGCTTGCGAAGGCCTAAAAAACACAAGCGGCCATTGAGTTATTGTGGGAGAGACTGTTTTCATCAAGTTTGAAGCCTCAGTTTTGGCTGGACAGCCGTTTCTTTATTTTTGGGGTCTGTGTGTTTTTCGACCTTGAAATCGCAAAAAAGGCGCGAAAACATGGATTTGTCTCTCCTGCCGCGCACACACTTCCGATAGCTTGCAAAGGCCTAAAAAACACAAGCAGCCCGTGAGTTAATATGGGAGAGACTGTTTTCATCAAGTTTGAAGCCATAGTTTTGGCGCGCCAGCCGTTTCTTTCATTTTGGGGCCTATGTGTTTTTCGACCTTGAAATCGCAAAAAAGGCGCGAAAACATGGATTTGTCTCTCCTGCCGCGCACACACTTCCGATAGCTTGCAAAGGCCTAAAAAACACAAGCAGCCTGTGAGTTATTATGGGAGAGACTGTTTTCATCAAGTTTGAAGCCATAGTTTTGGCGCGGCAGCCGTTTCTTTCATTTTGGGGCCTATGTGTTTTTCGACCTTGAAATCGCAAAAAATGCGCGAAAAAATGGATTTGTCTCTCCTGCCGCGCACACACTTCCGATAGCTTGCGAAGGCCTAAAAAACACAAGCGGCCCTTGAGTTATTGTGGGAGAGACTGTTTTCATCAAGTTTGAAGCCTCAGTTTTGGCTGGACAGCCGTTTCTTTATTTTTGGGGTCTGTGTGTTTTTCGACCTGGAAATCGCAAAAAAGGCGCGAAAACATGGATTTGTCTCTCCTGCCGCGCACACACTTCCGATAGCTTGCAAAGGCCTAAAAAACACAAGCAGCCCGTGAGTTATTATGGGAGAGACTGTTTTCATCAAGTTTGAAGCCATAGTTTTGGCGCGCCAGCCGTTTCTTTCATTTTGGGGCCTATGTGTTTTTCGACCTTGAAATCGCAAAAAAGGCGCGAAAACATGGATTTGTCTCTCCTGCCGCGCACACACTTCCGATAGCTTGCAAAGGCCTAAAAAACACAAGCGGCCCTTGAGTTATTGTGGGAGAGAGTGTTTTCATCAAGTTTGAAGCCTCAGTTTTGGCTGGACAGCCGTTTCTTTATTTTTGGGGTCTGTGTGTTTTTCGACCTGGAAATGGCAAAACAGGCGCGAAAACATAGATTTGTCTCTCCTGCTGCGCACACACTTCCGATAGCTTGCGAAGGCCTAAAAAACACAATCAGCCCGTGAGTTAATATGGGAGAGACTGTTTTCATCAAGTTTGAAGCCATAGTTTTGGCGCGGCAGCCGTTTCTTTCATTTTGGGGCCTATGTGTTTTTCGACCTTGAAATCGCAAAAAATGCGCGAAAACATGGATTTGGCTCTCCTGCCGCGCACACACTTCCGATAGCTTGCGAAGGCCTAAAAAACACAAGCGGCCATTGAGTTATTGTGGGAGAGACTGTTTTCATCAAGTTTGAAGCCTCAGTTTTGGCTGGACAGCCGTTTCTTTATTTTTGGGGTCTGTGTGTTTTTCGACCTTGAAATCGCAAAAAAGGCGCGAAAACATGGATTTGTCTCTCCTGCCGCGCACACACTTCCGATAGCTTGCAAAGGCCTAAAAAACACAAGCAGCCCGTGAGTTAATATGGGAGAGACTGTTTTCATCAAGTTTGAAGCCATAGTTTTGGCGCGCCAGCCGTTTCTTTCATTTTGGGACCTATGTGTTTTTCGACCTTGAAATCGCAAAAAAGGCGCGAAAACATGGATTTGTCTCTCCTGCCGCGCACACACTTCCGATAGCTTGCAAAGGCCTAAAAAACACAAGCAGCCTGTGAGTTATTATGGGAGAGACTGTTTTCATCAAGTTTGAAGCCATAGTTTTGGCGCGGCAGCCGTTTCTTTCATTTTGGGGCCTATGTGTTTTTCGACCTTGAAATCGCAAAAAATGCGCGAAAAAATGGATTTGTCTCTCCTGCCGCGCACACACTTCCGATAGCTTGCGAAGGCCTAAAAAACACAAGCGGCCCTTGAGTTATTGTGGGAGAGACTGTTTTCATCAAGTTTGAAGCCTCAGTTTTGGCTGGACAGCCGTTTCTTTATTTTTGGGGTCTGTGTGTTTTTCGACCTGGAAATCGCAAAAAAGGCGCGAAAACATGGATTTGTCTCTCCTGCCGCGCACACACTTCCGATAGCTTGCAAAGGCCTAAAAAACACAAGCAGCCCGTGAGTTATTATGGGAGAGACTGTTTTCATCAAGTTTGAAGCCATAGTTTTGGCGCGCCAGCCGTTTCTTTCATTTTGGGGCCTATGTGTTTTTCGACCTTGAAATCGCAAAAAAGGCGCGAAAACATGGATTTGTCTCTCCTGCCGCGCACACACTTCCGATAGCTTGCAAAGGCCTAAAAAACACAAGCAGCCTGTGAGTTATTATGGGAGAGACTGTTTTCATCAAGTTTGAAGCCATAGTTTTGGCGCGGCAGCCGTTTCTTTCAATTTGGGGCCTATGTGTTTTTCGACCTTGAAATCGCAAAAAATGCGCGAAAACATGGATTTGTCTCTCCTGCCGCGCACACACTTCCGATAGCTTGCGAAGGCCTAAAAAACACAAGCGGCCCTTGAGTTATTATGGGAGAGACTGTTTTCATCAAGTTTGAAGCCATAGTTTTGGCGCGCCAGCCGTTTCTTTCATTTTGGGGCCTATGTGTTTTTCGACCTTGAAATCGCAAAAAAGGCGCGAAAACATGGATTTGTCTCTCCTGCCGCGCACACACTTCCGATAGCTTGCAAAGGCCTAAAAAACACAAGCAGCCCGTGAGTTATTATGGGAGAGACTGTTTTCATCAAGTTTGAAGCCATAGTTTTGGCGCGCCAGCCGTTTCTTTCATTTTGGGGCCTATGTGTTTTTCGACCTTGAAATCGCAAAAAAGGCGCGAAAACATGGATTTGTCTCTCCTGCCGCGCACACACTTCCGATAGCTTGCAAAGGCCTAAAAAACACAAGCAGCCTGTGAGTTATTATGGGAGAGACTGTTTTCATCAAGTTTGAAGCCATAGTTTTGGCGCGGCAGCCGTTTCTTTCATTTTGGGGCCTATGTGTTTTTCGACCTTGAAATCGCAAAAAATGCGCGAAAACATGGATTTGTCTCTCCTGCCGCGCACACACTTCCGATAGCTTGCAAAGGCCTAAAAAACACAAGCGGCCCTTGAGTTATTATGGGAGAGACTGTTTTCATCAAGTTTGAAGCCATAGTTTTGGCGCGCCAGCCGTTTCTTTCATTTTGGGGCCTATGTGTTTTTCGACCTTGAAATCGCAAAAAAGGCGCGAAAACATGGATTTGTCTCTCCTGCCGCGCACACACTTCCGATAGCTTGCAAAGGCCTAAAAAACACAAGCAGCCTGTGAGTTATTATGGGAGAGACTGTTTTCATCAAGTTTGAAGCCATAGTTTTGGCGCGGCAGCCGTTTCTTTCATTTTGGGGCCTATGTGTTTTTCGACCTTGAAATCGCAAAAAATGCGCGAAAACATGGATTTGTCTCTCCTGCCGCGCACACACTTCCGATAGCTTGCGAAGGCCTAAAAAACACAAGCGGCCCTTGAGTTATTATGGGAGAGACTGTTTTCATCAAGTTTGAAGCCATAGTTTTGGCGCGCCAGCCGTTTCTTTCATTTTGGGGCCTATGTGTTTTTCGACCTTGAAATCGCAAAAAAGGCGCGAAAACATGGATTTGTCTCTCCTGCCGCGCACACACTTCCGATAGCTTGCAAAGGCCTAAAAAACACAAGCAGCCCGTGAGTTATTATGGGAGAGACTGTTTTCATCAAGTTTGAAGCCATAGTTTTGGCGCGGCAGCCGTTTCTTTCATTTTGGGGCCTATGTGTTTTTCGACCTTGAAATCGCAAAAAATGCGCGAAAACATGGATTTGTCTCTCCTGCCGCGCACACACTTCCGATAGCTTGCAAAGGCCTAAAAAACACAAGCGGCCCTTGAGTTATTATGGGAGAGACTGTTTTCATCAAGTTTGAAGCCATAGTTTTGGCGCGCCAGCCGTTTCTTCCATTTTGGGGCCTATGTGTTTTTCGACCTTGAAATCGCAAAAAAGGCGCGAAAACATGGATTTGTCTCTCCTGCCGCGCACACACTTCCGATAGCTTGCAAAGGCCTAAAAAACACAAGCAGCCCGTGAGTTATTATGGGAGAGACTGTTTTCATCAAGTTTGAAGCCATAGTTTTGGCGCGCCAGCCGTTTCTTTCATTTTGGGGCCTATGTGTTTTTCGACCTTGAAATCGCAAAAAAGGCGCGAAAACATGGATTTGTCTCTCCTGCCGCGCACACACTTCCGATAGCTTGCAAAGGCCTAAAAAACACAAGCGGCCCTTGAGTTATTGTGGGAGAGAGTGTTTTCATCAAGTTTGAAGCCTCAGTTTTGGCTGGACAGCCGTTTCTTTATTTTTGGGGTCTGTGTGTTTTTCGACCTGGAAATGGCAAAACAGGCGCGAAAACATAGATTTGTCTCTCCTGCTGCGCACACACTTCCGATAGCTTGCGAAGGCCTAAAAAACACAATCAGCCCGTGAGTTAATATGGGAGAGACTGTTTTCATCAAGTTTGAAGCCATAGTTTTGGCGCGGCAGCCGTTTCTTTCATTTTGGGGCCTATGTGTTTTTCGACCTTGAAATCGCAAAAAATGCGCGAAAACATGGATTTGGCTCTCCTGCCACGCACACACTTCCGATAGCTTGCGAAGGCCTAAAAAACACAAGCGGCCATTGAGTTATTGTGGGAGAGACTGTTTTCATCAAGTTTGAAGCCTCAGTTTTGGCTGGACAGCCGTTTCTTTATTTTTGGGGTCTGTGTGTTTTTCGACCTGGAAATCGCAAAAAAGGCGCGAAAACATGGATTTGTCTCTCCTGCCGCGCACACACTTCCGATAGCTTGCAAAGGCCTAAAAAACACAAGCAGCCTGTGAGTTATTATGGGAGAGACTGTTTTCATCAAGTTTGAAGCCATAGTTTTGGCGCGGCAGCCGTTTCTTTCATTTTGGGGCCTATGTGTTTTTCGACCTTGAAATCGCAAAAAATGCGCGAAAACATGGATTTGTCTCTCCTGCCGCGCACACACTTCCGATAGCTTGCGAAGGCCTAAAAAACACAAGCGGCCCTTGAGTTATTATGGGAGAGACTGTTTTCATCAAGTTTGAAGCCATAGTTTTGGCGCGCCAGCCGTTTCTTTCATTTTGGGGCCTATGTGTTTTTCGACCTTGAAATCGCAAAAAAGGCGCGAAAACATGGATTTGTCTCTCCTGCCGCGCACACACTTCCGATAGCTTGCAAAGGCCTAAAAAACACAAGCAGCCTGTGAGTTATTATGGGAGAGACTGTTTTCATCAAGTTTGAAGCCATAGTTTTGGCGCGGCAGCCGTTTCTTTCATTTTGGGGCCTATGTGTTTTTCGACCTTGAAATCGCAAAAAATGCGCGAAAAAATGGATTTGTCTCTCCTGCCGCGCACACACTTCCGATAGCTTGCGAAGGCCTAAAAAACACAAGCGGCCCTTGAGTTATTGTGGGAGAGACTGTTTTCATCAAGTTTGAAGCCTCAGTTTTGGCTGGACAGCCGTTTCTTTATTTTTGGGGTCTGTGTGTTTTTCGACCTGGAAATCGCAAAAAAGGCGCGAAAACATGGATTTGTCTCTCCTGCCGCGCACACACTTCCGATAGCTTGCAAAGGCCTAAAAAACACAAGCAGCCCGTGAGTTATTATGGGAGAGACTGTTTTCATCAAGTTTGAAGCCATAGTTTTGGCGCGCCAGCCGTTTCTTTCATTTTGGGGCCTATGTGTTTTTCGACCTTGAAATCGCAAAAAAGGCGCGAAAACATGGATTTGTCTCTCCTGCCGCGCACACACTTCCGATAGCTTGCAAAGGCCTAAAAAACACAAGCAGCCTGTGAGTTATTATGGGAGAGACTGTTTTCATCAAGTTTGAAGCCATAGTTTTGGCGCGGCAGCCGTTTCTTTCATTTTGGGGCCTATGTGTTTTTCGACCTTGAAATCGCAAAAAATGCGCGAAAACATGGATTTGTCTCTCCTGCCGCGCACACACTTCCGATAGCTTGCGAAGGCCTAAAAAACACAAGCGGCCCTTGAGTTATTATGGGAGAGACTGTTTTCATCAAGTTTGAAGCCATAGTTTTGGCGCGCCAGCCGTTTCTTTCATTTTGGGGCCTATGTGTTTTTCGACCTTGAAATCGCAAAAAAGGCGCGAAAACATGGATTTGTCTCTCCTGCCGCGCACACACTTCCGATAGCTTGCAAAGGCCTAAAAAACACAAGCGGCCCTTGAGTTATTGTGGGAGAGAGTGTTTTCATCAAGTTTGAAGCCTCAGTTTTGGCTGGACAGCCGTTTCTTTATTTTTGGGGTCTGTGTGTTTTTCGACCTGGAAATGGCAAAACAGGCGCGAAAACATAGATTTGTCTCTCCTGCTGCGCACACACTTCCGATAGCTTGCGAAGGCCTAAAAAACACAATCAGCCCGTGAGTTAATATGGGAGAGACTGTTTTCATCAAGTTTGAAGCCATAGTTTTGGCGCGGCAGCCGTTTCTTTCATTTTGGGGCCTATGTGTTTTTCGACCTTGAAATCGCAAAAAATGCGCGAAAACATGGATTTGGCTCTCCTGCCACGCACACACTTCCGATAGCTTGCGAAGGCCTAAAAAACACAAGCGGCCATTGAGTTATTGTGGGAGAGACTGTTTTCATCAAGTTTGAAGCCTCAGTTTTGGCTGGACAGCCGTTTCTTTATTTTTGGGGTCTGTGTGTTTTTCGACCTGGAAATCGCAAAAAAGGCGCGAAAACATGGATTTGTCTCTCCTGCCGCGCACACACTTCCGATAGCTTGCAAAGGCCTAAAAAACACAAGCAGCCCGTGAGTTATTATGGGAGAGACTGTTTTCATCAAGTTTGAAGCCATAGTTTTGGCGCGCCAGCCGTTTCTTTCATTTTGGGGCCTATGTGTTTTTCGACCTTGAAATCGCAAAAAAGGCGCGAAAACATGGATTTGTCTCTCCTGCCGCGCACACACTTCCGATAGCTTGCAAAGGCCTAAAAAACACAAGCAGCCTGTGAGTTATTATGGGAGAGACTGTTTTCATCAAGTTTGAAGCCATAGTTTTGGCGCGGCAGCCGTTTCTTTCATTTTGGGGCCTATGTGTTTTTCGACCTTGAAATCGCAAAAAATGCGCGAAAACATGGATTTGTCTCTCCTGCCGCGCACACACTTCCGATAGCTTGCGAAGGCCTAAAAAACACAAGCGGCCCTTGAGTTATTATGGGAGAGACTGTTTTCATCAAGTTTGAAGCCATAGTTTTGGCGCGCCAGCCGTTTCTTTCATTTTGGGGCCTATGTGTTTTTCGACCTTGAAATCGCAAAAAAGGCGCGAAAACATGGATTTGTCTCTCCTGCCGCGCACACACTTCCGATAGCTTGCAAAGGCCTAAAAAACACAAGCAGCCCGTGAGTTATTATGGGAGAGACTGTTTTCATCAAGTTTGAAGCCATAGTTTTGGCGCGCCAGCCGTTTCTTTCATTTTGGGGCCTATGTGTTTTTCGACCTTGAAATCGCAAAAAAGGCGCGAAAACATGGATTTGTCTCTCCTGCCGCGCACACACTTCCGATAGCTTGCAAAGGCCTAAAAAACACAAGCGGCCCTTGAGTTATTGTGGGAGAGAGTGTTTTCATCAAGTTTGAAGCCTCAGTTTTGGCTGGACAGCCGTTTCTTTATTTTTGGGGTCTGTGTGTTTTTCGACCTGGAAATGGCAAAACAGGCGCGAAAACATAGATTTGTCTCTCCTGCTGCGCACACACTTCCGATAGCTTGCGAAGGCCTAAAAAACACAATCAGCCCGTGAGTTAATATGGGAGAGACTGTTTTCATCAAGTTTGAAGCCATAGTTTTGGCGCGGCAGCCGTTTCTTTCATTTTGGGGCCTATGTGTTTTTCGACCTTGAAATCGCAAAAAATGCGCGAAAACATGGATTTGGCTCTCCTGCCACGCACACACTTCCGATAGCTTGCGAAGGCCTAAAAAACACAAGCGGCCATTGAGTTATTGTGGGAGAGACTGTTTTCATCAAGTTTGAAGCCTCAGTTTTGGCTGGACAGCCGTTTCTTTATTTTTGGGGTCTGTGTGTTTTTCGACCTGGAAATCGCAAAAAAGGCGCGAAAACATGGATTTGTCTCTCCTGCCGCGCACACACTTCCGATAGCTTGCAAAGGCCTAAAAAACACAAGCAGCCCGTGAGTTATTATGGGAGAGACTGTTTTCATCAAGTTTGAAGCCATAGTTTTGGCGCGCCAGCCGTTTCTTTCATTTTGGGGCCTATGTGTTTTTCGACCTTGAAATCGTAAAAAAGGCGCGAAAACATGGATTTGTCTCTCCTGCCGCGCACACACTTCCGATAGCTTGCAAAGGCCTAAAAAACACAAGCAGCCTGTGAGTTATTATGGGAGAGACTGTTTTCATCAAGTTTGAAGCCATAGTTTTGGCGCGGCAGCCGTTTCTTTCATTTTGGGGCCTATGTGTTTTTCGACCTTGAAATCGCAAAAAATGCGCGAAAACATGGATTTGTCTCTCCTGCTGCGCACACACTTCCGATAGCTTGCGAAGGCCTAAAAAACACAATCAGCCCGTGAGTTAATATGGGAGAGACTGTTTTCATCAAGTTTGAAGCCATAGTTTTGGCGCGGCAGCCGTTTCTTTCATTTTGGGGCCTATGTGTTTTTCGACCTTGAAATCGCAAAAAATGCGCGAAAACATGGATTTGGCTCTCCTGCCACGCACACACTTCCGATAGCTTGCGAAGGCCTAAAAAACACAAGCGGCCATTGAGTTATTGTGGGAGAGACTGTTTTCATCAAGTTTGAAGCCTCAGTTTTGGCTGGACAGCCGTTTCTTTATTTTTGGGGTCTGTGTGTTTTTCGACCTGGAAATCGCAAAAAAGGCGCGAAAACATGGATTTGTCTCTCCTGCCGCGCACACACTTCCGATAGCTTGCAAAGGCCTAAAAAACACAAGCAGCCCGTGAGTTATTATGGGAGAGACTGTTTTCATCAAGTTTGAAGCCATAGTTTTGGCGCGCCAGCCGTTTCTTTCATTTTGGGGCCTATGTGTTTTTCGACCTTGAAATCGCAAAAAAGGCGCGAAAACATGGATTTGTCTCTCCTGCCGCGCACACACTTCCGATAGCTTGCAAAGGCCTAAAAAACACAAGCAGCCTGTGAGTTATTATGGGAGAGACTGTTTTCATCAAGTTTGAAGCCATAGTTTTGGCGCGGCAGCCGTTTCTTTCATTTTGGGGCCTATGTGTTTTTCGACCTTGAAATCGCAAAAAATGCGCGAAAACATGGATTTGTCTCTCCTGCCGCGCACACACTTCCGATAGCTTGCAAAGGCCTAAAAAACACAAGCGGCCCTTGAGTTATTGTGGGAGAGAGTGTTTTCATCAAGTTTGAAGCCTCAGTTTTGGCTGGACAGCCGTTTCTTTATTTTTGGGGTCTGTGTGTTTTTCGACCTGGAAATGGCAAAACAGGCGCGAAAACATAGATTTGTCTCTCCTGCTGCGCACACACTTCCGATAGCTTGCGAAGGCCTAAAAAACACAATCAGCCCGTGAGTTAATATGGGAGAGACTGTTTTCATCAAGTTTGAAGCCATAGTTTTGGCGCGGCAGCCGTTTCTTTCATTTTGGGGCCTATGTGTTTTTCGACCTTGAAATCGTAAAAAAGGCGCGAAAACATGGATTTGTCTCTCCTGCCGCGCACACACTTCCGATAGCTTGCAAAGGCCTAAAAAACACAAGCAGCCTGTGAGTTATTATGGGAGAGACTGTTTTCATCAAGTTTGAAGCCATAGTTTTGGCGCGGCAGCCGTTTCTTTCATTTTGGGGCCTATGTGTTTTTCGACCTTGAAATCGCAAAAAATGCGCGAAAACATGGATTTGTCTCTCCTGCCGCGCACACACTTCCGATAGCTTGCGAAGGCCTAAAAAACACAAGCGGCCCTTGAGTTATTATGGGAGAGACTGTTTTCATCAAGTTTGAAGCCATAGTTTTGGCGCGCCAGCCGTTTCTTTCATTTTGGGGCCTATGTCTTTTTCGACCTTGAAATCGCAAAAAAGGCGCGAAAACATGGATTTGTCTCTCCTGCCGCGCACACACTTCCGATAGCTTGCAAAGGCCTAAAAAACACAAGCAGCCCGTGAGTTATTATGGGAGAGACTGTTTTCATCAAGTTTGAAGCCATAGTTTTGGCGCGCCAGCCGTTTCTTTCATTTTGGGGCCTATGTGTTTTTCGACCTTGAAATCGCAAAAAAGGCGCGAAAACATGGATTTGTCTCTCCTGCCGCGCACACACTTCCGATAGCTTGCAAAGGCCTAAAAAACACAAGCGGCCCTTGAGTTATTGTGGGAGAGAGTGTTTTCATCAAGTTTGAAGCCTCAGTTTTGGCTGGACAGCCGTTTCTTTATTTTTGGGGTCTGTGTGTTTTTCGACCTGGAAATGGCAAAACAGGCGCGAAAACATAGATTTGTCTCTCCTGCTGCGCACACACTTCCGATAGCTTGCGAAGGCCTAAAAAACACAATCAGCCCGTGAGTTAATATGGGAGAGACTGTTTTCATCAAGTTTGAAGCCATAGTTTTGGCGCGGCAGCCGTTTCTTTCATTTTGGGGCCTATGTGTTTTTCGACCTTGAAATCGCAAAAAATGCGCGAAAACATGGATTTGGCTCTCCTGCCACGCACACACTTCCGATAGCTTGCGAAGGCCTAAAAAACACTAGCGGCCATTGAGTTATTGTGGGAGAGACTGTTTTCATCAAGTTTGAAGCCTCAGTTTTGGCTGGACAGCCGTTTCTTTATTTTTGGGGTCTGTGTGTTTTTCGACCTGGAAATCGCAAAAAAGGCGCGAAAACATGGATTTGTCTCTCCTGCCGCGCACACACTTCCGATAGCTTGCAAAGGCCTAAAAAACACAAGCAGCCCGTGAGTTATTATGGGAGAGACTGTTTTCATCAAGTTTGAAGCCATAGTTTTGGCGCGCCAGCCGTTTCTTTCATTTTGGGGCCTATGTGTTTTTCGACCTTGAAATCGCAAAAAAGGCGCGAAAACATGGATTTGTCTCTCCTGCCGCGCACACACTTCCGATAGCTTGCAAAGGCCTAAAAAACACAAGCAGCCTGTGAGTTATTATGGGAGAGACTGTTTTCATCAAGTTTGAAGCCATAGTTTTGGCGCGGCAGCCGTTTCTTTCATTTTGGGGCCTATGTGTTTTTCGACCTTGAAATCGCAAAAAATGCGCGAAAACATGGATTTGTCTCTCCTGCCGCGCACACACTTCCGATAGCTTGCGAAGGCCTAAAAAACACAAGCGGCCCTTGAGTTATTATGGGAGAGACTGTTTTCATCAAGTTTGAAGCCATAGTTTTGGCGCGCCAGCCGTTTCTTTCATTTTGGGGCCTATGTGTTTTTCGACCTTGAAATCGCAAAAAAGGCGCGAAAACATGGATTTGTCTCTCCTGCCGCGCACACACTTCCGATAGCTTGCAAAGGCCTAAAAAACACAATCAGCCCGTGAGTTAATATGGGAGAGACTGTTTTCATCAAGTTTGAAGCCATAGTTTTGGCGCGGCAGCCGTTTCTTTCATTTTGGGGCCTATGTGTTTTTCGACCTTGAAATCGCAAAAAATGCGCGAAAACATGGATTTGGCTCTCCTGCCGCGCACACACTTCCGATAGCTTGCGAAGGCCTAAAAAACACAAGCGGCCATTGAGTTATTGTGGGAGAGACTGTTTTCATCAAGTTTGAAGCCTCAGTTTTGGCTGGACAGCCGTTTCTTTATTTTTGGGGTCTGTGTGTTTTTCGACCTTGAAATCGCAAAAAAGGCGCGAAAACATGGATTTGTCTCTCCTGCCGCGCACACACTTCCGATAGCTTGCAAAGGCCTAAAAAACACAAGCAGCCCGTGAGTTAATATGGGAGAGACTGTTTTCATCAAGTTTGAAGCCATAGTTTTGGCGCGCCAGCCGTTTCTTTCATTTTGGGGCCTATGTGTTTTTCGACCTTGAAATCGCAAAAAAGGCGCGAAAACATGGATTTGTCTCTCCTGCCGCGCACACACTTCCGATAGCTTGCAAAGGCCTAAAAAACACAAGCAGCCTGTGAGTTATTATGGGAGAGACTGTTTTCATCAAGTTTGAAGCCATAGTTTTGGCGCGGCAGCCGTTTCTTTCATTTTGGGGCCTATGTGTTTTTCGACCTTGAAATCGCAAAAAATGCGCGAAAAAATGGATTTGTCTCTCCTGCCGCGCACACACTTCTGATAGCTTGCGAAGGCCTAAAAAACACAAGCGGCCCTTGAGTTATTGTGGGAGAGACTGTTTTCATCAAGTTTGAAGCCTCAGTTTTGGCTGGACAGCCGTTTCTTTATTTTTGGGGTCTGTGTGTTTTTCGACCTGGAAATCGCAAAAAAGGCGCGAAAACATGGATTTGTCTCTCCTGCCGCGCACACACTTCCGATAGCTTGCAAAGGCCTAAAAAACACAAGCAGCCCGTGAGTTATTATGGGAGAGACTGTTTTCATCAAGTTTGAAGCCATAGTTTTGGCGCGCCAGCCGTTTCTTTCATTTTGGGGCCTATGTGTTTTTCGACCTTGAAATCGCAAAAAAGGCGCGAAAACATGGATTTGTCTCTCCTGCCGCGCACACACTTCCGATAGCTTGCAAAGGCCTAAAAAACACAAGCAGCCTGTGAGTTATTATGGGAGAGACTGTTTTCATCAAGTTTGAAGCCATAGTTTTGGCGCGGCAGCCGTTTCTTTCATTTTGGGGCCTATGTGTTTTTCGACCTTGAAATCGCAAAAAATGCGCGAAAACATGGATTTGTCTCTCCTGCCGCGCACACACTTCCGATAGCTTGCGAAGGCCTAAAAAACACAAGCGGCCCTTGAGTTATTATGGGAGAGACTGTTTTCATCAAGTTTGAAGCCATAGTTTTGGCGCGCCAGCCGTTTCTTTCATTTTGGGGCCTATGTGTTTTTCGACCTTGAAATCGCAAAAAAGGCGCGAAAACATGGATTTGTCTCTCCTGCCGCGCACACACTTCCGATAGCTTGCAAAGGCCTAAAAAACACAAGCAGCCCGTGAGTTATTATGGGAGAGACTGTTTTCATCAAGTTTGAAGCCATAGTTTTGGCGCGCCAGCCGTTTCTTTCATTTTGGGGCCTATGTGTTTTTCGACCTTGAAATCGCAAAAAAGGCGCGAAAACATGGATTTGTCTCTCCTGCCGCGCACACACTTCCGATAGCTTGCAAAGGCCTAAAAAACACAAGCAGCCCGTGAGTTATTATGGGAGAGACTGTTTTCATCAAGTTTGAAGCCATAGTTTTGGCGCGCCAGCCGTTTCTTTCATTTTGGGGCCTATGTGTTTTTCGACCTTGAAATCGCAAAAAAGGCGCGAAAACATGGATTTGTCTCTCCTGCCGCGCACACACTTCCGATAGCTTGCAAAGGCCTAAAAAACACAAGCGGCCCTTGAGTTATTGTGGGAGAGAGTGTTTTCATCAAGTTTGAAGCCTCAGTTTTGGCTGGACAGCCGTTTCTTTATTTTTGGGGTCTGTGTGTTTTTCGACCTGGAAATGGCAAAACAGGCGCGAAAACATAGATTTGTCTCTCCTGCTGCGCACACACTTCCGATAGCTTGCGAAGGCCTAAAAAACACAATCAGCCCGTGAGTTAATATGGGAGAGACTGTTTTCATCAAGTTTGAAGCCATAGTTTTGGCGCGGCAGCCGTTTCTTTCATTTTGGGGCCTATGTGTTTTTCGACTTTGAAATCGCCAAAAATGCGCGAAAACATGGATTTGGCTCTCCTGCCGCGCACACACTTCCGATAGCTTGCGAAGGCCTAAAAAACACAAGCGGCCATTGAGTTATTGTGGGAGAGACTGTTTTCATCAAGTTTGAAGCCTCAGTTTTGGCTGGACAGCCGTTTCTTTATTTTTGGGGTCTGTGTGTTTTTCGACCTTGAAATCGCAAAAAAGGCGCGAAAACATGGATTTGTCTCTCCTGCCGCGCACACACTTCCGATAGCTTGCAAAGGCCTAAAAAACACAAGCAGCCCGTGAGTTAATATGGGAGAGACTGTTTTCATCAAGTTTGAAGCCATAGTTTTGGCGCGCCAGCCGTTTCTTTCATTTTGGGGCCTATGTGTTTTTCGACCTTGAAATCGCAAAAAAGGCGCGAAAACATGGATTTGTCTCTCCTGCCGCGCACACACTTCCGATAGCTTGCAAAGGCCTAAAAAACACAAGCAGCCCGTGAGTTAATATGGGAGAGACTGTTTTCATCAAGTTTGAAGCCATAGTTTTGGCGCGCCAGCCGTTTCTTTCATTTTGGGGCCTATGTGTTTTTCGACCTTGAAATCGCAAAAAAGGCGCGAAAACATGGATTTGTCTCTCCTGCCGCGCACACACTTCCGATAGCTTGCAAAGGCCTAAAAAACACAAGCAGCCCGTGAGTTATTATGGGAGAGACTGTTTTCATCAAGTTTGAAGCCATAGTTTTGGCGCGCCAGCCGTTTCTTTCATTTTGGGGCCTATGTGTTTTTCGACCTTGAAATCGCAAAAAAGGCGCGAAAACATGGATTTGTCTCTCCTGCCGCGCACACACTTCCGATAGCTTGCAAAGGCCTAAAAAACACAAGCAGCCCGTGAGTTATTATGGGAGAGACTGTTTTCATCAAGTTTGAAGCCATAGTTTTGGCGCGCCAGCCGTTTCTTTCATTTTGGGGCCTATGTGTTTTTCGACCTTGAAATCGCAAAAAAGGCGCGAAAACATGGATTTGTCTCTCCTGCCGCGCACACACTTCCGATAGCTTGCAAAGGCCTAAAAAACACAAGCCGTCCTTGAGTTATTGTGGGAGAGAGTGTTTTCATCAAGTTTGAAGCCTCAGTTTTGGCTGGACAGCCGTTTCTTTATTTTTGGGGTCTGTGTGTTTTTCGACCTGGAAATGGCAAAACAGGCGCGAAAACATAGATTTGTCTCTCCTGCTGCGCACACACTTCCGATAGCTTGCGAAGGCCTAAAAAACACAATCAGCCCGTGAGTTAATATGGGAGAGACTGTTTTCATCAAGTTTGAAGCCATAGTTTTGGCGCGGCAGCCGTTTCTTTCATTTTGGGGCCTATGTGTTTTTCGACCTTGAAATCGCAAAAAATGCGCGAAAACATGGATTTGGCTCTCCTGCCGCGCACACACTTTCGATAGCTTGCGAAGGCCTAAAAAACACAAGCGGCCATTGAGTTATTGTGGGAGAGACTGTTTTCATCAAGTTTGAAGCCTCAGTTTTGGCTGGACAGCCGTTTCTTTATTTTTGGGGTCTGTGTGTTTTTCGACCTTGAAATCGCAAAAAAGGCGCGAAAACATGGATTTGTCTCTCCTGCCGCGCACACACTTCCGATAGCTTGCAAAGGCCTAAAAAACACAAGCAGCCCGTGAGTTAATATGGGAGAGACTGTTTTCATCAAGTTTGAAGCCATAGTTTTGGCGCGCCAGCCGTTTCTTTCATTTTGGGGCCTATGTGTTTTTCGACCTTGAAATCGCAAAAAAGGCGCGAAAACATGGATTTGTCTCTCCTGCCGCGCACACACTTCCGATAGCTTGCAAAGGCCTAAAAAACACAAGCAGCCTGTGAGTTATTATGGGAGAGACTGTTTTCATCAAGTTTGAAGCCATAGTTTTGGCGCGGCAGCCGTTTCTTTCATTTTGGGGCCTATGTGTTTTTCGACCTTGAAATCGCAAAAAATGCGCGAAAAAATGGATTTGTCTCTCCTGCCGCGCACACACTTCCGATAGCTTGCGAAGGCCTAAAAAACACAAGCGGCCCTTGAGTTATTATGGGAGAGACTGTTTTCATCAAGTTTGAAGCCATAGTTTTGGCGAGCCAGCCGTTTCTTTCATTTTGGGGCCTATGTGTTTTTCGACCTTGAAATCGCAAAAAAGGCGCGAAAACATGGATTTGTCTCTCCTGCCGCGCACACACTTCCGATAGCTTGCAAAGGCCTAAAAAACACAAGCAGCCCGTGAGTTATTATGGGAGAGACTGTTTTCATCAAGTTTGAAGCCATAGTTTTGGCGCGCCAGCCGTTTCTTTCATTTTGGGGCCTATGTGTTTTTCGACCTTGAAATCGCAAAAAAGGCGCGAAAACATGGATTTGTCTCTCCTGCCGCGCACACACTTCCGATAGCTTGCAAAGGCCTAAAAAACACAAGCAGCCTGTGAGTTATTATGGGAGAGACTGTTTTCATCAAGTTTGAAGCCATAGTTTTGGCGCGGCAGCCGTTTCTTTCATTTTGGGGACTATGTGTTTTTCGACCTTGAAATCGCAAAAAAGGCGCGAAAACATGGATTTGTCTCTCCTGCCGCGCACACACTTCCGATAGCTTGCAAAGGCCTAAAAAACACAAGCAGCCTGTGAGTTATTATGGGAGAGACTGTTTTCATCAAGTTTGAAGCCATAGTTTTGGCGCGGCAGCCGTTTCTTTCATTTTGGGGCCTATGTGTTTTTCGACCTTGAAATCGCAAAAAATGCGCGAAAAAATGGATTTGTCTCTCCTGCCGCGCACACACTTCCGATAGCTTGCGAAGGCCTAAAAAACACAAGCGGCCCTTGAGTTATTGTGGGAGAGACTGTTTTCATCAAGTTTGAAGCCTCAGTTTTGGCTGGACAGCCGTTTCTTTATTTTTGGGGTCTGTGTGTTTTTCGACCTGGAAATCGCAAAAAAGGCGCGAAAACATGGATTTGTCTCTCCTGCCGCGCACACACTTCCGATAGCTTGCAAAGGCCTAAAAAACACAAGCGGCCCTTGAGTTATTATGGGAGAGACTGTTTTCATCAAGTTTGAAGCCATAGTTTTGGCGAGCCAGCCGTTTCTTTCATTTTGGGGCCTATGTGTTTTTCGACCTTGAAATCGCAAAAAAGGCGCGAAAACATGGATTTGTCTCTCCTGCCGCGCACACACTTCCGATAGCTTGCAAAGGCCTAAAAAACACAAGCAGCCCGTGAGTTATTATGGGAGAGACTGTTTTCATCAAGTTTGAAGCCATAGTTTTGGCGCGCCAGCCGTTTCTTTCATTTTGGGGCCTATGTGTTTTTCGACCTTGAAATCGCAAAAAAGGCGCGAAAACATGGATTTGTCTCTCCTGCCGCGCACACACTTCCGATAGCTTGCAAAGGCCTAAAAAACACAAGCAGCCTGTGAGTTATTATGGGAGAGACTGTTTTCATCAAGTTTGAAGCCATAGTTTTGGCGCGGCAGCCGTTTCTTTCATTTTGGGGACTATGTGTTTTTCGACCTTGAAATCGCAAAAAAGGCGCGAAAACATGGATTTGTCTCTCCTGCCGCGCACACACTTCCGATAGCTTGCAAAGGCCTAAAAAACACAAGCAGCCTGTGAGTTATTATGGGAGAGACTGTTTTCATCAAGTTTGAAGCCATAGTTTTGGCGCGGCAGCCGTTTCTTTCATTTTGGGGCCTATGTGTTTTTCGACCTTGAAATCGCAAAAAATGCGCGAAAAAATGGATTTGTCTCTCCTGCCGCGCACACACTTCCGATAGCTTGCGAAGGCCTAAAAAACACAAGCGGCCCTTGAGTTATTGTGGGAGAGACTGTTTTCATCAAGTTTGAAGCCTCAGTTTTGGCTGGACAGCCGTTTCTTTATTTTTGGGGTCTGTGTGTTTTTCGACCTGGAAATCGCAAAAAAGGCGCGAAAACATGGATTTGTCTCTCCTGCCGCGCACACACTTCCGATAGCTTGCAAAGGCCTAAAAAACACAAGCAGCCCGTGAGTTATTATGGGAGAGACTGTTTTCATCAAGTTTGAAGCCATAGTTTTGGCGCGCCAGCCGTTTCTTTCATTTTGGGGCCTATGTGTTTTTCGACCTTGAAATCGCAAAAAAGGCGCGAAAACATGGATTTGTCTCTCCTGCCGCGCACACACTTCCGATAGCTTGCAAAGGCCTAAAAAACACAAGCAGCCTGTGAGTTATTATGGGAGAGACTGTTTTCATCAAGTTTGAAGCCATAGTTTTGGCGCGCCAGCCGTTTCTTTCATTTTGGGGCCTATGTGTTTTTCGACCTTGAAATCGCAAAAAAGGCGCGAAAACATGGATTTGTCTCTCCTGCCGCGCACACACTTCCGATAGCTTGCAAAGGCCTAAAAAACACAAGCGGCCCTTGAGTTATTGTGGGAGAGAGTGTTTTCATCAAGTTTGAAGCCTCAGTTTTGGCTGGACAGCCGTTTCTTTATTTTTGGGGTCTGTGTGTTTTTCGACCTGGAAATGGCAAAACAGGCGCGAAAACATAGATTTGTCTCTCCTGCTGCGCACACACTTCCGATAGCTTGCGAAGGCCTAAAAAACACAATCAGCCCGTGAGTTAATATGGGAGAGACTGTTTTCATCAAGTTTGAAGCCATAGTTTTGGCGCGGCAGCCGTTTCTTTCATTTTGGGGCCTATGTGTTTTTCGACCTTGAAATCGCAAAAAATGCGCGAAAACATGGATTTGGCTCTCCTGCCACGCACACACTTCCGATAGCTTGCGAAGGCCTAAAAAACACAAGCGGCCATTGAGTTATTGTGGGAGAGACTGTTTTCATTAAGTTTGAAGCCTCAGTTTTGGCTGGACAGCCGTTTCTTTATTTTTGGGGTCTGTGTGTTTTTCGACCTGGAAATCGCAAAAAAGGCGCGAAAACATGGATTTGTCTCTCCTGCCGCGCACACACTTCCGATAGCTTGCAAAGGCCTAAAAAACACAAGCAGCCCGTGAGTTATTATGGGAGAGACTGTTTTCATCAAGTTTGAAGCCATAGTTTTGGCGCGCCAGCCGTTTCTTTCATTTTGGGGCCTATGTGTTTTTCGACCTTGAAATCGCAAAAAATGGGCGAAAACATGGATTTGTCTCTCCTGCCGCGCACACACTTCCGATAGCTTGCGAAGGCCTAAAAAACACAAGCGGCCCTTGAGTTATTATGGGAGAGACTGTTTTCATCAAGTTTGAAGCCATAGTTTTGGCGCGCCAGCCGTTTCTTTCATTTTGGGGCCTATGTGTTTTTCGACCTTGAAATCGCAAAAAAGGCGCGAAAACATGGATTTGTCTCTCCTGCCGCGCACACACTTCCGATAGCTTGCAAAGGCCTAAAAAACACAAGCAGCCCGTGAGTTATTATGGGAGAGACTGTTTTCATCAAGTTTGAAGCCATAGTTTTGGCGCGCCAGCCGTTTCTTTCATTTTGGGGCCTATGTGTTTTTCGACCTTGAAATCGCAAAAAAGGCGCGAAAACATGGATTTGTCTCTCCTGCCGCGCACACACTTCCGATAGCTTGCAAAGGCCTAAAAAACACAAGCGGCCCTTGAGTTATTGTGGGAGAGAGTGTTTTCATCAAGTTTGAAGCCTCAGTTTTGGCTGGACAGCCGTTTCTTTATTTTTGGGGTCTGTGTGTTTTTCGACCTGGAAATGGCAAAACAGGCGCGAAAACATAGATTTGTCTCTCCTGCTGCGCACACACTTCCGATAGCTTGCGAAGGCCTAAAAAACACAATCAGCCCGTGAGTTAATATGGGAGAGACTGTTTTCATCAAGTTTGAAGCCATAGTTTTGGCGCGGCAGCCGTTTCTTTCATTTTGGGGCCTATGTGTTTTTCGACCTTGAAATCGCAAAAAATGCGCGAAAACATGGATTTGGCTCTCCTGCCGCGCACACACTTCCGATAGCTTGCGAAGGCCTAAAAAACACAAGCGGCCATTGAGTTATTGTGGGAGAGACTGTTTTCATCAAGTTTGAAGCCTCAGTTTTGGCTGGACAGCCGTTTCTTTATTTTTGGGGTCTGTGTGTTTTTCGACCTTGAAATCGCAAAAAAGGCGCGAAAACATGGATTTGTCTCTCCTGCCGCGCACACACTTCCGATAGCTTGCAAAGGCCTAAAAAACACAAGCAGCCCGTGAGTTAATATGGGAGAGACTGTTTTCATCAAGTTTGAAGCCATAGTTTTGGCGCGCCAGCCGTTTCTTTCATTTTGGGGCCTATGTGTTTTTCGACCTTGAAATCGCAAAAAAGGCGCGAAAACATGGATTTGTCTCTCCTGCCGCGCACACACTTCCGATAGCTTGCAAAGGCCTAAAAAACACAAGCAGCCTGTGAGTTATTATGGGAGAGACTGTTTTCATCAAGTTTGAAGCCATAGTTTTGGCGCGGCAGCCGTTTCTTTCATTTTGGGGCCTATGTGTTTTTCGACCTTGAAATCGCAAAAAATGCGCGAAAAAATGGATTTGTCTCTCCTGCCGCGCACACACTTCCGATAGCTTGCGAAGGCCTAAAAAACACAAGCGGCCCTTGAGTTATTGTGGGAGAGACTGTTTTCATCAAGTTTGAAGCCTCTGTTTTGGCTGGACAGCCGTTTCTTTATTTTTGGGGTCTGTGTGTTTTTCGACCTGGAAATCGCAAAAAAGGCGCGAAAACATGGATTTGTCTCTCCTGCCGCGCACACACTTCCGATAGCTTGCAAAGGCCTAAAAAACACAAGCAGCCCGTGAGTTATTATGGGAGAGACTGTTTTCATCAAGTTTGAAGCCATAGTTTTGGCGCGCCAGCCGTTTCTTTCATTTTGGGGCCTATGTGTTTTTCGACCTTGAAATCGCAAAAAAGGCGCGAAAACATGGATTTGTCTCTCCTGCCGCGCACACACTTCCGATAGCTTGCAAAGGCCTAAAAAACACAAGCGGCCCTTGAGTTATTGTGGGAGAGAGTGTTTTCATCAAGTTTGAAGCCTCAGTTTTGGCTGGACAGCCGTTTCTTTATTTTTGGGGTCTGTGTGTTTTTCGACCTGGAAATGGCAAAACAGGCGCGAAAACATAGATTTGTCTCTCCTGCTGCGCACACACTTCCGATAGCTTGCGAAGGCCTAAAAAACACAATCAGCCCGTGAGTTAATATGGGAGAGACTGTTTTCATCAAGTTTGAAGCCATAGTTTTGGCGCGGCAGCCGTTTCTTTCATTTTGGGGCCTATGTGTTTTTCGACCTTGAAATCGCAAAAAATGCGCGAAAACATGGATTTGGCTCTCCTGCCACGCACACACTTCCGATAGCTTGCGAAGGCCTAAAAAACACAAGCGGCCATTGAGTTATTGTGGGAGAGACTGTTTTCATCAAGTTTGAAGCCTCAGTTTTGGCTGGACAGCCGTTTCTTTATTTTTGGGGTCTGTGTGTTTTTCGACCTGGAAATCGCAAAAAAGGCTCGAAAACATGGATTTGTCTCTCCTGCCGCGCACACACTTCCGATAGCTTGCAAAGGCCTAAAAAACACAAGCAGCCCGTGAGTTATTATGGGAGAGACTGTTTTCATCAAGTTTGAAGCCATAGTTTTGGCGCGCCAGCCGTTTCTTTCATTTTGGGGCCTATGTGTTTTTCGACCTTGAAATCGCAAAAAAGGCGCGAAAACATGGATTTGTCTCTCCTGCCGCGCACACACTTCCGATAGCTTGCAAAGGCCTAAAAAACACAAGCGGCCCTTGAGTTATTGTGGGAGAGAGTGTTTTCATCAAGTTTGAAGCCTCAGTTTTGGCTGGACAGCCGTTTCTTTATTTTTGGGGTCTGTGTGTTTTTCGACCTGGAAATGGCAAAACAGGCGCGAAAACATAGATTTGTCTCTCCTGCTGCGCACACACTTCCGATAGCTTGCGAAGGCCTAAAAAACACAATCAGCCCGTGAGTTAATATGGGAGAGACTGTTTTCATCAAGTTTGAAGCCATAGTTTTGGCGCGGCAGCCGTTTCTTTCATTTTGGGGCCTATGTGTTTTTCGACCTTGAAATCGCAAAAAATGCGCGAAAACATGGATTTGGCTCTCCTGCCGCGCACACACTTCCGATAGCTTGCGAAGGCCTAAAAAACACAAGCGGCCATTGAGTTATTGTGGGAGAGACTGTTTTCATCAAGTTTGAAGCCTCAGTTTTGGCTGGACAGCCGTTTCTTTATTTTTGGGGTCTGTGTGTTTTTCGACCTTGAAATCGCAAAAAAGGCGCGAAAACATGGATTTGTCTCTCCTGCCGCGCACACACTTCCGATAGCTTGCAAAGGCCTAAAAAACACAAGCAGCCCGTGAGTTAATATGGGAGAGACTGTTTTCATCAAGTTTGAAGCCATAGTTTTGGCGCGCCAGCCGTTTCTTTCATTTTGGGGCCTATGTCTTTTTCGACCTTGAAATCGCAAAAAATGCGCGAAAAAATGGATTTGTCTCTCCTGCCGCGCACACACTTCCGATAGCTTGCAAAGGCCTAAAAAACACAAGCGGCCCTTGAGTTATTGTGGAAGAGATTGTTTTCATCAAGTTTGAAGCCTCAGTTTTGGCTGGACAGCCGTTTCTTTATTTTTGGGGTCTGTGTGTTTTTCGACCTGGAAATCGCAAAAAAGGCGCGAAAACATGGATTTGTCTCTCCTGCCGCGCACACACTTCCGATAGCTTGCAAAGGCCTAAAAAACACAAGCAGCCCGTGAGTTATTATGGGAGAGACTGTTTTCATCAAGTTTGAAGCCATAGTTTTGGCGCGCCAGCCGTTTCTTTCATTTTGGGGCCTATGTGTTTTTCGACCTTGAAATCGCAAAAAAGGCGCGAAAACATGGATTTGTCTCTCCTGCCGCGCACACACTTCCGATAGCTTGCAAAGGCCTAAAAAACACAAGCAGCCTGTGAGTTATTATGGGAGAGACTGTTTTCATCAAGTTTGAAGCCATAGTTTTGGCGCGGCAGCCGTTTCTTTCATTTTGGGGCCTATGTGTTTTTCGACCTTGAAATCGCAAAAAATGCGCGAAAACATGGATTTGTCTCTCCTGCCGCGCACACACTTCCGATAGCTTGCGAAGGCCTAAAAAACACAAGCGGCCCTTGAGTTATTATGGGAGAGACTGTTTTCATCAAGTTTGAAGCCATAGTTTTGGCGCGCCAGCCGTTTCTTTCATTTTGGGGCCTATGTGTTTTTCGACCTTGAAATCGCAAAAAAGGCGCGAAAACATGGATTTGTCTCTCCTGCCGCGCACACACTTCCGATAGCTTGCAAAGGCCTAAAAAACACAAGCAGCCCGTGAGTTATTATGGGAGAGACTGTTTTCATCAAGTTTGAAGCCATAGTTTTGGCGCGCCAGCCGTTTCTTTCATTTTGGGGCCTATGTGTTTTTCGACCTTGAAATCGCAAAAAAGGCGCGAAAACATGGATTTGTCTCTCCTGCCGCGCACACACTTCCGATAGCTTGCAAAGGCCTAAAAAACACAAGCAGCCTGTGAGTTATTATGGGAGAGACTGTTTTCATCAAGTTTGAAGCCATAGTTTTGGCGCGGCAGCCGTTTCTTTCATTTTGGGGCCTATGTGTTTTTCGACCTTGAAATCGCAAAAAATGCGCGAAAACATGGATTTGTCTCTCCTGCCGCGCACACACTTCCGATAGCTTGCGAAGGCCTAAAAAACACAAGCGGCCCTTGAGTTATTATGGGAGAGACTGTTTTCATCAAGTTTGAAGCCATAGTTTTGGCGCGCCAGCCGTTTCTTTCATTTTGGGGCCTATGTGTTTTTCGACCTTGAAATCGCAAAAAAGGCGCGAAAACATGGATTTGTCTCTCCTGCCGCGCACACACTTCCGATAGCTTGCAAAGGCCTAAAAAACACAAGCAGCCCGTGAGTTATTATGGGAGAGACTGTTTTCATCAAGTTTGAAGCCATAGTTTTGGCGCGCCAGCCGTTTCTTTCATTTTGGGGCCTATGTGTTTTTCGACCTTGAAATCGCAAAAAAGGCGCGAAAACATGGATTTGTCTCTCCTGCCGCGCACACACTTCCGATAGCTTGCAAAGGCCTAAAAAACACAAGCGGCCCTTGAGTTATTGTGGGAGAGAGTGTTTTCATCAAGTTTGAAGCCTCAGTTTTGGCTGGACAGCCGTTTCTTTATTTTTGGGGTCTGTGTGTTTTTCGACCTGGAAATGGCAAAACAGGCGCGAAAACATAGATTTGTCTCTCCTGCTGCGCACACACTTCCGATAGCTTGCGAAGGCCTAAAAAACACAATCAGCCCGTGAGTTAATATGGGAGAGACTGTTTTCATCAAGTTTGAAGCCATAGTTTTGGCGCGGCAGCCGTTTCTTTCATTTTGGGGCCTATGTGTTTTTCGACCTTGAAATCGCAAAAAATGCGCGAAAACATGGATTTGGCTCTCCTGCCGCGCACACACTTCCGATAGCTTGCGAAGGCCTAAAAAACACAAGCGGCCATTGAGTTATTGTGGGAGAGACTGTTTTCATCAAGTTTGAAGCCTCAGTTTTGGCTGGACAGCCGTTTCTTTATTTTTGGGGTCTGTGTGTTTTTCGACCTTGAAATCGCAAAAAAGGCGCGAAAACATGGATTTGTCTCTCCTGCCGCGCACACACTTCCGATAGCTTGCAAAGGCCTAAAAAACACAAGCAGCCCGTGAGTTAATATGGGAGAGACTGTTTTCATCAAGTTTGAAGCCATAGTTTTGGCGCGCCAGCCGTTTCTTTCATTTTGGGGCCTATGTGTTTTTCGACCTTGAAATCGCAAAAAAGGCGCGAAAACATGGATTTGTCTCTCCTGCCGCGCACACACTTCCGATAGCTTGCAAAGGCCTAAAAAACACAAGCAGCCTGTGAGTTATTATGGGAGAGACTGTTTTCATCAAGTTTGAAGCCATAGTTTTGGCGCGGCAGCCGTTTCTTTCATTTTGGGGCCTATGTGTTTTTCGACCTTGAAATCACAAAAAATGCGCGAAAAAATGGATTTGTCTCTCCTGCCGCGCACACACTTCCGATAGCTTGCGAAGGCCTAAAAAACACAAGCGGCCCTTGAGTTATTGTGGGAGAGACTGTTTTCATCAAGTTTGAAGCCTCAGTTTTGGCTGGACAGCCGTTTCTTTATTTTTGGGGTCTGTGTGTTTTTCGACCTGGAAATCGCAAAAAAGGAGCGAAAACATGGATTTGTCTCTCCTGCCGCGCACACACTTCCGATAGCTTGCAAAGGCCTAAAAAACACAAGCAGCCCGTGAGTTATTATGGGAGAGACTGTTTTCATCAAGTTTGAAGCCATAGTTTTGGCGCGCCAGCCGTTTCTTTCATTTTGGGGCCTATGTGTTTTTCGACCTTGAAATCGCAAAAAAGGCGCGAAAACATGGATTTGTCTCTCCTGCCGCGCACACACTTCCGATAGCTTGCAAAGGCCTAAAAAACACAAGCAGCCCGTGAGTTATTATGGGAGAGACTGTTTTCATCAAGTTTGAAGCCATAGTTTTGGCGCGCCAGCCGTTTCTTTCATTTTGGGGCCTATGTGTTTTTCGACCTTGAAATCGCAAAAAAGGCGCGAAAACATGGATTTGTCTCTACTGCCGCGCACACACTTCCGATAGCTTGCAAAGGCCTAAAAAACACAAGCGGCCCTTGAGTTATTGTGGGAGAAACTGTTTTCATCAAGTTTGAAGCCTCAGTTTTGGCTGGACAGCCGTTTCTTTATTTTTGGGGTCTGTGTGTTTTTCGACCTTGAAATCGCAAAAAAGGCGCGAAAACATGGATTTGTCTCTCCTGCTGCGCACACACTTCGGAGAGCTTGCAAATGCCTAATAACCACAAGCAGCCCCTACTCCATTATGGGAGACACTGTTTTCATCAAGTTTGAAGCCTCAGTGTTGGCGCGGCAGCCTTTTCTTTCTCTTTCGGGATTGTGTTTTTCTCCACCTGAAAATGCCAAAGAAGGCATAAAAACATGGATTTGTCTCTCCTGCTGCGCACACACTTCGGAGAGCTTGCAAATGCCTAATAACCACAAGCAGCCCCTACTCCATTATGGGAGACACTGTTTTCATCAAGTTTGAAGCCTCAGTGTTGGCGCGGCAGCCTTTTCTTTCTCTTTCGGGATTGTGTTTTTCTCCACCTGAAAATGCCAAAGAAGGCATAAAAACATGGATTTGTCTCTCCTGCTGCGCACACACTTCGGAGAGCTTGCAAATGCCTAATAACCACAAGCAGCCCCTACTCCATTATGGGAGACACTGTTTTCATCAAGTTTGAAGCCTCAGTGTTGGCGCGGCAGCCTTTTCTTTCTCTTTCGGGATTGTGTTTTTCTCCACCTGAAAATGCCAAAGAAGGCATAAAAACATGGATTTGTCTCTCCTGCTGCGCACACACTTCGGAGAGCTTGCAAATGCCTAATAACCACAAGCAGCCCCTACTCCATTATGGGAGACACTGTTTTCATCAAGTTTGAAGCCTCAGTGTTGGCGCGGCAGCCTTTTCTTTCTCTTTCGGGATTGTGTTTTTCTCCACCTGAAAATGCCAAAGAAGGCATAAAAACATGGATTTGTCTCTCCTGCTGCGCACACACTTCGGAGAGCTTGCAAATGCCTAATAACCACAAGCAGCCCCTACTCCATTATGGGAGACACTGTTTTCATCAAGTTTGAAGCCTCAGTGTTGGCGCGGCAGCCTTTTCTTTCTCTTTCGGGATTGTGTTTTTCTCCACCTGAAAATGCCAAAGAAGGCATAAAAACATGGATTTGTCTCTCCTGCTGCGCACACACTTCGGAGAGCTTGCAAATGCCTAATAACCACAAGCAGCCCCTACTCCATTATGGGAGACACTGTTTTCATCAAGTTTGAAGCCTCAGTGTTGGCGCGGCAGCCTTTTCTTTCTCTTTCGGGATTGTGTTTTTCTCCACCTGAAAATGCCAAAGAAGGCATAAAAACATGGATTTGTCTCTCCTGCTGCGCACACACTTCGGAGAGCTTGCAAATGCCTAATAACCACAAGCAGCCCCTACTCCATTATGGGAGACACTGTTTTCATCAAGTTTGAAGCCTCAGTGTTGGCGCGGCAGCCTTTTCTTTCTCTTTCGGGATTGTGTTTTTCTCCACCTGAAAATGCCAAAGAAGGCATAAAAACATGGATTTGTCTCTCCTGCTGCGCACACACTTCGGAGAGCTTGCAAATGCCTAATAACCACAAGCAGCCCCTACTCCATTATGGGAGACACTGTTTTCATCAAGTTTGAAGCCTCAGTGTTGGCGCGGCAGCCTTTTCTTTCTCTTTCGGGATTGTGTTTTTCTCCACCTGAAAATGCCAAAGAAGGCATAAAAACATGGATTTGTCTCTCCTGCTGCGCACACACTTCGGAGAGCTTGCAAATGCCTAATAACCACAAGCAGCCCCTACTCCATTATGGGAGACACTGTTTTCATCAAGTTTGAAGCCTCAGTGTTGGCGCGGCAGCCTTTTCTTTCTCTTTCGGGATTGTGTTTTTCTCCACCTGAAAATGCCAAAGAAGGCATAAAAACATGGATTTGTCTCTCCTGCTGCGCACACACTTCGGAGAGCTTGCAAATGCCTAATAACCACAAGCAGCCCCTACTCCATTATGGGAGACACTGTTTTCATCAAGTTTGAAGCCTCAGTGTTGGCGCGGCAGCCTTTTCTTTCTCTTTCGGGATTGTGTTTTTCTCCACCTGAAAATGCCAAAGAAGGCATAAAAACATGGATTTGTCTCTCCTGCTGCGCACACACTTCGGAGAGCTTGCAAATGCCTAATAACCACAAGCAGCCCCTACTCCATTATGGGAGACACTGTTTTCATCAAGTTTGAAGCCTCAGTGTTGGCGCGGCAGCCTTTTCTTTCTCTTTCGGGATTGTGTTTTTCTCCACCTGAAAATGCCAAAGAAGGCATAAAAACATGGATTTGTCTCTCCTGCTGCGCACACACTTCGGAGAGCTTGCAAATGCCTAATAACCACAAGCAGCCCCTACTCCATTATGGGAGACACTGTTTTCATCAAGTTTGAAGCCTCAGTGTTGGCGCGGCAGCCTTTTCTTTCTCTTTCGGGATTGTGTTTTTCTCCACCTGAAAATGCCAAAGAAGGCATAAAAACATGGATTTGTCTCTCCTGCTGCGCACACACTTCGGAGAGCTTGCAAATGCCTAATAACCACAAGCAGCCCCTACTCCATTATGGGAGACACTGTTTTCATCAAGTTTGAAGCCTCAGTGTTGGCGCGGCAGCCTTTTCTTTCTCTTTCGGGATTGTGTTTTTCTCCACCTGAAAATGCCAAAGAAGGCATAAAAACATGGATTTGTCTCTCCTGCTGCGCACACACTTCGGAGAGCTTGCAAATGCCTAATAACCACAAGCAGCCCCTACTCCATTATGGGAGACACTGTTTTCATCAAGTTTGAAGCCTCAGTGTTGGCGCGGCAGCCTTTTCTTTCTCTTTCGGGATTGTGTTTTTCTCCACCTGAAAATGCCAAAGAAGGCATAAAAACATGGATTTGTCTCTCCTGCTGCGCACACACTTCGGAGAGCTTGCAAATGCCTAATAACCACAAGCAGCCCCTACTCCATTATGGGAGACACTGTTTTCATCAAGTTTGAAGCCTCAGTGTTGGCGCGGCAGCCTTTTCTTTCTCTTTCGGGATTGTGTTTTTCTCCACCTGAAAATGCCAAAGAAGGCATAAAAACATGGATTTGTCTCTCCTGCTGCGCACACACTTCGGAGAGCTTGCAAATGCCTAATAACCACAAGCAGCCCCTACTCCATTATGGGAGACACTGTTTTCATCAAGTTTGAAGCCTCAGTGTTGGCGCGGCAGCCTTTTCTTTCTCTTTCGGGATTGTGTTTTTCTCCACCTGAAAATGCCAAAGAAGGCATAAAAACATGGATTTGTCTCTCCTGCTGCGCACACACTTCGGAGAGCTTGCAAATGCCTAATAACCACAAGCAGCCCCTACTCCATTATGGGAGACACTGTTTTCATCAAGTTTGAAGCCTCAGTGTTGGCGCGGCAGCCTTTTCTTTCTCTTTCGGGATTGTGTTTTTCTCCACCTGAAAATGCCAAAGAAGGCATAAAAACATGGATTTGTCTCTCCTGCTGCGCACACACTTCGGAGAGCTTGCAAATGCCTAATAACCACAAGCAGCCCCTACTCCATTATGGGAGACACTGTTTTCATCAAGTTTGAAGCCTCAGTGTTGGCGCGGCAGCCTTTTCTTTCTCTTTCGGGATTGTGTTTTTCTCCACCTGAAAATGCCAAAGAAGGCATAAAAACATGGATTTGTCTCTCCTGCTGCGCACACACTTCGGAGAGCTTGCAAATGCCTAATAACCACAAGCAGCCCCTACTCCATTATGGGAGACACTGTTTTCATCAAGTTTGAAGCCTCAGTGTTGGCGCGGCAGCCTTTTCTTTCTCTTTCGGGATTGTGTTTTTCTCCACCTGAAAATGCCAAAGAAGGCATAAAAACATGGATTTGTCTCTCCTGCTGCGCACACACTTCGGAGAGCTTGCAAATGCCTAATAACCACAAGCAGCCCCTACTCCATTATGGGAGACACTGTTTTCATCAAGTTTGAAGCCTCAGTGTTGGCGCGGCAGCCTTTTCTTTCTCTTTCGGGATTGTGTTTTTCTCCACCTGAAAATGCCAAAGAAGGCATAAGATTCAAGAGATTCAAGATTTCTTTATTTGTCACGTGCATACAAGTATACAGTGAAATGCAAAAGTGACAGTGCCACAGAGTAGTGCAACAACACAATAAGTTTTAAAATACAATAAAATAAAAATAGAAGTACTAAAAAATATACAGTATGGACAGTATAAACAGTATAAACAATATGAACAGTATAGCCAGTAAGCAATATAAATAGCAGATGGATGATTATGTGTGTGCATATGTGTTAGAATGACAGTGCATGTGTGAGTGACTTGAGGGGGGCACTGGTGGGGTCATCGTTGACAATTCTGATGGCATGGGGGAAGAAACTCAGTCTTAGCCTCTCTGTTTTTGCTGCATGACAGCGGAGGCGTTTTCCTGACGGCAGCGGCTGGAACAGTCCATGTTTCGGGTGGTGAGGGTCCTTCATAATCCTGTATGCTCTGGTCCTACACCTCCTGGTGTACAGGACATGGAGAGGGGGGGTTGGAGCTCCCATGGTCTTTTCTGCCAGGCGTACCACCCTTTGCAGAGTTCGCCTGTCCTGGGCCGTGCTGTTACCGTACCAGACGGTGATGTTGCCAGCCAGGATGCTCTCCACAGCTCCAGAGTAGAAGGACTGAAGGATCCTCCGGGAGACTCTGAATTTCCTCAGTTGCCTGAGATGGAACAGGCGCTGCCTTGCCTTTCCCACCAGAGAACTGATGTGGGTAGTCCAGGTCAGGTCTTCTGAGATGTGGACTCCCAGGTATTTAAAACTGCTCACCCTGTCCACAGCAGTCCCTCCGATGTCCAGCGGTGTGTAGGCCCTTAGTTGTTGTGCTCTCCTGAAGTCCACAATCAGCTCTTTTGTCTTGGAGACATTCAGGATGAGACTGTTCTCCTGACACCAGAGTGACAGGTCCGCCACCTCGTCCAGGTAGCCTTTCTCATTGTTATCTGAGATCAGCCCCACCACGACCGTGTCGTCCGCAAACTTGATGATGGAGTTTTCGCTGGACTTAGCCACACAGTCGTGGGTGTACAGGGAGTAGAGGAGGGGACTAAGGACACAGCCCTGGGGGGACCCTGTGCTCAGTGTGAGTGAGCTGGAGGTGTGTCTACCCACCCTGACCACCTGTGGCCTGGCCGTCAGAAAGTCCAGGATCCAGGCACACAGGGGAATGTTCAGTCCTAGACCAATCATCTTATCAGCCAGTCTGGTGGGGACTATGGTGTTGAACGCTGAGCTATAGTCTATAAACAGCATTCTCACATAGCCCCCCTTCTGCCTGTCCAGGTGGGAGAGAGTGGTGTGGAGGACCTGGGAAACTGCATCGTCTGTAGATCTGTTTGGTCTATATGCGAACTGCAGTGGGTCCAGGGTCGGAGGGAGGGAGGAGCAGATGTAATCCTTAATCAGCCTCTCGAAGCACTTCATGACCACTGAGGTTAGAGCCACGGGTCTGTAGTCATTCAAGCAGGCTGGGGAGGTGATCTTGGGCACAGGGACGATAGATGATCTTTTAAAACAGGTGGGAACTACAGAATTAGCTAGTGAAAGGTTGAATATAGTGGTGAACACAGGAGCTAGCTGGTTAGCACAGGTCTTGAGTACTCTCCCAGGTATGCCATCCGGGCCAGCAGCCTTCCTAGTGTTCACCTTCAGCAGAGCCCTCCTCACGTCGTGTTCCGACGTGAAATTCATAAAAACATGGATTTGTCTCTCCTGCTGCGCACACACTTCGGAGAGCTTGCAAATGCCTAATAACCACAAGCAGCCCCTACTCCATTATGGGAGACACTGTTTTCATCAAGTTTGAAGCCTCAGTGTTGGCGCGGCAGCCTTTTCTTTCTCTTTCGGGATTGTGTTTTTCTCCACCTGAAAATGCCAAAGAAGGCATAAAAACATGGATTTGTCTCTCCTGCTGCGCACACACTTCGGAGAGCTTGCAAATGCCTAATAACCACAAGCAGCCCCTACTCCATTATGGGAGACACTGTTTTCATCAAGTTTGAAGCCTCAGTGTTGGCGCGGCAGCCTTTTCTTTCTCTTTCGGGATTGTGTTTTTCTCCACCTGAAAATGCCAAAGAAGGCATAAAAACATGGATTTGTCTCTCCTGCTGCGCACACACTTCGGAGAGCTTGCAAATGCCTAATAACCACAAGCAGCCCCTACTCCATTATGGGAGACACTGTTTTCATCAAGTTTGAAGCCTCAGTGTTGGCGCGGCAGCCTTTTCTTTCTCTTTCGGGATTGTGTTTTTCTCCACCTGAAAATGCCAAAGAAGGCATAAAAACATGGATTTGTCTCTCCTGCTGCGCACACACTTCGGAGAGCTTGCAAATGCCTAATAACCACAAGCAGCCCCTACTCCATTATGGGAGACACTGTTTTCATCAAGTTTGAAGCCTCAGTGTTGGCGCGGCAGCCTTTTCTTTCTCTTTCGGGATTGTGTTTTTCTCCACCTGAAAATGCCAAAGAAGGCATAAAAACATGGATTTGTCTCTCCTGCTGCGCACACACTTCGGAGAGCTTGCAAATGCCTAATAACCACAAGCAGCCCCTACTCCATTATGGGAGACACTGTTTTCATCAAGTTTGAAGCCTCAGTGTTGGCGCGGCAGCCTTTTCTTTCTCTTTCGGGATTGTGTTTTTCTCCACCTGAAAATGCCAAAGAAGGCATAAAAACATGGATTTGTCTCTCCTGCTGCGCACACACTTCGGAGAGCTTGCAAATGCCTAATAACCACAAGCAGCCCCTACTCCATTATGGGAGACACTGTTTTCATCAAGTTTGAAGCCTCAGTGTTGGCGCGGCAGCCTTTTCTTTCTCTTTCGGGATTGTGTTTTTCTCCACCTGAAAATGCCAAAGAAGGCATAAAAACATGGATTTGTCTCTCCTGCTGCGCACACACTTCGGAGAGCTTGCAAATGCCTAATAACCACAAGCAGCCCCTACTCCATTATGGGAGACACTGTTTTCATCAAGTTTGAAGCCTCAGTGTTGGCGCGGCAGCCTTTTCTTTCTCTTTCGGGATTGTGTTTTTCTCCACCTGAAAATGCCAAAGAAGGCATAAAAACATGGATTTGTCTCTCCTGCTGCGCACACACTTCGGAGAGCTTGCAAATGCCTAATAACCACAAGCAGCCCCTACTCCATTATGGGAGACACTGTTTTCATCAAGTTTGAAGCCTCAGTGTTGGCGCGGCAGCCTTTTCTTTCTCTTTCGGGATTGTGTTTTTCTCCACCTGAAAATGCCAAAGAAGGCATAAAAACATGGATTTGTCTCTCCTGCTGCGCACACACTTCGGAGAGCTTGCAAATGCCTAATAACCACAAGCAGCCCCTACTCCATTATGGGAGACACTGTTTTCATCAAGTTTGAAGCCTCAGTTTTGGCTGGACAGCCGTTTCTTTATTTTTGGGGCCTTTGTGTTTTTCAACTTGGAAATGGCAAAAAAGGCGCGAAAACATGGATTTGTCTCTCCTGCCGCGCACACACTTCCGATAGCGTGCAAAGGCCTAAAAAACACAAGCAGCCCGTGAGTTATTATGGGAGGGACTGTTTTCATCAAGTTTGAAGCCATAGTTTTGGCGCGGCAGCCGTTTCTTTCATTTTGGGGCCTATGTGTTTTTCGACCTTGAAATCGCAAAAAAGTCGCGAAAACATTGATTTGTCTCTCCTGCCGCGCACACACTTCCGATATCTTGCCAAGGCCTAAAAAACACAAGCAGCCCGTGAGTTATTATGGGAGAGACTGTTTTCATCAAGTTTGAAGCCATAGTTTTGGCGCGGCAGCCGTTTCTTTCATTTTGGGGCCTATGTGTTTTTCGACCTTGAAATCGCAAAAAAGGCGCGAAAACATGGATTTGTCTCTCCTGCCGCGCACACACTTCCGATAGCGTGCAAAGGCCTAAAAAACACAAGCAGCCCGTGAGTTATTATGGGAGAGACTGTTTTCATCAAGTTTGAAGCCATAGTTTTGGCGCGCCAGCTTTTTCTTTCATTTTGGGGCCTATGTGTTTTTCGACCTTGAAATCGCAAAAAAGTCGCGAAAACATTGATTTGTCTCTCCTGCCGCGCACACACTTCCGATATCTTGCGAAGGCCTAAAAAACACAAGCAGCCCTTGAGTTATTGTGGGAGAGACTGTTTTCATCAAGTTTGAAGCCATAGTTTTGGCGCGGCAGCCGTTTCTTTCATTTTGGGGCCTATGTGTTTTTCGACCTTGAAATCGTAAAAAAGGCGCGAAAACATGGATTTGTCTCTCCTTCCGCGCACACACTTCCGATAGCTTGCGAAGGCCTAAAAAACACAAGCGGCCCTTGAGTTATTGTCTGAGAGACTGTTTTCATCAAGTTTGAAGCCTCAGTTTTGGCTGGACAGCCGTTTCTTTATTTTTGGGGCCTTTGTGTTTTTCGACCTGGAAATGGCAAAAAAGGCGCGAAAACATGGATTTGTCCCTCCTGCCGCGCACACACTTCCGATAGCGTGCAAAGGCCTAAAAAACACAAGCAGCCCGTGAGTTATTATGGGAGAGACTGTTTTCATCAAGTTTGAAGCCATAGTTTTGGCGCGGCAGCCGTTTCTTTCATTTTGGGGCCTATGTGTTTTTCGACCTTGAAATCGCAAAAAAGGCGCGAAAACATTGATTTGTCTCTCCTGCCGCGCACACACTTCCGATATCTTGCGAAGGCCTAAAAAACACAAGCAGCCCTTGAGTTATTGTGGGAGAGACTGTTTTCATCAAGTTTGAAGCCTCAGTTTTGGCTGGACAGCCGTTTCTTTATTTTTGGGGCCTTTGTGTTTTTCGACCTGGAAATGGCAAAAAAGGCGCGAAAACATGGATTTGTCTCTCCTGCCGCGCACACACTTCCGATAGCGTGCAAAGGCCTAAAAAACACAAGCAGCCCGTGAGTTATTATGGGAGAGACTGTTTTCATCAAGTTTGAAGCCATAGTTTTGGCGCGGCAGCCGTTTCTTTCATTTTGGGGCCTATGTGTTTTTCGACCTGGAAATGGCAAAAAAGGCGCGAAAACATGGATTTGTCTCTCCTGCCGCGCACACACTTCCGATAGCTTGCGAAGGCCTAAAAAACACAAGCAGCCCTTGAGTTATTGTGGGAGAGAATGTTTTCATCAAGTTTGAATCCATAGTTTTGGCGCGGCAGCCGTTTCTTTCATTTTGGGGCCTATGTGTTTTTCGACCTTGAAATCGTAAAAAAGGCGCGAAAACATGGATTTGTCTCTCCTTCCGCGCACACACTTCCGATAGCTTGCGAAGGCCTAAAAAACACAAGCGGCCCTTGAGTTATTGTCTGAGAGACTGTTTTCATCAAGTTTGAAGCCTCAGTTTTGGCTGGACAGCCGTTTCTTTATTTTTGGGGCCTTTGTGTTTTTCGACCTGGAAATGGCAAAAAAGGCGCGAAAACATGGATTTGTCTCTCCTGCCGCGCACACACTTCCGATAGCGTGCAAAGGCCTAAAAAACACAAGCAGCCCGTGAGTTATTATGGGAGAGACTGTTTTCATCAAGTTTGAAGCCATAGTTTTGGCGCGGCAGCCGTTTCTTTCATTTTGGGGCCTATGTGTTTTTCGACCTTGAAATCGCAAAAAAGGCGCGAAAACATTGATTTGTCTCTCCTGCCGCGCACACACTTCCGATATCTTGCGAAGGCCTAAAAAACACAAGCAGCCCTTGAGTTATTGTGGGAGAGACTGTTTTCATCAAGTTTGAAGCCTCAGTTTTGGCTGGACAGCCGTTTCTTTATTTTTGGGGCCTTTGTGTTTTTCGACCTGGAAATGGCAAAAAAGGTGCGAAAACATGGATTTGTCTCTCCTGCCGCGCACACACTTCCGATAGCTTGCGAAGGCCTAAAAAACACAAGCGGCCCTTGAGTTATTGTCTGAGAGACTGTTTTCATCAAGTTTGAAGCCTCAGTTTTGGCTGGACAGCCGTTTCTTTATTTTTGGGGCCTTTGTGTTTTTCGACCTGGAAATGGCAAAAAAGGCGCGAAAACATGGATTTGTCTCTCCTGCCGCGCACACACTTCCGATAGCGTGCAAAGGCCTAAAAAACACAAGCAGCCCGTGAGTTATTATGGGAGAGACTGTTTTCATCAAGTTTGAAGCCATAGTTTTGGCGCGGCAGCCGTTTCTTTCATTTTGGGGCCTATGTGTTTTTCGACCTGGAAATGGCAAAAAAGGTGCGAAAACATGGATTTGTCTCTCCTGCCGCGCACACACTTCCGATAGCGTGCAAAGGCCTAAAAAACACAAGCAGCCCTTGAGTTATTATGGGAGAGACTGTTTTCATCAAGTTTGAAGCCATAGTTTTGGCGCGGCAGCCGTTTCTTTCATTTTGGGGCCTATGTGTTTTTCGACCTTGAAATCGCAAAAAAGGCGCGAAAACATTGATTTGTCTCTCCTGCCGCGCACACACTTCCGATATCTTGCGAAGGCCAAAAAAACACAAGCAGCCCTTGAGTTATTGTGGGAGAGACTGTTTTCATCAAGTTTGAAGCCTCAGTTTTGGCTGGACAGCCGTTTCTTTATTTTTGGGGCCTTTGTGTTTTTCGACCTGGAAATGGCAAAAAAGGCGCGAAAACATGGATTTGTCTCTCCTGCCGCGCACACACTTCCGATAGCTTGCGAAGGCCTAAAAAACACAAGCGGCCCTTGAGTTATTGTCTGAGAGACTGTTTTCATCAAGTTTGAAGCCTCAGTTTTGGCTGGACAGCCGTTTCTTTATTTTTGGGGCCTTTGTGTTTTTCGACCTGGAAATGGCAAAAAAGGCGCGAAAACATGGATTTGTCTCTCCTGCCGCGCACACACTTCCGATAGCGTGCAAAGGCCTAAAAAACACAAGCAGCCCGTGAGTTATTATGGGAGAGACTGTTTTCATCAAGTTTGAAGCCATAGTTTTGGCGCGGCAGCCGTTTCTTTCATTTTGGGGCCTATGTGTTTTTCGACCTTGAAATCGCAAAAAAGGCGCGAAAACATGGATTTGTCTCTCCTGCCGCGCACACACTTCCGATAGCGTGCAAAGGCCTAAAAAACACAAGCAGCCCGTGAGTTATTATGGGAGAGACTGTTTTCATCAAGTTTGAAGCCATAGTTTTGGCGCGCCAGCCGTTTCTTTCATTTTGGGGCCTATGTGTTTTTCGACCTTGAAATCGCAAAAAAGTCGCGAAAACATTGATTTGTCTCTCCTGCCGCGCACACACTTCCGATATCTTGCGAAGGCCTAAAAAACACAAGCAGCCCTTGAGTTATTTTGGGAGAGACTGTTTTCATCAAGTTTGAAGCCTCAGTTTTGGCTGGACAGCCGTTTCTTTATTTTTGGGGCCTTTGTGTTTTTCGACCTGGAAATGGCAAAAAAGGCGCGAAAACATGGATTTGTCTCTCCTGCCGCGCACACACTTCGGAGAGCTTGCAAAGGCCTAAAAAACACAAGCAGCCCGTGAGTTATTATGGGAGAGACTGTTTTCATCAAGTTTGAAGCCATAGTTTTGGCGCGGCAGCCGTTTCTTTCATTTTGGGGCCTATGTGTTTTTCGACCTTGAAATCGCAAAAAAGGCGCGAAAACATGGATTTGTCTCTCCTGCCGCGCACACACTTCGGAGAGCTTGCAAAGGCCTAAAAAACACAAGCAGCCCGTGAGTTATTATGGGAGAGACTGTTTTCATCAAGTTTGAAGCCATAGTTTTGGCGCGGCAGCCGTTTCTTTCATTTTGGGGCCTATGTGTTTTTCGACCTTGAAATCGCAAAAAAGTCGCGAAAACATTGATTTGTCTCTCCTGCCGCGCACACACTTCCGATATCTTGCGAAGGCCTAAAAAACACAAGCAGCCCTTGAGTTATTGTGGGAGAGACTGTTTTCATCAAGTTTGAAGCCTCAGTTTTGGCTGGACAGCCGTTTCTTTATTTTTGGGGCCTTTGTGTTTTTCGACCTGGAAATGGCAAAAAAGGCGCGAAAACATGGATTTGTCTCTCCTGCCGCGCACACACTTCCGATAACTTGCAAAGGCCTAAAAAACACAAGCAGCCCGTGAGTTATTATGGGAGAGACTGTTTTCATCAAGTTTGAAGCCTCAGTTTTGGCTGGACAGCCGTTTCTTTATTTTTGGGGCCTTTGTGTTTTTCGACCTGGAAATGGCAAAAAAGGCGCGAAAACATGGATTTGTCTCTCCTGCCGCGCACACACTTCGGAGAGCTTGCAAAGGCCTAATAACCACAAGCAGCCCCTACACCATTATGGGAGACACTGTTTTCATCAAGTTTGAAGCCTCAGTGTTGGCGCGGCAGCCTTTTCTTTCTCTTTCGGGATTGTGTTTTTCTCCACCTGAAAATGCCAAAGAAGGCATAAAAACATGGATTTGTCTCTCCTGCTGCGCACACACTTCGGAGAGCTTGCAAATGCCTAATAACCACAAGCAGCCCCTACTCCATTATGGGAGACACTGTTTTCATCAAGTTTGAAGCCTCAGTGTTGGCGCGGCAGCCTTTTCTTTCTCTTTCGGGATTGTGTTTTTCTCCACCTGAAAATGCCAAAGAAGGCATAAAAACATGGATTTGTCTCTCCTGCTGCGCACACACTTCGGAGAGCTTGCAAATGCCTAATAACCACAAGCAGCCCCTACTCCATTATGGGAGACACTGTTTTCATCAAGTTTGAAGCCTCAGTGTTGGCGCGGCAGCCTTTTCTTTCTCTTTCGGGATTGTGTTTTTCTCCACCTGAAAATGCCAAAGAAGGCATAAAAACATGGATTTGTCTCTCCTGATGCGCACACACTTCGGAGAGCTTGCAAAGGCCTAATAACCACAAGCAGCCCCTACACCATTATGGGAGACACTGTTTTCATCAAGTTTGAAGCCTCAGTGTTGGCGCGGCAGCCTTTTCTTTCTCTTTCGGGATTGTGTTTTTCTGCACCTGAAAATGCCAAAGAAGGCATAAAAACATGGATTTGTCTCTCCTGCTGCGCACACACTTCGGAGAGCTTGCAAATGCCTAATAACCACAAGCAGCCCCTACTCCATTATGGGAGACACTGTTTTCATCAAGTTTGAAGCCTCAGTGTTGGCGCGGCAGCCTTTTCTTTCTCTTTCGGGATTGTGTTTTTCTCCACCTGAAAATGCCAAAGAAGGCATAAAAACATGGATTTGTCTCTCCTGCTGCGCACACACTTCGGAGAGCTTGCAAATGCCTAATAACCACAAGCAGCCCCTACTCCATTATGGGAGACACTGTTTTCATCAAGTTTGAAGCCTCAGTGTTGGCGCGGCAGCCTTTTCTTTCTCTTTCGGGATTGTGTTTTTCTCCACCTGAAAATGCCAAAGAAGGCATAAAAACATGGATTTGTCTCTCCTGCTGCGCACACACTTCGGAGAGCTTGCAAATGCCTAATAACCACAAGCAGCCCCTACTCCATTATGGGAGACACTGTTTTCATCAAGTTTGAAGCCTCAGTGTTGGCGCGGCAGCCTTTTCTTTCTCTTTCGGGATTGTGTTTTTCTCCACCTGAAAATGCCAAAGAAGGCATAAAAACATGGATTTGTCTCTCCTGCTGCGCACACACTTCGGAGAGCTTGCAAATGCCTAATAACCACAAGCAGCCCCTACTCCATTATGGGAGACACTGTTTTCAAGTTTGAAGCCTCAGTGTTGGCGCGGCAGCCTTTTCTTTCTCTTTCGGGATTGTGTTTTTCTCCACCTGAAAATGCCAAAGAAGGCATAAAAACATGGATTTGTCTCTCCTGCTGCGCACACACTTCGGAGAGCTTGCAAATGCCTAATAACCACAAGCAGCCCCTACTCCATTATGGGAGACACTGTTTTCATCAAGTTTGAAGCCTCAGTGTTGGCGCGGCAGCCTTTTCTTTCTCTTTCGGGATTGTGTTTTTCTCCACCTGAAAATGCCAAAGAAGGCATAAAAACATGGATTTGTCTCTCCTGATGCGCACACACTTCGGAGAGCTTGCAAAGGCCTAATAACCACAAGCAGCCCCTACACCATTATGGGAGACACTGTTTTCATCAAGTTTGAAGCCTCAGTTTTGGCTGGACAGCCATTTCTTTATTTTTGGGCCTGGAAATGGCAAAAAAGGCGCGAAAACATTGATTTGTCTCTCCTGCCGCGCACACACTTCCGATAGCTTGCGAAGGCCTAAAAAACACAAGTGGGCCGTGAGTTATTGTGGGAGAGACTGTTTTCATCAAGTTTGAAGCCTCAGTTTTGGCTGGACAGCCGTTTCTTTATTTTTGGGGCCTATGTGTTTTTCGACCTGGAAATGGCAAAAAAGGCGCGAAAACATGGATTTGTCTCTCCTGCCGCGCACACACTTCCGATAGCGTGCAAAGGCCTAAAAAACACAAGCAGCCCGTGAGTTATTATGGGAGAGACTGTTTTCATCAAGTTTGAAGCCATAGTTTTGGCGCGGCAGCCGTTTCTTTCATTTTGGGGCCTATGTATTTTTCGACCTTGAAATCGCAAAAAAGGCGCGAAAACATGGATTTGTCTCTCCTGCCGCGCACACACTTCCGATAGCGTGCAAAGGCCTAAAAAACACAAGCAGCCCGTGAGTTATTATGGTAGAGACTGTTTTCATCAAGTTTTGGCGCGCCAGCCGTTTCTTTCATTTTGGGGCCTATGTGTTTTTCGACCTTGAAATCGCAAAAAAGTCGCGAAAACATTGATTTGTCTCTCCTGCCGCGCACACACTTCCGATATCTTGCGAAGGCCTAAAAAACACAAGCAGCCCTTGACTTATTGTGGGAGAGACTGTTTTCATCAAGTTTGAAGCCATAGTTTTGGCGCGGCAGCCGTTTCTTTCATTTTGGGGCCTTTGTGTTTTTCGACCTGGAAATGGCAAAAAAGGCGCGAAAACATGGATTTGTCTCTCCTGCCGCGCACACACTTCCAATAGCTTGCGAAGGCCTAAAAAACACAAGCAGCCCTTGAGTTATTGTGGGAGAGAATGTTTTCATCAAGTTTGAAGCCATAGTTTTGGCGCGGCAGCTGTTTCTTTCATTTTGGGGCCTATGTGTTTTTCGACCTTGAAATCGTAAAAAAGGCGCGAAAACATGGATTTGTCTCTCCTTCCGCGCACACACTTCCGATAGCTTGCGAAGGCCTAAAAAACACAAGCGGCCCTTGAGTTATTGTCTGAGAGACTGTTTTCATCAAGTTTGAAGCCTCAGTTTTGGCTGGACAGCCGTTTCTTTATTTTTGGGGCCTTTGTGTTTTTCGACCTGGAAATGGCAAAAAAGGCGCGAAAACATGGATTTGTCTCTCCTGCCGCGCACACACTTCCGATAGCGTGCAAAGGCCTAAAAAACACAAGCAGCCCGTGAGTTATTATGGGAGAGACTGTTTTCATCAAGTTTGAAGCCATAGTTTTGGCGCGGCAGCCGTTTCTTTCATTTTGGGGCCTATGTGTTTTTCGACCTTGAAATCGCAAAAAAGGCGCGAAAACATGGATTTGTCTCTACTGCCGCGCACACACTTCCGATAGCGTGCAAAGGCCTAAAAAACACAATCAGCCCGTGAGTTATTATGGGAGAGACTGTTTTCATCAAGTTTGAAGCCATAGTTTTGGCGCGGCAGCGGTTTCTTTCATTTTGGGGCCTTTGTGTTTTTCGACCTGGAAATGGCAAAAAAGCCGCGAAAACATGGATTTGTCTCTCCTGCCGCGCACACACTTCCGATAGCTTGCGAAGGCCTAAAAAACACAAGCGGCCCTTGAGTTATTGTCTGAGAGACTGTTTTCATCAAGTTTGAAGCCTCAGTTTTGGCTGGACAGCCGTTTCTTTATTTTTGGGGCCTTTGTGTTTTTCGACCTGGAAATGGCAAAAAAGGAGCGAAAACATGGATTTGTCTCTCCTGCCGCGCACACACTTCCGATAGCGTGCAAAGGCCTAAAAAACACAAGCAGCCCGTGAGTTATTATGGGAGAGACTGTTTTCATCAAGTTTGAAGCCATAGTTTTTGCGCGGCAGCCGTTTCTTTCATTTTGGGGCCTATGTGTTTTTCGACCTTGAAATCGCAAAAAAGTCGCGAAAACATTGATTTGTCTCTCCTGCCGCGCACACACTTCCGATATCTTGCGAAGGCCTAAAAAACACAAGCAGCCCTTGAGTTATTGTGGGAGAGACTGTTTTCATCAAGTTTGAAGCCATAGTTTTGGCGCGGCAGCCGTTTCTTTCATTTTGGGGCCTTTTTGTTTTTCGACCTGGAAATGGCAAAAAAGGCGCGAAAACATGGATTTGTCTCTCCTGCCGCGCACACACTTTCGATAGCTTGCGAAGGCCTAAAAAACACAAGCGGCCCTTGAGTTATTGTCTGAGAGACTGTTTTCATCAAGTTTGAAGCCATAGTTTTGGCGCGGCAGCCGTTTCTTTCATTTTGGGGCCAATGTGTTTTTCGACCTTGAAATCGCAAAAAAGTCGCGAAAACATTGATTTGTCTCTCCTGCCGCGCACACACTTCCGATATCTTGCGAAGGCCTAAAAAACACAAGCAGCCCTTGAGTTATTGTGGGAGAGACTGTTTTCATCAAGTTTGAAGCCTCAGTTTTGGCTGGACAGCCGTTTCTTTATTTTTGGGGCCTTTGTGTTTTTCGACCTGGAAATGGCAAAAAAGGCGCGAAAACATGGATTTGTCTCTCCTGCCGCGCACACACTTCCAATAGCTTGCGAAGGCCTAAAAAACACAAGCGGCCCTTGAGTTATTGTCTGAGAGACTGTTTTCATCAAGTTTGAAGCCTCAGTTTTGGCTGGACAGCCGTTTCTTTATTTTTGGGGCCTTTGTGTTTTTCGACCTGGAAATGGCAAAAAAGGCGCGAAAACATGGATTTGTCTCTCCTGCCGCGCACACACTTCCGATAGCGTGCAAAGGCCTAAAAAACACAAGCAGCCCGTGAGTTATTATGGGAGAGACTGTTTTCATCAAGTTTGAAGCCATAGTTTTGGCGCGGCAGCCGTTTCTTTCATTTTGGGGCCTATGTGTTTTTCGACCTTGAAATCGCAAAAAAGGCGCGAAAACATGGATTTGTCTCTCCTGCCGCGCACACACTTCCGATAGCGTGCAAAGGCCTAAAAAACACAAGCAGCCCGTGAGTTATTATGGGAGAGACTGTTTTCATCAAGTTTGAAGCCATAGTTTTGGTGCGCCAGCCGTTTCTTTCATTTTGGGGCCTTTGTGTTTTTCGACCTGGAAATGGCAAAAAAGGCGCGAAAACATGGATTTGTCTCTCCTGCCGCGCACACACTTCCGATAGCTTGCAAAGGCCTAAAAAACACAAGCAGCCCGTGAGTTATTATGGGAGAGACTGTTTTCATCAAGTTTGAAGCCTCAGTTTTGGCTGGACAGCCGTTTCTTTATTTTTGGGGCCTTTGTGTTTTTCGACCTGGAAATGGCAAAAAAGGCGCGAAAACATGGATTTGTCTCTCCTGCCGCGCACACACTTCGGAGAGCTTGCAAAGGCCTAATAACCACAAGCAGCCCCTACACCATTATGGGAGACACTGTTTTCATCAAGTTTGAAGCCTCAGTGTTGGCGCGCCAGCCGTTTCTTTCATTTTGGGGCCTATGTGTTTTTCGACCTTGAAATCGCAAAAAAGTCGCGAAAACATTGATTTGTCTCTCCTGCCGCGCACACACTTCCGATATCTTGCGAAGGCCTAAAAAACACAAGCAGCCCTTGAGTTATTGTGGGAGAGACTGTTTTTATCAAGTTTGAAGCCTCAGTTTTGGCTGGACAGCCGTTTCTTTATTTTTGGGGCCTTTGTGTTTTTCGACCTGGAAATGGCAAAAAAGGCGCGAAAACATGGATTTGTCTCTCCTGCCGCGCACACACTTCCGATATCTTGCGAAGGCCTAAAAAACACAAGCAGCCCGTGAGTTATTATGGGAGAGACTGTTTTCATCAAGTTTGAAGCCATAGTTTTGGCGCGCCAGCCGTTTCTTTCATTTTGGGGCCTATGTGTTTTTCGACCTTGAAATCGCAAAAAAGGCGCGAAAACATGGATTTGTCTCTCCTGCCGCGCACACACTTCCGATAGCTTGCGAAGGCCTAAAAAACACAAGCGGCCCTTGAGTTATTGTCTGAGAGACTGTTTTCATCAAGTTTGAAGCCTCAGTTTTGGCTGGACAGCCGTTTCTTTATTTTTGGGGCCTTTGTGTTTTTCGACCTGGAAATGGCAAAAAAGGCGCGAAAACATGGATTTGTCTCTCCTGCCGCGCACACACTTCCGATAGCGTGCAAAGGCCTAAAAAACACAAGCAGCCCGTGAGTTATTATGGGAGAGACTGTTTTCATCAAGTTTGAAGCCATAGTTTTGGCGTGGCAGCCGTTTCTTTCATTTTGGGGCCTATGTGTTTTTCGACCTTGAAATCGCAAAAAAGGCGCGAAAACATGGATTTGTCTCTCCTGCCGCGCACACACTTCCGATAGCGTGCAAAGGCCTAAAAAACACAAGCAGCCCGTGAGTTATTATGGGAGAGACTGTTTTCATCAAGTTTGAAGCCATAGTTTTGGCGCGCCAGCTGTTTCTTTCATTTTGGGGCCTATGTGTTTTTCGACCTTGAAATCGCAAAAAAGTCGCGACAACATTGATTTGTCTCTCCTGCCGCGCACACACTTCCGATATCTTGCGAAGGCCTAAAAAACACAAGCAGCCCTTGAGTTATTGTGGGAGAGACTGTTTTCATCAAGTTTGAAGCCTCAGTTTTGGCTGGACAGCCGATTCTTTATTTTTGGGGCCTTTGTGTTTTTCGACCTGGAAATGGCAAAAAAGGCGCGAAAACATGGATTTGTCTCTCCTGCCGCGCACACACTTCCGATAGCGTGCAAAGGCCTAAAAAACACAAGCAGCCCGTGAGTTATTATGGGAGAGACTGTTTTCATCAAGTTTGAAGCCATAGTTTTGGCGCGGCAGCCGTTTCTTTCATTTTGGGGCCTATGTGTTTTTCTACCTTGAAATCGCAAAAAAGGCGCGAAAACATGGATTTGTCTCTCCTGCCGCGCACACACTTCCGATAGCGTGCAAAGGCCTAAAAAACACAAGCAGCCCGTGAGTTATTATGGGAGAGACTGTTTTCATCAAGTTTGAAGCCATAGTTTTGGCGCGCCAGCCGTTTCTTTCATTTTGGGGCCTATGTGTTTTTCGACCTTGAAATCGCAAAAAAGTCGCGAAAACATTGATTTGTCTCTCCTGCCGCGCACACACTTCCGATATCTTGCGAAGGCCTAAAAAACACAAGCAGCCCTTGAGTTATTGTGGGAGAGACTGTTTTCATCAAGTTTGAAGCCTCAGTTTTGGCTGGACAGCCGTTTCTTTATTTTTGGGGCCTTTGTGTTTTTCGACCTGGAAATGGCAAAAAAGGCGCGAAAACATGGATTTGTCTCTCCTGCCGCGCACACACTTCCGATAGCTTGCGAAGGCCTAAAAAACACAAGCAGCCCTTGAGTTATTGTGGGAGAGACTGTTTTCATCAAGTTTGAAGCCTCAGTTTTGGCTGGACAGCCGTTTCTTTATTTTTGGGGCCTTTGTGTTTTTCGACCTGGAAATGGCAAAAAAGGCGCGAAAACATGGATTTGTCTCTCCTGCCGCGCACACACTTCCGATAGCGTGCAAAGGCCTAAAAAACACAAGCAGCCCGTGAGTTATTATGGGAGAGACTGTTTTCATCAAGTTTGAAGCCATAGTTTTGGTGCGCCAGCCGTTTCTTTCATTTTGGGGCCTTTGTGTTTTTCGACCTGGAAATGGCAAAAAAGGCGCGAAAACATGGATTTGTCTCTCCTGCCGCGCACACACTTCCGATAGCTTGCAAAGGCCTAAAAAACACAAGCAGCCCGTGAGTTATTATGGGAGAGACTGTTTTCATCAAGTTTGAAGCCTCAGTTTTGGCTGGACAGCCGTTTCTTTATTTTTGGGGCCTTTGTGTTTTTCGACCTGGAAATGGCAAAAAAGGCGCGAAAACATGGATTTGTCTCTCCTGCCGCGCACACACTTCGGAGAGCTTGCAAAGGCCTAATAACCACAAGCAGCCCCTACACCATTATGGGAGACACTGTTTTCATCAAGTTTGAAGCCTCAGTGTTGGCGCGGCAGCCTTTTCTTTCTCTTTCGGGATTGTGTTTTTCTCCACCTGAAAATGCCAAAGAAGGCATAAAAACATGGATTTGTCTCTCCTGCTGCGCACACATTTCGGAGAGCTTGCAAATGCCTAATAACCACAAGCAGCCCCTACTCCATTATGGGAGACACTGTTTTCATCAAGTTTGAAGCCTCAGTGTTGGCGCGGCAGCCTTTTCTTTCTCTTTCGGGATTGTGTTTTTCTCCACCTGAAAATGCCAAAGAAGGCATAAAAACATGGATTTGTCTCTCCTGCTGCGCACACACTTCGGAGAGCTTGCAAATGCCTAATAACCACAAGCAGCCCCTACTCCATTATGGGAGACACTGTTTTCATCAAGTTTGAAGCCTCAGTGTTGGCGCGGCAGCCTTTTCTTTCTCTTTCGGGATTGTGTTTTTCTCCACCTGAAAATGCCAAAGAAGGCATAAAAACATGGATTTGTCTCTCCTGCTGCGCACACACTTCGGAGAGCTTGCAAAGGCCTAATAACCACAAGCAGCCCCTACACCATTATGGGAGACACTGTTTTCATCAAGTTTGAAGCCTCAGTGTTGGCGCGGCAGCCTTTTCTTTCTCTTTCGGGATTGTGTTTTTCTCCACCTGAAAATGCCAAAGAAGGCATAAAAACATGGATTTGTCTCTCCTGCTGCGCACACACTTCGGAGAGCTTGCAAATGCCTAATAACCACAAGCAGCCCCTACTCCATTATGGGAGACACTGTTTTCATCAAGTTTGAAGCCTCAGTGTTGGCGCGGCAGCCTTTTCTTTCTCTTTCGGGATTGTGTTTTTCTCCACCTGAAAATGCCAAAGAAGGCATAAAAACATGGATTTGTCTCTCCTGCTGCGCACACACTTCGGAGAGCTTGCAAATGCCTAATAACCACAAGCAGCCCCTACTCCATTATGGGAGACACTGTTTTCATCAAGTTTGAAGCCTCAGTGTTGGCGCGGCAGCCTTTTCTTTCTCTTTCGGGATTGTGTTTTTCTCCACCTGAAAATGCCAAAGAAGGCATAAAAACATGGATTTGTCTCTCCTGCTGCGCACACACTTCGGAGAGCTTGCAAATGCCTAATAACCACAAGCAGCCCCTACTCCATTATGGGAGACACTGTTTTCATCAAGTTTGAAGCCTCAGTGTTGGCGCGGCAGCCTTTTCTTTCTCTTTCGGGATTGTGTTTTTCTCCACCTGAAAATGCCAAAGAAGGCATAAAAACATGGATTTGTCTCTCCTGCTGCGCACACACTTCGGAGAGCTTGCAAATGCCTAATAACCACAAGCAGCCCCTACTCCATTATGGGAGACACTGTTTTCATCAAGTTTGAAGCCTCAGTGTTGGCGCGGCAGCCTTTTCTTTCTCTTTCGGGATTGTGTTTTTCTCCACCTGAAAATGCCAAAGAAGGCATAAAAACATGGATTTGTCTCTCCTGCTGCGCACACACTTCGGAGAGCTTGCAAATGCCTAATAACCACAAGCAGCCCCTACTCCATTATGGGAGACACTGTTTTCATCAAGTTTGAATCCTCAGTGTTGGCGAGGCAGCCTTTTCTTTCTCTTTCGGGATTGTGTTTTTCTCCACCTGAAAATGCCAAAGAAGGCATAAAAACATGGATTTGTCTCTCCTGCTGCGCACACACTTCGGAGAGCTTGCAAAGGCCTAATAACCACAAGCAGCCCCTACACCATTATGGGAGACACTGTTTTCATCAAGTTTGAAGCCTCAGTGTTGGCGCGGCAGCCTTTTCTTTCTCTTTCGGGATTGTGTTTTTCTCCACCTGAAAATGACAAAGAAGGCATAAAAACATGGATTTCTCTCTCCTGCTGCGCACACACTTCGGAGAGCTTGCAAAGGCCTAATAACCACAAGCAGCCCCTACACCATTATGGGAGACACTGTTTTCATCAAGTTTGAAGCCTCAGTGTTGGCGCGGCAGCCTTTTGTTTCTCTTTCGGGATTGTGTTTTTCTCCACCTGAAAATGCCAAAGAAGGCATAAAAACATGGATTTGTCTCTCCTGCCGCGCACACACTTCCGATAGCTTGCGAAGGCCTAAAAAACACAAGCAGCCCGTGAGTTATTATGGGAGAGACTGTTTTCATCAAGTTTGAAGCCATAGTTTTGGCGCGGCAGCCGTTTCTTTCATTTTGGGGCCTATGTGTTTTTCGACCTTGAAATCGCAAAAAAGGCGCGAAAACATGGATTTGTCTCTCCTGCCGCGCACACACTTCCGATAGCGTGCAAAGGCCTAAAAAACACAAGCAGCCCGTGAGTTATTATGGGAGAGACTGTTTTCATCAAGTTTGAAGCCATAGTTTTGGCGCGCCAGCCGTTTCTTTCATTTTGGGGCCTATGTGTTTTTCGACCTTGAAATCGCAAAAAAGGCGCAAAAACATTGATTTGTCTCTCCTGCCGCGCACACACTTCCGATAACTTGCAAAGGCCTAAAAAACACAAGCAGCCCGTGAGTTATTATGGGAGAGACTGTTTTCATCAAGTTTGAAGCCATAGTTTTGGCGCGCCAGCCGTTTCTTTCATTTTGGGGCCTATGTGTTTTTCGACCTTGAAATCGCAAAAAAGGGGGGAAAACATGGATTTGTCTCTCCTGCCGCGCACACACTTCCGATAGCTTGCAAAGGCCTAAAAAACACAAGCAGGCCGTGAGTTATTATGGGAGAGACTGTTTTCATCAAGTTTGAAGCCATAGTTTTGGTGCGCCACCCGTTTCTTTCATTTTGGGGCCTATGTGTTTTTCGACCTTGAAATCGCAAAAAAGGCGCGAAAACATGGATTTGTCTCTCCTGCCGCGCACACATTTCCGATAGCTTGCAAAGGCCTAAAAAACACAAGCAGCCAGTGAGTTATTATGGGAGAGACTGTTTTCATCAAGTTTGAAGCCATAGTTTTGGCGCGGCAGCCGTTTCTTTCATTTTGGGGCCTATGTGTTTTTCGACCTTGAAATCGCAAAAAAGGCGCGAAAACATGGATTTGTCTCTCCTGCCGCGCACACACTTCCGATAGCTTGCAAAGGCCTAAAAAACACAAGCGGCCCGTGAGTTATTATGGGAGAGACTGTTTTCATCAAGTTTGAAGCCATAGTTTTGGCGCGCCAGCCGTTTCTTTCATTTTGGGGCCTATGTGTTTTTCGACCTTGAAATCGCAAAAAAGGCGCGAAAACATGGATTTGTCTCTCCTGCCGCGCACACACTTCCGATAGCTTGCAAAGGCCTAAAAAACACAAGCAGCCCGTGAGTTATTATGGGAGAGACTGTTTTCATCAAGTTTGAAGCCATAGTTTTGGCGCGGCAGCCGTTTCTTTATTTTTGGGTTCTGTGTGTTTTTCGACCTGGAAATGGCAAAAAAGGCGCGAAAACATGGATTTGTCTCTCCTGCCGCGCACACACTTCCGATAGCTTGCGAAGGCCTAAAAAACACAAGCGGCCCTTGAGTTATTGTGGGAGAGACTGTTTTCATCAAGTTTGAAGCCTCAGTTTTGGCTGGACAGCCATTTCTTTATTTTTGGGTTCTGTGTGTTTTTCGACCTGGAAATGGCAAAAAAGGCGCGAAAACATAGATTTGTCTCTCCTGCCGCGCACACACTTCCGATAGCTTGCAAAGGCCTAAAAAACACAAGCAGCCCGTGAGTTATTATGGGAAAGACTGTTTTCATCAAGTTTGAAGCCATAGTTTTGGCGCGGCAGCCGTTTCTTTCATTTTGGGGCCTATGTGTTTTTCGACCTTGAAATCGCAAAAAAGCGCGAAAACATGGATTTGTCTCTCCTGCCGCGCACACACTTCCGATAGCTTGCGAAGGCCTAAAAAACACAAGCGGCCATTGAGTTATTGTGGGAGAGACTGTTTTCATCAAGTTTGAAGCCTCAGTTTTGGCTGGACAGCCGTTTCTTTATTTTTGGGGTCTGTGTGTTTTTCGACCTGGAAATCGCAAAAAAAGGCGCGAAAACATGGATTTGTCTCTCCTGCCGCGCACACACTTCCGATAGCTTGCAAAGGCCTAAAAAACACAAGCAGCCCGTGAGTTATTATGGGAGAGACTGTTTTCATCAAGTTTGAAGCCATAGTTTTGGCGCGGCAGCCGTTTCTTTCATTTTGGGGCCTATGTGTTTTTCGACCTTGAAATCGCAAAAAATGCGCGAAAACATGGATTTGTCTCTACTGCCGCGCACACACTTCCGATAGCTTGCAAAGGCCTAAAAAACACAAGCGGCCCTTGAGTTATTGTGGGAGAGACTGTTTTCATCAAGTTTGAAGCCTCAGTTTTGGCTGGACAGCCGTTTCTTTATTTTTGGGGTCTGTGTGTTTTTCGACCTGGAAATGGCAAAACAGGCGCGAAAACATAGATTTGTCTCTCCTGCTGTGCACACACTTCCGATAGCTTGCGAAGGCCTAAAAAACACAATCAGCCCGTGAGGGTTGTGGTCAGGGTCGGGGTCGGGGTTGGGGTTAGGGAAAGGGATAGGGTCGGGGTCGGGTTGATGGTTATGGTTAGGGTTGTGGTCAGGGTCGGGGTCGGGGTTGGGGTTAGGGAAAGGGATAGGGTCGGGGTCGGGTTGATGGTTATGGTTAGGGTTGTGGTCAGGGTCGGGGTCGGGGTTGGGGTTAGGGAAAGGGATAGGGTCGGGGTCGGGTTGATGGTTATGGTTAGGGTTGTGGTCAGGGTCGGGGTCGGGGTTGGGGTTAGGGAAAGGGATAGGGTCGGGGTCGGGTTGATGGTTATGGTTAGGGTTGTGGTCAGGGTCGGGGTCGGGGTTGGGGTTAGGGAAAGGGATAGGGTCGGGGTCGGGTTGATGGTTATGGTTAGGGTTGTGGTCAGGGTCGGGGTCGGGGTTGGGGTTAGGGAAAGGGATAGGGTCGGGGTCGGGTTGATGGTTATGGTTAGGGTTGTGGTCAGGGTCGGGGTCGGGGTTGGGGTTAGGGAAAGGGATAGGGTCGGGGTCGGGTTGATGGTTATGGTTAGGGTTGTGGTCAGGGTCGGGGTTGGGGTTAGGGAAAGGGATAGGGTCGGGGTCGGGTTGATGGTTATGGTTAGGGTTGTGGTCAGGGTCGGGGTCGGGGTTGGGGTTAGGGAAAGGGATAGGGTCGGGGTCGGGTTGATGGTTGTGGTCAGGGTCGGGGTCGGGGTTGGGGTTAGGGAAAGGGATAGGGTCGGGGTCGGGTTGATGGTTGTGGTCAAGGTCGGGGTCGGGGTTGGGGTTAGGGAAAGGGATAGGGTCGGGGTCGGGTTGATGGTTATGGTTAGGGTTGTGGTCAGGGTCGGGGTCGGGGTTGGGGTTAGGGAAAGGGATAGGGTCGGGGTCGGGTTGATGGTTATGGTTAGGGTTGTGGTCAGGGTCGGGGTCGGGGTTGGGGTTAGGGAAAGGGATAGGGTCGGGGTCGGGTTTATGGTTATGGTTAGGGTTGTGGTCAGGGTCGGGGTCGGGGTTGGGGTTAGGGAAAGGGATAGGGTCGGGGTCGGGTTGATGGTTATGGTTAGGGTTGTGGTCAGGGTCGGGGTCGGGGTTGGGGTTAGGGAAAGCGATAGGGTCGGGGTCGGGTTGATGGTTATGGTTAGGGTTGTGGTCAGGGTCGGGGTCGGGGTTGGGGTTAGGGAAAGGGATAGTGTCGGGGTCGGGTTGATGGTTATGGTTAGGGTTGTGGTCAGGGTCGGGGTCGGGGTTGGGGTTAGGGAAAGGGATAGGGTCGGGGTCGGGTTGATGGTTATGGTTAGGGTTGTGGTCAGGGTCGGGGTCGGGGTTGGGGTTAGGGAAAGGGATAGGGTCGGGGTCGGGTTGATGGTTATGGTTAGGGTTGTGGTCAGGGTCGGGGTCGGGGTTGGGGTTAGGGAAAGGGATAGGGTCGGGGTCGGGTTGATGGTTATGGTTAGGGTTGTGGTCAGGGTCGGGGTCGGGGTTGGGGTTAGGGAAAGGGATAGGGTCGGGGTCGGGTTGATGGTTATGGTTAGGGTTGTGGTCAGGGTCGGGGTCGGGGTTGGGGTTAGGGAAAGGGATAGGGTCGGGGTCGGGTTGATGGTTATGGTTAGGGTTGTGGTCAGGGTCGGGGTCGGGGTTGGGGTTAGGGAAAGGGATAGGGTCGGGGTCGGGTTGATGGTTATGGTTAGGGTTGTGGTCAGGGTCGGGGTCGGGGTTGGGGTTAGGGAAAGGGATATGGTCGGGGTCGGGTTGATGGTTATGGTTAGGGTTGTGGTCAGGGTCGGGGTCGGGGTTGGGGTTAGGGAAAGGGATAGGGTCGGGGTCGGGTTGATGGTTATGGTTAGGGTTGTGGTCAGGGTCGGGGTCGGGGTTGGGGTTAGGGAAAGGGATAGGGTCGGGGTCGGGTTGATGGTTATGGTTAGGGTTGTGGTCAGGGTCGGGGTTGGGGTTAGGGAAAGGGATAGGGTCGGGGTCGGGTTGATGGTTATGGTTAGGGTTGTGGTCAGGGTCGGGGTCGGGGTTGGGGTTAGGGAAAGGGATAGGGTCGGGGTCGGGTTGATGGTTATGGTTAGGGTTGTGGTCAGGGTCGGGGTCGGGGTTGGGGTTAGGGAAAGGGATAGGGTCGGGGTCGGGTTGATGGTTATGGTTAGGGTTGTGGTCAGGGTCGGGGTTGGGGTTAGGGAAAGGGATAGGGTCGGTGTCGGGTTGATGGTTATGGTTAGGGTTGTGGTCAGGGTCGGGGTCGGGGTTGGGGTTAGGGAAAGGGATAGGGTCGGGGTCGGGTTGATGGTTATGGTTAGGGTTGTGGTCAGGGTCAGGGTCGGGGTTGGGGTTAGGGAAAGGGATAGGGTCGGGGTCGGGTTGATGGTTATGGTTAGGGTTGTGGTCAGGGTCGGGGTCGGGGTTGGGGTTAGGGAAAGGGATAGGGTCGGGGTCGGGTTGATGGTTATGGTTAGGGTTGTGGTCAGGGTCGGGGTCGGGGTTGGGGTTAGGGAAAGGGATAGGGTCGGGGTCGGGTTGATGGTTATGGTTAGGGTTGTGGTCAGGGTCGGGGTCGGGGTTGGGGTTAGGGAAAGGGATAGGGTCGGGGTCGGGTTGATGGTTATGGTTAGGGTTGTGGTCAGGGTCGGGGTCGGGGTTGGGGTTAGGGAAAGGGATAGGGTCGGGGTCGGGTTGATGGTTATGGTTAGGGTTGTGGTCAGGGTCGGGGTCGGGGTTGGGGTTAGGGAAAGGGATAGGGTCGGGGTCGGGTTGATGGTTATGGTTAGGGTTGTGGTCAGGGTCGGGGTCGGGGTTGGGGTTAGGGAAAGGGATAGGGTCGGGGTCGGGTTGATGGTTATGGTTAGGGTTGTGGTCAGGGTCGGGGTCGGGGTTGGGGTTAGGGAAAGGGATAGGGTCGGGGTCTGGTTGATGGTTATGGTTAGGGTTGTGGTCAGGGTCGGGGTCGGGGTTGGGGTTAGGGAAAGGGATAGGGTCGGGGTCGGGTTGATGGTTATGGTTAGGGTTGTGGTCAGGGTCGGGGTCGGGGTTGGGGTTAGGGAAAGGGATAGGGTCGGGGTCGGGTTGATGGTTATGGTTAGGGTTGTGGTCAGGGTCGGGGTCGGGGTTGGGGTTAGGGAAAGGGATAGGGTCGGGGTCGGGTTGATGGTTATGGTTAGGGTTGTGGTCAGGGTCGGGGTCGGGGTTGGGGTTAGGGAAAGGGATAGGGTCGGGGTCGGGTTGATGGTTATGGTTAGGGTTGTGGTCAGGGTCGGGGTCGGGGTTGGGGTTAGGGAAAGGGATAGGGTCGGGGTCGGGTTGATGGTTATGGTTAGGGTTGTGGTCAGGGTCGGGGTCGGGGTTGGGGTTAGGGAAAGGGATAGGGTCGGGGTCGGGTTGATGGTTATGGTTAGGGTTGTGGTCAGGGTCGGGGTCGGGGTTGGGGTTAGGGAAAGGGATAGGGTCGGGGTCGGGTTGATGGTTATGGTTAGGGTTGTGGTCAGGGTCGGGTTCGGGGTTGGGGTTAGGGAAAGGGATAGGGTCGGGGTCGGGTTGATGGTTATGGTTAGGGTTGTGGTCAGGGTCGGGGTTGGGGTTAGGGAAAGGGATAGGGTCGGGGTCGGGTTGATGGTTATGGTTAGGGTTGTGGTCAGGGTCGGGGTCGGGGTTGGGGTTAGGGAAAGGGATAGGGTCGGGGTCGGGTTGATGGTTATGGTTAGGGTTGTGGTCAGGGTCGGGGTCGGGGTTGGGGTTAGGGAAAGGGATAGGGTCGGGGTCGGGTTGATGGTTATGGTTAGGGTTGTGGTCAGGGTCGGGGTCGGGGTTGGGGTTAGGGAAAGGGATAGGGTCGGGGTCGGGTTGATGGTTATGGTTAGGGTTGTGGTCAGGGTCGGGGTCGGGGTTGGGGTTAGGGAAAGGGATAGGGTCGGGGTCGGGTTGATGGTTATGGTTAGGGTTGTGGTCAGGGTCGGGTTCGGGGTTGGGGTTAGGGAAAGGGATAGGGTCGGGGTCGGGTTGATGGTTATGGTTAGGGTTGTGGTCAGGGTCGGGGTTGGGGTTAGGGAAAGGGATAGGGTCGGGGTCGGGTTGATGGTTATGGTTAGGGTTGTGGTCAGGGTCGGGGTCGGGGTTGGGGTTAGGGAAAGGGATAGGGTCGGGGTCGGGTTGATGGTTATGGTTAGGGTTGTGGTCAGGGTCGGGGTCGGGGTTGGGGTTAGGGAAAGGGATAGGGTCGGGGTCGGGTTGATGGTTATGGTTAGGGTTGTGGTCAGGGTCGGGGTCGGGGTTGGGGTTAGGGAAAGGGATAGGGTCGGGGTCGGGTTGATGGTTATGGTTAGGGTTGTGGTCAGGGTCGGGGTCGGGGTTGGGGTTAGGGAAAGGGATAGGGTCGGGGTCGGGGTCGGGGTCGGGTTGATGGTTATGGTTAGGGTTGTGGTCAGGGTCGGGGTCGGGGTTGGGGTTAGGGAAAGGGATAGGGTCGGGGTCGGGTTGATGGTTATGGTTAGGGTTGTGGTCAGGGTCGGGGTCGGGGTTGGGGTTAGGGAAAGGGATAGGGTCGGGGTCGGGTTGATGGTTATGGTTAGGGTTGTGGTCAGGGTCGGGGTCGGGGTTGGGGTTAGGGAAAGGGATAGGGTCGGGGTCGGGTTGATGGTTATGGTTAGGGTTGTGGTCAGGGTCGGGGTCGGGGTTGGGGTTAGGGAAAGGGATAGGGTCGGGGTCGGGTTGATGGTTATGGTTAGGGTTGTGGTCAGGGTCGGGGTCGGGGTTGGGGTTAGGGAAAGGGATAGGGTCGGGGTCGGGTTGATGGTTATGGTTAGGGTTGTGGTCAGGGTCGGGGTCGGGGTTGGGGTTAGGGAAAGGGATAGGGTCGGGGTCGGGTTGATGGTTATGGTTAGGGTTGTGGTCAGGGTCGGGGTCGGGGTTGGGGTTAGGGAAAGGGATAGGGTCGGGGTCGGGTTGATGGTTATGGTTAGGGTTGTGGTCAGGGTCGGGGTCGGGGTTGGGGTTAGGGAAAGGGATAGGGTCGGGGTCGGGTTGATGGTTATGGTTAGGGTTGTGGTCAGGGTCGGGGTCGGGGTTGGGGTTAGGGAAAGGGATAGGGTCGGGGTCGGGTTGATGGTTATGGTTAGGGTTGTGGTCAGGGTCGGGGTCGGGGTTGGGGTTAGGGAAAGGGATAGGGTCGGGGTCGGGTTGATGGTTATGGTTAGGGTTGTGGTCAGGGTCGGGGTCGGGGTTGGGGTTAGGGAAAGGGATAGGGTCGGGGTCGGGTTGATGGTTATGGTTAGGGTTGTGGTCAGGGTCGGGGTCGGGGTTGGGGTTAGGGAAAGGGATAGGGTCGGGGTCGGGTTGATGGTTATGGTTAGGGTTGTGGTCAGGGTCGGGGTCGGGGTTGGGGTTAGGGAAAGGGATAGGGTCGGGGTCGGGTTGATGGTTATGGTTAGGGTTGTGGTCAGGGTCGGGGTCGGGGTTGGGGTTAGGGAAAGGGATAGGGTCGGGGTCGGGTTGATGGTTATGGTTAGGGTTGTGGTCAGGGTCGGGGTCGGGGTTGGGGTTAGGGAAAGGGATAGGGTCGGGGTCGGGTTGATGGTTATGGTTAGGGTTGTGGTCAGGGTCGGGGTCGGGGTTGGGGTTAGGGAAAGGGATAGGGTCGGGGTCGGGTTGATGGTTATGGTTAGGGTTGTGGTCAGGGTCGGGGTCGGGGTTGGGGTTAGGGAAAGGGATAGGGTCGGGGTCGGGTTGATGGTTATGGTTAGGGTTGTGGTCAGGGTCGGGGTCGGGGTTGGGGTTAGGGAAAGGGATAGGGTCGGGGTCGGGTTGATGGTTATGGTTAGGGTTGTGGTCAGGGTCGGGGTCGGGGTTGGGGTTAGGGAAAGGGATAGGGTCGGGGTCGGGTTGATGGTTATGGTTAGGGTTGTGGTCAGGGTCGGGGTCGGGGTTGGGGTTAGGGAAAGGGATAGGGTCGGGGTCGGGTTGATGGTTATGGTTAGGGTTGTGGTCAGGGTCGGGGTCGGGGTTGGGGTTAGGGAAAGGGATAGGGTCGGGGTCGGGTTGATGGTTATGGTTAGGGTTGTGGTCAGGGTCGGGGTCGGGGTTGGGGTTAGGGAAAGGGATAGGGTCGGGGTCGGGTTGATGGTTATGGTTAGGGTTGTGGTCAGGGTCGGGGTCGGGGTTGGGGTTAGGGAAAGGGATAGGGTCGGGGTCGGGTTGATGGTTATGGTTAGGGTTGTGGTCAGGGTCGGGGTCGGGGTTGGGGTTAGGGAAAGGGATAGGGTCGGGGTCGGGTTGATGGTTATGGTTAGGGTTGTGGTCAGGGTCGGGGTCGGGGTTGGGGTTAGGGAAAGGGATAGGGTCGGGGTCGGGTTGATGGTTATGGTTAGGGTTGTGGTCAGGGTCGGGGTCGGGGTTGGGGTTAGGGAAAGGGATAGGGTCGGGGTCGGGTTGATGGTTATGGTTAGGGTTGTGGTCAGGGTCGGGGTCGGGGTTGGGGTTAGGGAAAGGGATAGGGTCGGGGTCGGGTTGATGGTTATGGTTAGGGTTGTGGTCAGGGTCGGGGTCGGGGTTGGGGTTAGGGAAAGGGATAGGGTCGGGGTCGGGTTGATGGTTATGGTTAGGGTTGTGGTCAGGGTCGGGGTCGGGGTTGGGGTTAGGGAAAGGGATAGGGTCGGGGTCGGGTTGATGGTTATGGTTAGGGTTGTGGTCAGGGTCGGGGTCGGGGTTGGGGTTAGGGAAAGGGATAGGGTCGGGGTCGGGTTGATGGTTATGGTTAGGGTTGTGGTCAGGGTCGGGGTCGGGGTTGGGGTTAGGGAAAGGGATAGGGTCGGGGTCGGGTTGATGGTTATGGTTAGGGTTGTGGTCAGGGTCGGGGTCGGGGTTGGGGTTAGGGAAAGGGATAGGGTCGGGGTCGGGTTGATGGTTATGGTTAGGGTTGTGGTCAGGGTCGGGGTCGGGGTTGGGGTTAGGGAAAGGGATAGGGTCGGGGTCGGGTTGATGGTTATGGTTAGGGTTGTGGTCAGGGTCGGGGTCGGGGTTGGGGTTAGGGAAAGGGATAGGGTCGGGGTCGGGTTGATGGTTATGGTTAGGGTTGTGGTCAGGGTCGGGGTCGGGGTTGGGGTTAGGGAAAGGGATAGGGTCGGGGTCGGGTTGATGGTTATGGTTAGGGTTGTGGTCAGGGTCGGGGTCGGGGTTGGGGTTAGGGAAAGGGATAGGGTCGGGGTCGGGTTGATGGTTATGGTTAGGGTTGTGGTCAGGGTCGGGGTCGGGGTTGGGGTTAGGGAAAGGGATAGGGTCGGGGTCGGGTTGATGGTTATGGTTAGGGTTGTGGTCAGGGTCGGGGTCGGGGTTGGGGTTAGGGAAAGGGATAGGGTCGGGGTCGGGTTGATGGTTATGGTTAGGGTTGTGGTCAGGGTCGGGGTCGGGGTTGGGGTTAGGGAAAGGGATAGGGTCGGGGTCGGGTTGATGGTTATGGTTAGGGTTGTGGTCAGGGTCGGGGTCGGGGTTGGGGTTAGGGAAAGGGATAGGGTCGGGGTCGGGTTGATGGTTATGGTTAGGGTTGTGGTCAGGGTCGGGGTCGGGGTTGGGGTTAGGGAAAGGGATAGGGTCGGGGTCGGGTTGATGGTTATGGTTAGGGTTGTGGTCAGGGTCGGGGTCGGGGTTGGGGTTAGGGAAAGGGATAGGGTCGGGGTCGGGTTGATGGTTATGGTTAGGGTTGTGGTCAGGGTCGGGGTCGGGGTTGGGGTTAGGGAAAGGGATAGGGTCGGGGTCGGGTTGATGGTTATGGTTAGGGTTGTGGTCAGGGTCGGGGTCGGGGTTGGGGTTAGGGAAAGGGATAGGGTCGGGGTCGGGTTGATGGTTATGGTTAGGGTTGTGGTCAGGGTCGGGGTCGGGGTTGGGGTTAGGGAAAGGGATAGGGTCGGGGTCGGGTTGATGGTTATGGTTAGGGTTGTGGTCAGGGTCGGGGTCGGGGTTGGGGTTAGGGAAAGGGATAGGGTCGGGGTCGGGTTGATGGTTATGGTTAGGGTTGTGGTCAGGGTCGGGGTCGGGGTTGGGGTTAGGGAAAGGGATAGGGTCGGGGTCGGGTTGATGGTTATGGTTAGGGTTGTGGTCAGGGTCGGGGTCGGGGTTGGGGTTAGGGAAAGGGATAGGGTCGGGGTCGGGTTGATGGTTATGGTTAGGGTTGTGGTCAGGGTCGGGGTCGGGGTTGGGGTTAGGGAAAGGGATAGGGTCGGGGTCGGGTTGATGGTTATGGTTAGGGTTGTGGTCAGGGTCGGGGTCGGGGTTGGGGTTAGGGAAAGGGATAGGGTCGGGGTCGGGTTGATGGTTATGGTTAGGGTTGTGGTCAGGGTCGGGGTCGGGGTTGGGGTTAGGGAAAGGGATAGGGTCGGGGTCGGGTTGATGGTTATGGTTAGGGTTGTGGTCAGGCGGGTCGGGGTTGGGGTTAGGGAAAGGGATAGGGTCGGGGTCGGGTTGATGGTTATGGTTAGGGTTGTGGTCAGGGTCGGGGTCGGGGTTGGGGTTAGGGAAAGGGATAGGGTCGGGGTCGGGTTGATGGTTATGGTTAGGGTTGTGGTCAGGGTCGGGGTCGGGGTTGGGGTTAGGGAAAGGGATAGGGTCGGGGTCGGGTTGATGGTTATGGTTAGGGTTGTGGTCAGGGTCGGGGTCGGGGTTGGGGTTAGGGAAAGGGATAGGGTCGGGGTCGGGTTGATGGTTATGGTTAGGGTTGTGGTCAGGGTCGGGGTCGGGGTTGGGGTTAGGGAAAGGGATAGGGTCGGGGTCGGGTTGATGGTTATGGTTAGGGTTGTGGTCAGGGTCGGGGTCGGGGTTGGGGTTAGGGAAAGGGATAGGGTCGGGGTCGGGTTGATGGTTATGGTTAGGGTTGTGGTCAGGGTCGGGGTCGGGGTTGGGGTTAGGGAAAGGGATAGGGTCGGGGTCGGGTTGATGGTTATGGTTAGGGTTGTGGTCAGGGTCGGGGTCGGGGTTGGGGTTAGGGAAAGGGATAGGGTCGGGGTCGGGTTGATGGTTATGGTTAGGGTTGTGGTCAGGGTCGGGGTCGGGGTTGGGGTTAGGGAAAGGGATAGGGTCGGGGTCGGGTTGATGGTTATGGTTAGGGTTGTGGTCAGGGTCGGGGTCGGGGTTGGGGTTAGGGAAAGGGATAGGGTCGGGGTCGGGTTGATGGTTATGGTTAGGGTTGTGGTCAGGGTCGGGGTCGGGGTTGGGGTTAGGGAAAGGGATAGGGTCGGGGTCGGGTTGATGGTTATGGTTAGGGTTGTGGTCAGGGTCGGGGTCGGGGTTGGGGTTAGGGAAAGGGATAGGGTCGGGGTCGGGTTGATGGTTATGGTTAGGGTTGTGGTCAGGGTCGGGGTCGGGGTTGGGGTTAGGGAAAGGGATAGGGTCGGGGTCGGGTTGATGGTTATGGTTAGGGTTGTGGTCAGGGTCGGGGTCGGGGTTGGGGTTAGGGAAAGGGATAGGGTCGGGGTCGGGTTGATGGTTATGGTTAGGGTTGTGGTCAGGGTCGGGGTCGGGGTTGGGGTTAGGGAAAGGGATAGGGTCGGGGTCGGGTTGATGGTTATGGTTAGGGTTGTGGTCAGGGTCGGGGTCGGGGTTGGGGTTAGGGAAAGGGATAGGGTCGGGGTCGGGTTGATGGTTATGGTTAGGGTTGTGGTCAGGGTCGGGGTCGGGGTTGGGGTTAGGGAAAGGGATAGGGTCGGGGTCGGGTTGATGGTTATGGTTAGGGTTGTGGTCAGGGTCGGGGTCGGGGTTGGGGTTAGGGAAAGGGATAGGGTCGGGGTCGGGTTGATGGTTATGGTTAGGGTTGTGGTCAGGGTCGGGGTCGGGGTTGGGGTTAGGGAAAGGGATAGGGTCGGGGTCGGGTTGATGGTTATGGTTAGGGTTGTGGTCAGGGTCGGGGTCGGGGTTGGGGTTAGGGAAAGGGATAGGGTCGGGGTCGGGTTGATGGTTATGGTTAGGGTTGTGGTCAGGGTCGGGGTCGGGGTTGGGGTTAGGGAAAGGGATAGGGTCGGGGTCGGGTTGATGGTTATGGTTAGGGTTGTGGTCAGGGTCGGGGTCGGGGTTGGGGTTAGGGAAAGGGATAGGGTCGGGGTCGGGTTGATGGTTATGGTTAGGGTTGTGGTCAGGGTCGGGGTCGGGGTTGGGGTTAGGGAAAGGGATAGGGTCGGGGTCGGGTTGATGGTTATGGTTAGGGTTGTGGTCAGGGTCGGGGTCGGGGTTGGGGTTAGGGAAAGGGATAGGGTCGGGGTCGGGTTGATGGTTATGGTTAGGGTTGTGGTCAGGGTCGGGGTCGGGGTTGGGGTTAGGGAAAGGGATAGGGTCGGGGTCGGGTTGATGGTTATGGTTAGGGTTGTGGTCAGGGTCGGGGTCGGGGTTGGGGTTAGGGAAAGGGATAGGGTCGGGGTCGGGTTGATGGTTATGGTTAGGGTTGTGGTCAGGGTCGGGGTCGGGGTTGGGGTTAGGGAAAGGGATAGGGTCGGGGTCGGGTTGATGGTTATGGTTAGGGTTGTGGTCAGGGTCGGGGTCGGGGTTGGGGTTAGGGAAAGGGATAGGGTCGGGGTCGGGTTGATGGTTATGGTTAGGGTTGTGGTCAGGGTCGGGGTCGGGGTTGGGGTTAGGGAAAGGGATAGGGTCGGGGTCGGGTTGATGGTTATGGTTAGGGTTGTGGTCAGGGTCGGGGTCGGGGTTGGGGTTAGGGAAAGGGATAGGGTCGGGGTCGGGTTGATGGTTATGGTTAGGGTTGTGGTCAGGGTCGGGGTCGGGGTTGGGGTTAGGGAAAGGGATAGGGTCGGGGTCGGGTTGATGGTTATGGTTAGGGTTGTGGTCAGGGTCGGGGTCGGGGTTGGGGTTAGGGAAAGGGATAGGGTCGGGGTCGGGTTGATGGTTATGGTTAGGGTTGTGGTCAGGGTCGGGGTCGGGGTTGGGGTTAGGGAAAGGGATAGGGTCGGGGTCGGGTTGATGGTTATGGTTAGGGTTGTGGTCAGGGTCGGGGTCGGGGTTGGGGTTAGGGAAAGGGATAGGGTCGGGGTCGGGTTGATGGTTATGGTTAGGGTTGTGGTCAGGGTCGGGGTCGGGGTTGGGGTTAGGGAAAGGGATAGGGTCGGGGTCGGGTTGATGGTTATGGTTAGGGTTGTGGTCAGGGTCGGGGTCGGGGTTGGGGTTAGGGAAAGGGATAGGGTCGGGGTCGGGTTGATGGTTATGGTTAGGGTTGTGGTCAGGGTCGGGGTCGGGGTTGGGGTTAGGGAAAGGGATAGGGTCGGGGTCGGGTTGATGGTTATGGTTAGGGTTGTGGTCAGGGTCGGGGTCGGGGTTGGGGTTAGGGAAAGGGATAGGGTCGGGGTCGGGTTGATGGTTATGGTTAGGGTTGTGGTCAGGGTCGGGGTCGGGGTTGGGGTTAGGGAAAGGGATAGGGTCGGGGTCGGGTTGATGGTTATGGTTAGGGTTGTGGTCAGGGTCGGGGTCGGGGTTGGGGTTAGGGAAAGGGATAGGGTCGGGGTCGGGTTGATGGTTATGGTTAGGGTTGTGGTCAGGGTCGGGGTCGGGGTTGGGGTTAGGGAAAGGGATAGGGTCGGGGTCGGGTTGATGGTTATGGTTAGGGTTGTGGTCAGGGTCGGGGTCGGGGTTGGGGTTAGGGAAAGGGATAGGGTCGGGGTCGGGTTGATGGTTATGGTTAGGGTTGTGGTCAGGGTCGGGGTCGGGGTTGGGGTTAGGGAAAGGGATAGGGTCGGGGTCGGGTTGATGGTTATGGTTAGGGTTGTGGTCAGGGTCGGGGTCGGGGTTGGGGTTAGGGAAAGGGATAGGGTCGGGGTCGGGTTGATGGTTATGGTTAGGGTTGTGGTCAGGGTCGGGGTCGGGGTTGGGGTTAGGGAAAGGGATAGGGTCGGGGTCGGGTTGATGGTTATGGTTAGGGTTGTGGTCAGGGTCGGGGTCGGGGTTGGGGTTAGGGAAAGGGATAGGGTCGGGGTCGGGTTGATGGTTATGGTTAGGGTTGTGGTCAGGGTCGGGGTCGGGGTTGGGGTTAGGGAAAGGGATAGGGTCGGGGTCGGGTTGATGGTTATGGTTAGGGTTGTGGTCAGGGTCGGGGTCGGGGTTGGGGTTAGGGAAAGGGATAGGGTCGGGGTCGGGTTGATGGTTATGGTTAGGGTTGTGGTCAGGGTCGGGGTCGGGGTTGGGGTTAGGGAAAGGGATAGGGTCGGGGTCGGGTTGATGGTTATGGTTAGGGTTGTGGTCAGGGTCGGGGTCGGGGTTGGGGTTAGGGAAAGGGATAGGGTCGGGGTCGGGTTGATGGTTATGGTTAGGGTTGTGGTCAGGGTCGGGGTCGGGGTTGGGGTTAGGGAAAGGGATAGGGTCGGGGTCGGGTTGATGGTTATGGTTAGGGTTGTGGTCAGGGTCGGGGTCGGGGTTGGGGTTAGGGAAAGGGATAGGGTCGGGGTCGGGTTGATGGTTATGGTTAGGGTTGTGGTCAGGGTCGGGGTCGGGGTTGGGGTTAGGGAAAGGGATAGGGTCGGGGTCGGGTTGATGGTTATGGTTAGGGTTGTGGTCAGGGTCGGGGTCGGGGTTGGGGTTAGGGAAAGGGATAGGGTCGGGGTCGGGTTGATGGTTATGGTTAGGGTTGTGGTCAGGGTCGGGGTCGGGGTTGGGGTTAGGGAAAGGGATAGGGTCGGGGTCGGGTTGATGGTTATGGTTAGGGTTGTGGTCAGGGTCGGGGTCGGGGTTGTGGGGTTAGGGAAAGGGATAGGGTCGGGGTCGGGTTGATGGTTATGGTTAGGGTTGTGGTCAGGGTCGGGGTTGGGGTTAGGGAAAGGGATAGGGTCGGGGTCGGGTTGATGGTTATGGTTAGGGTTGTGGTCAGGGTCGGGGTCGGGGTTGGGGTTAGGGAAAGGGATAGGGTCGGGGTCGGGTTGATGGTTATGGTTAGGGTTGTGGTCAGGGTCGGGGTCGGGGTTGGGGTTAGGGAAAGGGATAGGGTCGGGGTCGGGTTGATGGTTATGGTTAGGGTTGTGGTCTGGGTCGGGGTCGGGGTTGGGGTTAGGGAAAGGGATAGGGTCGGGGTCGGGTTGATGGTTATGGTTAGGGTTGTGGTCAGGGTCGGGGTCGGGGTTGGGGTTAGGGAAAGGGATAGGGTCGGGGTCGGGTTGATGGTTATGGTTAGGGTTGTGGTCAGGGTCGGGGTCGGGGTTGGGGTTAGGGAAAGGGATAGGGTCGGGGTCCTATCCCTTTCCCTAACCCCAACCCCGCCCCCGACCCTGACCACAACCCTAACCATAACCATCAACCCGACCCCGACCCTATCTCTTTCCCTAACCCCAACCACAACCCCGACCCCGACCCTGACCACAACCCTAACCATAACCATCAACCCGACCCCGACCCTATCGCTTTCCCTAACCCCAACCCCGACCCCGACCCTGACCACAACCCTAACCATAACCATCAACCCGACCCCGACCCTATCTCTTTCCCTAACCCCAACCCCGACCCCGACCCTGACCACAACCCTAACCATAACCATCAACCCGACCCCGACCCTATCCCTTTCCCTAACCCCAACCCCGACCCCGACCCTGACCACAACCCTAACCATAACCATCAACCCGACCCCGACCCTATCCCTTTCCCTAACCCCAACCCCGACCCCGACCCTGACCACAACCCTAACCATAACCATCAACCCGACCCCGACCCTATCCCTTTCCCTAACCCCAACCCCGACCCCGACCTTGACCACAACCATCAACCCGACCCCGACCCTATCCCTTTCCCTAACCCCAACCCCGACCCCGACCCTGACCACAACCATCAACCCGACCCCGACCCTATCCCTTTCCCTAACCCCAACCCCGACCCCGACCCTGACCACAACCCTAACCATAACCATCAACCCGACCCCGACCCTATCCCTTTCCCTAACCCCAACCCCGACCCTGACCACAACCCTAACCATAACCATCAACCCGACCCCGACCCTATCCCTTTCCCTAACCCCAACCCCGACCCCGACCCTGACCACAACCCTAACCATAACCATCAACCCGACCCCGACCCTATCCCTTTCCCTAACCCCAACCCCGACCCCGACCCTGACCACAACCCTAACCATAACCATCAACCCGACCCCGACCCTATCCCTTTCCCTAACCCCAACCCCGACCCCGACCCTGACCACAACCCTAACCATAACCATCAACCCGACCCCGACCCTATCCCTTTCCCTAACCCCAACCCCGACCCCGACCCTGACCACAACCCTAACCATAACCATCAACCCGACCCCGACCCTATCCCTTTCCCTAACCCCAACCCCGACCCCGACCCTGACCACAACCCTAACCATAACCATCAACCCGACCCCGACCCTATCCCTTTCCCTAACCCCAACCCCGACCCCGACCCTGACCACAACCCTAACCATAACCATCAACCCGACCCCGACCCTATCCCTTTCCCTAACCCCAACCCCGACCCCGACTCTGACCACAACCCTAACCATAACCATCAACCCGACCCCGACCCTATCCCTTTCCCTAACCCCAACCCCGACCCCGACCCTGACCACAACCCTAACCATAACCATCAACCCGACCCCGACCCTATCCCTTTCCCTAACCCCAACCCCGACCCCGACCCTGACCACAACCCTAACCATAACCATCAACCCGACCCCGACCCTATCCCTTTCCCTAACCCCAACCCCGACCCCGACCCTGACCACAACCCTAACCATAACCATCAACCCGACCCCGACCCTATCCCTTTCCCTAACCCCAACCCCGACCCCGACCCTGACCACAACCCTAACCATAACCATCAACCCGACCCCGACCCTATCCCTTTCCCTAACCCCAACCCCGACCCCGACCCTGACCACAACCCTAACCATAACCATCAACCCGACCCCGACCCTATCCCTTTCCCTAACCCCAACCCCGACCCCGACCCTGACCACAACCCTAACCATAACCATCAACCCGACCCCGACCCTATCCCTTTCCCTAACCCCAACCCCGACCCCGACCCTGACCACAACCCTAACCATAACCATCAACCCGACCCCGACCCTATCCCTTTCCCTAACCCCAACCCCGACCCCGACCCTGACCACAACCCTAACCATAACCATCAACCCGACCCCGACCCTATCCCTTTCCCTAACCCCAACCCCGACCCCGACCCTGACCACAACCCTAACCATAACCATCAACCCGACCCCGACCCTATCCCTTTCCCTAACCCCAACCCCGACCCCGACCCTGACCACAACCCTAACCATAACCATCAACCCGACCCCGACCCTATCCCTTTCCCTAACCCCAACCCCGACCCCGACCCTGACCACAACCCTAACCATAACCATCAACCCGACCCCGACCCTATCCCTTTCCCTAACCCCAACCCCGACCCCGACCCTGACCACAACCCTAACCATAACCATCAACCCGACCCCGACCCTATCCCTTTCCCTAACCCCAACCCCGACCCCGACCCTGACCACAACCCTAACCATAACCATCAACCCGACCCCGACCCTATCCCTTTCCCTAACCCCAACCCCGACCCCGACCCTGACCACAACCCTAACCATAACCATCAACCCGACCCCGACCCTATCCCTTTCCCTAACCCCAACCCCGACCCCGACCCTGACCACAACCCTAACCATAACCATCAACCCGACCCCGACCCTATCCCTTTCCCTAACCCCAACCCCGACCCCGACCCTGACCACAACCCTAACCATAACCATCAACCCGACCCCGACCCTATCCCTTTCCCTAACCCCAACCCCGACCCCGACCCTGACCACAACCCTAACCATAACCATCAACCCGACCCCGACCCTATCCCTTTCCCTAACCCCAACCCCGACCCCGACCCTGACCACAACCCTAACCATAACCATCAACCCGACCCCGACCCTATCCCTTTCCCTAACCCCAACCCCGACCCCGACCCTGACCACAACCCTAACCATAACCATCAACCCGACCCCGACCCTATCCCTTTCCCTAACCCCAACCCCGACCCCGACCCTGACCACAACCCTAACCATAACCATCAACCCGACCCCGACCCTATCCCTTTCCCTAACCCCAACCCCGACCCCGACCCTGACCACAACCCTAACCATAACCATCAACCCGACCCCGACCCTATCCCTTTCCCTAACCCCAACCCCGACCCCGACCCTGACCACAACCCTAACCATAACCATCAACCCGACCCCGACCCTATCCCTTTCCCTAACCCCAACCCCGACCCCGACCCTGACCACAACCCTAACCATAACCATCAACCCGACCCCGACCCTATCCCTTTCCCTAACCCCAACCCCGACCCCGACCCTGACCACAACCCTAACCATAACCATCAACCCGACCCCGACCCTATCCCTTTCCCTAACCCCAACCCCGACCCCGACCCTGACCACAACCCTAACCATAACCATCAACCCGACCCCGACCCTATCCCTTTCCCTAACCCCAACCCCGACCCCGACCCTGACCACAACCCTAACCATAACCATCAACCCGACCCCGACCCTATCCCTTTCCCTAACCCCAACCCCGACCCCGACCCTGACCACAACCCTAACCATAACCATCAACCCGACCCCGACCCTATCCCTTTCCCTAACCCCAACCCCGACCCCGACCCTGACCACAACCCTAACCATAACCATCAACCCGACCCCGACCCTATCCCTTTCCCTAACCCCAACCCCGACCCCGACCCTGACCACAACCCTAACCATAACCATCAACCCGACCCCGACCCTATCCCTTTCCCTAACCCCAACCCCGACCCCGACCCTGACCACAACCCTAACCATAACCATCAACCCGACCCCGACCCTATCCCTTTCCCTAACCCCAACCCCGACCCCGACCCTGACCACAACCCTAACCATAACCATCAACCCGACCCCGACCCTATCCCTTTCCCTAACCCCAACCCCGACCCCGACCCTGACCACAACCCTAACCATAACCATCAACCCGACCCCGACCCTATCCCTTTCCCTAACCCCAACCCCGACCCCGACCCTGACCACAACCCTAACCATAACCATCAACCCGACCCCGACCCTATCCCTTTCCCTAACCCCAACCCCGACCCCGACCCTGACCACAACCCTAACCATAACCATCAACCCGACCCCGACCCTATCCCTTTCCCTAACCCCAACCCCGACCCCGACCCTGACCACAACCCTAACCATAACCATCAACCCGACCCCGACCCTATCCCTTTCCCTAACCCCAACCCCGACCCCGACCCTGACCACAACCCTAACCATAACCATCAACCCGACCCCGACCCTATCCCTTTCCCTAACCCCAACCCCGACCCCGACCCTGACCACAACCCTAACCATAACCATCAACCCGACCCCGACCCTATCCCTTTCCCTAACCCCAACCCCGACCCCGACCCTGACCACAACCCTAACCATAACCATCAACCCGACCCCGACCCTATCCCTTTCCCTAACCCCAACCCCGACCCCGACCCTGACCACAACCCTAACCATAACCATCAACCCGACCCCGACCCTATCCCTTTCCCTAACCCCAACCCCGACCCCGACCCTGACCACAACCCTAACCATAACCATCAACCCGACCCCGACCCTATCCCTTTCCCTAACCCCAACCCCGACCCCGACCCTGACCACAACCCTAACCATAACCATCAACCCGACCCCGACCCTATCCCTTTCCCTAACCCCAACCCCGACCCCGACCCTGACCACAACCCTAACCATAACCATCAACCCGACCCCGACCCTATCCCTTTCCCTAACCCCAACCCCGACCCCGACCCTGACCACAACCCTAACCATAACCATCAACCCGACCCCGACCCTATCCCTTTCCCTAACCCCAACCCCGACCCCGACCCTGACCACAACCCTAACCATAACCATCAACCCGACCCCGACCCTATCCCTTTCCCTAACCCCAACCCCGACCCCGACCCTGACCACAACCCTAACCATAACCATCAACCCGACCCCGACCCTATCCCTTTCCCTAACCCCAACCCCGACCCCGACCCTGACCACAACCCTAACCATAACCATCAACCCGACCCCGACCCTATCCCTTTCCCTAACCCCAACCCCGACCCCGACCCTGACCACAACCCTAACCATAACCATCAACCCGACCCCGACCCTATCCCTTTCCCTAACCCCAACCCCGACCCCGACCCTGACCACAACCCTAACCATAACCATCAACCCGACCCCGACCCTATCCCTTTCCCTAACCCCAACCCCGACCCCGACCCTGACCACAACCCTAACCATAACCATCAACCCGACCCCGACCCTATCCCTTTCCCTAACCCCAACCCCGACCCCGACCCTGACCACAACCCTAACCATAACCATCAACCCGACCCCGACCCTATCCCTTTCCCTAACCCCAACCCCGACCCCGACCCTGACCACAACCCTAACCATAACCATCAACCCGACCCCGACCCTATCCCTTTCCCTAACCCCAACCCCGACCCCGACCCTGACCACAACCCTAACCATAACCATCAACCCGACCCCGACCCTATCCCTTTCCCTAACCCCAACCCCGACCCCGACCCTGACCACAACCCTAACCATAACCATCAACCCGACCCCGACCCTATCCCTTTCCCTAACCCCAACCCCGACCCCGACCATGACCACAACCCTAACCATAACCATCAACCCGACCCCGACCCTATCCCTTTCCCTAACCCCAACCCCGACCCCGACCCTGACCACAACCCTAACCATAACCATCAACCCGACCCCGACCCTATCCCTTTCCCTAACCCCAACCCCGACCCCGACCCTGACCACAACCCTAACCATAACCATCAACCCGACCCCGACCCTATCCCTTTCCCTAACCCCAACCCCGACCCCGACCCTGACCACAACCCTAACCATAACCATCAACCCGACCCCGACCCTATCCCTTTCCCTAACCCCAACCCCGACCCCGACCCTGACCACAACCCTAACCATAACCATCAACCCGACCCCGACCCTATCCCTTTCCCTAACCCCAACCCCGACCCCGACCCTGACCACAACCCTAACCATAACCATCAACCCGACCCCGACCCTATCCCTTTCCCTAACCCCAACCCCGACCCTGACCACAACCCTAACCATAACCATCAACCCGACCCCGACCCTATCCCTTTCCCTAACCCCAACCCCGACCCCGACCCTGACCACAACCCTAACCATAACCATCAACCCGACCCCGACCCTATCCCTTTCCCTAACCCCAACCCCGACCCCGACCCTGACCACAACCCTAACCATAACCATCAACCCGACCCCGACCCTATCCCTTTCCCTAACCCCAACCCCGACCCCGACCCTGACCACAACCCTAACCATAACCATCAACCCGACCCCGACCCTATCCCTTTCCCTAACCCCAACCCCGACCCCGACCCTGACCACAACCCTAACCATAACCATCAACCCGACCCCGACCCTATCCCTTTCCCTAACCCCAACCCCGACCCCGACCCTGACCACAACCCTAACCATAACCATCAACCCGACCCCGACCCTATCCCTTTCCCTAACCCCAACCCCGACCCTGACCACAAACCTAACCATAACCATCAACCCGACCCCGACCCTATCCCTTTCCCTAACCCCAACCCCGACCCTGACCACAACCCTAACCATAACCATCAACCCGACCCCGACCCTATCCCTTTCCCTAACCCCAACCCCGACCCTGACCACAACCCTAACCATAACCATCAACCCGACCCCGACCCTATCCCTTTCCCTAACCCCAACCCCGACCCTGACCACAACACTAACCATAACCATCAACCCGACCACGACCCTATCCCTTTCCCTAACCCCAACCCCGACCCCGACCCTGACCACAACCCTAACCATAACCATCAACCCGACCCCGACCCTATCCCTTTCCCTAACCCCAACCCCGACCCCGACCCTGACCACAACCCTAACCATAACCATCAACCCGACCCCGACCCTATCCCTTTCCCTAACCCCAACCCCGACCCCGACCCTGACCACAACCCTAACCATAACCATCAACCCGACCCCGACCCTATCCCTTTCCCTAACCCCAACCCCGACCCCGACCCTGACCACAACTCTAACCATAACCATCAACCCGACCCCGACCCTATCCCTTTCCCTAACCCCAACCCCGACCCCGACCCTGACCACAACCCTAACCATAACCATCAACCCGACCCCGACCCTATCCCTTTCCCTAACCCCAACCCCGACCCCGACCCTGACCACAACCCTAACCATAACCATCAACCCGACCCCGACCCTATCCCTTTCCCTAACCCCAACCCCGACCCCGACCCTGACCACAACCCTAACCATAACCATCAACCCGACCCCGACCCTATCCCTTTCCCTAACCCCAACCCCGACCCCGACCCTGACCACAACCCTAACCATAACCATCAACCCGACCCCGACCCTATCCCTTTCCCTAACCCCAACCCCGACCCCGACCCTGACCACAACCCTAACCATAACCATCAACCCGACCCCGACCCTATCCCTTTCCCTAACCCCAACCCCGACCCCGACCCTGACCACAACCCTAACCATAACCATCAACCCGACCCCGACCCTATCCCTTTCCCTAACCCCAACCCCGACCCCGACCCTGACCACAACCCTAACCATAACCATCAACCCGACCCCGACCCTATCCCTTTCCCTAACCCCAACCCCGACCCCGACCCTGACCACAACCCTAACCATAACCATCAACCCGACCTCGACCCTATCCCTTTCCCTAACCCCAACCCCGACCCCGACCCTGACCACAACCCTAACCATAACCATCAACCCGACCCCGACCCTATCCCTTTCCCTAACCCCAACCCCGACCCCGACCCTGACCACAACCCTAACCATAACCATCAACCCGACCCCGACCCTATCCCTTTCCCTAACCCCAACCCCGCCCCCGACCCTGACCACAACCATAACCATAACCATCAACCCGACCCCGACCCTATCCCTTTCCCTAACCCCAACCCCGCCCCCGACCCTGACCACAACCCTAACCATAACCATCAACCCGACCCCGACCCTATCCCTTTCCCTAACCCCAACCCCGCCCCCGACCCTGACCACAACCCTAACCATAACCATCAACCCGACCCCGACCCTATCCCTTTCCCTAACCCCAACCCCGACCCCGACCCTGACCACAACCCTAACCATAACCATCAACCCGACCCCGACCCTATCCCTTTCCCTAACCCCAACCCCGACCCCGACCCTGACCACAACCCTAACCATAACCATCAACCCGACCCCGACCCTATCCCTTTCCCTAACCCCAACCCCGACCCCGACCCTGACCACAACCCTAACCATAACCATCAACCCGACCCCGACCCTATCCCTTTCCCTAACCCCAACCCCGACCCCGACCCTGACCACAACCCTAACCATAACCATCAACCCGACCCCGACCCTATCCCTTTCCCTAACCCCAACCCCGACCCCGACCCTGACCACAACCCTAACCATAACCATCAACCCGACCCCGACCCTATCCCTTTCCCTAACCCCAACCCCGACCCTGACCACAACCCTAACCATAACCATCAACCCGACCCCGACCCTATCCCTTTCCCTAACCCCAACCCCGACCCCGACCCTGACCACAACCCTAACCATAACCATCAACCCGACCCCGACCCTATCCCTTTCCCTAACCCCAACCCCGACCCCGACCCTGACCACAACCCTAACCATAACCATCAACCCGACCCCGACCCTATCCCTTTCCCTAACCCCAACCCCGACCCCGACCCTGACCACAACCCTAACCATAACCATCAACCCGACCCCGACCCTATCCCTTTCCCTAACCCCAACCCCGACCCCGACCCTGACCACAACCCTAACCATAACCATCAACCCGACCCCGACCCTATCCCTTTCCCTAACCCCAACCCCGACCCTGACCACAACCCTAACCATAACCATCAACCCGACCCCGACCCTATCCCTTTCCCTAACCCCAACCCCGAACCCGACCCTGACCACAACCCTAACCATAACCATCAACCCGACCCCGACCCTATCCCTTTCCCTAACCCCAACCCCGACCCCGACCCTGACCACAACCCTAACCATAACCATCAACCCGACCCCGACCCTATCCCTTTCCCTAACCCCAACCCCGACCCCGACCCTGACCACAACCCTAACCATAACCATCAACCCGACCCCGACCCTATCCCTTTCCCTAACCCCAACCCCGACCCCGACCCTGACCACAACCCTAACCATAACCATCAACCCGACCCCGACCCTATCCCTTTCCCTAACCCCAACCCCGACCCCGACCCTGACCACAACCCTAACCATAACCATCAACCCGACCCCGACCCTATCCCTTTCCCTAACCCCAACCCCGACCCCGACCCTGACCACAACCCTAACCATAACCATCAACCCGACCCCGACCCTATCCCTTTCCCTAACCCCAACCCCGACCCCGACCCTGACCACAACCCTAACCATAACCATCAACCCGACCCCGACCCTATCCCTTTCCCTAACCCCAACCCCGACCCCGACCCTGACCACAACCCTAACCATAACCATCAACCAGACCCCGACCCTATCCCTTTCCCTAACCCCAACCCCGACCCCGACCCTGACCACAACCCTAACCATAACCATCAACCCGACCCCGACCCTATCCCTTTCCCTAACCCCAACCCCGACCCCGACCCTGACCACAACCCTAACCATAACCATCAACCCGACCCCGACCCTATCCCTTTCCCTAACCCCAACCCCGACCCCGACCCTGACCACAACCCTAACCATAACCATCAACCCGACCCCGACCCTATCCCTTTCCCTAACCCCAACCCCGACCCCGACCCTGACCACAACCCTAACCATAACCATCAACCCGACCCCGACCCTATCCCTTTCCCTAACCCCAACCCCGACCCCGACCCTGACCACAACCCTAACCATAACCATCAACCCGACCCCGACCCTATCCCTTTCCCTAACCCCAACCCCGACCCCGACCCTGACCACAACCCTAACCATAACCATCAACCCGACCCCGACCCTATCCCTTTCCCTAACCCCAACCCCGACCCCGACCCTGACCACAACCCTAACCATAACCATCAACCCGACCCCGACCCTATCCCTTTCCCTAACCCCAACCCCGACCCTGACCCTGACCACAACCCTAACCATAACCATCAACCCGACCCCGACCCTATCCCTTTCCCTAACCCCAACCCCGACCCCGACCCTGACCACAACCCTAACCATAACCATCAACCCGACACCGACCCTATCCCTTTCCCTAACCCCAACCCCGACCCTGACCACAACCCTAACCATAACCATCAACCCGACCCCGACCCTATCCCTTTCCCTAACCCCAACCCCGACCCCGACCCTGACCACAACCCTAACCATAACCATCAACCCGACCCCGACCCTATCCCTTTCCCTAACCCCAACCCCGACCCCGACCCTGACCACAACCCTAACCATAACCATCAACCCGACCCCGACCCTATCCCTTTCCCTAACCCCAACCCCGACCCTGACCACAACCCTAACCATAACCATCAACCCGACCCCGACCCTATCCCTTTCCCTAACCCCAACCCCGACCCCGACCCTGACCACAACCCTAACCATAACCATCAACCCGACCCCGACCCTATCCCTTTCCCTAACCCCAACCCCGACCCCGACCCTGACCACAACCCTAACCATAACCATCAACCCGACCCCGACCATATCCCTTTCCCTAACCCCAACCCCGACCCCGACCCTGACCACAACCCTAACCATAACCATCAACCCGACCCCGACCCTATCCCTTTCCCTAACCCCAACCCCGACCCCGACCCTGACCACAACCCTAACCATAACCATCAACCCGACCCCGACCCTATCCCTTTCCCTAACCCCAACCCCGACCCCGACCCTGACCACAACCCTAACCATAACCATCAACCCGACCCCGACCCTATCCCTTTCCCTAACCCCAACCCCGACCCCGACCCTGACCACAACCCTAACCATAACCATCAACCCGACCCCGACCCTATCCCTTTCCCTAACCCCAACCCCGACCCCGACCCTGACCACAACCCTAACCATAACCATCAACCCGACCCCGACCCTATCCCTTTCCCTAACCCCAACCCCGACCCCGACCCTGACCACAACCCTAACCATAACCATCAACCCGACCCCGACCCTATCCCTTTCCCTAACCCCAACCCCGACCCCGACCCTGACCACAACCCTAACCATAACCATCAACCCGACCCCGACACTATCCCTTTCCCTAACCCCAACCCCGACCCCGACCCTGACCACAACCCTAACCATAACCATCAACCCGACCCCGACCCTATCGCTTTCCCTAACCCCAACCCCGACCCCGACCCTGACCACAACCCTAACCATAACCATCAACCCGACCCCGACCCTATCCCTTTCCCTAACCCCAACCCCGACCCCGACCCTGACCACAACCCTAACCATAACCATCAACCCGACCCCGACCCTATCCCTTTCCCTAACCCCAACCCCGACCCCGACCCTGACCACAACCCTAACCATAACCATCAACCCGACCCCGACCCTATCCCTTTCCCTAACCCCAACCCCGACCCCGACCCTGACCACAACCCTAACCATAACCATCAACCCGACCCCGACCCTATCCCTTTCCCTAACCCCAACCCCGACCCCGACCTTGACCACAACCATCAACCCGACCCCGACCCTATCCCTTTCCCTAACCCCAACCCCGACCCCGACCCTGACCACAACCATCAACCCGACCCCGACCCTATCCCTTTCCCTAACCCCAACCCCGACCCCGACCCTGACCACAACCCTAACCATAACCATCAACCCGACCCCGACCCTATCCCTTTCCCTAACCCCAACCCCGACCCTGACCACAACCCTAACCATAACCATCAACCCGACCCCGACCCTATCCCTTTCCCTAACCCCAACCCCGACCCCGACCCTGACCACAACCCTAACCATAACCATCAACCCGACCCCGACCCTATCCCTTTCCCTAACCCCAACCCCGACCCCGACCCTGACCACAACCCTAACCATAACCATCAACCCGACCCCGACCCTATCCCTTTCCCTAACCCCAACCCCGACCCCGACCCTGACCACAACCCTAACCATAACCATCAACCCGACCCCGACCCTATCCCTTTCCCTAACCCCAACCCCGACCCCGACCCTGACCACAACCCTAACCATAACCATCAACCCGACCCCGACCCTATCCCTTTCCCTAACCCCAACCCCGACCCCGACCCTGACCACAACCCTAACCATAACCATCAACCCGACCCCGACCCTATCCCTTTCCCTAACCCCAACCCCGACCCCGACCCTGACCACAACCCTAACCATAACCATCAACCCGACCCCGACCCTATCCCTTTCCCTAACCCCAACCCCGACCCCGACCCTGACCACAACCCTCACGGGCTGATTGTGTTTTTTAGGCCTTCGCAAGCTATCGGAAGTGTGTGCACAGCAGGAGAGACAAATCTATGTTTTCGCGCCTGTTTTGCCATTTCCAGGTCGAAAAACACACAGACCCCAAAAATAAAGAAACGGCTGTCCAGCCAAAACTGAGGCTTCAAACTTGATGAAAACAGTCTCTCCCACAATAACTCAAGGGCCGCTTGTGTTTTTTAGGCCTTTGCAAGCTATCGGAAGTGTGTGCGCGGCAGTAGAGACAAATCCATGTTTTCGCGCATTTTTTGCGATTTCAAGGTCGAAAAACACATAGGCCCCAAAATGAAAGAAACGGCTGCCGCGCCAAAACTATGGCTTCAAACTTGATGAAAACAGTCTCTCCCATAATAACTCACGGGCTGCTTGTGTTTTTTAGGCCTTTGCAAGCTATCGGAAGTGTGTGCGCGGCAGGAGAGACAAATCCATGTTTTCGCGCCTTTTTTTGCGATTTCCAGGTCGAAAAACACACAGACCCCAAAAATAAAGAAACGGCTGTCCAGCCAAAACTGAGGCTTCAAACTTGATGAAAACAGTCTCTCCCACAATAACTCAATGGCCGCTTGTGTTTTTTAGGCCTTCGCAAGCTATCGGAAGTGTGTGCGCGGCAGGAGAGACAAATCCATGTTTTCGCGCTTTTTTGCGATTTCAAGGTCGAAAAACACATAGGCCCCAAAATGAAAGAAACGGCTGCCGCGCCAAAACTATGGCTTCAAACTTGATGAAAACAGTCTTTCCCATAATAACTCACGGGCTGCTTGTGTTTTTTAGGCCTTTGCAAGCTATCGGAAGTGTGTGCGCGGCAGGAGAGACAAATCTATGTTTTCGCGCCTTTTTTGCCATTTCCAGGTCGAAAAACACACAGAACCCAAAAATAAAGAAACGGCTGTCCAGCCAAAACTGAGGCTTCAAACTTGATGAAAACAGTCTCTCCCACAATAACTCAAGGGCCGCTTGTGTTTTTTAGGCCTTCGCAAGCTATCGGAAGTGTGTGCGCGGCAGGAGAGACAAATCCATGTTTTCGCGCCTTTTTTGCCATTTCCAGGTCGAAAAACACACAGAACCCAAAAATAAAGAAACGGCTGCCGCGCCAAAACTATGGCTTCAAACTTGATGAAAACAGTCTCTCCCATAATAACTCACGGGCTGCTTGTGTTTTTTAGGCCTTTGCAAGCTATCGGAAGTGTGTGCGCGGCAGGAGAGACAAATCCATGTTTTCGCGCCTTTTTTGCGATTTCAAGGTCGAAAAACACATAGGCCCCAAAATGAAAGAAACGGCTGGCGCGCCAAAACTATGGCTTCAAACTTGATGAAAACAGTCTCTCCCATAATAACTCACGGGCCGCTTGTGTTTTTTAGGCCTTTGCAAGCTATCGGAAGTGTGTGCGCGGCAGGAGAGACAAATCCATGTTTTCGCGCCTTTTTTGCGATTTCAAGGTCGAAAAACACATAGGCCCCAAAATGAAAGAAACGGCTGCCGCGCCAAAACTATGGCTTCAAACTTGATGAAAACAGTCTCTCCCATAATAACTCACTGGCTGCTTGTGTTTTTTAGGCCTTTGCAAGCTATCGGAAATGTGTGCGCGGCAGGAGAGACAAATCCATGTTTTCGCGCCTTTTTTGCGATTTCAAGGTCGAAAAACACATAGGCCCCAAAATGAAAGAAACGGGTGGCGCACCAAAACTATGGCTTCAAACTTGATGAAAACAGTCTCTCCCATAATAACTCACGGCCTGCTTGTGTTTTTTAGGCCTTTGCAAGCTATCGGAAGTGTGTGCGCGGCAGGAGAGACAAATCCATGTTTTCCCCCCTTTTTTGCGATTTCAAGGTCGAAAAACACATAGGCCCCAAAATGAAAGAAACGGCTGGCGCGCCAAAACTATGGCTTCAAACTTGATGAAAACAGTCTCTCCCATAATAACTCACGGGCTGCTTGTGTTTTTTAGGCCTTTGCAAGTTATCGGAAGTGTGTGCGCGGCAGGAGAGACAAATCAATGTTTTTGCGCCTTTTTTGCGATTTCAAGGTCGAAAAACACATAGGCCCCAAAATGAAAGAAACGGCTGGCGCGCCAAAACTATGGCTTCAAACTTGATGAAAACAGTCTCTCCCATAATAACTCACGGGCTGCTTGTGTTTTTTAGGCCTTTGCACGCTATCGGAAGTGTGTGCGCGGCAGGAGAGACAAATCCATGTTTTCGCGCCTTTTTTGCGATTTCAAGGTCGAAAAACACATAGGCCCCAAAATGAAAGAAACGGCTGCCGCGCCAAAACTATGGCTTCAAACTTGATGAAAACAGTCTCTCCCATAATAACTCACGGGCTGCTTGTGTTTTTTAGGCCTTCGCAAGCTATCGGAAGTGTGTGCGCGGCAGGAGAGACAAATCCATGTTTTTATGCCTTCTTTGGCATTTTCAGGTGGAGAAAAACACAATCCCGAAAGAGAAACAAAAGGCTGCCGCGCCAACACTGAGGCTTCAAACTTGATGAAAACAGTGTCTCCCATAATGGTGTAGGGGCTGCTTGTGGTTATTAGGCCTTTGCAAGCTCTCCGAAGTGTGTGCGCAGCAGGAGAGAGAAATCCATGTTTTTATGCCTTCTTTGTCATTTTCAGGTGGAGAAAAACACAATCCCGAAAGAGAAAGAAAAGGCTGCCGCGCCAACACTGAGGCTTCAAACTTGATGAAAACAGTGTCTCCCATAATGGTGTAGGGGCTGCTTGTGGTTATTAGGCCTTTGCAAGCTCTCCGAAGTGTGTGCGCAGCAGGAGAGACAAATCCATGTTTTTATGCCTTCTTTGGCATTTTCAGGTGGAGAAAAACACAATCCCGAAAGAGAAAGAAAAGGCTGCCTCGCCAACACTGAGGATTCAAACTTGATGAAAACAGTGTCTCCCATAATGGAGTAGGGGCTGCTTGTGGTTATTAGGCATTTGCAAGCTCTCCGAAGTGTGTGCGCAGCAGGAGAGACAAATCCATGTTTTTATGCCTTCTTTGGCATTTTCAGGTGGAGAAAAACACAATCCCGAAAGAGAAAGAAAAGGCTGCCGCGCCAACACTGAGGCTTCAAACTTGATGAAAACAGTGTCTCCCATAATGGAGTAGGGGCTGCTTGTGGTTATTAGGCATTTGCAAGCTCTCCGAAGTGTGTGCGCAGCAGGAGAGACAAATCCATGTTTTTATGCCTTCTTTGGCATTTTCAGGTGGAGAAAAACACAATCCCGAAAGAGAAAGAAAAGGCTGCCGCGCCAACACTGAGGCTTCAAACTTGATGAAAACAGTGTCTCCCATAATGGAGTAGGGGCTGCTTGTGGTTATTAGGCATTTGCAAGCTCTCCGAAGTGTGTGCGCAGCAGGAGAGACAAATCCATGTTTTTATGCCTTCTTTGGCATTTTCAGGTGGAGAAAAACACAATCCCGAAAGAGAAAGAAAAGGCTGCCGCGCCAACACTGAGGCTTCAAACTTGATGAAAACAGTGTCTCCCATAATGGAGTAGGGGCTGCTTGTGGTTATTAGGCATTTGCAAGCTCTCCGAAGTGTGTGCGCAGCAGGAGAGACAAATCCATGTTTTTATGCCTTCTTTGGCATTTTCAGGTGGAGAAAAACACAATCCCGAAAGAGAAAGAAAAGGCTGCCGCGCCAACACTGAGGCTTCAAACTTGATGAAAACAGTGTCTCCCATAATGGAGTAGGGGCTGCTTGTGGTTATTAGGCATTTGCAAGCTCTCCGAAGTGTGTGCGCAGCAGGAGAGACAAATCCATGTTTTTATGCCTTCTTTGGCATTTTCAGGTGGAGAAAAACACAATCCCGAAAGAGAAAGAAAAGGCTGCCGCGCCAACACTGAGGCTTCAAACTTGATGAAAACAGTGTCTCCCATAATGGTGTAGGGGCTGCTTGTGGTTATTAGGCCTTTGCAAGCTCTCCGAAGTGTGTGCGCAGCAGGAGAGACAAATCCATGTTTTTATGCCTTCTTTGGCATTTTCAGGTGGAGAAAAACACAATCCCGAAAGAGAAAGAAAAGGCTGCCGCGCCAACACTGAGGCTTCAAACTTGATGAAAACAGTGTCTCCCATAATGGAGTAGGGGCTGCTTGTGGTTATTAGGCATTTGCAAGCTCTCCGAAGTGTGTGCGCAGCAGGAGAGACAAATCCATGTTTTTATGCCTTCTTTGGCATTTTCAGGTGGAGAAAAACACAATCCCGAAAGAGAAAGAAAAGGCTGCCGCGCCAACACTGAGGCTTCAAACTTGATGAAAACAGTGTCTCCCATAATGGAGTAGGGGCTGCTTGTGGTTATTAGGCATTTGCAAGCTCTCCGAAATGTGTGCGCAGCAGGAGAGACAAATCCATGTTTTTATGCCTTCTTTGGCATTTTCAGGTGGAGAAAAACACAATCCCGAAAGAGAAAGAAAAGGCTGCCGCGCCAACACTGAGGCTTCAAACTTGATGAAAACAGTGTCTCCCATAATGGTGTAGGGGCTGCTTGTGGTTATTAGGCCTTTGCAAGCTCTCCGAAGTGTGTGCGCGGCAGGAGAGACAAATCCATGTTTTCGCGCCTTTTTTGCCATTTCCAGGTCGAAAAACACAAAGGCCCCAAAAATAAAGAAACGGCTGTCCAGCCAAAACTGAGGCTTCAAACTTGATGAAAACAGTCTCTCCCATAATAACTCACGGGCTGCTTGTGTTTTTTAGGCCTTTGCAAGCTATCGGAAGTGTGTGCGCGGCAGGAGAGACAAATCCATGTTTTCGCGCCTTTTTTGCCATTTCCAGGTCGAAAAACACAAAGGCCCCAAAATGAAAGAAACGGCTGGCGCACCAAAACTATGGCTTCAAACTTGATGAAAACAGTCTCTCCCATAATAACTCACGGGCTGCTTGTGTTTTTTAGGCCTTTGCACGCTATCGGAAGTGTGTGCGCGGCAGGAGAGACAAATCCATGTTTTCGCGCCTTTTTTGCCATTTCCAGGTCGAAAAACACAAAGGCCCCAAAAATAAAGAAACGGCTGTCCAGCCAAAACTGAGGCTTCAAACTTGATGAAAACAGTCTCTCCCACAATAACTCAAGGGCTGCTTGTGTTTTTTAGGCCTTCGCAAGCTATCGGAAGTGTGTGCGCGGCAGGAGAGACAAATCCATGTTTTCGCGCCTTTTTTGCCATTTCCAGGTCGAAAAACACAAAGGCCCCAAAAATAAAGAAACGGCTGTCCAGCCAAAACTGAGGCTTCAAACTTGATGAAAACAGTCTCTCCCACAATAACTCAAGGGCTGCTTGTGTTTTTTAGGCCTTCGCAAGATATCGGAAGTGTGTGCGCGGCAGGAGAGACAAATCAATGTTTTCGCGACTTTTTTGCGATTTCAAGGTCGAAAAACACATAGGCCCCAAAATGAAAGAAACGGCTGGCGCGCCAAAACTATGGCTTCAAACTTGATGAAAACAGTCTCTCCCATAATAACTCACGGGCTGCTTGTGTTTTTTAGGCCTTTGCACGCTATCGGAAGTGTGTGCGCGGCAGGAGAGACAAATCCATGTTTTCGCGCCTTTTTTGCGATTTCAAGGTAGAAAAACACATAGGCCCCAAAATGAAAGAAACGGCTGCCGCGCCAAAACTATGGCTTCAAACTTGATGAAAACAGTCTCTCCCATAATAACTCACGGGCTGCTTGTGTTTTTTAGGCCTTTGCACGCTATCGGAAGTGTGTGCGCGGCAGGAGAGACAAATCCATGTTTTCGCGCCTTTTTTGCCATTTCCAGGTCGAAAAACACAAAGGCCCCAAAAATAAAGAATCGGCTGTCCAGCCAAAACTGAGGCTTCAAACTTGATGAAAACAGTCTCTCCCACAATAACTCAAGGGCTGCTTGTGTTTTTTAGGCCTTCGCAAGATATCGGAAGTGTGTGCGCGGCAGGAGAGACAAATCAATGTTGTCGCGACTTTTTTGCGATTTCAAGGTCGAAAAACACATAGGCCCCAAAATGAAAGAAACAGCTGGCGCGCCAAAACTATGGCTTCAAACTTGATGAAAACAGTCTCTCCCATAATAACTCACGGGCTGCTTGTGTTTTTTAGGCCTTTGCACGCTATCGGAAGTGTGTGCGCGGCAGGAGAGACAAATCCATGTTTTCGCGCCTTTTTTGCGATTTCAAGGTCGAAAAACACATAGGCCCCAAAATGAAAGAAACGGCTGCCACGCCAAAACTATGGCTTCAAACTTGATGAAAACAGTCTCTCCCATAATAACTCACGGGCTGCTTGTGTTTTTTAGGCCTTTGCACGCTATCGGAAGTGTGTGCGCGGCAGGAGAGACAAATCCATGTTTTCGCGCCTTTTTTGCCATTTCCAGGTCGAAAAACACAAAGGCCCCAAAAATAAAGAAACGGCTGTCCAGCCAAAACTGAGGCTTCAAACTTGATGAAAACAGTCTCTCAGACAATAACTCAAGGGCCGCTTGTGTTTTTTAGGCCTTCGCAAGCTATCGGAAGTGTGTGCGCGGCAGGAGAGACAAATCCATGTTTTCGCGCCTTTTTTGCGATTTCAAGGTCGAAAAACACATAGGCCCCAAAATGAAAGAAACGGCTGGCGCGCCAAAACTATGGCTTCAAACTTGATGAAAACAGTCTCTCCCATAATAACTCACGGGCTGCTTGTGTTTTTTAGGCCTTCGCAAGATATCGGAAGTGTGTGCGCGGCAGGAGAGACAAATCCATGTTTTCGCGCCTTTTTTGCCATTTCCAGGTCGAAAAACACAAAGGCCCCAAAAATAAAGAAACGGCTGTCCAGCCAAAACTGAGGCTTCAAACTTGATAAAAACAGTCTCTCCCACAATAACTCAAGGGCTGCTTGTGTTTTTTAGGCCTTCGCAAGATATCGGAAGTGTGTGCGCGGCAGGAGAGACAAATCAATGTTTTCGCGACTTTTTTGCGATTTCAAGGTCGAAAAACACATAGGCCCCAAAATGAAAGAAACGGCTGGCGCGCCAACACTGAGGCTTCAAACTTGATGAAAACAGTGTCTCCCATAATGGTGTAGGGGCTGCTTGTGGTTATTAGGCCTTTGCAAGCTCTCCGAAGTGTGTGCGCGGCAGGAGAGACAAATCCATGTTTTCGCGCCTTTTTTGCCATTTCCAGGTCGAAAAACACAAAGGCCCCAAAAATAAAGAAACGGCTGTCCAGCCAAAACTGAGGCTTCAAACTTGATGAAAACAGTCTCTCCCATAATAACTCACGGGCTGCTTGTGTTTTTTAGGCCTTTGCAAGCTATCGGAAGTGTGTGCGCGGCAGGAGAGACAAATCCATGTTTTCGCGCCTTTTTTGCCATTTCCAGGTCGAAAAACACAAAGGCCCCAAAATGAAAGAAACGGCTGGCGCACCAAAACTATGGCTTCAAACTTGATGAAAACAGTCTCTCCCATAATAACTCACGGGCTGCTTGTGTTTTTTAGGCCTTTGCACGCTATCGGAAGTGTGTGCGCGGCAGGAGAGACAAATCCATGTTTTCGCGCCTTTTTTGCGATTTCAAGGTCGAAAAACACATAGGCCCCAAAATGAAAGAAACGGCTGCCGCGCCAAAACTATGGCTTCAAACTTGATGAAAACAGTCTCTCCCATAATAACTCACGGGCTGCTTGTGTTTTTTAGGCCTTTGCACGCTATCGGAAGTGTGTGCGCGGCAGGAGAGACAAATCCATGTTTTCGCGCCTTTTTTGCCATTTCCAGGTCGAAAAACACAAAGGCCCCAAAAATAAAGAAACGGCTGTCCAGCCAAAACTGAGGCTTCAAACTTGATGAAAACAGTCTCTCAGACAATAACTCAAGGGCCGCTTGTGTTTTTTAGGCCTTCGCAAGCTATTGGAAGTGTGTGCGCGGCAGGAGAGACAAATCCATGTTTTCGCGCCTTTTTTGCCATTTCCAGGTCGAAAAACACAAAGGCCCCAAAAATAAAGAAACGGCTGTCCAGCCAAAACTGAGGCTTCAAACTTGATGAAAACAGTCTCTCCCACAATAACTCAAGGGCTGCTTGTGTTTTTTAGGCCTTCGCAAGATATCGGAAGTGTGTGCGCGGCAGGAGAGACAAATCAATGTTTTCGCGACTTTTTTGCGATTTCAAGGTCGAAAAACACATTGGCCCCAAAATGAAAGAAACGGCTGCCGCGCCAAAACTATGGCTTCAAACTTGATGAAAACAGTCTCTCAGACAATAACTCAAGGGCCGCTTGTGTTTTTTAGGCCTTCGCAAGCTATCGAAAGTGTGTGCGCGGCAGGAGAGACAAATCCATGTTTTCGCGCCTTTTTTGCCATTTCCAGGTCGAAAAACAAAAAGGCCCCAAAATGAAAGAAACGGCTGCCGCGCCAAAACTATGGCTTCAAACTTGATGAAAACAGTCTCTCCCACAATAACTCAAGGGCTGCTTGTGTTTTTTAGGCCTTCGCAAGATATCGGAAGTGTGTGCGCGGCAGGAGAGACAAATCAATGTTTTCGCGACTTTTTTGCGATTTCAAGGTCGAAAAACACATAGGCCCCAAAATGAAAGAAACGGCTGCCGCGCAAAAACTATGGCTTCAAACTTGATGAAAACAGTCTCTCCCATAATAACTCACGGGCTGCTTGTGTTTTTTAGGCCTTTGCACGCTATCGGAAGTGTGTGCGCGGCAGGAGAGACAAATCCATGTTTTCGCTCCTTTTTTGCCATTTCCAGGTCGAAAAACACAAAGGCCCCAAAAATAAAGAAACGGCTGTCCAGCCAAAACTGAGGCTTCAAACTTGATGAAAACAGTCTCTCAGACAATAACTCAAGGGCCGCTTGTGTTTTTTAGGCCTTCGCAAGCTATCGGAAGTGTGTGCGCGGCAGGAGAGACAAATCCATGTTTTCGCGGCTTTTTTGCCATTTCCAGGTCGAAAAACACAAAGGCCCCAAAATGAAAGAAACCGCTGCCGCGCCAAAACTATGGCTTCAAACTTGATGAAAACAGTCTCTCCCATAATAACTCACGGGCTGATTGTGTTTTTTAGGCCTTTGCACGCTATCGGAAGTGTGTGCGCGGCAGGAGAGACAAATCCATGTTTTCGCGCCTTTTTTGCGATTTCAAGGTCGAAAAACACATAGGCCCCAAAATGAAAGAAACGGCTGCCGCGCCAAAACTATGGCTTCAAACTTGATGAAAACAGTCTCTCCCATAATAACTCACGGGCTGCTTGTGTTTTTTAGGCCTTTGCACGCTATCGGAAGTGTGTGCGCGGCAGGAGAGACAAATCCATGTTTTCGCGCCTTTTTTGCCATTTCCAGGTCGAAAAACACAAAGGCCCCAAAAATAAAGAAACGGCTGTCCAGCCAAAACTGAGGCTTCAAACTTGATGAAAACAGTCTCTCAGACAATAACTCAAGGGCCGCTTGTGTTTTTTAGGCCTTCGCAAGCTATCGGAAGTGTGTGCGCGGAAGGAGAGACAAATCCATGTTTTCGCGCCTTTTTTACGATTTCAAGGTCGAAAAACACATAGGCCCCAAAATGAAAGAAACAGCTGCCGCGCCAAAACTATGGCTTCAAACTTGATGAAAACATTCTCTCCCACAATAACTCAAGGGCTGCTTGTGTTTTTTAGGCCTTCGCAAGCTATTGGAAGTGTGTGCGCGGCAGGAGAGACAAATCCATGTTTTCGCGCCTTTTTTGCCATTTCCAGGTCGAAAAACACAAAGGCCCCAAAATGAAAGAAACGGCTGCCGCGCCAAAACTATGGCTTCAAACTTGATGAAAACAGTCTCTCCCACAATAAGTCAAGGGCTGCTTGTGTTTTTTAGGCCTTCGCAAGATATCGGAAGTGTGTGCGCGGCAGGAGAGACAAATCAATGTTTTCGCGACTTTTTTGCGATTTCAAGGTCGAAAAACACATAGGCCCCAAAATGAAAGAAACGGCTGGCGCGCCAAAACTTGATGAAAACAGTCTCTACCATAATAACTCACGGGCTGCTTGTGTTTTTTAGGCCTTTGCACGCTATCGGAAGTGTGTGCGCGGCAGGAGAGACAAATCCATGTTTTCGCGCCTTTTTTGCGATTTCAAGGTCGAAAAATACATAGGCCCCAAAATGAAAGAAACGGCTGCCGCGCCAAAACTATGGCTTCAAACTTGATGAAAACAGTCTCTCCCATAATAACTCACGGGCTGCTTGTGTTTTTTAGGCCTTTGCACGCTATCGGAAGTGTGTGCGCGGCAGGAGAGACAAATCCATGTTTTCGCGCCTTTTTTGCCATTTCCAGGTCGAAAAACACATAGGCCCCAAAAATAAAGAAACGGCTGTCCAGCCAAAACTGAGGCTTCAAACTTGATGAAAACAGTCTCTCCCACAATAACTCACGGCCCACTTGTGTTTTTTAGGCCTTCGCAAGCTATCGGAAGTGTGTGCGCGGCAGGAGAGACAAATCAATGTTTTCGCGCCTTTTTTGCCATTTCCAGGCCCAAAAATAAAGAAATGGCTGTCCAGCCAAAACTGAGGCTTCAAACTTGATGAAAACAGTGTCTCCCATAATGGTGTAGGGGCTGCTTGTGGTTATTAGGCCTTTGCAAGCTCTCCGAAGTGTGTGCGCATCAGGAGAGACAAATCCATGTTTTTATGCCTTCTTTGGCATTTTCAGGTGGAGAAAAACACAATCCCGAAAGAGAAAGAAAAGGCTGCCGCGCCAACACTGAGGCTTCAAACTTGATGAAAACAGTGTCTCCCATAATGGAGTAGGGGCTGCTTGTGGTTATTAGGCATTTGCAAGCTCTCCGAAGTGTGTGCGCAGCAGGAGAGACAAATCCATGTTTTTATGCCTTCTTTGGCATTTTCAGGTGGAGAAAAACACAATCCCGAAAGAGAAAGAAAAGGCTGCCGCGCCAACACTGAGGCTTCAAACTTGAAAACAGTGTCTCCCATAATGGAGTAGGGGCTGCTTGTGGTTATTAGGCATTTGCAAGCTCTCCGAAGTGTGTGCGCAGCAGGAGAGACAAATCCATGTTTTTATGCCTTCTTTGGCATTTTCAGGTGGAGAAAAACACAATCCCGAAAGAGAAAGAAAAGGCTGCCGCGCCAACACTGAGGCTTCAAACTTGATGAAAACAGTGTCTCCCATAATGGAGTAGGGGCTGCTTGTGGTTATTAGGCATTTGCAAGCTCTCCGAAGTGTGTGCGCAGCAGGAGAGACAAATCCATGTTTTTATGCCTTCTTTGGCATTTTCAGGTGGAGAAAAACACAATCCCGAAAGAGAAAGAAAAGGCTGCCGCGCCAACACTGAGGCTTCAAACTTGATGAAAACAGTGTCTCCCATAATGGAGTAGGGGCTGCTTGTGGTTATTAGGCATTTGCAAGCTCTCCGAAGTGTGTGCGCAGCAGGAGAGACAAATCCATGTTTTTATGCCTTCTTTGGCATTTTCAGGTGGAGAAAAACACAATCCCGAAAGAGAAAGAAAAGGCTGCCGCGCCAACACTGAGGCTTCAAACTTGATGAAAACAGTGTCTCCCATAATGGAGTAGGGGCTGCTTGTGGTTATTAGGCATTTGCAAGCTCTCCGAAGTGTGTGCGCAGCAGGAGAGACAAATCCATGTTTTTATGCCTTCTTTGGCATTTTCAGGTGCAGAAAAACACAATCCCGAAAGAGAAAGAAAAGGCTGCCGCGCCAACACTGAGGCTTCAAACTTGATGAAAACAGTGTCTCCCATAATGGTGTAGGGGCTGCTTGTGGTTATTAGGCCTTTGCAAGCTCTCCGAAGTGTGTGCGCATCAGGAGAGACAAATCCATGTTTTTATGCCTTCTTTGGCATTTTCAGGTGGAGAAAAACACAATCCCGAAAGAGAAAGAAAAGGCTGCCGCGCCAACACTGAGGCTTCAAACTTGATGAAAACAGTGTCTCCCATAATGGAGTAGGGGCTGCTTGTGGTTATTAGGCATTTGCAAGCTCTCCGAAGTGTGTGCGCAGCAGGAGAGACAAATCCATGTTTTTATGCCTTCTTTGGCATTTTCAGGTGGAGAAAAACACAATCCCGAAAGAGAAAGAAAAGGCTGCCGCGCCAACACTGAGGCTTCAAACTTGATGAAAACAGTGTCTCCCATAATGGAGTAGGGGCTGCTTGTGGTTATTAGGCATTTGCAAGCTCTCCGAAGTGTGTGCGCAGCAGGAGAGACAAATCCATGTTTTTATGCCTTCTTTGGCATTTTCAGGTGGAGAAAAACACAATCCCGAAAGAGAAAGAAAAGGCTGCCGCGCCAACACTGAGGCTTCAAACTTGATGAAAACAGTGTCTCCCATAATGGTGTAGGGGCTGCTTGTGGTTATTAGGCCTTTGCAAGCTCTCCGAAGTGTGTGCGCGGCAGGAGAGACAAATCCATGTTTTCGCGCCTTTTTTGCCATTTCCAGGTCGAAAAACACAAAGGCCCCAAAAATAAAGAAACGGCTGTCCAGCCAAAACTGAGGCTTCAAACTTGATGAAAACAGTCTCTCCCATAATAACTCACGGGCTGCTTGTGTTTTTTAGGCCTTTGCAAGTTATCGGAAGTGTGTGCGCGGCAGGAGAGACAAATCCATGTTTTCGCGCCTTTTTTGCCATTTCCAGGTCGAAAAACACAAAGGCCCCAAAAATAAAGAAACGGCTGTCCAGCCAAAACTGAGGCTTCAAACTTGATGAAAACAGTCTCTCCCACAATAACTCAAGGGCTGCTTGTGTTTTTTAGGCCTTCGCAAGATATCGGAAGTGTGTGCGCGGCAGGAGAGACAAATCAATGTTTTCGCGACTTTTTTGCGATTTCAAGGTCGAAAAACACATAGGCCCCAAAATGAAAGAAACGGCTGCCGCGCCAAAACTATGGCTTCAAACTTGATGAAAACAGTCTCTCCCATAATAACTCACGGGCTGCTTGTGTTTTTTAGGCCTTTGCAAGCTCTCCGAAGTGTGTGCGCGGCAGGAGAGACAAATCCATGTTTTCGCGCCTTTTTTGCGATTTCAAGGTCGAAAAACACATAGGCCCCAAAATGAAAGAAACGGCTGCCGCGCCAAAACTATGGCTTCAAACTTGATGAAAACAGTCTCTCCCATAATAACTCACGGGCTGCTTGTGTTTTTTAGGCCTTTGCAAGCTCTCCGAAGTGTGTGCGCGGCAGGAGAGACAAATCCATGTTTTCGCGCCTTTTTTGCCATTTCCAGGTCGAAAAACACAAAGGCCCCAAAAATAAAGAAACGGCTGTCCAGCCAAAACTGAGGCTTCAAACTTGATGAAAACAGTCTCTCCCAAAATAACTCAAGGGCTGCTTGTGTTTTTTAGGCCTTCGCAAGATATCGGAAGTGTGTGCGCGGCAGGAGAGACAAATCAATGTTTTCGCGACTTTTTTGCGATTTCAAGGTCGAAAAACACATAGGCCCCAAAATGAAAGAAACGGCTGGCGCGCCAAAACTATGGCTTCAAACTTGATGAAAACAGTCTCTCCCATAATAACTCACGGGCTGCTTGTGTTTTTTAGGCCTTTGCACGCTATCGGAAGTGTGTGCGCGGCAGGAGAGACAAATCCATGTTTTCGCGCCTTTTTTGCGATTTCAAGGTCGAAAAACACATAGGCCCCAAAATGAAAGAAACGGCTGCCGCGCCAAAACTATGGCTTCAAACTTGATGAAAACAGTCTCTCCCATAATAACTCACGGGCTGCTTGTGTTTTTTAGGCCTTTGCACGCTATCGGAAGTGTGTGCGCGGCAGGAGAGACAAATCCATGTTTTCGCGCCTTTTTTGCCATTTCCAGGTCGAAAAACACAAAGGCCCCAAAAATAAAGAAACGGCTGTCCAGCCAAAACTGAGGCTTCAAACTTGATGAAAACAGTCTCTCAGACAATAACTCAAGGGCCGCTTGTGTTTTTTAGGCCTTCGCAAGCTATCGGAAGTGTGTGCGCGGCAGGAGAGACAAATCCATGTTTTCGCGCCTTTTTTGCCATTTCCAGGTCGAAAAACACAAAGGCCCCAAAAATAAAGAAACGGCTGTCCAGCCAAAACTGAGGCTTCAAACTTGATGAAAACAGTCTCTCCCACAATAACTCAAGGGCTGCTTGTGTTTTTTTGGCCTTCGCAAGATATCGGAAGTGTGTGCGCGGCAGGAGAGACAAATCAATGTTTTCGCGCCTTTTTTGCGATTTCAAGGTCGAAAAACACATAGGCCCCAAAATGAAAGAAACGGCTGCCGCGCCAAAACTATGGCTTCAAACTTGATGAAAACAGTCTCTCCCATAATAACTCAAGGGCTGCTTGTGTTTTTTAGGCCTTTGCACGCTATCGGAAGTGTGTGCGCGGCAGGAGAGACAAATCCATGTTTTCGCACCTTTTTTGCCATTTCCAGGTCGAAAAACACATAGGCCCCAAAATGAAAGAAACGGCTGCCGCGCCAAAACTATGGCTTCAAACTTGATGAAAACAGTCTCTCCCATAATAACTCACGGGCTGCTTGTGTTTTTTAGGCCTTTGCACGCTATCGGAAGTGTGTGCGCGGCAGGAGAGACAAATCCATGTTTTCGCGCCTTTTTTGCCATTTCCAGGTCGAAAAACACAAAGGCCCCAAAAATAAAGAAACGGCTGTCCAGCCAAAACTGAGGCTTCAAACTTGATGAAAACAGTCTCTCAGACAATAACTCAAGGGCCGCTTGTGTTTTTTAGGCCTTCGCAAGCTATCGGAAGTGTGTGCGCGGCAGGAGAGACAAATCCATGTTTTCGCACCTTTTTTGCCATTTCCAGGTCGAAAAACACAAAGGCCCCAAAAATAAAGAAACGGCTGTCCAGCCAAAACTGAGGCTTCAAACTTGATGAAAACAGTCTCTCCCACAATAACTCAAGGGCTGCTTGTGTTTTTTAGGCCTTCGCAAGATATCGGAAGTGTGTGCGCGGCAGGAGAGACAAATCAATGTTTTCGCGCCTTTTTTGCGATTTCAAGGTCGAAAAACACATAGGCCCCAAAATGAAAGAAACGGCTGCCGCGCCAAAACTATGGCTTCAAACTTGATGAAAACAGTCTCTCCCATAATAACTCACGGGCTGCTTGTGTTTTTTAGGCCTTTGCACGCTATCGGAAGTGTGTGCGCGGCAGGAGAGACAAATCCATGTTTTCGCGCCTTTTTTGCCATTTCCAGGTCGAAAAACACAAAGGCCCCAAAAATAAAGAAACGGCTGTCCAGCCAAAACTGAGGCTTCAAACTTGATGAAAACAGTCTCTCAGACAATAACTCAAGGGCCGCTTGTGTTTTTTAGGCCTTCGCAAGCTATCGGAAGTGTGTGCGCGGAAGGAGAGACAAATCCATGTTTTCGCGCCTTTTTTACGATTTCAAGGTCGAAAAACACATAGGCCCCAAAATGAAAGAAACGGCTGCCGCGCCAAAACTATGGATTCAAACTTGATGAAAACATTCTCTCCCACAATAACTCAAGGGCTGCTTGTGTTTTTTAGGCCTTCGCAAGCTATCGGAAGTGTGTGCGCGGCAGGAGAGACAAATCCATGTTTTCGCGCCTTTTTTGCCATTTCCAGGTCGAAAAACACATAGGCCCCAAAATGAAAGAAACGGCTGCCGCGCCAAAACTATGGCTTCAAACTTGATGAAAACAGTCTCTCCCATAATAACTCACGGGCTGCTTGTGTTTTTTAGGCCTTTGCACGCTATCGGAAGTGTGTGCGCGGCAGGAGAGACAAATCCATGTTTTCGCGCCTTTTTTGCCATTTCCAGGTCGAAAAACACAAAGGCCCCAAAAATAAAGAAACGGCTGTCCAGCCAAAACTGAGGCTTCAAACTTGATGAAAACAGTCTCTCCCACAATAACTCAAGGGCTGCTTGTGTTTTTTAGGCCTTCGCAAGATATCGGAAGTGTGTGCGCGGCAGGAGAGACAAATCAATGTTTTCGCGCCTTTTTTGCGATTTCAAGGTCGAAAAACACATAGGCCCCAAAATGAAAGAAACGGCTGCCGCGCCAAAACTATGGCTTCAAACTTGATGAAAACAGTCTCTCCCATAATAACTCACGGGCTGCTTGTGTTTTTTAGGCCTTTGCACGCTATCGGAAGTGTGTGCGCGGCAGGAGAGACAAATCCATGTTTTCGCGCCTTTTTTGCCATTTCCAGGTCGAAAAACACAAAGGCCCCAAAAATAAAGAAACGGCTGTCCAGCCAAAACTGAGGCTTCAAACTTGATGAAAACAGTCTCTCAGACAATAACTCAAGGGCCGCTTGTGTTTTTTAGGCCTTCGCAAGCTATCGGAAGTGTGTGCGCGGAAGGAGAGACAAATCCATGTTTTCGCGCCTTTTTTACGATTTCAAGGTCGAAAAACACATAGGCCCCAAAATGAAAGAAACGGCTGCCGCGCCAAAACTATGGCTTCAAACTTGATGAAAACAGTCTCTCCCACAATAACTCAAGGGCTGCTTGTGTTTTTTAGGCCTTCGCAAGATATCGGAAGTGTGTGCGCGGCAGGAGAGACAAATCAATGTTTTCGCGACTTTTTTGCGATTTCAAGGTCGAAAAACACATAGGCCCCAAAATGAAAGAAAAAGCTGGCGCGCCAAAACTATGGCTTCAAACTTGATGAAAACAGTCTCTCCCATAATAACTCACGGGCTGCTTGTGTTTTTTAGGCCTTTGCACGCTATCGGAAGTGTGTGCGCGGCAGGAGAGACAAATCCATGTTTTCGCGCCTTTTTTGCGATTTCAAGGTCGAAAAACACATAGGCCCCAAAATGAAAGAAACGGCTGCCGCGCCAAAACTATGGCTTCAAACTTGATGAAAACAGTCTCTCCCATAATAACTCACGGGCTGCTTGTGTTTTTTAGGCCTTGGCAAGATATCGGAAGTGTGTGCGCGGCAGGAGAGACAAATCAATGTTTTCGCGACTTTTTTGCGATTTCAAGGTCGAAAAACACATAGGCCCCAAAATGAAAGAAACGGCTGCCGCGCCAAAACTATGGCTTCAAACTTGATGAAAACAGTCCCTCCCATAATAACTCACGGGCTGCTTGTGTTTTTTAGGCCTTTGCACGCTATCGGAAGTGTGTGCGCGGCAGGAGAGACAAATCCATGTTTTCGCGCCTTTTTTGCCATTTCCAAGTTGAAAAACACAAAGGCCCCAAAAATAAAGAAACGGCTGTCCAGCCAAAACTGAGGCTTCAAACTTGATGAAAACAGTGTCTCCCATAATGGAGTAGGGGCTGCTTGTGGTTATTAGGCATTTGCAAGCTCTCCGAAGTGTGTGCGCAGCAGGAGAGACAAATCCATGTTTTTATGCCTTCTTTGGCATTTTCAGGTGGAGAAAAACACAATCCCGAAAGAGAAAGAAAAGGCTGCCGCGCCAACACTGAGGCTTCAAACTTGATGAAAACAGTGTCTCCCATAATGGAGTAGGGGCTGCTTGTGGTTATTAGGCATTTGCAAGCTCTCCGAAGTGTGTGCGCAGCAGGAGAGACAAATCCATGTTTTTATGCCTTCTTTGGCATTTTCAGGTGGAGAAAAACACAATCCCGAAAGAGAAAGAAAAGGCTGCCGCGCCAACACTGAGGCTTCAAACTTGATGAAAACAGTGTCTCCCATAATGGAGTAGGGGCTGCTTGTGGTTATTAGGCATTTGCAAGCTCTCCGAAGTGTGTGCGCAGCAGGAGAGACAAATCCATGTTTTTATGCCTTCTTTGGCATTTTCAGGTGGAGAAAAACACAATCCCGAAAGAGAAAGAAAAGGCTGCCGCGCCAACACTGAGGCTTCAAACTTGATGAAAACAGTGTCTCCCATAATGGAGTAGGGGCTGCTTGTGGTTATTAGGCATTTGCAAGCTCTCCGAAGTGTGTGCGCAGCAGGAGAGACAAATCCATGTTTTTATGCCTTCTTTGGCATTTTCAGGTGGAGAAAAACACAATCCCGAAAGAGAAAGAAAAGGCTGCCGCGCCAACACTGAGGCTTCAAACTTGATGAAAACAGTGTCTCCCATAATGGAGTAGGGGCTGCTTGTGGTTATTAGGCATTTGCAAGCTCTCCGAAGTGTGTGCGCAGCAGGAGAGACAAATCCATGTTTTTATGCCTTCTTTGGCATTTTCAGGTGGAGAAAAACACAATCCCGAAAGAGAAAGAAAAGGCTGCCGCGCCAACACTGAGGCTTCAAACTTGATGAAAACAGTGTCTCCCATAATGGAGTAGGGGCTGCTTGTGGTTATTAGGCATTTGCAAGCTCTCCGAAGTGTGTGCGCAGCAGGAGAGACAAATCCATGTTTTTATGCCTTCTTTGGCATTTTCAGGTGGAGAAAAACACAATCCCGAAAGAGAAAGAAAAGGCTGCCGCGCCAACACTGAGGCTTCAAACTTGATGAAAACAGTGTCTCCCATAATGGAGTAGGGGCTGCTTGTGGTTATTAGGCATTTGCAAGCTCTCCGAAGTGTGTGCGCAGCAGGAGAGACAAATCCATGTTTTTATGCCTTCTTTGGCATTTTCAGGTGGAGAAAAACACAATCCCGAAAGAGAAAGAAAAGGCTGCCGCGCCAACACTGAGGCTTCAAACTTGATGAAAACAGTGTCTCCCATAATGGAGTAGGGGCTGCTTGTGGTTATTAGGCATTTGCAAGCTCTCCGAAGTGTGTGCGCAGCAGGAGAGACAAATCCATGTTTTTATGCCTTCTTTGGCATTTTCAGGTGGAGAAAAACACAATCCCGAAAGAGAAAGAAAAGGCTGCCGCGCCAACACTGAGGCTTCAAACTTGATGAAAACAGTGTCTCCCATAATGGAGTAGGGGCTGCTTGTGGTTATTAGGCATTTGCAAGCTCTCCGAAGTGTGTGCGCAGCAGGAGAGACAAATCCATGTTTTTATGAATTTCACGTCGGAACACGACGTGAGGAGGGCTCTGCTGAAGGTGAACACTAGGAAGGCTGCTGGCCCGGATGGCATACCTGGGAGAGTACTCAAGACCTGTGCTAACCAGCTAGCTCCTGTGTTCACCACTATATTCAACCTTTCACTAGCTAATTCTGTAGTTCCCACCTGTTTTAAAAGATCATCTATCGTCCCTGTGCCCAAGATCACCTCCCCAGCCTGCTTGAATGACTACAGACCCGTGGCTCTAACCTCAGTGGTCATGAAGTGCTTCGAGAGGCTGATTAAGGATTACATCTGCTCCTCCCTCCCTCCGACCCTGGACCCACTGCAGTTCGCATATAGACCAAACAGATCTACAGACGATGCAGTTTCCCAGGTCCTCCACACCACTCTCTCCCACCTGGACAGGCAGAAGGGGGGCTATGTGAGAATGCTGTTTATAGACTATAGCTCAGCGTTCAACACCATAGTCCCCACCAGACTGGCTGATAAGATGATTGGTCTAGGACTGAACATTCCCCTGTGTGCCTGGATCCTGGACTTTCTGACGGCCAGGCCACAGGTGGTCAGGGTGGGTAGACACACCTCCAGCTCACTCACACTGAGCACAGGGTCCCCCCAGGGCTGTGTCCTTAGTCCCCTCCTCTACTCCCTGTACACCCACGACTGTGTGGCTAAGTCCAGCGAAAACTCCATCATCAAGTTTGCGGACGACACGGTCGTGGTGGGGCTGATCTCAGATAACAATGAGAAAGGCTACCTGGACGAGGTGGCGGACCTGTCACTCTGGTGTCAGGAGAACAGTCTCATCCTGAATGTCTCCAAGACAAAAGAGCTGATTGTGGACTTCAGGAGAGCACAACAACTAAGGGCCTACACACCGCTGGACATCGGAGGGACTGCTGTGGACAGGGTGAGCAGTTTTAAATACCTGGGAGTCCACATCTCAGAAGACCTGACCTGGACTACCCACATCAGTTCTCTGGTGGGAAAGGCAAGGCAGCGCCTGTTCCATCTCAGGCAACTGAGGAAATTCAGAGTCTCCCGGAGGATCCTTCAGTCCTTCTACTCTGGAGCTGTGGAGAGCATCCTGGCTGGCAACATCACCGTCTGGTACGGTAACAGCACGGCCCAGG